>NW_028133371.1:0-600000 GCF_964374135.1 Grampus griseus
AATGGAGGAGCCATGAATAAAATAGTGAAGAAAAAAAGGCTGAGCCTAAGTAAGGTCTGCACAAAGTCACTCAGCTTTTGCTGAGCTCTGGTTATAGTCAAGGGCAGAGGAAAGAAGAGGGGCTGAAAACAAGGAGACAAACGTCATTTTAGGAAAAACACTTCATTTAATGAGCTCCAGGGAACACTCAGCCTGCTGCCATACTAACTCATGAATTAGAATGGATTGTTGGTAAGCAAGACAAGAAAACAGGGAAGAAACAAAAGAAACAAAAATCAAGACACTGTTTCTAACTGAACTCTTCTCAAATGAGATCGAGGAATTATGGTTCAATGCCACAGCTGTAAATCATTTCTGCTCTTGGAGAGGTTACAAAGGGCTTATAATATTACCCTTGTTTTCAGACAGAATTTAGGTCTGAGCAAAAACTTTTGTGTCCTCCAACCCCAAAATTTATTGGGGATGGAAGCCCAGATTTGCTGGGACATACCATAAAAAGAATCTCATGAGCAGAGGGTCAAACTGATTTTGGAATATATGAATTATGCCCAGTGTGAGTTTCAATAGGTTTATATATATACATACATTCTTACTGATCTATATGATTTTGGGTTCTGAAACTTCTACATATCACATGCGTGATACATAACAGACAATGTCAGCCCCAGGAGGGAGAAAACACTCCAATGAAGCAAGCCAAAGAAACAAGTTTTAAGCAAGGTCAAGTGATGTGTAGACCAGGATTGTTCAATTCCTACCTGTCATGCTGAAGCTTCCAGCTCCTGAATAACAACACATGCTTCCCTTGTCCTAGACAGCCAAGAGTACGTCTCCTCTCTTGGGCATAAGAATCCCTAGAGTTACATATGGGTAGTAAAGAGTGGACCCAGCTGGCATACTCACAATGACCAAATTGTGTTGATCGTACTTTATACCAATACATCGCTCCACGCTGAAGTTGCAATAAATGATATATTTGCTTTCTAGACATATGAATGAGACGCCTTACTGGATATACTCCAGGAAGGCCAGAGAAGCTGGCTTCTAATCCATACGGAACAAGTCACTGGTGAATTTCTTTCAGGATAACCCATGATTTATCTAGAATATCATCTTTACATATCTGGATCCTTCAAACTAGACAAAGGGAAAATACGGGCTTCAAGCCTCAGTTAGAAATATGGAATGGTGCCATGCTGACAACTGGTGGTCCCTGACCTGTATCTTCTGAGATTAGAACACAGTGTGGTGGATGACCAATTCATGCGTTGAACAAAAGAAGACCTCCTACAGGGCAGTGTAGCTGTTCGTTACAGGTATGGCACTTAGGGCTAAGTACCATAAGGACTACAAGAAGAAAAGAAAAACAAGTAACACATGAAGCATATACGATAAGGAGGCACCACAGTGCAGAGCACAAGCTCTGGAATCACACAGGCTTGGATCGAATCCCGGCTAAGCCACTACCATCTATATACCCTGAAGGACAGGCCAAGGTTTAAATGTTCTTTTACCAAATTTCAAAAAAGAAGTGAAGAAAGAACCTATCTGCCAGGAAGGGACATCGTGGGCTGCAGCATCCAGTCGGATCAGGGCTCTGCATCTCCTGCTCAGAAACCTTGGCCACCTGGCTCATGGTGATGCTGGCAGCTGAGCAGCCCTGGAGAAGGCGATCCTGTCTCCAGGACTCGCAGAGGAGCTTGGGAGGTCTCCGGACGAGGTGGCCCACACCCTGGTAAGCTCTGGCTGCCTCCTGCCCTCAGGTCTGAGCAGGCTCTGGCCTCTGGGCCCCGTGGTGGGGAAGGCCTGGCCGATACATACGCAGGGCTGAGGGGCCTGCAGATCCAGTCCCCAGGCAGGGTGAGCTCTGGAGGAGGCTTCCACAGTCCCCAACAGTCTCCGCATGATGGCCCATCTCGTGCCAAACACCTGCCACCCACAGCCAGTAGTCCCAGGCACTAGAAAGTCCAGAAGGGGCACCGCCCTTTGCCTTTGGGCCGGGGTTAAGCCAGCAGCTGGGCTTGCATGTGACCCCTGCCTCACCCCCTGCCCCGGCCGATCTTTCTCTGTGACACCTACAATGGATATGTCATAAAGCCAGGCAGAGCCAGTGCTATAAATTCAGAGGAGTTAGAATCTAGGAAGAGGCTCTCCCACTTTCACTCTCTGCTCTCAGATCAGGCAGGCAATACCTCTAATATGGAAGCTATGGACACCACACCTCCTTCACACGCTGTCCTCTTCCATTCTGCCCCTGTTTTCCCCAGCACCCCATTTACGGCCCTGGCGGGCATCGGTGCTTCAGCAGGAAGCACGTCAGACCCCGAACCTATGGACACCACACCTCCTTCACACGCTGTCATCTTCCATTCTACTCCTGTTTTCCCCACCACCCCATTTACGGCCCTGGCGGGCATCGGTGCTTCAGCAGGAAGCACGTCAGACCCCGATCCTATGGACACCATACCACCTTCACACGCTGTCATCTTCCATTCTGCTCCTGTTTTCTCCAGCACCCCATTTACGGCTTTGGCGGGCATCGGTGCTTCAGCAGGAAGCACGTCAGACCCCCAAACTATGGACACCACACCTCCTTCACACGCTGTCATCTTCCATTCTGCTCCTGTTTTCCCCAGCACCCCATTTCCGGCTTTGGCGGGCATCGGTGCTTCAACAGGAAGCACGTCAGACCCCGAACCTATGGACACCACACCCCCTTCACACGGTGTCATCTTCCATTCTGCTCCTGTTTTCCCCACCACACCATTTACGGCCCTGGTGAGCATCGGTGCTTCAGCAGGAAGCATGTCAGACCCCGAACCTATGGACACCACACCACCTTCACACGCTGTCATCTTCCATTCTGCTCCTGTTTTCCCCAGCACCCCATTTACGGCCCTGGCGGGCATCGGTGCTTCAGCAGGAAGCACGTCAGACCCCGAACCTATGGACACCACACCTCCTTCCCACGCTGTCATCTTCCATCCTCCTCCTCTTTACCCCAGCACCCCATTTACGGCTTAGGCCGGCACTGGTTCTTCACCAGGCAGCTCCTCTAACACCAAAGCTATGGACACCACACCTCCTTCCCAGGCTGTCATTTTCCAGTCTGCCCTGTCTCCAATAGAACCACTACCCATTTCACACTGCTGTTCCAAGTTCTGGGAACACACCACCCAGTGATAGCAATGCCTCAGCCCATGCCTTGACTCATTTACCTGCGATGTGAGCCAACAGACAGACCAACACTTCAAAGTTATGACAGAAAGTTGAGTAAGTTATACGCTTGGAATTTCATTTATTATTATTAACAAGCACAACTGTAGTGCTTAGACTATAACAAGTACTATTCTAAGGGCTTACCAAATATTAACTCACTTATTCCTCATAATGGCAACCCTAGAGGTAGGGAATATTCATAATGTACACTTTTCTGGGGGAAACTGAGGCCCAGAGACGTTGAAGAGCTTGCCTAATGCCACACAGTAAGTAGGTGGCAAAACCCAGGATTAAAACCAGACCGTCTAGACTTTCATCACTTTGCTGTGTCACCGTATTATAAGTTGTGGTTAGGGAAGGAACTAAATTGACAAGACTCTGAACTAAAAGGAGAAGGGAGAAATGAGAAAATGAGTGATCCTAGAAACTAGAGTAGAGTTAGGCTCAGAAATTTCTGGTGATGAGACCCGGAAGAACAAGAACTTGGTTGGAA
Organism: Grampus griseus; assembly: GCF_964374135.1. Taxonomy (NCBI): domain Eukaryota; kingdom Metazoa; phylum Chordata; class Mammalia; order Artiodactyla; family Delphinidae; genus Grampus; species Grampus griseus. Next base: position 3,713 of record NW_028133371.1, read on the forward strand.
TATTAACTTGGGGGTAGTATCTGAATCCATGGAGAAATGGTTTTGTTTTCTGTAAAATTTAGAAAGGTCAGTTGGATGAAGATTAATGAAGACAAAAGTAGAAAGGAAAAGAAAAAGGTGCCTTAAGGGAAACATAACCGCTTCCCTCTACGTACCCACAGGTGGGGTCCTGTGGGAAAGGATGGAGCTCTCTCTACCGGGTTGGTCACCAGGCTGAACAAGGAGAAACATGGCAACCATTGTACTGGTTTTGATGATCTCTCAAAACCAAGGCTTCAGTTTCCAAGAACGACCTATGGTAGCATAACTAGTGTGTGTCACACATGCCACTAAGTGTGTTTCCAGTCACACATTTTAATTGGACAGCTACTTCCTATGAGGTAGGCATTAGTTCCCTATGGCTGCTGTAACAAATGACTACAAATGTGCTTGCTTCTAACAAAACACACTTATTTTCTTATGGTTCTGGAAGACAGAGGTCCAAAACCAGTTTCCCTGGGCTGAAACCAGAAGTCGACAGGGCCATCCATCCTCCTTCTAGAGGCTCTAAGCGAGAATCTGTTTGTTTCCTCGCCAGCATTCCTTCACTTCTGGCCACATCAATGCAACCCCAACTTCGTCATCACATTCTCTTTGGAGTACAAATTCCCTCTGCCTCTCTCTTACGAGAACACCAGTGGTTATATTTGGGCCCATCCAGGTAGTCCAGGAGAATCTTCCCATCTGAGAACCATTACTTTCATCCCACTGGCAAAGTGCCTTCTGCCATTTAAGGTGACATCCACAGGTTCTGGAGAGTAGAATGTGGACATTTGGGGGCAATGGTATTATTCAGTCTACTACAAGGTAGATACTATTATCTTTCTCAGATGTTGGAAATGACGTTTAGGGAAGTACTTTGTCTCAGGTCTACAATTTACAGAGTAGAGACTTAAATTCTGCCACTGACACTTTAAGACACACCCTAAACAACTTGAATCTGTGTCCTTAACTACTGCATAATCCTTGGTTAAGAGTCACACTTAGGTATCAAGACCCAATTGAACACAACACAAGTACTGTCTCCTCTTTCACTATGTTTGCCTCGTGTACTGATGAATCTTGCCCAGAGCAGAAGAGTTCAGAAAATTGTTATGCAGGTTTACGAAGAGAAAGCATTTACTGTTTGATGTGCCCGGAGTAACGGAAGGCTTTTTCAAATAAAATATGCCACCAAATAGTCAAGTGTCACAACAGAGGTAACCCCGTGGGAGTCACAAGGAGACTAAAATTATCTCCAATTGTGCAGGAGAGAAAAGTTTCACTGAAGGCAGGTGTAGTTCAGCCAAGCCCTACAGCACAGAAGTAGGAATGTGGGTATGTACGAATGGGAAACACTTTAATGCAGAATGGATGAGAAATATGCATTTGACCTATTCTAAAACAACTGGCTTATTAACTCAGTAAATCGATTTAGTCAGTCAAACTAGCTTTAGCTGATTACTTATCCAGGGAATAGCTGTTTAGAGTAATTTTTGTCATAGAACAGTAAATAAAATGGTTGAACTATAGCTTTAGGCTTGCTAAGTGAAATAGATTTCTCTAGATGATTTTCAAGTGACTTACTTGGTAGTACTCACGAAATTGGGGGTTAACAATTGCTTAAGAAAACAAAGAGAATTGATTTTAAATAAAGTACTTACTGTGTGAACTATCTGTTCAGTAGCTCATGTTAAATGGATGTTTATAATCCCCATTGGACAACCAACTACTTTTTTGCAAATGGCAATGTGAATTGCTCTCCCATAAACTATAGCAATGACCACCTATCTAATTTGTTGTCCAAACCAGAAATCTTCTAACAATACTGGTGTCCTAATAAAAATAATCACGAAGGGAACACACACTGGGTGTCTCCCGTGTGCCTGTGCATGCATCTATATCTCACTGAAGCCCCATATCAGCCCCCAAGAGAGGGACTCTGAGTGTCCCCATGCTGCTTGTGGAGAAACAGGCACAGGAAGGTTCAATAGTCTATCTACCTAATATCACACAGAGGGTGGGAGAGCCCGTTTTTAAACCACCTGCCTCCAATTCCAGGTGCCAGGAGCCAGACTCAGCCTACAGATCTCTTCTGCTCACCTGGAGGTGAAACAAGGTGTCATGATTAGTCAAATCCCGGTCTTCACTCATCAAGGTAGCTTGAACACCTGCACGTCCTCCAAGTAGCATGTAGCATAAGCAATAAGATGTTTGCCCGTGATCGTCCAGGAACTTGGAATCAGCTGTGCCTGGTTAGGCTGAGCTGGTTTAGAGTGGAGAGGACCACCGATCTTCCACCTGGGCAAGTGCCTTTTGACCTCCTGCCATCAGAGGGCCAAAACTCCAGCCTGAGAATGTGCTGAGGCCTGTAGCCTAGTTACGCCAGCTCAGAACAATGATGAGCACACGTTTTTCCAATCACCTTTCCTCATGCTCCCCATGCCTCATACTGCCCTGCTTCTTTATTCTTTATCCCACAGATACCCAAAGCCCCTTGCCTTTGCGGAGGCGGATTTGAGACCTATTGTCACGTCACATCCTCGCTTGGCTGCCCTGTGAATAAAGCTCCTCTTTGTTGCAAACCTCAGCATTTCAGTGTTTTGGCTTGCTGTGCCTCAGACAGAATGGTTGGGAGCAGTGGTACAGGACCCTTGCATGTGAGGGAAGCTGGTTCCTAGTAGTCACATTGCAGATGTTTTCTCCTCTCGGGGTGGGGGTGGGGCAGACATCCTGCTCTTCCGGAAAGGGAGAAACACAGGTGCCAAACCCTTGCCCTCAGCGTCACCGTCACCTAGGCGCTTGTTAGAAGCACAGAATCCAGGCCCCACCCAGAACTACTGAATACCAGCCTGCATTTAACAAGATCCCCAAGAGAGGCATACCCATATTAAAGTTGGGGAGGCACCAAGCTGTCATTGTCTTCTCCGCAGCTAATGAAAACGAAGTAAAGATTCATCCCGAGCCGACTCTGCCTCAGTCACCTGGATATCCCATGAGCTCATTTAATCCTCCCCAGAACCTGCAAATGAGACTGAGGGTCAGAGTGGTCTAGCACCCAAGGTTCCATAAGAGAACATGACCAAGGCTCACTGGAGCCAAGACTTCCAAAAAAGAAGGTCCCTGAGCACAGCATGGCACCACCGCAGCCCAAACCGTGGGCCTGGAGGGTAGACCAGGCTCCCCACGCAGAGTTCACACCATTCGACAGATGCCCACAGCAGACCACAAGGCAATATGAGAAGTAACTTCTGATTGTGGAATCTCTGAATTTTGAGATTGAAAGAAAAAAATCTGTTTTCGGGGGATGGTTAAAACTGTTCTACCAAGGAGTAAAGAGAGGGCATCTTGAAGCTCCTTCTGGACTAAGAATTTAATGCCTACTTATTGAGAAATGCTCCGTGCATTTGCTCAGCCCTACGCCAAGATGAAGTTCTCTGTGCCCTGGAAGCTTAGGTTCTAAAAAGGCCACAGAAATGGGTGAGACCTAAAACATGCCAGAACAATGCAACGGCCTTAATCAGACTGTCTTTGCTTTGCCTTGCTTACAAGTCACTGACTTTAAACGGAATATGGTGTCATGTCTTTATGTTTCTTGAAGCTTTTTTTTTTTCAAAAGATCATATAAAGATTTTCTTCCATGGTAAGACTTTTATATTGTATTTTTCTTAAACTGGACTGTGGCACATTTACCCTCCATCAGATGATTGCTTATAACTCACCTTGCTTTGTTAAGAATACCGCTAGAGGCTTCTATGTCCCTACTAAAGAAAATACATTTTCAGGCCCATTGAAACCAATGAAAATCCAAGATTTCAGAGCACAAGATAATGAAAATTCTCTCTATCTGCGTCTTTTACTGCTTTTAATCTGTTAACAGTCCCTAAGTGTGTCAGATGAAAGGTACTGTCGCGGGAATTGACATCATTAACAGCATTCCATACAGGTAAGTCTTGATTGTTCCAAGTTCTCAAAAAGTTGGACATATTTACTGCCTCTATGACATCTCTAGGGTGTGTGGAAGAAATAAAAAAGAGGCCTGTACAATGTATTTCTCCAAATATACACACAAATAGTTTGCACATACAAACAGGGAAACCTTATAAATAACGTATGGGGAGCAAAGGATTGTCGGTAACGGAACTACTCATTTCGAAAGACAACACTGTCACCAAGTGTCCCCTCACCAAAACTGACTGGGAATTTTTAGGGGCCACCAAACCAGAGATGGAGATTTTTAGGCACATTCTTGCCAGAAAAGAGAGCCTAGGGCATAAACCACTCAACTTGTTGGCACGAATGCCAGGGCAACCCAAGCAAGTGGATATACAAGCCTACGTAACGCTTGGAAGTAGGAAGCTTTGGGGGACTACACCTGGGCTGGTACTGGCCTCCCTCCCCAAAGGGACAAGGAGAGCAGAAACCTGGATGGAGTCAAGAGAGAGAACAAAGAAAGGCAAGGCTGGGTATGGAGCAACGTGTGGATCCAGGAGCATGTGTCTCAGAACTGCCGGGGCTCTGCAGACCAGCTGCATCCCCATTCTCCTTGACCCTCATGGGTATAATGAACTCAGGATGGGCGCATCCCGGCTGCCAAGTCACTTCCACCTGTCCATGGAGTTGACAGTTACTTGCTCACAGTGAACCAACCTCTCTGGACCTAACAGCTACTGCAGGAGGCGGTAGTGGAGAACAAGGTGACGACAACGACCAGATGCGAAGGAGGAAGCGACGTTCAGCGGACCGACTGGGTGGACTGATGGTGTGGGGTTAAGTCTGCAGAGCTAAAGGGGCCAGATGTAGAAAAGGGAAGGGGAACCATGAGGATATGGTCAAGCCCCATCGTATGGATATTTCATCCATATGTTGTATGCAAATCCCATTCAATTTGCTCTGAGTGAACAAGAGAGAACTAAATTATCCTTTAAACCATGTCAGTGACTTTATTTACCATCTCATTTGATGAGCTCATAGCCCAGGGGCAGAGGGAAATGGGAGCTGTGAGTCTGCCATCTCTCAGGAAGTCTCAGGCCTCAGAGGCCCCTCAGAGCCAGACTACCTCACCTTTTGCACTTTTCAAGCAACGTTATTCCTAAGTGCGAGTCACCCTCTTCATCAGGTTCTCCAAGAAACAGCAATCTCTCCCAATGAGAGAGTAAAAATGGGCTACTTTGGCTTGCTGAGGCACAATATGTAGTTCTCCAAAATGGTTTCTGCCTGGGGATTTTTCAAGAAAATTAAGCATCAGTGGTGATTTGTTTGTCTTCACATAACGTATGACCCAGGTGTGCTGAGAAATAAGAAAAGGACGAACGAATCAAGGGCGGCTGATCCAAGGAGGCAAGGGGCAACTTCCACAGCCTACGTGGAAAGCTAGAGGGAGGGAACATCCAGCTGGTGGGAGCTGAAGACAGGGGCCAGTCCTCCTTGGGCTCGGGATGCCACCCCCTCTTCCTACATCTTCACGCTCTCCTTCTCTGTTGGCCCCTCCCAGCCATATTAAAGAGCCACAAGGAACTGCTCTCCTCCATTCCATTCTCCTGTCCTCCTATCCACCCCTCCCTTCTTTCCCTTTGCCATCAATTTCTTGACTTGCCCCCCATTTCTCCCCTCCCATCCACACTGCGGTCTGGTTTCTGCCCCCCTACTCTCGTGAAACTGATCTCCTTGAAGCCCCCAATGATTTCTCCGTTGACAAGTCCAGGGCACTACTTCTGAATCCTTATCTTTGTGACCGCCAAGCCGAGTCAGATCTTAAACAACGTCTCTGTCTTGAAAATCTCTTCCCTTGGCTTCCGCGCTACCTTTCCTTTTATTTCCATGAGACCGATCACAACCAGTGCTGCAGATTCCATCGAATTAAGGAATGCTGTTGCCTACATGTGTGAATGAGCTCAAGTGAGTAAAGTACTGAAGTAGAGGACAGCTAAAGTGAAACGTCTTCATGAATGTCCACGTGGCTGAGCAGCAAGTTAACCTTTCCTACATGTGCTAAAGAAGAAGAGTTGGGTTTTATTTTATTTACTTTTCCCTGGACTGTGTTGAATGACTATCATCTACAAGTTCAGGCTACTTTTGGCTGAGGATTAATGCACTGGGAGAGCTGAGAGAAAACTGAACAATAGAGCTGTCTTTTTCTTGACCAGTTCACCTTAGTTTCCCAAACTCTAAGTCTTTCCCGAATTCTTTCTCCTTTTTATTGTAGTAAAAGGAACATAACACAAAATCCACCATTTGGATCATTTTACAATTCACCGTACCATTCAGTGGAATTTACTACTGTCACAGTGTTGTGCAACTATCACCACTGCCGAGCTGCAAAACGTTTTCATCAACCAAGAGGAAACCTACACCCATTTTAAGGAGTCATTCCCTATTTCCCTCTCTTCCAACCCCCTGGCAACCACTAATGTAGAATCTTTTCTGTGTGTATGGATTTGCCACTGCTGGACATTTCATATAAATGGAACCATACGATATGTAGCCTTTCATGCCTGACTCCTTTCACTTAGTTGCATCCATCATGTAGCATGTATCAGAAATCCACTCACTGTTATGGCTGAATCCTTCATACCCTTTGAATACAAAATTAAAACTACGTTGAGAGTGAAGCTCTGTTTTAACGGCACATCTATTAGGCCAATTCATTGAAAGAAGCTGAAGATGGAGATATTGTTGTGAAATGATAATCATTGAGAAGCCTCAGCCAACTGGATAACGAAAAGTTTGGGAAATGTTGCAAAAAATTATCTGCTTTACGTTAAAAGCCTATTAAACAAGGATGCAGGAGATTGTCTTTTTCTTGCAGGTAACTTAAATGAGGCAGAAAGAAATAACTGCCCTTTAAAACACATTTTGAAAGGATTCTATTTATTCTTAATAGACGAATGGGAGTACAGGAAGTTCACATCCAATATGGACTCCCTGTCCAAACACTGTTTATCGTTCTAGCCACCACTATCGAATTATATTTCTTGAGAGTAAGGCAGCTCAATTCCTGCATATTACTTTCTAAAATTCATCCATCAAATCCATTAATACAGTATAAACAAGAGTTGTTCATGTTTAAGTGCACTTCAAATATCAGGTATAAAGAACCCCCAGTAAGAAAAAGAATCCTATATCTCTTGCCAGAATGTGGTGAGCTGTGGGTGCTCTGCTAGCTGAAAGACACATTCATTATTAAGGGGATAGAGGCTGTTTAAGTGGGATGAGAGCCAAAAAATTTTAACTACATATATGTGTGAAGAGCAGTGCTAGGTTATCTCATATTCTATATCAGTCAAGGCTCACCATTTTACATACGTGAAAAGCAAAGTTAAAAGTGTATTAGTAGGGCTTCCCTGTTGGCGCGGTGGTTAAGGATCCACCTGCCAGTGCACGGGACACACGTTTGAGCCCTGATGCGGGAAGATCCCACATGCCACGGAGCAACTAAGACCATGTGCCACAACTACTGAGCCTGCGTGCTAGAGCCCGTGAACCACACCTACTGAAGCCCACGCACCTAGACCCCGTGCTCAGCAACAACGAGAAGCCACCACAATGAGAAGCCCGCGTACTGCAACAAAGAGTGGCCCCCGCTCACCGCAACTAGAGAAAGCCCGCGCACAGCAACGAAGAGCCTAGGCAGCCAAAGATAAATAAATAAATACGTCTATTTTTAAGAAAAGTGTTTTAGTAACTTACTAAAAGGCACGCAACCAGTAAACGTGAGCAAGAATTCAATCCCAAATCTGTCACACTGAAGTTTAAGCTAATACTTGAGATTAATAAAAACAGCACTAAATTAAAAGTTCAGAGATATTTTTTATTTCATACTTTCACTAATGCTCTTTGCAGATAAATCATGTCATTTATATGGGCCTTAGTTTTCACAACTTTAATAGTTGGAAGCTTGACTAGATGATCTGTATGTAGTCTTCCAATTCTAAAATGTTCCACTAATTTGGATTGCTACAATAATTGCCCTTGCAATACATGCATGCTGCCACCAAGTAGCAGTAGAGACTACTAGTTCCTTTTTTACCCCTAGTGGGGGTGCATTTTGACAGCGGACTTATCCGTCAATAGTACAACCTGTTAGTATAACTATAAGATAACAAAATAATCTGGTATTCTTTCCTGTAAAAGAGAAGCTTTACATTGTGTCTGTGAATCGTACCAGAATCACCTGTAGGTTTTTAAATATAGAGGAAATCCTGAACCCATTGAATGAGACTCTTCAGAGACAGGACTTGGGCATCTGGAATTTTGGGTTCCCATCATTTGTATATTTTATTTCATTTCATTTTTGCCTATGTACAATATTTGTCACATCCTTTTGAATCTTTAAAACTTTCTTTTTGTTTTAAATTTTAGAATATTCCATAATCTTCACCTACTTTTCATAAGGTGTTATCTGTTATGTTTATTCGATCTTGTGCTTCTCCTGGTTAAGACTTCTTTCTTTCCTTTTTTTTTTTTTTGATTTTTTCGGGGCCCTGCCTCATGTCTTGCAGGATCTTAGTTCCCTGACCTGGGATTGGACCCCAGGGCCCCAGCAGTGAAAGCGTCATGTTCTAAATACTGGACCACCAGGGAAATCCCAAGATTTCAGTTGTAAATGACTTCTTTCCCCACTCTAATTCATTCCTGGGATCAGTTTCATGTTTGGACGTTAAAGCAACCTTGCATTGCCAGAATAAAGCTACTTTGATTCTGATATATGATTGTTTTACATACCATGGATACAGTTTGTGCTTCTCTTTACACATTTTGCATGCATGTTCAAAGGAGAAACTGGCCTGTGATTCTATTCTCGTAATATTCTTTATCGATTTTTTTGTTGCTTTTTTAAGATTCTATACTTTATGTTTTGTTTATTTATTTTTGGCTGCATTGGGTCTTCATTGCTGCATGCGAGCTTTCTCTAGTTTCGGCGAGCGGGGGTCTATTCTTTGTTGCGGTGAGTAGGCTTCTCATTGCAGCCTTCTGACCCCATGGGCTTCTGACCCCATTCGTCAGTGCTACTTCAGGTCCTCACCCCTTCCCTTCTGACCCTGGGCGGTGAAATCCTCTTTCTGCGGCTGGCGTGCGGCAGAAAGTCAATGAGGCAAGAGTAGGTTTGGAGTATCCAAGGAGCAGAAAGGATGTCAGTGTGTGGAAAACAGAGCGAGCAAATTGGAGAGGAGAACGAAACAGTCAGAGAGCAAACAGAGGCCCAGATTTCTAGGTCTGTGGAGGCACTCTGAGGACTTCGCATTTTCTGTGAAGAAGCCACTGAAGAAATTTGAGTGACATGATCTGACTTAAGTTTTATCAAGATCTCTCTGGATGCCACGCTGATTAGAGACTGTAGGAGAGCAAGGACAAGCCCCAGAAGACCAGCAGTTGATTCAAAGAAATGATTACTCAAACATGGTCCCCCTCTTCAGTGAAGATGCAGAGCAGGAATTGGCAAATAATGGCCACGAATCAAATCAGGCTCTCAGCCTGGATCTGTGGGACTGTGAGCTAATAATGGTTCTCACGTTTAGAAAGCTTGTTGAAGAGGAAAGAGGAGGAGAAGCTACAGAAACTGTATATGGCCCACAAAGCCTAAGATATTTAAAATCCAGAAAATGCTTTCCAACACCTGACGTAAAGCATGTGGCTGGTAGGAGGTCCTCAACCAAATTTGGAAGAGGAATACATGAGTCAGTTAGTTCCTGAAAACACTGTAAAGTGATAGGTGTCAAGAAACATTTACCCCTTCACCCTTAACCTTCACAAATGATGCCAGTTCCATTGAGCTATGGAAAAATACATTCTGGCTTTCCGAAAAATAACCCAGAGGACATTTTCTCACATAGGCAAGGTCATAAACAACTGTCAAGTGAAGTTGAAATAGCAACAAATCAAATAGTAACAAAAATCATTTTTACTGATTTTTAAATCTTACAAAGCATTTTCATGTTCATTATCTAATTTAATCCTCCAATCAACGTCATGAGTTAGTTATTATTTCCCCATTAGAAATGACCACATATGAAATCCTGAGTGATTGCTCAAGAAAAGCTGAAATCTTGAGTGTTACATCTATTAAGGCCATGGTTGGGTGTTTTCCCATGGGAACATTGGATGCTAAAATCCACAGGGATTTTCAGCTCAAGATGGCAGACTAGGAACTATATTTACTTTCTGTTCCTCCTGAAACCATATCTAAATAAAACTGTAGAAATACCAAAATTAATCAACCAATAAAAGCCAAGATATTCTGGAAGTCATCAACCACAGAAAGATTTCAACACATTTCGAGAAGGCAAGCAATGAAATGGAGGAGCCATGAATAAAATAATGAAGAAAAAAAGGCTGAGCCTAAGTAAGGTCTGCACAAAGTCACTCAGCTTTTGTTGAGCTCTGGTTATAGTCAAGGGCAGAGGAAAGAAGAGGGGCTGAAAACAAGGAGACAAACGTCATTTTAGGAAAAACACTTCATTTAATGAGCTCCAGGGAACACTCAGCCTGCTGCCATACTAACTCATGAATTACAATGGATTGTTGGTAAGCAAGACAAGAAAACAGGGAAGAAACAAAAGAAACAAAAATCAAGACACTGTTTCTAACTGAACTCTTCTCAAATGAGATCGAGGAATTATGGTTCAATGCCACAGCTGTAAATCATTTCTGCTCTTGGAGAGGTTACAAAGGGCTTATAATATTTCCCTTGTTTTCAGACAGAATTTAGGTCTGAGCAAAAGCTTTTGTGTCCTCCAACCCCAAAATTTATTGGGGATGGAAGCCCAGATTTGCTGGGACATACCATAAAAAGAATCTCATGAGCAGAGGGTCAAACTGATTTTGGAATATATGAATTATGCCCAGTGTGAGTTTCAATAGGTTTATATATATATATACATTTTTACTGATCTATATGATTTTGGGTTCTGAAACTTCTACATGTCACATGCGTGATACATAACAGACAATGTCAGCCCCAGGAGGGAGAAAACACTCCAATGAAGCAAGCCAAAGAAACAAGTTTTAAGCAAGGTCAAGTGATGTGTAGACCAGGATTGTTCAATTCCTACCTGTCATGCTGAAGCTTCCAGCTCCTGAATAACAACACATGTTTCCCTTGTCCTAGACAGCCAAGAGTACGTCTCTCTTGGGCATAAGAATCCCTAGAGTTACATATGGGTAGTAAAGAGTGGACCCAGCTGTCATACTCACAATGACCAAATTGTGTTGATCGTACTTTATACCAATACATCGCTCCACACTGAAGTTGCAATAAATGATATATTTGCTTTCTAGACACATGAATGAGACGCCTTACTGGATATACTCCAGGAAGACCAGAGAAGCTGGCTTCTAATCCATACGGAACAAGCCACTGGTGAATTTCTTTCAGGATAACCCATGATTTATCTAGAATATCATCTTTACATATCTGGATCCTTCAAACTAGACAAAGGGAAAATACGGGCTTCAAGCCTCAGTTAGAAATATGGAATGGTGCCATGTTGACAACTGGTGGTCCCTGACCTGTATCTTCTGAGATTAGAACACAGTGTGGTGGATGACCAATTCATGCGTTGAACAAAAGAAGACCTCCTACAGGGCAGTGTAGCTGTTCATTACAGGTATGGCACTTAGGGCTAAGTACCATAAGGACTACAAGAAGAAAAGAAAAACAAGTAACACATGAAGCATATACGATAAGGAGGCACCACAGTGCAGAGCACAAGCTCTGGAATCACACAGGCTTGGATCGAATCCCGGCTAAGCCACTACCATCTATATACCCTGAAGGACAGGCCAAGGTTTAAATGTTCTTTTACCAAATTTCAAAAAAGAAGTGAAGAAAGAACCTATCTGCCAGGAAGGGACATCGTGGGCTGCAGCATCCAGTCGGATCAGGGCTCTGCATCTCCTGCTCAGAAACCTTGGCCACCTGGCTCATGGTGATGCTGGCAGCTGAGCAGCCCTGGAGAAGGCGATCCTGTCTCCAGGACTCGCAGAGGAGCTGGGGAGGTCCCGGGACGAGGTGGCCCACACCCTGGTAAGCTCTGGCTGCCTCCTGCCCTCAGGTCTGAGCAGGCTCTGGCCTCTGGGCCCCGTGGTGGGGAAGGCCTGGCCGATACATACGCAGGGCTGAGGGGCCTGCAGAGCCAGTCCCCAGGCAGGGTGAGCTCTGGACGAGGCTTCCACAGTCCCCAACAGTCTCCGCATGGTGGCCCATCTGGTGCCAAACACCTGCCACCCACAGCCAGTAGTCCCAGCCACTAGAAAGTCCAGAAGGGGCCCCGCCCTTTGCCTTTGGGCCGGGGTTAAGCCAGCAGCTGGGCTTGCATGTGACCCCTGCCTCACCCCCTGCCCCGCCCGCTCTTTCTCTGTGATACCTACAATGGATATGTCATAAAGCCAGGCAGAGCCAGTGCTATAAATTCAGAGGAGTTAGAATCTAGGAAGAGGCTCTCCCACTTTCACTCTCTGCTCTCAGATCAGGCAGGCAGTACCTCTAATATGGAAGTTATGGACACCACACCTCCTTCACACGCTGTCCTCTTCCATTCTGCTCCTGTTTTCCCGAGCACCCCATTTACGGCCCTGGCGGGCATCGGTGCTTCAGCAGGAAGCACGTCAGACCCCCAACCTATGGACACCACACCTCCTTCACACGCTGTCATCTTCTATTCTGCTCGTGTTTTCTCCAGCAACCCATTTACGCCTTTGGTGGGCATCAGTGCCTCAGCAGTCAGCACCTCAGACCCCGAACCTATGGACACCACACCACCTTCACAGGCTGTCATCTTCCATCCTGCTCCTCTTTACCCCAGCACCCCATTTACGGCTTAGGCCGGCACTGGTGCTTCACCAGGCAGCACCTCTAACACCAAAGCTATGGACACCACACCTCCTTCCCAGGCTGTCATTTTCCAGTCTGCCCTGTCTCCAATAGAACCACTACCCATTTCACACCGCTGTTCCAAGTTCTGGGAACACACCACCCAGTGATAGCAATGCCTCAGCCCATGCCTCGACTCATTTACCTGCGACGTGAGCCAACAGATAGACCAACACTTCAAAGTTATGACAGAAAGTTGAGTAAGTTATACGCTTGGAATTTCATTTATTATTATTAACAAGCACAACTGTAGTGCTTAGACTATAACAAGTACTATTCTAAGGGCTTACCAAATATTAACTCACTTATTCCTCATAATGGCAACCCTAGAGTTAGGGAATATTCATAATGTTCACTTTTCTGGGGGAAACTGAGTCCCAGAGACGTTGAAGAGCTTGCCTAATGCCACACAGTAAGTAGGTGGCAAAACCCGGGATTAAAACTAGACCGTCTAGACTTTCATCACTTTGCTGTGTCACCGTACTATAAGTTGTGGTTAGGGAAGGAACTAAATTGACAAGACTCTGAACTAAAAGGAGAAGGGAGAAATGAGAAAATGAGTGATCCTAGAAACTAGAGTAGAGTTAGGCTCAGAAATTTCTGGTGATGAGACCCGGAAGAACAAGAACTTGGTTGGAATATTAACTTGGGGTAGTATCTGAATCCATGGAGAAATGGTTTTGTTTTCTGTAAAATTTAGAAAGGTCAGTTGGATGAAGATTAATGAAGACAAAAGTAGAAAGGAAAAGAAAAAGGTGCCTTAAGGGAGACATAACCGCTTCCCTCTACGTACCCACAGGTGGGGTCCTGTGGGAAAGGATGGAGCTCTCTCTACCGGGTTGGTCACCAGGCTGAACAAGGAGAAACATGGCAACCATTGTACTGGTTTTGATGATCTCTCAAAACCAAGGCTTCAGTTTCCAAGAACGACCTACGGTAGCATAACTAGTGTGTGTCACACATGCCACTAAGTGTGTTTCCAGTCACACATTTTAATTGGACAACTACTTCCTATGAGGTAGGCATCAGTTCCCTATGGCTGCTGTAACAAATGACTACAAATGTGCTTGCTTCTAACAAAACACACTTATTTTCTTATGGTTCTGGAAGACAGAGGTCCAAAACCAGTTTCCCTGGGCTGAAACCAGAAGTCGACAGGGCCATCCATCCTCCTTCTAGAGGCTCTAAGCGAGAATCTGTTTGTTTCCTCGCCAGCATTCCTTCACTTCTGGCCACATCAATGCAACCCCAACTTCGTCATCACATTCTCTTTGGAGTACAAATTCCCTCTGCCTCGCTCTTACGAGAACACCAGTGCTTATATTTGGGCCCATCCAGGTAGTCCAGGAGAATCTTCCCATCTGAGAACCATTACTTTCATCCCACTGGCAAAGTGCCTTCTGCCATTTAAGTTGACATTCACAGGTTCTGGAGAGTAGAATGTGGACATTTGGGGGCAATGGTATTATTCAGTCTACTACAAGGTAGATACTATTATCTTTCTCAGATGTAGAAAATGACGTTTAGGGAAGTAGTTTGTCTCAGGTCTACAATTTCCAGAGTAGAGACTTAAATTCTGCCACTGACACTTTAGGACACACCCTAAACAACTTGAATCTGTGTCCTTAACTACTGCATAATCCTTGGTTAAGAGTCACACTTAGGTATCAAGACCCAATTGAATACAACACAAGTGCTGTCTCCTCTTTCACTATGTTTGCCTGGTGTAGTGATGAATCTTGCCCAGAGCAGAAGAGTTCAGAAAACTGTTATGCAGGTTTATGAAGAGAAAGCATTTACTGTTTGACGTGCCCGGAGTAACGGAAGGATTTTTCAAATAAAATATGCCACCAAATACTCAAGTGTCACAACAGTGGTAACCCCGTGGGAGGAGAGTAAAATTATCTCCAATTGTGCAGGAGAGAAAAGTTTCACTGAAGGCAGGTGTAGTTCAGCCAAGCCCTACAGCACAGAAGTAGGAATGTGGGTATGTATGAATGGGAAACACTTTAATGCAGAATGGATGAGAAATATGCATTCGACCTATTCTAAAACAACTGGCTTATTAACTCAGTAAATCGATTTAGTCAGTCAAACTAGCTTTAGCTGATTACTTATCCAGGGAATAGCTGTTTAGAGTAATTTTTGTCATAGAACAGTAAATAAAATGGTTGAACTATAGCTTTAGGCTTGCTAAGTGAAATAGATTGCTCTAGATGATTTTCAAGTGACTTACTTGGTAGTACTCATGAAATTGGGGGTTAACAATTGCTTAAGAAAACAAAGAGAATTGATTTTAAATAAAGTACTTACTGTGTGAACTATCTGTTCAGTAGCTCATGTTAAATGGATGTTTATAATCCCCATTGGACAACCAACTACTTTTTTGCAAATGGCAATGTGAATTGCTCTCGCATAAACTATAGCAATGACCACCTATCTAATTTGTTGTCCAAACCAGAAATCTTCTAACAATACTGGTGTCCTAATAAAAATAAGCACGAAGGGAACACACACTGGGTGTCTCCTGTGTGCCTGTGCATGCATCTATATCTCACTGAAGCCCCATAACAGCCCCCAAGAGAGGGACTCTGAGTGTCCCCATGCTGCTTGTGGAGAGAAACAGGCACAGGAAGGTTCAATAGTCTATCTACCTAATATCACACAGAGGGTGGGAGAGCCCGTTTTTAAACCACCTGCCTCCAATTCCAGGTGCCAGGAGCCAGACTCAGCCTACAGCTCTCTTCTCCTCGCCTGGAGGTGAAACAAGGTGTCATGATTAGTCAAATCCCGGTCTTCACTCATCAAGGTAGCTTGAACACCTGCACGTCCTCCAAGTAGCATGTAGCATAAGCAATAAGATGTTTGCCCCGTGATCCTCCAGGAACTTGCAATCAGCTGTGCCTGGTTAGGCTGAGCTGGTTTAGAGTGGAGAGGACCACCGATCTTCCACCTGGGCAAGTGCCTTTTGACCTCCTGCCATCAGAGGGCCAAAACTCCAGCCTGAGAATGTGCTGAGGCCTGTAGCCTAGTTATGCCAGCTCAGAACAATGATGAGCACACGTTTTTCCAATCACCTTTCCTCATGCTCCCCATGCCTCATACTGCCCTGCTTCTTTATTCTTTATCCCACAGATACCCAAAGCCCCTTGCCTTTGGGGAGGCGGATTTGAGACCTATTGTCACGTCACGTCCTCGCTTGGCTGCCCTGTGAATAAAGCTCCTCTTTACTGCAAACCTCAGCATTTCAGTGTTTTGGCTTGCTGCACCTCAGACAGAATGGTTGGGAGCAGTGGTACAGGACCCTTGCATGTGAGGGAAGCTGGTTCCTAGTAGTCACATTGCGGATGTTTTCTCCTCTCGGGGTGGGGGTGGGGCAGACATCCTGCTCTTCTGGAAAGGGAGAAACACAGGTGCCAAACCCTTGCCCTCAGCGTCACCGTCACGTAGGAGCTTGTTAGAAGCACAGAATCCAGGCCCCACCCAGAACTACTGAATACCAGCCTGCATTTAACAAGATCCCCAAGAGAGGCATACCCATATTAAAGTTGGAGAGGCACCAAGCTGTCATCGTCTTCTCCGCAGCTAATGAAAACGAAGCAAAGATTCATCCCGAGCCGACTCTGCCTCAGTCACCTGGATATCCCATGAGCTCATTTAATCCTCCCCAGAACCTGCAAATGAGACTGAGGGTCAGAGTGGTCTAGCACCCAAGGTTCCATAAGAGAACATGACCAAGGCTCACTGGAGCCAAGACTTCCAAAAAAGAAGGCCCCTGAGCACAGCATGGCACCACCGCAGCCCAAACCGTGGGCCTGGAGGGTAGACCAGGCTCCCCACGCAGAGTTCACACCATTCGACAGATGCCCACAGCAGACCACAAGGCAATATGAGAAGTAACTTCTGATTGTGGAATCTCTGAACTTTGAGATTGAAAGAAAAAAATCTGTTTTCGTGGGATGGTTAAAACAGTTCTACCAAGGAGCAAAGAGAGGGCATCTCAAGGGTCCTTCTGGACTAAGAATTTAATGCCTACTTATTGAGAAATGCTCCGTGCATTTGCTCAGCCCTACGCCAAGATGAAGTTCTCTGTGCCCTAGAAGCTTAGGTTCTAAAAAGGCCACAGAAATGGGTGAGACCTAAAACATGCCAGAACAATGCAACGGCCTTAATCAGACTGTCTTTGCTTTGCCTTGCTTACAAGTCACTGACTTTAAACTGAATATGGTGTCATGTCTTTATGTTTCTTGAAGCTTTTTTTTTTTCAAAAGATCATATAAAGATTTTCTTCCATGGTAAGACTTTTATATTGTATTTTTCTTAAACTGGACTGTGGCACATTTACCCTCCATCAGATGATTGCTTATAACTCACCTTGCTTTGTTAAGAATACCGCTAGAGGCTTCTATGTCCCTACTAGAGAAAATACATTTTCAGCCCCATTGAAACCAATGAAAATCCAAGATTTCAGAGCACAAGATAATGAAAATTCTCTCTATCCGCGTCTTTTACTGCTTTTAATCTGTTAACAGTCCCTAAGTGTGTCAGATGAAAGGTACTGTCGCGGGAATTGACATCATTAACAGCATTCCATACAGGTAAGTCTTGATTGTTCCACTTTCTCAAAAAGTTGGACATATTTACTGCCTCTATGACATCTCTAGGGTGTGTGGAAGAAATAAAAAAGAGGCCTGTACAATGTATTTCTCCAAATATACACACAAATAGTTTGCACATACAAACAGGGAAACCTTATAAATAACGTATGGGGAGCAAAGGATTGTCGGTAACGGAACTACTCATTTCGAAAGACAACACTGTCACCAAGTGTCCCCTCACCAAAACTGACTGGGAATTTTTAGGGGCCACCAAACCAGAGATGGAGATTTTTAGGCACATTCTTGCCAGAAAAGAGAGCCTAGGGCATAAACCACTCAACTTGTTGGCACGAAGGCCAGGGCAACCCAAGCAAGTGGATATACAAGCCTACGTAACTCTTGGAAGTAGGAAGCTTTGGGGGACTACACCTGGGCTGGTACTGGCCTCCCTCCCCAAAGGGACAAGGAGAGCAGAAACCTGGATGGAGTCAAGAGAGAGAACAAAGAAAGGCAAGGCTGGGTATGGAGCAACGTGTGGATCCAGGAGCATGTGTCTCAGAACTGCCGGGGCTCTGCAGACCAGCTGCATCCCCATTCTCCTTGACCCTCATGGGTATAATGAACTCAGGATGGGCGCATCCCGGCTGCCAAGTCACTTCCACCTGTCCATGGAGTTGACAGTTACTTGCTCACAGTGAACCAACCTCTCTGGACCTAACAGCTACTGCAGGAGGCGGTAGTGGAGAACAAGGTGACGACAACGACCAGATGCGAAGGAGAAAGCGACGTTCAGCGGACCGACTGGGTGGACTGATGGTGTGGGGTTAAGTCTGCAGAGCTAAAGGGGCCAGATGTGGAAAAGGGAAGGGAAACCATGAGGATATGGTCAAGCCCCATCGTATTGATATTTCATCCATATGTTGTATGCAAATCCCATTCAATTTGCTCTGAGTGAACAAGAGAGAACTAAATTATCCTTTAAACCATGTCAGTGACTTTATTTACCATCTCATTTGAGGAGCTCATAGCCCAGGGGCAGAGGGAAATGGGAGCTGTGAGTCTGCCATCTCTCAGGAAGTCTCAGGCCTCAGAGGCCCCTCAGAGCCAAACTACCTCACCTTTTGCACTTTTCAAGCAACGTTATTCCTAAGTGCGAGTCACCCTCTTCATCAGGTTCTCCAAGAAACAGCAATCTCTCCCAATGAGAGAGGAAAAATGGGCTACTTTGGCTTGCTGAGGCACAATATGTAGTTCTCCAAAATGGTACCTGCCTGGGGATTTTTCAAGAAAATTAAGCATCAGTGGTGATTTGTTTGTCTTCACATAACGTATGACCCAGGTGGGCTGAGAAATAAGAAAAGGACGAACGAATCAAGGGCGGCTGATCCAAGGAGGCAAGGGGCAACTTCCACAGCCTACGTGGAAAGCTAGAGGGAGGGAACATCCAGCTGGTGGGAGCTGAAGACAGGGGCCAGTCCTCCTTGGGCTCGGGATGCCACCCCCTCTTCCTACATCTTCACGCTCTCCTTCTCTGTTGGCCCCTCCCAGCCATATTAAAGAGCCACAAGGAACTGCTCTCCTCCATTCCATTCTCCTGTCCTCCTATCCACCCCTCCCTTCTTTCCCTTTACCATCAATTTCTTGACTTGCCCCCCATTTCTCCCCTCCCATCCACACTGCGGTCTGGTTTCTACCCCCCTACTCTCGTGAAACTGATCTCCTTGAAGCCCCCAATGATTTCTCCGTTGACAAGTCCAGGGCACTACTTCTCAATCCTTATCTTTGTGACCGCCAAGCCGAGTCAGATCTTAAACAACGTCTCTGTCTTGAAAATCTCTTCCCTTGGCTTCCGCGCCACCTTTCCTTTTCTTTCCATGAGACCGATCACAACCAGTGCTGCAGATTCCATCGAATTAAGGAATGCTGTTGCCTACATGTGTGAATGAGCTCAAGTGAGTAAAGTACTGAAGTAGAGGACAGCTAAAGTGAAACGTCTTCATGAATGTCCCCGTGGCTGAGCAGCAAGTTAACCTTTCCTACATGTGCTAAAGAAGAAGAGTTGGGTTTTATTTTATTTACTTTTCCCTGGACTGTGTTGAATGACTATCATCTACAAGTTCAGGCTACTTTTGGCTGAGGATTAATGCACTGGGAGAGCTGAGAGAAAACTGAACAATAGAGCTGTCTTTTTCTTGACCAGTTCACCTTAGTATCCCAAACTCTAAGTCTTTCCCGAATTCTTTCTCCTTTTTATTGTAGTAAAAGGAACATAACACAACATCCACCATTTGGATCATTTTACAATTCACCGTACCATTCAGTGGAATTTACTACTGTCACAATGTTGTGCAACTATCACCCCTGCCGAGCTGCAAAACATTTTCATCAACCAAGAGGAAACCTACACCCATTTTAAGGAGTCATTCCCTATTTCCCTCTCTTCCAACCCCCTGGCAACCACTAATGTAGAATCTTTTCTGTGTGTATGGATTTGCCACTGCTGGACATTTCATATAAATGGAACCATACGATATGTAGCCTTTCATGCCTGACTCCTTTCACTTAGTTGCATCCATCATGTAGCATGTATCAGAAATCCACTCACTGTTATGGCTGAATCCTTCATACCCTTTGAATACAAAATTAAAAATACGTTGAGAGTGAAGTTCAGTTTTAACGGCACATCTATTAGGCCAATTCATTGAAAGAAGCTGAAGATGGAGATATTGTTGGGAAATGATAATCATTGAGAAGCCTCAGCCAATTGGATAACGAAAAGTTTGGGAAATGTTGCAAAAATTATCTGCTTTACGTTAAAATCCTATTAAACAAGGATGCAGGAGATTGTCTTTTTCTTGCAGGTAACTTAAATGAGGCAGAAAGAAATAACTGCCCTTTAAAACACATTTTGAAAGGATTCTATTTATTCTTAATAGACGAATGGGAGTACAGGAAGTTCACATCCAATATGGACTCCCTGTCCAAACACTGTTTATCGTTCTAGCCACCACTATCGAATTATATTTCTTGAGAGTAAGGCAGCTCAATTCCTGCATATTACTTTCTAAAATTCATCCATCAAATCCATTAATACAGTATAAACAAGAGTTGTTCAAGTTTAAGTGCACTTCAAATATCAGGTATAAAGAACCCCCAGTAAGAAAAAGAATCCTATATCTCTTGCCAGAATGTGGTCAGCTGTGGGGTGCTCTGCTAGCTGAAAGACACATTCATTATTAAGGGGATAGAGGCTGTTTAAGTGGGATGAGAGCCAAAAAATTTTAACTACATATATGTGTGAAGAACAGTGCTAGGTTATCTCATATTCTATATCAGTCAAGGCTCACCATTTTACATACGTGAAAAGCAAAGTTAAAAGTGTATTAGTAGGGCTTCCCTGTTGGCGCGGTGGTTAAGGATCCACCTGCCAATGCACGGGACACACGTTTGAGCCCTGATGCGGGAAGATCTCACATGCCACGGAGCAACTAAGACCATGTGCCACAACTACTGAGCCTGCGTGCTAGAGCCCGTGAACCACAGCTACTGAAGCCCACGCACCTAGACCCCGTGCTCAGCAACAACGAGAAGCCACCACAATGAGAAGCCCGCGTACTGCAACAAAGAGTGGCCCCCGCTCACCGCAACTAGAGAAAGCCCGCGCACAGCAACGAAGAGCCTAGGCAGCCAAAGATAAATAAATAAATACGTCTATTTTTAAGAAAAGTGTTTTAGTAACTTACTAAAAGGCATGCAACCAGTAAACGTGAGCAAGAATTCAATCCCAAATCTGTCACACTGAAGTTTAAGCTAATACTTGAGATTAATAAAAACAGCACTAAATTAAAAGTTCAGAGATATTTTTTATTTCATACTTTCACTAATGCTCTTTGGAGATAAATCATGTCATTTATATGGGCCTTAGTTTTCACAACTTTAATAGTTGGAAGCTTGACTAGATGATCTGTATGTAGTCTTCCAATTCTAAAATGTTCCACTAATTTGGATTGCTACAATAATTGCCCTTGCAATACATGCATGCTGCCACCAAGTAGCAGTAGAGACTACTAGTTCCTTTTTTACCCCTAGTGGGGGTGCATTTTGACAGCGGACTTATCCGTCAATAGTACAACCTGTTAGTATAACTATAAGATAACAAAATAATCTGGTATTCTTTCCTGTAATAGAGAAGCTTTACATTGTGTCTGTGAATCGTACCAGAATCACCTGTAGGTTTTTAAATATAGAGGAAATCCTGAACCCATTGAATGAGACTCTTCAGAGACAGGACTTGGGCATCTGGAATTTTGGGTTCCCATCATTTGTATATTTTATTTCATTTCATTTTTGCCTATGTACAATATTTGTCACATCCTTTTGCATCTTTAAAACTTTCTTTTTGTTTTAAATTTTAGAATATTCCATAATCTTCACCTACTTTTCATAAGGTGTTATCTGTTATGTTTATTCGATATTGTGCTTCTCCTGGTTAAGACTTCTTTCTTTCCTTTTTTTTTTTGTTTTTTTTGGGGCCCTGCCTCATGTCTTGCAGGATCTTAGTTCCCTGACCTGGGATTGGACCCCAGGGCCCCAGCAGTGAAAGCGTCATGTTCTAAATACTGGACCACCAGGGAAGTCCCAAGATTTCAGTTGTAAATGACTTCTTTCCCCACTCTAATTCATTCCTGGGATCAGTTTCATGTTTGGACATTAAAGCAACCTTGCATTGCCAGAATAAAGCTACTTTGATTCTGATATATGATTGTTTTACATACCATGGATACAGTTTGTGCTTCTCTTTACACATTTTGCATGCATGTTCAAAGGAGAAACTGGCCTGTGATTCTATTCTCGTAATATTCTTTATCGATTTTTTTGTTGCTTTTTTAAGATTCTATACTTTATGTTTTGTTTATTTATTTTTGGCTGCATTGGGTCTTCATTGCTGCATGCGAGCTTTCTCTAGTTTCGGCGAGCGGGGGTCTATTCTTTGTTGCGGTGAGTAGGCTTCTCATTGCAGCCTTCTGACCCCATGGGCTTCTGACCCCATTCGTCAGTGCTACTTCAGGTCCTCACCCCTTCCCTTCTGACCCTGGGCGGTGAAATCCTCTTTCTGCGGCTGGCGTGCGGCAGAAAGTCAATGAGGCAAGAGTAGGTTTGGAGTATCCAAGGAGCAGAAAGGATGTCAGCGTGTGGAAAACAGAGCGAGCAAATTGGAGAGGAGAACGAAACAGTCAGAGAGGAAACAGAGGCCCAGATTTCTAGGTCTGTGGAGGCACTCTGAGGACTTTGCATTTTCTGTGAAGAAGCCACTGAAGAAATTTGAGTGACATGATCTGACTTATGTTTTAACAAGATCTCTCTGGATGCCACGCTGATTAGAGACTGTAGGAGAGCAAGGACAAGCCCCAGAAGACCAACAGTTGATTCAAAGAAATGATTACTCAAACATGGTCCCCCTCCTCAGTGAAGACGCAGAGCAGGAATTGGCAAATAATGGCCACGAATCAAATCAGGCTCTCAGCCTGGATCTGTGGGACTGTGAGCTAATAATGGTTCTCACATTTAGAAAGCTTGTTGAAGAGGAAAGAGGAGGAGAAGCTACAGAAACTGTATATGGCCCACAAAGCCTAAGATATTTAAAATCCAGAAAATGCTTTCCAACACCTGACGTAAAGCATGTGGCTGGTAGGAGGTCCTCAACCAAATTTGGAAGAGGAATACATGAGTCAGTTAGTTCCTGAAAACACTGTAAAGTGATAGGTGTCAAGAAACATTTACCCCTTCACCCTTAACCTTCACAAATGATGCCAGTTCCATTGAGCTATTGAAAAATACATTCTGGCTTTCCGAAAAATAACCCAGAGGACATTTTCTCACATAGGCAAGGTCATAAACAACTGTCAAGTGAAGTTGAAATAGCAACAAATCAAATAGTAACAAAAAACATTTTTACTGATTTTTAAATCTTACAAAGCATTTTCATGTTCATTATCTAATTTAATCCTCCAATCAACGTCATGAGATAGTTATTATTTCCCCATTAGAAATGACCACATATGAAATCCTGAGTGATTGCTCAAGAAAAGCTGAAATCTTGAGTGTTACATCTATTAAGGCCATGGTTGGGTGTTTTCCCATGGGAACATTGGATGCTAAAATCCACAGGGATTTTCAGCTCAAGATGGCAGACTAGGAACTATATTTACTTTCTGTTCCTCCTGAAACCATATCTAAATAAAACTGTAGAAATACCAAAATTAATCAACCAATAAAAGCCAAGATATTCTGGAAGTCATCAACCACAGAAAGATTTCAACACATTTCGAGAAGGCAAGCAATGAAATGGAGGAGCCATGAATAAAATAATGAAGAAAAAAAGGCTGAGCCTAAGTAAGGTCTGCACAAAGTCACTCAGCTTTTGCTGAGCTCTGGTTATAGTCAAGGGCAGAGGAAAGAAGAGGGGCTGAAAACAAGGAGACAAACGTCATTTTAGGAAAAACACTTCATTTAATGAACTCCAGGAAACACTCAGCCTGCTGCCATACTAACTCATGAATTAGAATGGATTGTTGGTAAGCAAGACAAGAAAACAGGGAAGAAACAAAAGAAACAAAAATCAAGACACTGTTTCTAACTGAACTCTTCTCAAATGAGATCGAGGAATTATGGTTCAATGCCACAGCTGTAAATCATTTCTGCTCTTGGAGAGGTTACAAAGGGCTTATAATATTTCCCTTGTTTTCAGACAGAATTTAGGTCTGAGCAAAAGCTTTTGTGTCCTCCAACCCCAAAATTTATTGGGGATGGAAGCCCAGATTTGCTGGGACATACCATAAAAAGAATCTCATGAGCAGAGGGTCAAACTGATTTTGGAATATATGAATTATGCCCAGTGTGAGTTTCAATAGGTTTATATATACATATACATTTTTACTGATCTATATGATTTTGGGTTCTGAAACTTCTACATGTCACATGCGTGATACATAACAGACAATGTCAGCCCCAGCAAGCCAAAGAAACAAGTTTTAAGCAAGGTCAAGTGATGTGTAGACCAGGATTGTTCAATTCCTACCTGTCATGCTGAAGCTTCCAGCTCCTGAATAACAACACATGCTTCCCTTGTCCTAGACAGCCAAGAGTACGTCTCCTCTCTTGGGCATAAGAATCCCTAGAGTTACATATGTGTAGTAAAGAGTGGACCCAGCTGGCATACTCACAATGACCAAATTGTGTTGATCGTACTTTATACCAATACATCGCTCCACGCTGAAGTTGCAATAAATGATATATTTGCTTTCTAGACATATGAATGAGACGCCTTACTGGATATACTCCAGGAAGGCCAGAGAAGCTGGCTTCTAATCCATACGGAACAAGTCACTGGTGAATTTCTTTCAGGATAACCCATGATTTATCTAGAATATCATCTTTACATATCTGGATCCTTCAAACTAGACAAAGGGAAAATACGGGCTTCAAGCCTCAGTTAGAAATATGGAATGGTGCCATGCTGACAACTGGTGGTCCCTGACCTGTATCTTCTGAGATTAGAACACAGTGTGGTGGATGACCAATTCATGCGTTGAACAAAAGAAGACCTCCTACAGGGCAGTGTAGCTGTTCGTTACAGGTATGGCACTGAGGGCTAAGTACCATAAGGACTACAAGAAGAAAAGAAAAACAAGTAACACATGTAGCATATACGATAAGGAGGCACCACAGTGCAGAGCACAAGCTCTGGAATCACACAGGCTTGGATCGAATCCCGGCTAAGCCACTACCATCTATATACCCTGAAGGACAGGCCAAGGTTTAAATGTTCTTTTACCAAATTTCAAAAAAGAAGTGAAGAAAGAACCTATCTGCCAGGAAGGGACATCGTGGGCTGCAGCATCCAGTCGGATCAGGGCTCTGCATCTCCTGCTCAGAAACCTTGGCCACCTGGCTCATGGTGATGCTGGCAGCTGAGCAGCCCTGGAGAAGGCGATCCTGTCTCCAGGACTCGCAGAGGAGCTGGGGAGTCTCCGGACGAGGTGGCCCACACCCTGGTAAGCTCTGGCTGCCTCCTGCCCTCAGGTCTGAGCAGGCTCTGGCCTCTGGGCCCCGTGGTGGGGAAGGCCTGGCCGATACATACGCAGGGCTGAGGGACCTGCAGAGCCAGTCCCCAGGCAGGGTGAGCTCTGGACGAGGATTCCACAGTCCCCAACAGTCTCCGCATGGTGGCCCATCTGGTGCCAAACACCTGCCACCCACAGCCAGTAGTTCCAGCCACTAGAAATTCCAGAAG
Source organism: Grampus griseus (assembly GCF_964374135.1). Lineage (NCBI taxonomy): Eukaryota > Metazoa > Chordata > Mammalia > Artiodactyla > Delphinidae > Grampus > Grampus griseus. Next base: position 29,493 of record NW_028133371.1, read on the forward strand.
GGGCCCCGCCCTTTGCCTTTGGGCCAGGGTTAAGCCAGCAGCTGGGCTTGCATGTGACCCCGGCCTCACCCCCTGCCCCGCCCGCTCTTTCTCTGTGACACCTACAATGGATATGTCATAAAGCCAGGCAGAGCTAGTGCTATAAATTCAGAGGAGTTAGAATCTAGGAAGAGGCTCTCCCACTTTCACTCTCTGCTCTCAGATCAGGCAGGCAGTACCTCTAATATGGAAGCTATGGACACCACACCTCCTTCACACGCTGTCCTCTTCCATTCTGCTCCTGTTTTCCCGAGCACCCCATTTACGGCCCTGGCGGGCATCGGTGCTTCAGCAGGAAGCACGTCAGAACCCGAACCTATGGACACCACACCTCCTTCACACGCTGTCATCTTCCATTCTGCTCCTGTGTTCCCCACCACACCATTTACGGCCCTGGTGAGCATCGGTGCTTCAGCAGGAAGCATGTCAGACCCCGAGCCTATGGACACCACACCACCTTCACACACTGTCATCTTCCATTCTGCTCCTGTTTTCCCCAGCACCCCATTTACGGCCCTGGCGGGCATCGGTGCTTCAGCAGGAAGCACGTCAGACCCCGAACCTATGGACACCACACCTCCTTCACACGCTGGCATCTTCTATTCTGCTCCTGTTTTCTCCAGCAACCCATTTACGCCTTTGGTGGGCATCGGTGCCTCAGCAGTCAGCACCTCAGACCCCGAACCTATGGACACCACACCTCCTTCCCACGCTGTCATCTTCCATCCTGCTCCTCTTTACCCCAGCACCCCATTTACGGCTTAGGCCGGCACTGGTGCTTCACCAGGCAGCACCTCTAACACCAAAGCTATGGACACCACACCTCCTTCCCAGGCTGTCATTTTCCAGTCTGCCCTGTCTCCAATAGAACCACTACCCATTTCACACTGCTATTCCAAGTTCTGGGAACACACCACCCAGTGATAGCAATGCCTCAGCCCATGCCTCGACTCATTTACCTGCGACGTGAGCCAACAGACAGACCAACACTTCAAAGTTATGACAGAAAGTTGAGTAAGTTATACGCTTGGAATTTCATTTATTATTATTAACAAGCACAACTGTAGTGCTTAGACTATAACAAGTACTATTCTAAGGGCTTACCAAATATTAACTCACTTATTCCTCATAATGGCAACCCTAGAGGTAGGGAATATTCATAATGTTCACTTTTCTGGGGGAAACTGAGGCCCAGAGACGTTGAAGAGCTTGCCTAATGCCACACAGTAAGTAGGTGGCAAAACCCGGGATTAAAACCAGACCGTCTAGACTTTCATCACTTTGCTGTGTCACCGTACTATAAGTTGTGGTTAGGGAAGGAACTAAATTGACAAGACTCTGAACTAAAAGGAGAAGGGAGAAATGAGAAAATGAGTGATCCTAGAAACTAGAGTAGAGTTAGGCTCAGAAATTTCTGGTGATGAGACCTGGAAGAACAGGAACTTGGTTGGAATATTAACTTGGGGTAGTATCTGAATCCATGGAGAAATGGTTTGGTTTTCCGTAAAATTTAGAAAGATCAGTTGGATGAAGATTAATGAAGACAAATGTAGAAAGGAAAAGAAAAAGGTGCCTTAAGGGAGACATAACCGCTTCCCTCTACGTACCCACAGGTGGGGTCCTGTGGGAAAGGATGGAGCTCTCTCTACCGGGTTGGTCACCAGGCTGAACAAGGAGAAACATGGCAACCATTGTACTGGTTTTGATGATCTCTCAAAACCAAGGTTTCAGTTTCCAAGAATGACCTACGGTAGCATAACTAGTGTGTGTCACACATGTCACTAAGTGTGTTTCCAGTCTCACATTTTAATTGGAGAACTACTGCCTATGAGGTAGGCATTAGTTCCCTATGGCTGCTGTAACAAATGACTAGAAATGTGCTTGTTTCTAACAAAACACACTTATTTTCTTATGGTTCTGGAAGACAGAGGTCCAAAACCAGTTTCCCTGGGCTGAAACCAGAAGTCGACAGGGCCTTCCATCCTTCTTCTAGAGGCTCTAAGCGAGAATCTGTTTGTTTCCTCGCCAGCATTCCTTCACTTCTGGCCACATCAATGCAACCCCAACTTCGTCATCACATTCTCTTTGGAGTACAAATTCCCTCTGTGTCTCTCTTATGAGAACACCAGTGGTTATATTTGGGCCCATCCAGGTAGTCCAGGAGAATCTTCCCATCTGAGAACCATTACTTTCATCCCACTGGCAAAGTGCCTTCTGCCATTTAAGGTGACATCCACAGGTTCTGGAGAGTAGAATGTGGACATTTGGGGGCAATGGTATTATTCAGTCTACTACAAGGTAGATACTATTATCTTTCTCAGATGTAGGAAATGACGTTTAGGGAAGTAGTTTGTCTCAGGTCTACAATTTCCAGAGTAGAGACTTAAATTCTGCCACTGACACTTTAGGACACACCCTAAACAACTTGAATCTGTGTCCTTAACTACTGCATAATCCTTGGTTAAGAGTCACACTTAGGTATCAAGACCCAATTGAATACAACACAAGTGCTGTCTCCTCTTTCACTATGTTTGCCTGGTGTAGTCATGAATCTTGCCCAGAGCAGAAGAGTTCAGAAAACTGTTATGCAGGTTTACGAAGAGAAAGCATTTACTGTTTGACGTGCCCGGAGTAACGGAAGGCTTTTTCAAATAAAATATGCCACCAAATAGTCAAGTGTCACAACAGAGGTAACCCCGTGGGAGTCACGAGGAGACTAAAATTATCTCCAATTGTGCAGGAGAGAAAAGTTTCACTGAAGGCAGGTGTAGTTCAGCCAAGCCCTACAGCACAGAAGTAGGAATGTGGGTATGTACGAATGGGAAACACTTTAATGCAGAATGGATGAGAAATATGCATTCGACCTATTCTAAAACAACTGGCTTATTAACTCAGTAAATCGATTTAGTCAGTCAAACTAGCTTTAGCTGATTACTTATCCAGGGAATAGCTGTTTAGAGTAATTTTTGTCATAGAACAGTAAATAAAATGGTTGAACTATAGCTTTAGGCTTGCTAAGTGAAATAGATTGCTCTAGATGATTTTCAAGTGACTTACTTGGTAGTACTCACGAAATTGGGGGTTAACAATTGCTTAAGAAAACAAAGAGAATTGATTTTAAATAAAGTACTTACTGTGTGAACTATCTGTTCAGTAGCTCATGATAAATGGATGTTTATAATCCCCACTGGACAACCAACTACTTTTTTGCAAATGGCAATGTGAATTGCTCTCGCATAAACTATAGCAATGACCACCTATCTAATTTGTTGTCCAAACCAGAAATCTTCTAACAATACTGGTGTCCTAATAAAAATAAGCACGATGGGAACACACACTGGGTGTCTCCCGTGTGCCTGTGCATGCATCTATATCTCACTGAAGCCCCATAACAGCCCCCAAGAGAGGGACTCTGAGTGTCCCCATGCTGCTTGTGGAGAGAAACAGGCACAGGAAGGTTCAATAGTCTATCTACCTAATATCACACAGAGGGTGGGAGAGCCCGTTTTTAAACCACCTGCCTCCAATTCCAGGTGCCAGGAGCCAGACTCAGCCTACAGCTCTCTTCTGCTCGCCTGGAGGTGAAACAAGGTGTCATGATTAGTCAAATCCCGGTCTTCACTCATCAAGGTAGCTTGAACACCTGCACGTCCTCCAAGTAGCATGTAGCATAAGCAATAAGATGTTTGCCCCGTGATCCTCCAGGAACTTGCAATCAGCTGGGCCTGGTTAGGCTGAGCTGGTTTAGAGTGGAGAGGACCACCGATCTTCCACCTGGGCAAGTGCCTTTTGACCTCCTGCCATCAGAGGGCCGAAAACTCCAGCCTGAGAATGTGCTGAGGCCTGTAGCCTAGTTATGCCAGCTCAGAACAATGATGAGCACACGTTTTTCCAATCACCTTTCTTCATGCTCCGCATGCCTCATACTGCCCTGCTTCTTTATTCTGTATCCCACAGATATCCAAAACCCCTTGCCTTTGGGGAGGCAGATTTGAGACCTATTGTCACATCACGTCCTCGCTTGGCTGCCCTGTGAATAAACCTCCTCTTTGCTGCAAACCTCAGCATTTCAGTGTTTTGGCTTGCTGCACCTCAGACAGAATGGTTGGGAGCAGTGGTACAGGACCCTTGCATGTGAGGGAAGCTGGTTCCTAGTAGTCACATTGCGGATGTTTTCTCCTCTCGGGGTGGGGGTGGGGCAGACATCCTGCTCTTCCGGAAAGGGAGGAACACAGGTGCCAAACCCTTGCCCTCAGCGTCACCGTCACCTAGGAGCTTGTTAGAAGCACAGAATCCAGGCCCCACCCAGAACTACTGAATACCAGCCTGCATTTAACAAGATCCCCAAGAGAGGCATACCCATATTAAAGTTGGAGAGGCACCAAGCTGTCATCGTCTTCTCCGCAGCTAATGAAAACGAAGCAAAGATTCATCCCGAGCCGACTCTGCCTCAGTCACCTGGATATCCCATGAGCTCATTTAATCCTCCCCAGAACCTGCAAATGAGACTGAGGGTCAGAGTGGTCTAGCACCCAAGGTTCCATAAGAGAACATGACCAAGGCCCCTGAGCACAGCATGGCACCACCGCAGCCCAAACCATGGGCCTGGAGGGTAGACCAGGCTCCCCACGCAGAGTTCACACCATTCGACAGATGCCCACAGCAGACCACAAGGCAATATGAGAAGTAACTTCTGATTGTGGAATCTCTGAACTTTGAGATTGAAAGAAAAAAATCTGTTTTCGGGGGATGGTTAAAACAGTTCTACCAAGGAGTAAAGAGAGGGCATCTCAAGGGTCCTTCTGGACTAAGAATTTAATGCCTACTTATTGAGAAATGCTCCGTGCATTTGCTCAGCCCTACGCCAAGATGAAGTTCTCTGTGCCCTAGAAGCTTAGGTTCTATAAAGGCCACAGAAATGGGTGAGACCTAAAAAATGCCAGAACAATGCAACGGCCTTAATCAGACTGTCTTTGCTTTGCCTTGCTTACAAGTCACTGACTTTAAACTGAATATGGTGTCATGTCTTTATGTTTCTTGAAGCTTTTTTTTTTTCAAAAGATCATATAAAGATTTTCTTCCATGGTAAGACTTTTATATTGTATTTTTCTTAAACTGGACTGTGGCACATTTACCCTCCATCAGATGTTTGCTTATAACTCACCTTGCTTTGTTAAGAATACCGCTAGAGGCTTCTATGTCCCTACTAAAGAAAATACATTTTCAGGCCCATTGAAACCAATGAAAATCCAAGATTTCAGAGCACAAGATAATGAAAATTCTCTCTATCCGCGTCTTTTACTGCTTTTAATCTGTTAACAGTCCCTAAGTGTGTCAGATGAAAGGTACTGTCGTGGGAATTGACATCATTAACAGCATTCCATACAGGTAAGTCTTGATTGTTCCAAGTTCTCAAAAAGTTGGACATATTTACTGCCTCTATGACATCTCTAGGGTGTGTGGAAGAAATAAAAAAGAGGCCTGTACAATGTATTTCTCCAAATATACACACAAATAGTTTGCACATACAAACAGGGAAACCTTATAAATAACGTATGGGGAGCAAAGGATTGTCGGTAACGGAACTACTCATTTCGAAAGACAACACTGTCACCAAGTGTCCCCTCACCAAAACTGACTGGGAATTTTTAGGGGCCACAAAACCAGAGATGGAGATTTTTAGGCACATTCTTGCCAGAAAAGAGAGCCTAGGGCATAAACCACTCAACTTGTTGGCACGAATGCCAGGGCAACCCAAGCAAGTGGATATACAAGCCTACGTAACGCTTGGAAGTAGGAAGCTTTGGGGGACTACACCTGGGCTGGTACTGGCCTCCCTCCCCAAAGGGACAAGGAGAGCAGAAACCTGGGTGGAGTCAAGAGAGAGAACAAAGAAAGGCAAGACTGGGTATGGAGCAACGTGTGGATCCAGGAGCATGTGTCTCAGAACTGCTGGGGCTCTGCAGACCAGCTGCATCCCCATTCTCCTTGACCCTCATGGGTATAATGAACTCAGGATGGGCGCATCCCGGCTGCCAAGTCACTTCCACCTGTCCATGGAGTTGACAGTTACTTGCTCACAGTGAACCAACCTCTCTGGACCTAACAGCTACTGCAGGAGGCGGTAGTGGAGAACAAGGTGACGACAACGACCAGATGCGAAGGAGGAAGCGATGTTCAGCGGACCGACTGGGTGGACTGATGGTGTGGGGTTAAGTCTGCAGAGCTAAAGGGGCCAGATGTAGAAAAGGGAAGGGGAACCATGAGGATATGGTCAAACCCCATCGTATGGATATTTCATCCATATGTTGTATGCAAATCCCATTCAATTTGCTCTGAGTGAACAAGAGAGATCTAAATTATCCTTTAAACCATGTCAGTGACTTTATTTACCATCTCATTTGATGAGCTCATAGCCCAGGGTCAGAGGGAAATGGGAGCTGTGAGTCTGCCATCTCTCAGGAAGTCTCAGGCCTCAGAGGCCCCTCAGAGCCAAACTACCTCACCTTTTGCACTTTTCAAGCAACGTTATTCCTAAGTGCGAGTCACCCTCTTCATCAGGTTCTCCAAGAAACAGCAATCTCTCCCAATGAGAGAGTAAAAATGGGCTACTTTGGCTTGCTGAGGCACAATATGTAGTTCTCCAAAATGGTACCTGCCTGGGGATTTTTCAAGAAAATTAAGCATCAGTGGTGATTTGTTTGTCTTCACATAACGTATGACCCAGGTGTGCTGAGAAATAAGAAAAGGACGAACGAATCAAGGGCGGCTGATCCAAGGAGGCAAGGGGCAACTTCCACAGCCTACGTGGAAAGCTAGAGGGAGGGAACATCCAGCTGGTGGGAGCTGAAGACAGGGGCCAGTCCTCCTTGGGCTCGGGATGCCACCCCCTCTTCCTACATCTTCATGCTCTCCTTCTCTGTTGGCCCCTCCCAGCCATATTAAAGAGCCTCAAGGAACTGCTCTCCTCCATTCCATTCTCCTGTCCTCCTATCCACCCCTCCCTTCTTTCCCTTTGCCATCAATTTCTTGACTTGCCCCCCATTTCTCCCCGTCCATCCACACTGCGGTCTGGTTTCTGCCCCACTACTCTCGTGAAACTGATCTCCTTGAAGCCCCCAATGATTTCTCCGTTGACAAGTCCAGGGCACTACTTCTCAATCCTTATCTTTGTGACCGCCAAGCCAAGTCAGATCTTAAACAACGTCTCTGTCTTGAAAATCTCTTCCCTTGGCTTCCGCGCCACCTTTCCTTTTCTTTCCATGAGACCGATCACAACCAGTGCTGCAGATTCCATCGAATTAAGGAATGCTGTTGCCTACATGTGTGAATGAGCTCAAGTGAGTAAAGTACTGAAGTAGAGGACAGCTAAAGTGAAACGTCTTCATGAATGTCCACGTGGCTGAGCAGCAAGTTAACCTTTCCTACATGTGCTAAAGAAGAAGAGTTGGGTTTTATTTTATTTACTTTTCCCTGGACTGTGTTGAATGACTATCATCTACAAGTTCAGGCTACTTTTGGCTGAGGATTAATGCACTGGGAGAGCTGAGAGAAAACTGAACAATAGAGCTGTCTTTTTCTTGACCAGTTCACCTTAGTTTCCCAAACTCTAAGTCTTTCCCGAATTCTTTCTCCTTTTTATTGTAGTAAAAGGAACATAACACAACATCCACCATTTGGATCATTTTACAATTCACCGTACCATTCAGTGGAAATTACTACTGTCACAGTGTTGTGCAACTATCACCACTGCCTAGCTGCAAAACATTTTCATCAACCAAGAGGAAACCTACACCCATTTTAAGGAGTCATTCCCTATTTCCCTCTCTTCCAACCCCCTGGCAACCACTAATGTAGAATCTTTTCTGTGTGTATGGATTTGCCACTGCTGGACATTTCATATAAATGGAACCATACGATATGTAGCCTTTCATGCCTGACTCCTTTCACTTAGTTGCATCCATCATGTAGCATGTATCAGAAATCCACTCACTGTTATGGCTGAATCCTTCATACCCTTTGAATACAAAATTAAAACTACGTTGAGAGTGAAGCTCTGTTTTAACGGCACATCTATTAGGCCAATTCATTGAAAGAAGCTGAAGATGGAGATATTGTTGTGAAATGATAATCATTGAGAAGCCTCAGCCAATTGGATAACGAAAAGTTTGGGAAATGTTGCAAAAAATTATCTGCTTTACGTTAAAAGCCTATTAAACGAGGATGCAGGAGATTGTCTTTTTCTTGCAGGTAACTTAAATGAGGCAGAAAGAAATAACTGCCCTTTAAAACACATTTTGAAAGGATTCTATTTATTCTTAATACATGAATGGGAGTACGGGAAGTTCACATCCATATGGACTCCCTGTCCAAACACTGTTTATCGTTCTAGCCACCACTATCGAATTATATTTCTTGAGAGTAAGGCAACTCAATTCCTGCATGTTACTTTCTAAAATTCATCCATCAAATCCATTAATACAGTATAAACAAGAGTTGTTCATGTTTAAGTGCACTTCAAATATCAGGTATAAAGAACCCCCAGTAAGAAAAAGAATCCTATATCTCTTGCCAGAATGTGGTCAGCTGTGGGTGCTCTGCTAGCTGAAAGACACATTCATTATTAAGGGGATAGAGGCTGTTTAAGTGGGATGAGAGCCAAAAAATTTTAACTTCATATATGTGTGAAGAACAGTGCTAGGTTATCTCATATTCTATATCAGTCAAGGCTCACCATTTTACATACGTGAAAAGCAAAGTTAAAAGTGTATTAGTAGGGCTTCCCTGTTGGCGCGGTGGTTAAGGATCCACCTGCCAGTGCACGGGACACACGTTTGAGCCCTGATGCGGGAAGATCCCACATGCCACGGAGCAACTAAGACCATGTGCCACAACTACTGAGCCTGCGTGCTAGAGCCCGTGAACCACAGCTACTGAAGCCCACGCACCTAGACCCCATGCTCAGCAACAACGAGAAGCCACCACAATGAGAAGCCCACGTACTGCAACAAAGAGTGGCCCCCGCGCACCGCAACTAGAGAAAGCCCGCGCACAGCAACGAAGAGCCTAGGCAGCCAAAGATAAATAAATAAATACGTCTATTTTTAAGAAAAGTGTTTTAGTAACTTACTAAAAGGCAGGCAACCGGTAAACGTGAGCAAGAATTCAATCCCAAATCTGTCACACTGAAGTTTAAGCTAATACTTGAGATTAATAAAAACAGCACTAAATTAAAAGTTCAGAGATATTTTTTATTTCATACTTTCACTAATGCTCTTTGGAGATAAATCATGTCATTTATATGGGCCTTAGTTTTCACAACTTTAATAGTTGGAAGCTTGACTAGATGATCTGTATGTAGTCTTCCAATTCTAAAATGTTCCACTAATTTGGATTGCTACAATAATTGCCCTTGCAATACATGCATGCTGCCACCAAGTAGCAGTAGAGACTACTAGTTCCTTTTTTACCCCTAGTGGGGGTGCATTTTGACAGCGGACTTATCCATCAATAGTACAACCTGTTAGTATAACTATAAGATAACAAAATAATCTGGTATTCTTTCCTGTAAAAGAGAAGCTTTACATTGTGTCTGTGAATCGTACCAGAATCACCTGTAGGTTTTTAAATATAGAGGAAATCCTGAACCCATTGAATGAGACTCTTCAGAGACAGGACTTGGGCATCTGGAATTTTGGGTTCCCATCATTTGTATATTTTATTTCATTTCCTTTTTGCCTATGTACAATATTTGTCACATCCTTTTGAATCTTTAAAACTTTCCTTTTGTTTTAAATTTTAGAATATTCCATAATCTTCACCTACTTTTCATAAGGTGTTATCTGTTATGTTTATTCGATCTTGTGCTTCTCCTGGTTAAGACTTCTTTCTTTCCTTTTTTTTTGTTTTTTTCAGGGCCCTGCCTCATGTCTTGCAGGATCTTAGTTCCCTGACCTGGGATTGGACCCCAGGGCCCCAGCAGTGAAAGCGTCATGTTCTAAATACTGGACCACCAGGGAAGTCCCAAGATTTCAGTTGTAAATGACTTCTTTCCCCACTCTAATTCATTCCTGGGATCAGTTTCATGTTTGGACGTTAAAGCAACCTTGCATTGCCAGAATAAAGCTACTTTGATTCTGATATATGATTGTTTTACATACCATGGATAGAGTTTGTGCTTCTCTTTACACATTTTGCATGCATGTTCAAAGGAGAAACTGGCCTGTGATTCTATTCTCGTAATATTCTTTATCAATTTTTTTGTTGCTTTTTTAAGATTCTATACTTTATGTTTTATTTATTTATTTTTGGCTGCATTGGGTCTTCATTGCTGCATGCGAGCTTTCTCTAGTTTCGGCGAGCGGGGGTCTATTCTTTGTTGCGGTGAGTAGGCTTCTCATTGCAGCCTTCTGACCCCATGGGCTTCTGACCCCATTCGTCAGTGCTACTTCAGGTCCTCACCCCTTCCCTTCTGACCCTGGGCGGTGAAATCCTCTTTCTGCGGCTGGCGTGCGGCAGAAAGTCAATGAGGCAAGAGTAGGTTTGGAGTATCCAAGGAGCAGAAAGGATGTCAGCGTGTGGAAAACAGAGCGAGCAAATTGGAGAGGAGAACGAAACAGTCAAAGAGGAAACAGAGGCCCAGATTTCTAGGTCTGTGGAGGCACTCTGAGGACTTTGCATTTTCTGTGAAGAAGCCACTGAAGAAATTTGAGTGACATGATCTGACTTATGTTTTAACAAGATCTCTCTGGATGCCACGCTGATTAGAGACTGTAGGAGAGCAAGGACAAGCCCCAGAAGACCAACAGTTGATTCAAAGAAATGATTACTCAAACATGGTCCCCCTCCTCAGTGAAGACGCAGAGCAGGAATTGGCAAATAATGGCCACGAATCAAATCAGGCTCTCAGCCTGGATCTGTGGGACTGTGAGCTAATAATGGTTCTCACGTTTAGAAAGCTTGTTGAAGAGGAAAGAGGAGGAGAAGCTACAGAAACTGTATATGGCCCACAAAGCCTAAGATATTTAAAATCCAGAAAATGCTTTCCAACACCTGACGTAAAGCATGTGGCTGGTAGGAGGTCCTCAACCGAATTTGGAAGAGGAATACATGAGTCAGTTAGTTCCTGAAAACACTGTAAAGTGATAGGTGTCAAGAAACATTTACCCCTTCACCCTTAACCTTCACAAATGATGCCAGTTCCATTGAGCTATGGAAAAATACATTCTGGCTTTCCGAAAAATAACCCAGAGGACATTTTCTCACATAGGCAAGGTCATAAACAACTGTCAAGTGAAGTTGAAATAGCAACAAATCAAATAATAACAAAAAACATTTTTACTGATTTTTAAATCTTACAAAGCATTTTCATGTTCATTATCTAATTTAATCCTCCAATCAATGTCATGAGATAGTTATTATTTCCCCATTAGAAATGACCACATATGAAATCCTGAGTGATTGCTCAAGAAAAGCTGAAATCTTGAGTGTTACATCTATTAAGGCCATGGTTGGGTGTTTTCCCATGGGAACATTGGATGCTAAAATCCACAGGGATTTTCAGCTCAAGATGGCAGACTAGGAAATATATTTACTTTCTGTTCCTCCTGAAACCATATCTAAATAAAACTGTAGAAATACGAAAATTAATCAACCAATAAAAGCCAAGATATTCTGGAAGTCATCAACCACAGAAAGATTTCAACACATTTCGAGAAGGCAAGCAATGAAATGGAGGAGCCATGAATAAAATAATGAAGAAAAAAAGGCTGAGCCTAAGTAAGGTCTGCACAAAGTCACTCAGCTTTTGCTGAGCTCTGGTTATAGTCAAGGGCAGAGGAAAGAAGAGGGGCTGAAAACAAGGAGACAAACGTCATTTTAGGAAAAACACTTCATTTAATGAGCTCCAGGGAACACTCAGCCTGCTGCCATACTAACTCATGAATTACAATGGATTGTTGGTAAGCAAGACAAGAAAACAGGGAAGAAACAAAAGAAACAAAAATCAAGACACTGTTTCTAACTGAACTCTTCTCAAATGAGATCGAGGAATTATGGTTCAATGTCACAGCTGTAAATCATTTCTGCTCTTGGAGAGGTTACAAAGGGCCTATAATATTTCCCTTGTTTTCAGACAGAATTTAGGTCTGAGCAAAAGCTTTTGTGTCCTCCAACCCCAAAATTTATTGGGGATGGAAGCCCAGATTTGCTGGGACATACCATAAAAAGAATCTCATGAGCAGAGGGTCAAACTGATTTTGGAATATATGAATTATGCCCAGTGTGAGTTTCAATAGGTTTATATATATATATATATATATATATATATATATATATATATATATATATATATATATATATATATATATATATATATATACATTTTTACTGATCTATATGATTTTGGGTTCTGAAACTTCTACATATCACATGCGTGATACATAACAGACAATGTCAGCCCCAGGAGGGAGAAAACACTCCAATGAAGCAAGCCAAAGAAACAAGTTTTAAGCAAGGTCAAGTGATGTGTAGACCAGGATTGTTCAATTCCTACCTGTCATGCTGAAGCTTCCAGCTCCTGAATAACAACACATGCTTCCCTTGTCCTAGACAGCCAAGAGTCCGTCTCCTCTCTTGGGCATAAGAATCCCTAGAGTTACATATGGGTAGTAAAGAGTGGACCCAGCTGTCATACTCACAATGACCAAATTGTGTTGATCGTACTTTATACCAATACATCGCTCCACGCTGAAGTTGCAATAAATGATATATTTGCTTTCTAGACATATGAATGAGACGCCTTACTGGATATACTCCAGGAAGGCCAGAGAAGCTGGCTTCTAATCCATACGGAACAATTCACTGGTGAATTTCTTTCAGGATAACCCATGATTTATCTAGAATATCATCTTTACATATCTGGATCCTTCAAACTAGACAAAGGGAAAATACGGGCTTCAAGCCTCAGTTAGAAATATGGAATGGTGCCATGCTGACAACTGGTGGTCCCTGACCTGTATCTTCTGAGATTAGAACACAGTGTGGTGGATGACCAATTCATGCGTTGAACAAAAGAAGACCTCCTACAGGGCAGTGTAGCTGTTCATTACAGGTATGGCACTTAGGGCTAAGTACCATAAGGACTACAAGAAGAAAAGAAAAACAAGTAACACATGAAGCATATACGATAAGGAGGCACCACAGTGCAGAGCACAAGCTCTGGAATCACACAGGCTTGGATTGAATCCCGGCTAAGCCACTACCATCTATATACCCTGAAGGACAGGCCAAGGTTTAAATGTTCTTTTACCAAATTTCAAAAAAGAAGTGAAGAAAGAACCTATCTGCCAGGAAGGGACATCGTGGGCTGCAGCATCCAGTCGGATCAGGGCTCTGCATCTCCTGCTCAGAAACCTTGGCCACCTGGCTCATGGTGATGCTGGCAGCTGAGCAGCCCTGGAGAAGGCGATCCTGTCTCCAGGACTCGCAGAGGAGCTGGGGAGGTCTCTGGACGAGGTGGCCCACACCCTGGTAAGCTCTGGCTGCCTCCTGCCCTCAGGTCTGAGCAGGCTCTGGCCTCTGGGCCCCGTGGTGGGGAAGGCCTGGCCGATACATACGCAGGGCTGAGGGGCCTGCAGAGCCAGTCCCCAGGCAGGGTGAGCTCTGGACGAGGCTTCCACAGTCCCCAACAGTCTCCGCATTGTGGCCCATCTGGTGCCAAACACCTGCCACCCACAGCCAGTAGTCCCAGCCACTAGAAAGTCCAGAAGGGGCCCCGCCCTTTGCCTTTGGGCTGGGGTTAAGCCAGCAGCTGGTCTTGCATGTGATCCCTGCCTCACCCCCTGCCCCGCCCGCTCTTTCTCTGTGACACCTACAATGGATATGTCATAAAGCCAGGCAGAGCCAGTGCTATAAATTCAGAGGAGTTAGAATCTAGGAAGAGGCTCTCCCACTTTCACTCTCTGCTCTCAGATCAGGCAGGCAATACCTCTAATATGGAAGCTATGGACACCACACCTCCTTCACACGCTGTCCTCTTCCATTCTGCTCCTGTTTTCCCCAGCACCCCATTTATGGCCTTGGCGGGCATCGGTGCTTCAGCAGGAAGCACGTCAGACCCCGAACCTATGGACACCACACCTCCTTCACACGCTGTCATCTTCCATTCTGCTCCTGTTTTCCCCACCACCCCATTTACGGCCCTGGCGGGCATCGGTGCTTCAGCAGGAAGCACGTCAGACCCCGAATCTATGGACACCACACCACCTTCACACGCTGTCATCTTCCATTCTGCTCCTGTTTTCCCCACCACCCCATTTACGGCCCTGGTGAGCATGGGTGCTTCAGCAGGAAGCATGTCAGACCCCGAAATTATGGACACCACACCACCTTCACATGCTGTCATCTTCCATTCTGCTCCTGTTTTCCCCAGCACCCCATTTACGGCCCTGGCGGCCATCGGTGCTTCAGCAGGAAGCATGTCAGACCCCGAACCTATGGACACCACACCTCCTTCACACGCTGTCATCTTCTATTCTGCTCGTGTTTTCTCCAGCAACCCATTTACGCCTTTGGTGGGCATCAGTGCCTCAGCAGTCAGCACCTCAGACCCCGAACCTATGGACACCACACCTCCTTCCCACGCTGTCATCTTCCTTCCTGCTCCTCTTTACCCCAGCACCCCATTTACGGCTTAGGCCGGCACTGGTGCTTCACCAGGCAGCACCTCTAACACCAAAGCTATGGACACCACACCTCCTTCCCAGGCTGTCATTTTCCAGTCTGCCCTGTCTCCAATAGAACCACTACCCATTTCACACTGCTGTTCCAAGTTCTGGGAACACACCACCCAGTGATAGCAATGCCTCAGCCCATGCCTCGACTCATTTACCTGCGACGTGAGCCAACAGACAGACCAACACTTCAAAGTTATGACAGAAAGTTGAGTAAGTTATACGCTTGGAATTTCATTTATTATTATTAACAAGCACAACTGTAGTGCTTAGACTATAACAAGTACTATTCTAAGGGCTTACCAAATATTAACTCACTTATTCCTCATAATGGCAACCCTAGAGGTAGGGAATATTCATAATGTACACTTTTCTGGGGGAAACTGAGGCCCAGAGACGTTGAAGAGCTTGCCTAATGTCACACAGTAAGTAGGTGGCAAAACCCAGGATTAAAACCAGACCGTCTAGACTTTCATCACTTTGCTGTGTCACCGTATTATAAGTTGTGGTTAGGGAAGGAACTAAATTGACAAGACTCTGAACTAAAAGGAGAAGGGAGAAATGAGAAAATGAGTGATCCTAGAAACTAGAGTAGAGTTAGGCTCAGAAATTTCTGGTGATGAGACCCGGAAGAACAAGAACTTGGTTGGAATATTAACTTGGGGTAGTATCTGAATCCATGGAGAAATGGTTTTGTTTTCTGTAAAATTTAGAAAGGTCAGTTGGATGAAGATTAATGAAGACAAAAGTAGAAAGGAAAAGAAAAAGGTGCCTTAAGGGAGACATAACCGCTTCCCTCTACGTACCCACAGGTGGGGTCCTGTGGGAAAGGATGGAGCTCTCTCTACCAGGTTGGTCACCAGGCTGAACAAGGAGAAACATGGCAACCATTGTACTGGTTTTGATGATCTCTCAAAACCAAGGCTTCAGTTTCCAAGAACGACCTATGGTAGCATAACTAGTGTGTGTCACACATGCCACTAAGTGTGTTTCCAGTCACACATTTTAATTGGACAGCTACTTCCTATGAGGTAGGCATTAGTTCCCTATGGCTGCTGTAACAAATGACTACAAATGTGCTTGCTTCTAACAAAACACACTTATTTTCTTATGGTTCTGGAAGACAGAGGTCCAAAACCAGTTTCCCTGGGCTGAAACCAGAAGTCGACAGGGCCATCCATCCTCCTTCTAGAGGCTCTAAGCGAGAATCTGTTTGTTTCCTCGCCAGCATTCCTTCACTTCTGGCCACATCAATGCAACCCCAACTTCGTCATCACATTCTCTTTGGAGTACAAATTCCCTCTGCCTCTCTCTTACGAGAACACCAGTGGTTATATTTGGGCCCATCCAGGTAGTCCAGGAGAATCTTCCCATCTGAGAACCATTACTTTCATCCCACTGGCAAAGTGCCTTCTGCCATTTAAGGTGACATCCACAGGTTCTGGAGAGTAGAATGTGGACATTTGGGGGCAATGGTATTATTCAGTCTACTACAAGGTAGATACTATTATCTTTCTCAGATGTAGGAAATGACGTTTAGGGAAGTAGTTTGTCTCAGGTCTACAATTTCCAGAGTAGAGACTTAAATTCTGCCACTGACACTTTAGGACACACCCTAAACAACTTGAATCTGTGTCCTTAACTACTGCATAATCCTTGGTTAAGAGTCACACTTAGGTATCAAGACCCAATTGAATACAACACAAGTACTGTCTCCTCTTTCACTATGTTTGCCTCGTGTACTGATGAATCTTGCCCAGAGCAGAAGAGTTCAGAAAATTGTTATGCAGGTTTACGAAGAGAAAGCATTTACTGTTTGATGTGCCCGGAGTAACGGAAGGCTTTTTCAAATAAAATATGCCACCAAATAGTCAAGTGTCACAACAGAGGTAACCCCGTGGGAGTCACGAGGAGACTAAAATTATCTCCAATTGTGCAGGAGAGAAAAGTTTCACTGAAGGCAGGTGTAGTTCAGCCAAGCCCTACAGCACAGAAGTAGGAATGTGGGTATGTACGAATGGGAAACACTTTAATGCAGAATGGATGAGAAATATGCATTTGACCTATTCTAAAACAACTGGCTTATTAACTCAGTAAATCGATTTAGTCAGTCAAACTAGCTTTAGCTGATTACTTATCCAGGGAATAGCTGTTTAGAGTAATTTTTGTCATAGAACAGTAAATAAAATGGTTGAACTATAGCTTTAGGCTTGCTAAGTGAAATAGATTGCTCTAGATGATTTTCAAGTGACTTACTTGGTAGTACTCACGAAATTGGGGGTTAACAATTGCTTAAGAAAACAAAGAGAATTGATTTTAAATAAAGTACTTACTGTGTGAACTATCTGTTCAGTAGCTCATGTTAAATGGATGTTTATAATCCCCATTGGACAACCAACTACTTTTTTGCAAATGGCAATGTGAATTGCTCTCCCATAAACTATAGCAATGACCACCTATCTAATTTGTTGTCCAAACCAGAAATCTTCTAACAATACTGGTGTCCTAATAAAAATAAGCACGAAGGGAACACACACTGGGTGTCTCCCGTGTGCCTGTGCATGCATCTATATCTCACTGAAGCCCCATAACAGCCCCCAAGAGAGGGACTCTGAGTGTCCCCATGCTGCTTGTGGAGAAACAGGCACAGGAAGGTTCAATAGTCTATCTACCTAATATCACACAGAGGGTGGGAGAGCCCGTGTTTTTTTTTTTTTTTTTAATCATGAATAAGTTTATAAGTTGCTATCTCTTTCAATTTTTTTTTTTAACATCTTTATTGGGGTATAATTGCTTTACAATGGTGTGTTAGTTTCTGCTTTATAACAAAGTGAATCAGTCATACATAAACATATGTTCCCATATGTCTTCCCTGTTGCGTCTCCCTCCCTCCCACCCTCCCCATCCCACCCCTCCAGGCTGTCACAAAGCACCGAGCCAATATCCCTGCGCCATGCGGCTGCTTCCCACTAGCTATCTACCTTACTGCGTTTGTTAGTGTGTATATGCCCATGACTCTCCCTCGCCCTGTCACAGCTCACCCTTCCCCCTCCCCATAACCTCAAGTCCGTTCTCTAGGAGGTCTGCATCTTCATTCCTGCTTTACCCCTAGGTTCTTCATGACATTTTTTTCTTAAATTCCATATATATGTGTTAGCATACGGTATTTGTCTTTTTCTTTCTGACTTACTTCACTCTGTATGACAGACTCTAGGTCTATCCACCTCATTACAAATAGCTCAATTTCGTTTCTTTTTATGGCTGAGTAATATTCCATTGTATATATGTGCCACATCTTCTTTATCCATTCATCCGATGACGGGCACTTAGGTTGTTTCCATCTCCGGGCTATTGTAAATAGAGCTGCAATGAACATTTTGGTACATGACTCTTTTTGAATTTTGGTTTTCTCAGGGTATATGCCCAGTAGTGGGATTGCTGGGTCATATGGTAGTTCTATTTGTAGTTTTTTAAGGAACCTCCATACTGTTCTCCATAGTGGCTGAACCAATTCACATTCCCACCAGCAGTGCAAGAGTGTTCCCTTTTCTCCACACCCTCTCCAGCATTTATTGTTTCTAGATTTTTTGATGATGGCCATTCTGACTGGTGTGAGATGATATCTCATTGTAGTTTTGATTTGCATTTCTCTAATGATTAGTGATGTTGAGCATTCTTTCATGTGTTTGTTGGCAGTCTGTATATCTTCTTTGGAGAAATGTCTATTTAGGTCTTCTGCCCATTTTTGGATTGGGTTGTTTGTTTTCTTGTTATTGAGCTGCATGAGCTGCTTGTAAATTTTGGAGATTAATCCTTTGTCGGTTGCTTCATTTGCAAATATTTTCTCCCATTCTGAGGGTTGTCTTTTGGTCTTGTTTACGGTTTCCTTTGCTGTGCAAAAGCTTTGAAGTTTCATTAGGTCCCATTTGTTTATTTTTGTTTTTATTTCCATTACTCTAGGAGGTGGGTCAGAAAGGATCTTGCTTTGATTTATGTCATAGAGTGTTCTGCCTATGTTTTCCTCTAAGAGTTTGATAGTTTCTGGCCTTACATTTAGGTCTTTAATCCATTTTGAGAGCCCGTTTTTAAACCAGCTGCCTCCAATTCCAGGTGCCAGGAGCCAGACTCAGCCTACAGATCTCTTCTGCTCGCCTGGAGGTGAAACAAGGTGTCATGATTAGTCAAATCCCGGTCTTCACTCATCAAGGTAGCTTGAACACCTGCACGTCCTCCAAGTAGCATGTAGCATAAGCAATAAGATGTTTGCCCCTTGATCGTCCAGGAACTTGGAATCAGCTGTGCCTGGTTAGGCTGAGCTGGTTTAGAGTGGAGAGGACCACCGATCTTCCACCTGGGCAAGTGCCTTTTGACCTCCTGCCATCAGAGGGCCAAAACTCCAGCCTGAGAATGTGCTGAGGCCTGTAGCCTAGTTACGCCAGCTCAGAACAATGATGAGCACACGTTTTTCCAATCACCTTTCCTCATGCTCCCCATGCCTCATACTGCCCTGCTTCTTTATTCTTTATCCCACAGATACCCAAAGCCCCTTGCCTTTGCGGAGGCGGATTTGAGACCTATTGTCACGTCACATCCTCGCTTGGCTGCCCTGTGAATAAAGCTCCTCTTTGTTGCAAACCTCAGCATTTCAGTGTTTTGGCTTGCTGTGCCTCAGACAGAATGGTTGGGAGCAGTGGTACAGGACCCTTGCATGTGAGGGAAGCTGGTTCCTAGTAGTCACATTGCGGATGTTTTCTCCTCTCGGGGTGGGGGTGGGGCAGACATCCTGCTCTTCCGGAAAGGGAGAAACACAGGTGCCAAACCCTTGCCCTCAGCGTCACCGTCACCTAGGCGCTTGTTAGAAGCACAGAATCCAGGCCCCACCCAGAACTACTGAATACCAGCCTGCATTTAACAAGATCCCCAAGAGAGGCATACCCATATTAAAGTTGGAGAGGCACCAAGCTGTCATTGTCTTCTCCGCAGCTAATGAAAACGAAGCAAAGATTCATCCCGAGCCGACTCTGCCTCAGTCACCTGGATATCCCATGAGCTCATTTAATCCTCCCCAGAACCTGCAAATGAGACTGAGGGTCAGAGTGGTCTAGCACCCAAGGTTCCATAAGAGAACATGACCAAGGCTCACTGGAGCCAAGACTTCCAAAAAAGAAGGTCCCTGAGCACAGCATGGCACCACCGCAGCCCAAACCGTGGGCCTGGAGGGTAGACCAGGCTCCCCACGCAGAGTTCACACCATTCGACAGATGCCCACAGCAGACCACAAGGCAATATGAGAAGTAACTTCTGATTGTGGAATCTCTGAATTTTGAGATTGAAAGAAAAAAATCTGTTTTCGGGGGATGGTTAAAACAGTTCTACCAAGGAGTAAAGAGAGGGCATCTTGAAGCTCCTTCTGGACTAAGAATTTAATGCCTACTTATTG
This sequence comes from Grampus griseus, assembly GCF_964374135.1. Classification (NCBI taxonomy): domain Eukaryota; kingdom Metazoa; phylum Chordata; class Mammalia; order Artiodactyla; family Delphinidae; genus Grampus; species Grampus griseus. The sequence goes on from NW_028133371.1 coordinate 49,704, forward strand.
AGAAATGCTCCGTGCATTTGCTCAGCCCTACGCCAAGATGAAGTTCTCTGTGCCCTGGAAGCTTAGGTTCTAAAAAGGCCACAGAAATGGGTGAGACCTAACACATGCCAGAACAATGCAACGGCCTTAATCAGACTGTCTTTGCTTTGCCTTGCTTACAAGTCACTGACTTTAAACGGAATATGGTGTCATGTCTTTATGTTTCTTGAAGCTTTTTTTTTTCAAAAGATCATATAAAGATTTTCTTCCATGGTAAGACTTTTATATTGTATTTTTCTTAAACTGGACTGTGGCACATTTACCCTCCATCAGATGATTGCTTATAACTCACCTTGCTTTGTTAAGAATACCGCTAGAGGCTTCTATGTCCCTACTAAAGAAAATACATTTTCAGGCCCATTGAAACCAATGAAAATCCAAGATTTCAGAGCAAAAGATAATGAAAATTCTCTCTATCTGCGTCTTTTACTGCTTTTAATCTGTTAACAGTCCCTAAGTGTGTCAGATGAAAGGTACTGTCGCGGGAATTGACATCATTAACAGCATTCCATACAGGTAAGTCTTGATTGTTCCAAGTTCTCAAAAAGTTGGACATATTTACTGCCTCTATGACATCTCTAGGGTGTGTGGAAGAAATAAAAAAGAGGCCTGTACAATGTATTTCTCCAAATATACACACAAATAGTTTGCACATACAAACAGGGAAACCTTATAAATAACGTATGGGGAGCAAAGGATTGTCGGTAACGGAACTACTCATTTCGAAAGACAACACTGTCACCAAGTGTCCCCTCACCAAAACTGACTGGGAATTTTTAGGGGCCACCAAACCAGAGATGGAGATTTTTAGGCACATTCTTGCCAGAAAAGAGAGCCTAGGGCATAAACCACTCAACTTGTTGGCACGAATGCCAGGGCAACCCAAGCAAGTGGATATACAAGTCTACGTAACGCTTGGAAGTAGGAAGCTTTGGGGGACTACACCTGGGCTGGTACTGGCCTCCCTCCCCAAAGGGACAAGGAGAGCAGAAACCTGGATGGAGTCAAGAGAGAGAACAAAGAAAGGCAAGGCTGGGTATGGAGCAACGTGTGGATCCAGGAGCATGTGTCTCAGAACGGCCGGGGCTCTGCAGACCAGCTGCATCCCCATTCTCCTTGACCCTCATGGGTATAATGAACTCAGGATGGGCGCATCCCGGCTGCCAAGTCACTTCCACCTGTCCATGGAGTTGACAGTTACTTGCTCACAGTGAACCAACCTCTCTGGACCTAACAGCTACTGCAGGAGGCGGTAGTGGAGAACAAGGTGACGACAACGACCAGATGCGAAGGAGGAAGCGACGTTCAGCGGACCGACTGGGTGGACTGATGGTGTGGGGTTAAGTCTGCAGAGCTAAAGGGGCCAGATGTAGAAAAGGGAAGGGGAACCATGAGGATATGGTCAAGCCCCATCGTATGGATATTTCATCCATATGTTGTATGCAAATCCCATTCAATTTGCTCTGAGTGAACAAGAGAGAACAAAATTATCCTTTAAACCATGTCAGTGACTTTATTTACCATCTCATTTGATGAGCTCATAGCCCAGGGGCAGAGGGAAATGGGAGCTGTGAGTCTGCCATCTCTCAGGAAGTCTCAGGCCTCAGAGGCCCCTCAGAGCCAGACTACCTCACCTTTTGCACTTTTCAAGCAACGTTATTCCTAAGTGCGAGTCACCCTCTTCATCAGGTTCTCCAAGAAACAGCAATCTCTCCCAATGAGAGAGGAAAAATGGGCTACTTTGGCTTGCTGAGGCACAATATGTAGTTCTCCAAAATGGTTTCTGCCTGGGGATTTTTCAAGAAAATTAAGCATCAGTGGTGATTTGTTTGTCTTCACATAACGTATGACCCAGGTGTGCTGAGAAATAAGAAAAGGACGAACGAATCAAGGGCGGCTGATCCAAGGAGGCAAGGGGCAACTTCCACAGCCTACGTGGAAAGCTAGAGGGAGGGAACATCCAGCTGGTGGGAGCTGAAGACAGGGGCCAGTCCTCCTTGGGCTCGGGATGCCACCCCCTCTTCCTACATCTTCACGCTCTCCTTCTCTGTTGGCCCCTCCCAGCCATATTAAAGAGCCACAAGGAACTGCTCTCCTCCATTCCATTCTCCTGTCCTCCTATCCACCCCTCCCTTCTTTCCCTTTGCCATCAATTTCTTGACTTGCCCCCCATTTCTCCCCTCCCATCCACACTGCGATCTGGTTTCTGCCCCCCTACCCTCGTGAAACTGATCTCCTTGAAGCCCCCAATGATTTCTCCGTTGACAAGTCCAAGGCACTACTTCTGAATCCTTATCTTTGTGACCGCCAAGCCGAGTCAGATCTTAAACAACGTCTCTGTCTTGAAAATCTTTTCCCTTGGCTTCCGCGCTACCTTTCCTTTTCTTTCCATGAGACCGATCACAACCAGTGCTGCAGATTCCATCGAATTAAGGAATGCTGTTGCCTACATGTGTGAATGAGCTCAAGTGAGTAAAGTACTGAAGTAGAGGACAGCTAAAGTGAAACGTCTTCATGAATGTCCACGTGGCTGAGCAGCAAGTTAACCTTTCCTACATGTGCTAAAGAAGAAGAGTTGGGTTTTATTTTATTTACTTTTCCCTGGACTGTGTTGAATGACTATCATCTACAAGTTCAGGCTACTTTTGGCTGAGGATTAATGCACTGGGAGAGCTGAGAGAAAACTGAACAATAGAGCTGTCTTTTTCTTGACCAGTTCACCTTAGTTTCCCAAACTCTAAGTCTTTCCCGAATTCTTTCTCCTTTTTATTGTAGTAAAAGGAACATAACACAAAATCCACCATTTGGATCATTTTACAATTCACCGTACCATTCAGTGGAATTTACTACTGTCACAGTGTTGTGCAACTATCACCACTGCCTAGCTGCAAAACGTTTTCATCAACCAAGAGGAAACCTACACCCATTTTAAGGAGTCATTCCCTATTTCCCTCTCTTCCAACCCCCTGGCAACCACTAATGTAGAATCTTTTCTGTGTGTATGGATTTGCCACTGCTGGACATTTCATATAAATGGAACCATACGATATGTAGCCTTTCATGCCTGACTCCTTTCACTTAGTTGCATCCATCATGTAGCATGTATCAGAAATCCACTCACTGTTATGGCTGAATCCTTCATACCCTTTGAATACAAAATTAAAACTACGTTGAGAGTGAAGCTCTGTTTTAACGGCACATCTATTAGGCCAATTCATTGAAAGAAGCTGAAGATGGAGATATTGTTGTGAAATGATAATCATTGAGAAGCCTCAGCCAATTGGATAATGAAAAGTTTGGGAAATGTTGCAAAAAATTATCTGCTTTACGTTAAAAGCCTATTAAACAAGGATGCAGGAGATTGTCTTTTTCTTGCAGGTAACTTAAATGAGGCAGAAAGAAATAACTGCCCTTTAAAACACATTTTGAAAGGATTCTATTTATTCTTAATAGACGAATGGGAGTACAGGAAGTTCACATCCAATATGGACTCCCTGTCCAAACACTGTTTATCGTTCTAGCCACCACTATCGAATTATATTTCTTGAGAGTAAGGCAGCTCAATTCCTGCATATTACTTTCTAAAATTCATCCATCAAATCCATTAATACAGTATAAACAAGAGTTGTTCATGTTTAAGTGCACTTCAAATATCAGGTATAAAGAACCCCCAGTAAGAAAAAGAATCCTATATCTCTTGCCAGAATGTGGTCAGCTGTGGGGTGCTCTGCTAGCTGAAAGACACATTCATTATTAAGGGGATAGAGGCTGTTTAAGTGGGATGAGAGCCAAAAAATTTTAACTACATATATGTGTGAAGAACAGTGCTAGGTTATCTCATATTCTATATCAGTCAAGGCTCACCATTTTACATACGTGAAAAGCAAAGTTAAAAGTGTATTAGTAGGGCTTCCCTGTTGGCGCGGTGGTTAAGGATCCACCTGCCAGTGCACGGGACACACGTTTGAGCCCTGATGCGGGAAGATCCCACATGCCACGGAGCAACTAAGACCATGTGCCACAACTACTGAGCCTGCGTGCTAGAGCCCGTGAACCACAGCTACTGAAGCCCACGCACCTAGACCCCATGCTCAGCAACAACGAGAAGCCACCACAATGAGAAGCCCGCGTACTGCAACAAAGAGTGGCCCCCGCTCACCGCAACTAGAGAAAGCCCGCGCACAGCAACGAAGAGCCTAGGCAGCCAAAGATAAATAAATAAATACGTCTATTTTTAAGAAAAGTGTTTTAGTAACTTACTAAAAGGCACGCAACCAGTAAACGTGAGCAAGAATTCAATCCCAAATCTGTCACACTGAAGTTTAAGCTAATACTTGAGATTAATAAAAACAGCACTAAATTAAAAGTTCAGGGATATTTTTTATTTCATACTTTCACTAATGCTCTTTGGAGATAAATCATGTCATTTATATGGGCCTTAGTTTTCACAACTTTAATAGTTGGAAGCTTGACTAGATGATCTGTATGTAGTCTTCCAATTCTAAAATGTTCCACTAATTTGGATTGCTACAATAATTGCCCTTGCAAAACACACATGCTGCCACCAAGTAGCAGTAGAGACTACTAGTTCCTTTTTTACCCCTAGTGGGGGTGCATTTTGACAGCGGACTTATCCGTCAATAGTACAACCTGTTAGTATAACTATAAGATAACAAAATAATCTGGTATTCTTTCCTGTAAAAGAGAAGCTTTACATTGTGTCTGTGAATCGTACCAGAATCACCTGTAGGTTTTTAAATATAGAGGAAATCCTGAACCCATTGAATGAGACTCTTCAGAGACAGGACTTGGGCATCTGGAATTTTGGGTTCCCATCATTTGTATATTTTATTTCATTTCATTTTTGCCTATGTACAATATTTGTCACATCCTTTTGAATCTTTAAAACTTTCTTTTTGTTTTAAATTTTAGAATATTCCATAATCTTCACCTACTTTTCATAAGGTGTTATCTGTTATGTTTATTCGATCTTGTGCTTCTCCTGGTTAAGACTTCTTTCTTTCCTTTTTTTTTTTTTTGTATTTTTCGGGGCCCTGCCTCATGTCTTGCAGGATCTTAGTTCCCTGACCTGGGATTGGACCCCAGGGCCCCAGCAGTGAAAGCGTCATGTTCTAAATACTGGACCACCAGGGAAGTCCCAAGATTTCAGTTGTAAATGACTTCTTTCCCCACTCTAATTCATTCCTGGGATCAGTTTCATGTTTGGACGTTAAAGCAACCTTGCATTGCCAGAATAAAGCTACTTTGATTCTGATATATGATTGTTTTACATACCATGGATACAGTTTGTGCTTCTCTTTACACATTTTGCATGCATGTTCAAAGGAGAAACTGGCCTGTGATTCTATTCTCGTAATATTCTTTATCGATTTTTTGTTGCTTTTTTAAGATTCTATACTTTATGTTTTGTTTATTTATTTTTGGCTGCATTGGGTCTTCATTGCTGCATGCGAGCTTTCTCTAGTTTCGGCGAGCGGGGGTCTATTCTTTGTTGCGGTGAGTAGGCTTCTCATTGCAGCCTTCTGACCCCATGGGCTTCTGACCCCATTCGTCAGTGCTACTTCAGGTCCTCACCCCTTCCCTTCTGACCCTGGGCGGTGAAATCCTCTTTCTGCGGCTGGCGTGCGGCAGAAAGTCAATGAGGCAAGAGTAGGTTTGGAGTATCCAAGGAGCAGAAAGGATGTCAGCGTGTGGAAAACAGAGCGAGCAAATTGGAGAGGAGAACGAAACAGTCAGAGAGGAAACAGAGGCCCAGATTTCTAGGTCTGTGGAGGCACTCTGAGGACTTTGCATTTTCTGTGAAGAAGCCACTGAAGAAATTTGAGTGACATGATCTGACTTATGTTTTAACAAGATCTCTCTGGATGCCACGCTGATTAGAGACTGTAGGAGAGCAAGGACAAGCCCCAGAAGACCAACAGTTGATTCAAAGAAATGATTACTCAAACATGGTCCCCCTCCTCAGTGAAGACGCAGAGCAGGAATTGGCAAATAATGGCCACGAATCAAATCAGGCTCTCAGCCTGGATCTGTGGGACTGTGAGCTAATAATGGTTCTCACATTTAGAAAGCTTGTTGAAGAGGAAAGAGGAGGAGAAGCTACAGAAACTGTATATGGCCCACAAAGCCTAAGATATTTAAAATCCAGAAAATGCTTTCCAACACCTGACGTAAAGCATGTGGCTGGTAGGAGGTCCTCAACCAAATTTGGAAGAGGAATACATGAGTCAGTTAGTTCCTGAAAACACTGTAAAGTGATAGGTGTCAAGAAACATTTACCCCTTCACCCTTAACCTTCACAAATGATGCCAGTTCCATTGAGCTATTGAAAAATACATTCTGGCTTTCCGAAAAATAACCCAGAGGACATTTTCTCACATAGGCAAGGTCATAAACAACTGTCAAGTGAAGTTGAAATAGCAACAAATCAAATAGTAACAAAAAACATTTTTACTGATTTTTAAATCTTACAAAGCATTTTCATGTTCATTATCTAATTTAATCCTCCAATCAACGTCATGAGATAGTTATTATTTCCCCATTAGAAATGACCACATATGAAATCCTGAGTGATTGCTCAAGAAAAGCTGAAATCTTGAGTGTTACATCTATTAAGGCCATGGTTGGGTGTTTTCCCATGGGAACATTGGATGCTAAAATCCACAGGGATTTTCAGCTCAAGATGGCAGACTAGGAACTATATTTACTTTCTGTTCCTCCTGAAACCATATCTAAATAAAACTGTAGAAATACCAAAATTAATCAACCAATAAAAGCCAAGATATTCTGGAAGTCATCAACCACAGAAAGATTTCAACACATTTCGAGAAGGCAAGCAATGAAATGGAGGAGCCATGAATAAAATAATGAAGAAAAAAAGGCTGAGCCTAAGTAAGGTCTGCACAAAGTCACTCAGCTTTTGCTGAGCTCTGGTTATAGTCAAGGGCAGAGGAAAGAAGAGGGGCTGAAAACAAGGAGACAAACGTCATTTTAGGAAAAACACTTCATTTAATGAGCTCCAGGAAACACTCAGCCTGCTGCCATACTAACTCATGAATTAGAATGGATTGTTGGTAAGCAAGACAAGAAAACAGGGAAGAAACAAAAGAAACAAAAATCAAGACACTGTTTCTAACTGAACTCTTCTCAAATGAGATCGAGGAATTATGGTTCAATGCCACAGCTGTAAATCATTTCTGCTCTTGGAGAGGTTACAAAGGGCTTATAATATTTCCCTTGTTTTCAGACAGAATTTAGGTCTGAGCAAAAGCTTTTGTGTCCTCCAACCCCAAAATTTATTGGGGATGGAAGCCCAGATTTGCTGGGACATACCATAAAAAGAATCTCATGAGCAGAGGGTCAAACTGATTTTGGAATATATGAATTATGCCCAGTGTGAGTTTCAATAGGTTTATATATACATATACATTTTTACTGATCTATATGATTTTGGGTTCTGAAACTTCTACATGTCACATGCGTGATACATAACAGACAATGTCAGCCCCAGCAAGCCAAAGAAACAAGTTTTAAGCAAGGTCAAGTGATGTGTAGACCAGGATTGTTCAATTCCTACCTGTCATGCTGAAGCTTCCAGCTCCTGAATAACAACACATGCTTCCCTTGTCCTAGACAGCCAAGAGTACGTCTCCTCTCTTGGGCATAAGAATCCCTAGAGTTACATATGTGTAGTAAAGAGTGGACCCAGCTGGCATACTCACAATGACCAAATTGTGTTGATCGTACTTTATACCAATACATCGCTCCACGCTGAAGTTGCAATAAATGATATATTTGCTTTCTAGACATATGAATGAGACGCCTTACTGGATATACTCCAGGAAGGCCAGAGAAGCTGGCTTCTAATCCATACGGAACAAGTCACTGGTGAATTTCTTTCAGGATAACCCATGATTTATCTAGAATATCATCTTTACATATCTGGATCCTTCAAACTAGACAAAGGGAAAATACGGGCTTCAAGCCTCAGTTAGAAATATGGAATGGTGCCATGCTGACAACTGGTGGTCCCTGACCTGTATCTTCTGAGATTAGAACACAGTGTGGTGGATGACCAATTCATGCGTTGAACAAAAGAAGACCTCCTACAGGGCAGTGTAGCTGTTCGTTACAGGTATGGCACTGAGGGCTAAGTACCATAAGGACTACAAGAAGAAAAGAAAAACAAGTAACACATGTAGCATATACGATAAGGAGGCACCACAGTGCAGAGCACAAGCTCTGGAATCACACAGGCTTGGATCGAATCCCGGCTAAGCCACTACCATCTATATACCCTGAAGGACAGGCCAAGGTTTAAATGTTCTTTTACCAAATTTCAAAAAAGAAGTGAAGAAAGAACCTATCTGCCAGGAAGGGACATCGTGGGCTGCAGCATCCAGTCGGATCAGGGCTCTGCATCTCCTGCTCAGAAACCTTGGCCACCTGGCTCATGGTGATGCTGGCAGCTGAGCAGCCCTGGAGAAGGCGATCCTGTCTCCAGGACTCGCAGAGGAGCTGGGGAGGTCTCCGGACGAGGTGGCCCACACCCTGGTAAGCTCTGGCTGCCTCCTGCCCTCAGGTCTGAGCAGGCTCTGGCCTCTGGGCCCCGTGGTGGGGAAGGCCTGGCCGATACATACGCAGGGCTGAGGGACCTGCAGAGCCAGTCCCCAGGCAGGGTGAGCTCTGGACGAGGATTCCACAGTCCCCAACAGTCTCCGCATGGTGGCCCATCTGGTGCCAAACACCTGCCACCCACAGCCAGTAGTTCCAGCCACTAGAAATTCCAGAAGGGGCCCCGCCCTTTGCCTTTGGGCCAGGGTTAAGCCAGCAGCTGGGCTTGCATGTGACCCCGGCCTCACCCCCTGCCCCGCCCGCTCTTTCTCTGTGACACCTACAATGGATATGTCATAAAGCCAGGCAGAGCTAGTGCTATAAATTCAGAGGAGTTAGAATCTAGGAAGAGGCTCTCCCACTTTCACTCTCTGCTCTCAGATCAGGCAGGCAGTACCTCTAATATGGAAGCTATGGACACCACACCTCCTTCACACGCTGTCCTCTTCCATTCTGCTCCTGTTTTCCCGAGCACCCCATTTACGGCCCTGGCGGGCATCGGTGCTTCAGCAGGAAGCACGTCAGAACCCGAACCTATGGACACCACACCTCCTTCACACGCTGTCATCTTCCATTCTGCTCCTGTGTTCCCCACCACACCATTTACGGCCCTGGTGAGCATCGGTGCTTCAGCAGGAAGCATGTCAGACCCCGAGCCTATGGACACCACACCACCTTCACACACTGTCATCTTCCATTCTGCTCCTGTTTTCCCCAGCACCCCATTTACGGCCCTGGCGGGCATCGGTGCTTCAGCAGGAAGCACGTCAGACCCCGAACCTATGGACACCACACCTCCTTCACACGCTGGCATCTTCTATTCTGCTCCTGTTTTCTCCAGCAACCCATTTACGCCTTTGGTGGGCATCGGTGCCTCAGCAGTCAGCACCTCAGACCCCGAACCTATGGACACCACACCTCCTTCCCACGCTGTCATCTTCCATCCTGCTCCTCTTTACCCCAGCACCCCATTTACGGCTTAGGCCGGCACTGGTGCTTCACCAGGCAGCACCTCTAACACCAAAGCTATGGACACCACACCTCCTTCCCAGGCTGTCATTTTCCAGTCTGCCCTGTCTCCAATAGAACCACTACCCATTTCACACTGCTGTTCCAAGTTCTGGGAACACACCACCCAGTGATAGCAATGCCTCAGCCCATGCCTCGACTCATTTACCTGCGACGTGAGCCAACAGACAGACCAACCCTTCAAAGTTATGACAGAAAGTTGAGTAAGTTATACGCTTGGAATTTCATTTATTATTATTAACAAGCACAACTGTAGTGCTTAGACTGTAACAAGTACTATTCTAAGGGCTTACCAAATATTAACTCACTTATTCCTCATAATGGCAACCCTAGAGGTAGGGAATATTCATAATGTTCACTTTTCTGGGGGAAACTGAGGCCCAGAGACGTTGAAGAGCTTGCCTAATGCCACACAGTAAGTAGGTGGCAAAACCCGGGATTAAAACCAGACCGTCTAGACTTTCATCACTTTGCTGTGTCACCGTACTATAAGTTGTGGTTAGGGAAGGAACTAAATTGACAAGACTCTGAACTAAAAGGAGAAGGGAGAAATGAGAAAATGAGTGATCCTAGAAACTAGAGTAGAGTTAGGCTCAGAAATTTCTGGTGATGAGACCTGGAAGAACAGGAACTTGGTTGGAATATTAACTTGGGGTAGTATCTGAATCCATGGAGAAATGGTTTGGTTTTCCGTAAAATTTAGAAAGATCAGTTGGATGAAGATTAATGAAGACAAATGTAGAAAGGAAAAGAAAAAGGTGCCTTAAGGGAGACATAACCGCTTCCCTCTACGTACCCACAGGTGGGGTCCTGTGGGAAAGGATGGAGCTCTCTCTACCGGGTTGGTCACCAGGCTGAACAAGGAGAAACATGGCAACCATTGTACTGGTTTTGATGATCTCTCAAAACCAAGGTTTCAGTTTCCAAGAATGACCTACGGTAGCATAACTAGTGTGTGTCACACATGTCACTAAGTGTGTTTCCAGTCTCACATTTTAATTGGAGAACTACTGCCTATGAGGTAGGCATTAGTTCCCTATGGCTGCTGTAACAAATGACTAGAAATGTGCTTGTTTCTAACAAAACACACTTATTTTCTTATGGTTCTGGAAGACAGAGGTCCAAAACCAGTTTCCCTGGGCTGAAACCAGAAGTCGACAGGGCCTTCCATCCTTCTTCTAGAGGCTCTAAGCGAGAATCTGTTTGTTTCCTCGCCAGCATTCCTTCACTTCTGGCCACATCAATGCAACCCCAACTTCGTCATCACATTCTCTTTGGAGTACAAATTCCCTCTGTGTCTCTCTTATGAGAACACCAGTGGTTATATTTGGGCCCATCCAGGTAGTCCAGGAGAATCTTCCCATCTGAGAACCATTACTTTCATCCCACTGGCAAAGTGCCTTCTGCCATTTAAGGTGACATCCACAGGTTCTGGAGAGTAGAATGTGGACATTTGGGGGCAATGGTATTATTCAGTCTACTACAAGGTAGATACTATTATCTTTCTCAGATGTAGGAAATGACGTTTAGGGAAGTAGTTTGTCTCAGGTCTACAATTTCCAGAGTAGAGACTTAAATTCTGCCACTGACACTTTAGGACACACCCTAAACAACTTGAATCTGTGTCCTTAACTACTGCATAATCCTTGGTTAAGAGTCACACTTAGGTATCAAGACCCAATTGAATACAACACAAGTGCTGTCTCCTCTTTCACTATGTTTGCCTGGTGTAGTCATGAATCTTGCCCAGAGCAGAAGAGTTCAGAAAACTGTTATGCAGGTTTACGAAGAGAAAGCATTTACTGTTTGACGTGCCCGGAGTAACGGAAGGCTTTTTCAAATAAAATATGCCACCAAATAGTCAAGTGTCACAACAGAGGTAACCCCGTGGGAGTCACGAGGAGACTAAAATTATCTCCAATTGTGCAGGAGAGAAAAGTTTCACTGAAGGCAGGTGTAGTTCAGCCAAGCCCTACAGCACAGAAGTAGGAATGTGGGTATGTACGAATGGGAAACACTTTAATGCAGAATGGATGAGAAATATGCATTCGACCTATTCTAAAACAACTGGCTTATTAACTCAGTAAATCGATTTAGTCAGTCAAACTAGCTTTAGCTGATTACTTATCCAGGGAATAGCTGTTTAGAGTAATTTTTGTCATAGAACAGTAAATAAAATGGTTGAACTATAGCTTTAGGCTTGCTAAGTGAAATAGATTGCTCTAGATGATTTTCAAGTGACTTACTTGGTAGTACTCACGAAATTGGGGGTTAACAATTGCTTAAGAAAACAAAGAGAATTGATTTTAAATAAAGTACTTACTGTGTGAACTATCTGTTCAGTAGCTCATGATAAATGGATGTTTATAATCCCCACTGGACAACCAACTACTTTTTTGCAAATGGCAATGTGAATTGCTCTCGCATAAACTATAGCAATGACCACCTATCTAATTTGTTGTCCAAACCAGAAATCTTCTAACAATACTGGTGTCCTAATAAAAATAAGCACGATGGGAACACACACTGGGTGTCTCCCGTGTGCCTGTGCATGCATCTATATCTCACTGAAGCCCCATAACAGCCCCCAAGAGAGGGACTCTGAGTGTCCCCATGCTGCTTGTGGAGAGAAACAGGCACAGGAAGGTTCAATAGTCTATCTACCTAATATCACACAGAGGGTGGGAGAGCCCGTTTTTAAACCACCTGCCTCCAATTCCAGGTGCCAGGAGCCAGACTCAGCCTACAGCTCTCTTCTGCTCGCCTGGAGGTGAAACAAGGTGTCATGATTAGTCAAATCCCGGTCTTCACTCATCAAGGTAGCTTGAACACCTGCACGTCCTCCAAGTAGCATGTAGCATAAGCAATAAGATGTTTGCCCCGTGATCCTCCAGGAACTTGCAATCAGCTGGGCCTGGTTAGGCTGAGCTGGTTTAGAGTGGAGAGGACCACCGATCTTCCACCTGGGCAAGTGCCTTTTGACCTCCTGCCATCAGAGGGCCGAAAACTCCAGCCTGAGAATGTGCTGAGGCCTGTAGCCTAGTTATGCCAGCTCAGAACAATGATGAGCACACGTTTTTCCAATCACCTTTCTTCATGCTCCGCATGCCTCATACTGCCCTGCTTCTTTATTCTGTATCCCACAGATATCCAAAACCCCTTGCCTTTGGGGAGGCAGATTTGAGACCTATTGTCACATCACGTCCTCGCTTGGCTGCCCTGTGAATAAACCTCCTCTTTGCTGCAAACCTCAGCATTTCAGTGTTTTGGCTTGCTGCACCTCAGACAGAATGGTTGGGAGCAGTGGTACAGGACCCTTGCATGTGAGGGAAGCTGGTTCCTAGTAGTCACATTGCGGATGTTTTCTCCTCTCGGGGTGGGGGTGGGGCAGACATCCTGCTCTTCCGGAAAGGGAGGAACACAGGTGCCAAACCCTTGCCCTCAGCGTCACCGTCACCTAGGAGCTTGTTAGAAGCACAGAATCCAGGCCCCACCCAGAACTACTGAATACCAGCCTGCATTTAACAAGATCCCCAAGAGAGGCATACCCATATTAAAGTTGGAGAGGCACCAAGCTGTCATCGTCTTCTCCGCAGCTAATGAAAACGAAGCAAAGATTCATCCCGAGCCGACTCTGCCTCAGTCACCTGGATATCCCATGAGCTCATTTAATCCTCCCCAGAACCTGCAAATGAGACTGAGGGTCAGAGTGGTCTAGCACCCAAGGTTCCATAAGAGAACATGACCAAGGCCCCTGAGCACAGCATGGCACCACCGCAGCCCAAACCGTGGGCCTGGAGGGTAGACCAGGCTCCCCACGCAGAGTTCACACCATTCGACAGATGCCCACAGCAGACCACAAGGCAATATGAGAAGTAACTTCTGATTGTGGAATCTCTGAACTTTGAGATTGAAAGAAAAAAATCTGTTTTCGGGGGATGGTTAAAACAGTTCTACCAAGGAGTAAAGAGAGGGCATCTCAAGGGTCCTTCTGGACTAAGAATTTAATGCCTACTTATTGAGAAATGCTCCGTGCATTTGCTCAGCCCTACGCCAAGATGAAGTTCTCTGTGCCCTAGAAGCTTAGGTTCTATAAAGGCCACAGAAATGGGTGAGACCTAAAAAATGCCAGAACAATGCAACGGCCTTAATCAGACTGTCTTTGCTTTGCCTTGCTTACAAGTCACTGACTTTAAACTGAATATGGTGTCATGTCTTTATGTTTCTTGAAGCATTTTTTTTTTCAAAAGATCATATAAAGATTTTCTTCCATGGTAAGACTTTTATATTGTATTTTTCTTAAACTGGACTGTGGCACATTTACCCTCCATCAGATGATTGCTTATAACTCACCTTGCTTTGTTAAGAATACCGCTAGAGGCTTCTATGTCCCTACTAAAGAAAATACATTTTCAGGCCCATTGAAACCAATGAAAATCCAAGATTTCAGAGCACAAGATAATGAAAATTCTCTCTATCCGCGTCTTTTACTGCTTTTAATCTGTTAACAGTCCCTAAGTGTGTCAGATGAAAGGTACTGTCGTGGGAATTGACATCATTAACAGCATTCCATACAGGTAAGTCTTGATTGTTCCAAGTTCTCAAAAAGTTGGACATATTTACTGCCTCTATGACATCTCTAGGGTGTGTGGAAGAAATAAAAAAGAGGCCTGTACAATGTATTTCTCCAAATATACACACAAATAGTTTGCACATACAAACAGGGAAACCTTATAAATAACGTATGGGGAGCAAAGGATTGTCGGTAACGGAACTACTCATTTCGAAAGACAACACTGTCACCAAGTGTCCCCTCACCAAAACTGACTGGGAATTTTTAGGGGCCACAAAACCAGAGATGGAGATTTTTAGGCACATTCTTGCCAGAAAAGAGAGCCTAGGGCATAAACCACTCAACTTGTTGGCACGAATGCCAGGGCAACCCAAGCAAGTGGATATACAAGCCTACGTAACGCTTGGAAGTAGGAAGCTTTGGGGGACTACACCTGGGCTGGTACTGGCCTCCCTCCCCAAAGGGACAAGGAGAGCAGAAACCTGGGTGGAGTCAAGAGAGAGAACAAAGAAAGGCAAGACTGGGTATGGAGCAACGTGTGGATCCAGGAGCATGTGTCTCAGAACTGCTGGGGCTCTGCAGACCAGCTGCATCCCCATTCTCCTTGACCCTCATGGGTATAATGAACTCAGGATGGGCGCATCCCGGCTGCCAAGTCACTTCCACCTGTCCATGGAGTTGACAGTTACTTGCTCACAGTGAACCAACCTCTCTGGACCTAACAGCTACTGCAGGAGGCGGTAGTGGAGAACAAGGTGACGACAACGACCAGATGCGAAGGAGGAAGCGATGTTCAGCGGACCGACTGGGTGGACTGATGGTGTGGGGTTAAGTCTGCAGAGCTAAAGGGGCCAGATGTAGAAAAGGGAAGGGGAACCATGAGGATATGGTCAAACCCCATCGTATGGATATTTCATCCATATGTTGTATGCAAATCCCATTCAATTTGCTCTGAGTGAACAAGAGAGAACTAAATTATCCTTTAAACCATGTCAGTGACTTTATTTACCATCTCATTTGATGAGCTCATAGCCCAGGGTCAGAGGGAAATGGGAGCTGTGAGTCTGCCATCTCTCAGGAAGTCTCAGGCCTCAGAGGCCCCTCAGAGCCAAACTACCTCACCTTTTGCACTTTTCAAGCAACGTTATTCCTAAGTGCGAGTCACCCTCTTCATCAGGTTCTCCAAGAAACAGCAATCTCTCCCAATGAGAGAGTAAAAATGGGCTACTTTGGCTTGCTGAGGCACAATATGTAGTTCTCCAAAATGGTACCTGCCTGGGGATTTTTCAAGAAAATTAAGCATCAGTGGTGATTTGTTTGTCTTCACATAACGTATGACCCAGGTGTGCTGAGAAATAAGAAAAGGACGAACGAATCAAGGGCGGCTGATCCAAGGAGGCAAGGGGCAACTTCCACAGCCTACGTGGAAAGCTAGAGGGAGGGAACATCCAGCTGGTGGGAGCTGAAGACAGGGGCCAGTCCTCCTTGGGCTCGGGATGCCACCCCCTCTTCCTACATCTTCATGCTCTCCTTCTCTGTTGGCCCCTCCCAGCCATATTAAAGAGCCTCAAGGAACTGCTCTCCTCCATTCCATTCTCCTGTCCTCCTATCCACCCCTCCCTTCTTTCCCTTTGCCATCAATTTCTTGACTTGCCCCCCATTTCTCCCCGTCCATCCACACTGCAGTCTGGTTTCTGCCCCACTACTCTCGTGAAACTGATCTCCTTGAAGCCCCCAATGATTTCTCCGTTGACAAGTCCAGGGCACTACTTCTCAATCCTTATCTTTGTGACCGCCAAGCCAAGTCAGATCTTAAACAACGTCTCTGTCTTGAAAATCTCTTCCCTTGGCTTCCGCGCCACCTTTCCTTTTCTTTCCATGAGACCGATCACAACCAGTGCTGCAGATTCCATCGAATTAAGGAATGCTGTTGCCTACATGTGTGAATGAGCTCAAGTGAGTAAAGTACTGAAGTAGAGGACAGCTAAAGTGAAACGTCTTCATGAATGTCCACGTGGCTGAGCAGCAAGTTAACCTTTCCTACATGTGCTAAAGAAGAAGAGTTGGGTTTTATTTTATTTACTTTTCCCTGGACTGTGTTGAATGACTATCATCTACAAGTTCAGGCTACTTTTGGCTGAGGATTAATGCACTGGGAGAGCTGAGAGAAAACTGAACAATAGAGCTGTCTTTTTCTTGACCAGTTCACCTTAGTTTCCCAAACTCTAAGTCTTTCCCGAATTCTTTCTCCTTTTTATTGTAGTAAAAGGAACATAACACAACATCCACCATTTGGATCATTTTACAATTCACCGTACCATTCAGTGGAAATTACTACTGTCACAGTGTTGTGCAACTATCACCACTGCCTAGCTGCAAAACATTTTCATCAACCAAGAGGAAACCTACACCCATTTTAAGGAGTCATTCCCTATTTCCCTCTCTTCCAACCCCCTGGCAACCACTAATGTAGAATCTTTTCTGTGTGTATGGATTTGCCACTGCTGGACATTTCATATAAATGGAACCATACGATATGTAGCCTTTCATGCCTGACTCCTTTCACTTAGTTGCATCCATCATGTAGCATGTATCAGAAATCCACTCACTGTTATGGCTGAATCCTTCATACCCTTTGAATACAAAATTAAAACTACGTTGAGAGTGAAGCTCTGTTTTAACGGCACATCTATTAGGCCAATTCATTGAAAGAAGCTGAAGATGGAGATATTGTTGTGAAATGATAATCATTGAGAAGCCTCAGCCAATTGGATAACGAAAAGTTTGGGAAATGTTGCAAAAAATTATCTGCTTTACGTTAAAAGCCTATTAAACGAGGATGCAGGAGATTGTCTTTTTCTTGCAGGTAACTTAAATGAGGCAGAAAGAAATAACTGCCCTTTAAAACACATTTTGAAAGGATTCTATTTATTCTTAATACATGAATGGGAGTACGGGAAGTTCACATCCATATGGACTCCCTGTCCAAACACTGTTTATCGTTCTAGCCACCACTATCGAATTATATTTCTTGAGAGTAAGGCAACTCAATTCCTGCATGTTACTTTCTAAAATTCATCCATCAAATCCATTAATACAGTATAAACAAGAGTTGTTCATGTTTAAGTGCACTTCAAATATCAGGTATAAAGAACCCCCAGTAAGAAAAAGAATCCTATATCTCTTGCCAGAATGTGGTCAGCTGTGGGTGCTCTGCTAGCTGAAAGACACATTCATTATTAAGGGGATAGAGGCTGTTTAAGTGGGATGAGAGCCAAAAAATTTTAACTTCATATATGTGTGAAGAACAGTGCTAGGTTATCTCATATTCTATATCAGTCAAGGCTCACCATTTTACATACGTGAAAAGCAAAGTTAAAAGTGTATTAGTAGGGCTTCCCTGTTGGCGCGGTGGTTAAGGATCCACCTGCCAGTGCACGGGACACACGTTTGAGCCCTGATGCGGGAAGATCCCACATGCCACGGAGCAACTAAGACCATGTGCCACAACTACTGAGCCTGCGTGCTAGAGCCCGTGAACCACAGCTACAGAAGCCCACGCACCTAGACCCCATGCTCAGCAACAACGAGAAGCCACCACAATGAGAAGCCCGCGTACTGCAACAAAGAGTGGCCCCCGCTCACCGTAACTAGAGAAAGCCCGCGCACAGCAACGAAGAGCCTAGGCAGCCAAAGATAAATAAATAAATACGTCTATTTTTAAGAAAAGTGTTTTAGTAACTTACTAAAAGGCAGGCAACCGGTAAACGTGAGCAAGAATTCAATCCCAAATCTGTCACACTGAAGTTTAAGCTAATACTTGAGATTAATAAAAACAGCACTAAATTAAAAGTTCAGAGATATTTTTTATTTCATACTTTCACTAATGCTCTTTGGAGATAAATCATGTCATTTATATGGGCCTTAGTTTTCACAACTTTAATAGTTGGAAGCTTGACTAGATGATCTGTATGTAGTCTTCCAATTCTAAAATGTTCCACTAATTTGGATTGCTACAATAATTGCCCTTGCAATACATGCATGCTGCCACCAAGTAGCAGTAGAGACTACTAGTTCCTTTTTTACCCCTAGTGGGGGTGCATTTTGACAGCGGACTTATCCGTCAATAGTACAACCTGTTAGTATAACTATAAGATAACAAAATAATCTGGTATTCTTTCCTGTAAAAGAGAAGCTTTACATTGTGTCTGTGAATCGTACCAGAATCACCTGTAGGTTTTTAAATATAGAGGAAATCCTGAACCCATTGAATGAGACTCTTCAGAGACAGGACTTGGGCATCTGGAATTTTGGGTTCCCATCATTTGTATATTTTATTTCATTTCCTTTTTGCCTATGTACAATATTTGTCACATCCTTTTGAATCTTTAAAACTTTCCTTTTGTTTTAAATTTTAGAATATTCCATAATCTTCACCTACTTTTCATAAGGTGTTATCTGTTATGTTTATTCGATCTTGTGCTTCTCCTGGTTAAGACTTCTTTCTTTCCTTTTTTTTTGTTTTTTTCAGGGCCCTGCCTCATGTCTTGCAGGATCTTAGTTCCCTGACCTGGGATTGGACCCCAGGGCCCCAGCAGTGAAAGCGTCATGTTCTAAATACTGGACCACCAGGGAAGTCCCAAGATTTCAGTTGTAAATGACTTCTTTCCCCACTCTAATTCATTCCTGGGATCAGTTTCATGTTTGGACGTTAAAGCAACCTTGCATTGCCAGAATAAAGCTACTTTGATTCTGATATATGATTGTTTTACATACCATGGATAGAGTTTGTGCTTCTCTTTACACATTTTGCATGCATGTTCAAAGGAGAAACTGGCCTGTGATTCTATTCTCGTAATATTCTTTATCGATTTTTTTGTTGCTTTTTTAAGATTCTATACTTTATGTTTTATTTATTTATTTTTGGCTGCATTGGGTCTTCATTGCTGCATGCGAGCTTTCTCTAGTTTCGGCGAGCGGGGGTCTATTCTTTGTTGCGGTGAGTAGGCTTCTCATTGCAGCCTTCTGACCCCATGGGCTTCTGACCCCATTCGTCAGTGCTACTTCAGGTCCTCACCCCTTCCCTTCTGACCCTGGGCGGTGAAATCCTCTTTCTGCGGCTGGCGTGCGGCAGAAAGTCAATGAGGCAAGAGTAGGTTTGGAGTATCCAAGGAGCAGAAAGGATGTCAGCGTGTGGAAAACAGAGCGAGCAAATTGGAGAGGAGAACGAAACAGTCAAAGAGGAAACAGAGGCCCAGATTTCTAGGTCTGTGGAGGCACTCTGAGGACTTTGCATTTTCTGTGAAGAAGCCACTGAAGAAATTTGAGTGACATGATCTGACTTATGTTTTAACAAGATCTCTCTGGATGCCACGCTGATTAGAGACTGTAGGAGAGCAAGGACAAGCCCCAGAAGACCAACAGTTGATTCAAAGAAATGATTACTCAAACATGGTCCCCCTCCTCAGTGAAGACGCAGAGCAGGAATTGGCAAATAATGGCCACGAATCAAATCAGGCTCTCAGCCTGGATCTGTGGGACTGTGAGCTAATAATGGTTCTCACGTTTAGAAAGCTTGTTGAAGAGGAAAGAGGAGGAGAAGCTACAGAAACTGTATATGGCCCACAAAGCCTAAGATATTTAAAATCCAGAAAATGCTTTCCAACACCTGACGTAAAGCATGTGGCTGGTAGGAGGTCCTCAACCGAATTTGGAAGAGGAATACATGAGTCAGTTAGTTCCTGAAAACACTGTAAAGTGATAGGTGTCAAGAAACATTTACCCCTTCACCCTTAACCTTCACAAATGATGCCAGTTCCATTGAGCTATGGAAAAATACATTCTGGCTTTCCGAAAAATAACCCAGAGGACATTTTCTCACATAGGCAAGGTCATAAACAACTGTCAAGTGAAGTTGAAATAGCAACAAATCAAATAATAACAAAAAACATTTTTACTGATTTTTAAATCTTACAAAGCATTTTCATGTTCATTATCTAATTTAATCCTCCAATCAATGTCATGAGATAGTTATTATTTCCCCATTAGAAATGACCACATATGAAATCCTGAGTGATTGCTCAAGAAAAGCTGAAATCTTGAGTGTTACATCTATTAAGGCCATGGTTGGGTGTTTTCCCATGGGAACATTGGATGCTAAAATCCACAGGGATTTTCAGCTCAAGATGGCAGACTAGGAAATATATTTACTTTCTGTTCCTCCTGAAACCATATCTAAATAAAACTGTAGAAATACGAAAATTAATCAACCAATAAAAGCCAAGATATTCTGGAAGTCATCAACCACAGAAAGATTTCAACACATTTCGAGAAGGCAAGCAATGAAATGGAGGAGCCATGAATAAAATAATGAAGAAAAAAAGGCTGAGCCTAAGTAAGGTCTGCACAAAGTCACTCAGCTTTTGCTGAGCTCTGGTTATAGTCAAGGGCAGAGGAAAGAAGAGGGGCTGAAAACAAGGAGACAAACGTCATTTTAGGAAAAACACTTCATTTAATGAGCTCCAGGGAACACTCAGCCTGCTGCCATACTAACTCATGAATTACAATGGATTGTTGGTAAGCAAGACAAGAAAACAGGGAAGAAACAAAAGAAACAAAAATCAAGACACTGTTTCTAACTGAACTCTTCTCAAATGAGATCGAGGAATTATGGTTCAATGTCACAGCTGTAAATCATTTCTGCTCTTGGAGAGGTTACAAAGGGCTTATAATATTTCCCTTGTTTTCAGACAGAATTTAGGTCTGAGCAAAAGCTTTTGTGTCCTCCAACCCCAAAATTTATTGGGGATGGAAGCCCAGATTTGCTGGGACATACCATAAAAAGAATCTCATGAGCAGAGGGTCAAACTGATTTTGGAATATATGAATTATGCCCAGTGTGAGTTTCAATAGGTTTATATATATATATATATATATATATATATATATATATATATATATATATATATATATATATATATATATATATACATTTTTACTGATCTATATGATTTTGGGTTCTGAAACTTCTACATATCACATGCGTGATACATAACAGACAATGTCAGCCCCAGGAGGGAGAAAACACTCCAATGAAGCAAGCCAAAGAAACAAGTTTTAAGCAAGGTCAAGTGATGTGTAGACCAGGATTGTTCAATTCCT
Organism: Grampus griseus; assembly: GCF_964374135.1. Lineage (NCBI taxonomy): Eukaryota > Metazoa > Chordata > Mammalia > Artiodactyla > Delphinidae > Grampus > Grampus griseus. The sequence continues at coordinate 71,140 of NW_028133371.1, forward strand.
ACCTGTCATGCTGAAGCTTCCAGCTCCTGAATAACAACACATGCTTCCCTTGTCCTAGACAGCCAAGAGTCCGTCTCCTCTCTTGGGCATAAGAATCCCTAGAGTTACATATGGGTAGTAAAGAGTGGACCCAGCTGTCATACTCACAATGACCAAATTGTGTTGATCGTACTTTATACCAATACATCGCTCCACGCTGAAGTTGCAATAAATGATATATTTGCTTTCTAGACATATGAATGAGACGCCTTACTGGATATACTCCAGGAAGGCCAGAGAAGCTGGCTTCTAATCCATACGGAACAATTCACTGGTGAATTTCTTTCAGGATAACCCATGATTTATCTAGAATATCATCTTTACATATCTGGATCCTTCAAACTAGACAAAGGGAAAATACGGGCTTCAAGCCTCAGTTAGAAATATGGAATGGTGCCATGCTGACAACTGGTGGTCCCTGACCTGTATCTTCTGAGATTAGAACACAGTGTGGTGGATGACCAATTCATGCGTTGAACAAAAGAAGACCTCCTACAGGGCAGTGTAGCTGTTCATTACAGGTATGGCACTTAGGGCTAAGTACCATAAGGACTACAAGAAGAAAAGAAAAACAAGTAACACATGAAGCATATACGATAAGGAGGCACCACAGTGCAGAGCACAAGCTCTGGAATCACACAGGCTTGGATTGAATCCCGGCTAAGCCACTACCATCTATATACCCTGAAGGACAGGCCAAGGTTTAAATGTTCTTTTACCAAATTTCAAAAAAGAAGTGAAGAAAGAACCTATCTGCCAGGAAGGGACATCGTGGGCTGCAGCATCCAGTCGGATCAGGGCTCTGCATCTCCTGCTCAGAAACCTTGGCCACCTGGCTCATGGTGATGCTGGCAGCTGAGCAGCCCTGGAGAAGGCGATCCTGTCTCCAGGACTCGCAGAGGAGCTGGGGAGGTCTCTGGACGAGGTGGCCCACACCCTGGTAAGCTCTGGCTGCCTCCTGCCCTCAGGTCTGAGCAGGCTCTGGCCTCTGGGCCCCGTGGTGGGGAAGGCCTGGCCGATACATACGCAGGGCTGAGGGGCCTGCAGAGCCAGTCCCCAGGCAGGGTGAGCTCTGGACGAGGCTTCCACAGTCCCCAACAGTCTCCGCATTGTGGCCCATCTGGTGCCAAACACCTGCCACCCACAGCCAGTAGTCCCAGCCACTAGAAAGTCCAGAAGGGGCCCCGCCCTTTGCCTTTGGGCTGGGGTTAAGCCAGCAGCTGGTCTTGCATGTGACCCCTGCCTCACCCCCTGCCCCGCCCGCTCTTTCTCTGTGACACCTACAATGGATATGTCATAAAGCCAGGCAGAGCCAGTGCTATAAATTCAGAGGAGTTAGAATCTAGGAAGAGGCTCTCCCACTTTCACTCTCTGCTCTCAGATCAGGCAGGCAATACCTCTAATATGGAAGCTATGGACACCACACCTCCTTCACACGCTGTCCTCTTCCATTCTGCTCCTGTTTTCCCCAGCACCCCATTTATGGCCTTGGCGGGCATCGGTGCTTCAGCAGGAAGCACGTCAGACCCCGAACCTATGGACACCACACCTCCTTCACACGCTGTCATCTTCCATTCTGCTCCTGTTTTCCCCACCACCCCATTTACGGCCCTGGCGGGCATCGGTGCTTCAGCAGGAAGCACGTCAGACCCCGAATCTATGGACACCACACCACCTTCACACGCTGTCATCTTCCATTCTGCTCCTGTTTTCCCCACCACCCCATTTACGGCCCTGGTGAGCATCGGTGCTTCAGCAGGAAGCATGTCAGACCCCGAAATTATGGACACCACACCACCTTCACATGCTGTCATCTTCCATTCTGCTCCTGTTTTCCCCAGCACCCCATTTACGGCCCTGGCGGCCATCGGTGCTTCAGCAGGAAGCATGTCAGACCCCGAACCTATGGACACCACACCTCCTTCACACGCTGTCATCTTCTATTCTGCTCCTGTTTTCTCCAGCAACCCATTTACGCCTTTGGTGGGCATCAGTGCCTCAGCAGTCAGCACCTCAGACCCCGAACCTATGGACACCACACCTCCTTCCCACGCTGTCATCTTCCTTCCTGCTCCTCTTTACCCCAGCACCCCATTTACGGCTTAGGCCGGCACTGGTGCTTCACCAGGCAGCACCTCTAACACCAAAGCTATGGACACCACACCTCCTTCCCAGGCTGTCATTTTCCAGTCTGCCCTGTCTCCAATAGAACCACTACCCATTTCACACTGCTGTTCCAAGTTCTGGGAACACACCACCCAGTGATAGCAATGCCTCAGCCCATGCCTCGACTCATTTACCTGCGACGTGAGCCAACAGACAGACCAACACTTCAAAGTTATGACAGAAAGTTGAGTAAGTTATACGCTTGGAATTTCATTTATTATTATTAACAAGCACAACTGTAGTGCTTAGACTATAACAAGTACTATTCTAAGGGCTTACCAAATATTAACTCACTTATTCCTCATAATGGCAACCCTAGAGGTAGGGAATATTCATAATGTACACTTTTCTGGGGGAAACTGAGGCCCAGAGACGTTGAAGAGCTTGCCTAATGTCACACAGTAAGTAGGTGGCAAAACCCAGGATCAAAACCAGACCGTCTAGACTTTCATCACTTTGCTGTGTCACCGTATTATAAGTTGTGGTTAGGGAAGGAACTAAATTGACAAGACTCTGAACTAAAAGGAGAAGGGAGAAATGAGAAAATGAGTGATCCTAGAAACTAGAGTAGAGTTAGGCTCAGAAATTTCTGGTGATGAGACCCGGAAGAACAAGAACTTGGTTGGAATATTAACTTGGGGTAGTATCTGAATCCATGGAGAAATGGTTTTGTTTTCTGTAAAATTTAGAAAGGTCAGTTGGATGAAGATTAATGAAGACAAAAGTAGAAAGGAAAAGAAAAAGGTGCCTTAAGGGAGACATAACCGCTTCCCTCTACGTACCCACAGGTGGGGTCCTGTGGGAAAGGATGGAGCTCTCTCTACCAGGTTGGTCACCAGGCTGAACAAGGAGAAACATGGCAACCATTGTACTGGTTTTGATGATCTCTCAAAACCAAGGCTTCAGTTTCCAAGAACGACCTATGGTAGCATAACTAGTGTGTGTCACACATGCCACTAAGTGTGTTTCCAGTCACACATTTTAATTGGACAGCTACTTCCTATGAGGTAGGCATTAGTTCCCTATGGCTGCTGTAACAAATGACTACAAATGTGCTTGCTTCTAACAAAACACACTTATTTTCTTATGGTTCTGGAAGACAGAGGTCCAAAACCAGTTTCCCTGGGCTGAAACCAGAAGTCGACAGGGCCATCCATCCTCCTTCTAGAGGCTCTAAGCGAGAATCTGTTTGTTTCCTCGCCAGCATTCCTTCACTTCTGGCCACATCAATGCAACCCCAACTTCGTCATCACATTCTCTTTGGAGTACAAATTCCCTCTGCCTCTCTCTTACAAGAACACCAGTGGTTATATTTGGGCCCATCCAGGTAGTCCAGGAGAATCTTCCCATCTGAGAACCATTACTTTCATCCCACTGGCAAAGTGCCTTCTGCCATTTAAGGTGACATCCACAGGTTCTGGAGAGTAGAATGTGGACATTTGGGGGCAATGGTATTATTCAGTCTACTACAAGGTAGATACTATTATCTTTCTCAGATGTCGGAAATGACGTTTAGGGAAGTAGTTTGTCTCAGGTCTACAATTTCCAGAGTAGAGACTTAAATTCTGCCACTGACACTTTAGGACACACCCTAAACAACTTGAATCTGTGTCCTTAACTACTGCATAATCCTTGGTTAAGAGTCACACTTAGGTATCAAGACCCAATTGAATACAACACAAGTACTGTCTCCTCTTTCACTATGTTTGCCTCGTGTACTGATGAATCTTGCCCAGAGCAGAAGAGTTCAGAAAATTGTTATGCAGGTTTACGAAGAGAAAGCATTTACTGTTTGATGTGCCCGGAGTAACGGAAGGCTTTTTCAAATAAAATATGCCACCAAATAGTCAAGTGTCACAACAGAGGTAACCCCGTGGGAGTCACGAGGAGACTAAAATTATCTCCAATTGTGCAGGAGAGAAAAGTTTCACTGAAGGCAGGTGTAGTTCAGCCAAGCCCTACAGCACAGAAGTAGGAATGTGGGTATGTACGAATGGGAAACACTTTAATGCAGAATGGATGAGAAATATGCATTTGACCTATTCTAAAACAACTGGCTTATTAACTCAGTAAATCGATTTAGTCAGTCAAACTAGCTTTAGCTGATTACTTATCCAGGGAATAGCTGTTTAGAGTAATTTTTGTCATAGAACAGTAAATAAAATGGTTGAACTATAGCTTTAGGCTTGCTAAGTGAAATAGATTGCTCTAGATGATTTTCAAGTGACTTACTTGGTAGTACTCACGAAATTGGGGGTTAACAATTGCTTAAGAAAACAAAGAGAATTGATTTTAAATAAAGTACTTACTGTGTGAACTATCTGTTCAGTAGCTCATGTTAAATGGATGTTTATAATCCCCATTGGACAACCAACTACTTTTTTGCAAATGGCAATGTGAATTGCTCTCCCATAAACTATAGCAATGACCACCTATCTAATTTGTTGTCCAAACCAGAAATCTTCTAACAATACTGGTGTCCTAATAAAAATAAGCACGAAGGGAACACACACTGGGTGTCTCCCGTGTGCCTGTGCATGCATCTATATCTCACTGAAGCCCCATAACAGCCCCCAAGAGAGGGACTCTGAGTGTCCCCATGCTGCTTGTGGAGAAACAGGCACAGGAAGGTTCAATAGTCTATCTACCTAATATCACACAGAGGGTGGGAGAGCCCGTGTTTTTTTTTTTTTTTTTAATCATGAATAAGTTTATAAGTTGCTATCTCTTTCAATTTTTTTTTTTTTAACATCTTTATTGGGGTATAATTGCTTTACAATGGTGTGTTAGTTTCTGCTTTATAACAAAGTGAATCAGTCATACATAAACATATGTTCCCATATGTCTTCCCTGTTGCGTCTCCCTCCCTCCCACCCTCCCCATCCCACCCCTCCAGGCTGTCACAAAGCACCGAGCCAATATCCCTGCGCCATGCGGCTGCTTCCCACTAGCTATCTACCTTACTGCGTTTGTTAGTGTGTATATGCCCATGACTCTCCCTCGCCCTGTCACAGCTCACCCTTCCCCCTCCCCATAACCTCAAGTCCGTTCTCTAGGAGGTCTGCATCTTCATTCCTGCTTTACCCCTAGGTTCTTCATGACATTTTTTTCTTAAATTCCATATATATGTGTTAGCATACGGTATTTGTCTTTTTCTTTCTGACTTACTTCACTCTGTATGACAGACTCTAGGTCTATCCACCTCATTACAAATAGCTCAATTTCGTTTCTTTTTATGGCTGAGTAATATTCCATTGTATATATGTGCCACATCTTCTTTATCCATTCATCCGATGACGGGCACTTAGATTGTTTCCATCTCCGGGCTATTGTAAATAGAGCTGCAATGAACATTTTGGTACATGACTCTTTTTGAATTTTGGTTTTCTCAGGGTATATGCCCAGTAGTGGGATTGCTGGGTCATATGGTAGTTCTATTTGTAGTTTTTTAAGGAACCTCCATACTGTTCTCCATAGTGGCTGAACCAATTCACATTCCCACCAGCAGTGCAAGAGTGTTCCCTTTTCTCCACACCCTCTCCAGCATTTATTGTTTCTAGATTTTTTGATGATGGCCATTCTGACTGGTGTGAGATGATATCTCATTGTAGTTTTGATTTGCATTTCTCTAATGATTAGTGATGTTGAGCATTCTTTCATGTGTTTGTTGGCAGTCTGTATATCTTCTTTGGAGAAATGTCTATTTAGGTCTTCTGCCCATTTTTGGATTGGGTTGTTTGTTTTCTTGTTATTGAGCTGCATGAGCTGCTTGTAAATTTTGGAGATTAATCCTTTGTCGGTTGCTTCATTTGCAAATATTTTCTCCCATTCTGAGGGTTGTCTTTTGGTCTTGTTTACGGTTTCCTTTGCTGTGCAAAAGCTTTGAAGTTTCATTAGGTCCCATTTGTTTATTTTTGTTTTTATTTCCATTACTCTAGGAGGTGGGTCAGAAAGGATCTTGCTTTGATTTATGTCATAGAGTGTTCTGCCTATGTTTTCCTCTAAGAGTTTGATAGTTTCTGGCCTTACATTTAGGTCTTTAATCCATTTTGAGAGCCCGTTTTTAAACCAGCTGCCTCCAATTCCAGGTGCCAGGAGCCAGACTCAGCCTACAGATCTCTTCTGCTCGCCTGGAGGTGAAACAAGGTGTCATGATTAGTCAAATCCCGGTCTTCACTCATCAAGGTAGCTTGAACACCTGCACGTCCTCCAAGTAGCATGTAGCATAAGCAATAAGATGTTTGCCCCTTGATCGTCCAGGAACTTGGAATCAGCTGTGCCTGGTTAGGCTGAGCTGGTTTAGAGTGGAGAGGACCACCGATCTTCCACCTGGGCAAGTGCCTTTTGACCTCCTGCCATCAGAGGGCCAAAACTCCAGCCTGAGAATGTGCTGAGGCCTGTAGCCTAGTTACGCCAGCTCAGAACAATGATGAGCACACGTTTTTCCAATCACCTTTCCTCATGCTCCCCATGCCTCATACTGCCCTGCTTCTTTATTCTTTATCCCACAGATACCCAAAGCCCCTTGCCTTTGCGGAGGCGGATTTGAGACCTATTGTCACGTCACATCCTCGCTTGGCTGCCCTGTGAATAAAGCTCCTCTTTGTTGCAAACCTCAGCATTTCAGTGTTTTGGCTTGCTGTGCCTCAGACAGAATGGTTGGGAGCAGTGGTACAGGACCCTTGCATGTGAGGGAAGCTGGTTCCTAGTAGTCACATTGCGGATGTTTTCTCCTCTCGGGGTGGGGGTGGGGCAGACATCCTGCTCTTCCGGAAAGGGAGAAACACAGGTGCCAAACCCTTGCCCTCAGCGTCACCGTCACCTAGGCGCTTGTTAGAAGCACAGAATCCAGGCCCCACCCAGAACTACTGAATACCAGCCTGCATTTAACAAGATCCCCAAGAGAGGCATACCCATATTAAAGTTGGAGAGGCACCAAGCTGTCATTGTCTTCTCCGCAGCTAATGAAAACGAAGCAAAGATTCATCCCGAGCCGACTCTGCCTCAGTCACCTGGATATCCCATGAGCTCATTTAATCCTCCCCAGAACCTGCAAATGAGACTGAGGGTCAGAGTGGTCTAGCACCCAAGGTTCCATAAGAGAACATGACCAAGGCTCACTGGAGCCAAGACTTCCAAAAAAGAAGGTCCCTGAGCACAGCATGGCACCACCGCAGCCCAAACCGTGGGCCTGGAGGGTAGACCAGGCTCCCCACGCAGAGTTCACACCATTCGACAGATGCCCACAGCAGACCACAAGGCAATATGAGAAGTAACTTCTGATTGTGGAATCTCTGAATTTTGAGATTGAAAGAAAAAAATCTGTTTTCGGGGGATGGTTAAAACAGTTCTACCAAGGAGTAAAGAGAGGGCATCTTGAAGCTCCTTCTGGACTAAGAATTTAATGCCTACTTATTGAGAAATGCTCCGTGCATTTGCTCAGCCCTACGCCAAGATGAAGTTCTCTGTGCCCTGGAAGCTTAGGTTCTAAAAAGGCCACAGAAATGGGTGAGACCTAACACATGCCAGAACAATGCAACGGCCTTAATCAGACTGTCTTTGCTTTGCCTTGCTTACAAGTCACTGACTTTAAACGGAATATGGTGTCATGTCTTTATGTTTCTTGAAGCTTTTTTTTTTCAAAAGATCATATAAAGATTTTCTTCCATGGTAAGACTTTTATATTGTATTTTTCTTAAACTGGACTGTGGCACATTTACCCTCCATCAGATGATTGCTTATAACTCACCTTGCTTTGTTAAGAATACCGCTAGAGGCTTCTATGTCCCTACTAAAGAAAATACATTTTCAGGCCCATTGAAACCAATGAAAATCCAAGATTTCAGAGCAAAAGATAATGAAAATTCTCTCTATCTGCGTCTTTTACTGCTTTTAATCTGTTAACAGTCCCTAAGTGTGTCAGATGAAAGGTACTGTCGCGGGAATTGACATCATTAACAGCATTCCATACAGGTAAGTCTTGATTGTTCCAAGTTCTCAAAAAGTTGGACATATTTACTGCCTCTATGACATCTCTAGGGTGTGTGGAAGAAATAAAAAAGAGGCCTGTACAATGTATTTCTCCAAATATACACACAAATAGTTTGCACATACAAACAGGGAAACCTTATAAATAACGTATGGGGAGCAAAGGATTGTCGGTAACGGAACTACTCATTTCGAAAGACAACACTGTCACCAAGTGTCCCCTCACCAAAACTGACTGGGAATTTTTAGGGGCCACCAAACCAGAGATGGAGATTTTTAGGCACATTCTTGCCAGAAAAGAGAGCCTAGGGCATAAACCACTCAACTTGTTGGCACGAATGCCAGGGCAACCCAAGCAAGTGGATATACAAGTCTACGTAACGCTTGGAAGTAGGAAGCTTTGGGGGACTACACCTGGGCTGGTACTGGCCTCCCTCCCCAAAGGGACAAGGAGAGCAGAAACCTGGATGGAGTCAAGAGAGAGAACAAAGAAAGGCAAGGCTGGGTATGGAGCAACGTGTGGATCCAGGAGCATGTGTCTCAGAACGGCCGGGGCTCTGCAGACCAGCTGCATCCCCATTCTCCTTGACCCTCATGGGTATAATGAACTCAGGATGGGCGCATCCCGGCTGCCAAGTCACTTCCACCTGTCCATGGAGTTGACAGTTACTTGCTCACAGTGAACCAACCTCTCTGGACCTAACAGCTACTGCAGGAGGCGGTAGTGGAGAACAAGGTGACGACAACGACCAGATGCGAAGGAGGAAGCGACGTTCAGCGGACCGACTGGGTGGACTGATGGTGTGGGGTTAAGTCTGCAGAGCTAAAGGGGCCAGATGTAGAAAAGGGAAGGGGAACCATGAGGATATGGTCAAGCCCCATCGTATGGATATTTCATCCATATGTTGTATGCAAATCCCATTCAATTTGCTCTGAGTGAACAAGAGAGAACAAAATTATCCTTTAAACCATGTCAGTGACTTTATTTACCATCTCATTTGATGAGCTCATAGCCCAGGGGCAGAGGGAAATGGGAGCTGTGAGTCTGCCATCTCTCAGGAAGTCTCAGGCCTCAGAGGCCCCTCAGAGCCAGACTACCTCACCTTTTGCACTTTTCAAGCAACGTTATTCCTAAGTGCGAGTCACCCTCTTCATCAGGTTCTCCAAGAAACAGCAATCTCTCCCAATGAGAGAGGAAAAATGGGCTACTTTGGCTTGCTGAGGCACAATATGTAGTTCTCCAAAATGGTTTCTGCCTGGGGATTTTTCAAGAAAATTAAGCATCAGTGGTGATTTGTTTGTCTTCACATAACGTATGACCCAGGTGTGCTGAGAAATAAGAAAAGGACGAACGAATCAAGGGCGGCTGATCCAAGGAGGCAAGGGGCAACTTCCACAGCCTACGTGGAAAGCTAGAGGGAGGGAACATCCAGCTGGTGGGAGCTGAAGACAGGGGCCAGTCCTCCTTGGGCTCGGGATGCCACCCCCTCTTCCTACATCTTCACGCTCTCCTTCTCTGTTGGCCCCTCCCAGCCATATTAAAGAGCCACAAGGAACTGCTCTCCTCCATTCCATTCTCCTGTCCTCCTATCCACCCCTCCCTTCTTTCCCTTTGCCATCAATTTCTTGACTTGCCCCCCATTTCTCCCCTCCCATCCACACTGCGATCTGGTTTCTGCCCCCCTACCCTCGTGAAACTGATCTCCTTGAAGCCCCCAATGATTTCTCCGTTGACAAGTCCAAGGCACTACTTCTGAATCCTTATCTTTGTGACCGCCAAGCCGAGTCAGATCTTAAACAACGTCTCTGTCTTGAAAATCTTTTCCCTTGGCTTCCGCGCTACCTTTCCTTTTCTTTCCATGAGACCGATCACAACCAGTGCTGCAGATTCCATCGAATTAAGGAATGCTGTTGCCTACATGTGTGAATGAGCTCAAGTGAGTAAAGTACTGAAGTAGAGGACAGCTAAAGTGAAACGTCTTCATGAATGTCCACGTGGCTGAGCAGCAAGTTAACCTTTCCTACATGTGCTAAAGAAGAAGAGTTGGGTTTTATTTTATTTACTTTTCCCTGGACTGTGTTGAATGACTATCATCTACAAGTTCAGGCTACTTTTGGCTGAGGATTAATGCACTGGGAGAGCTGAGAGAAAACTGAACAATAGAGCTGTCTTTTTCTTGACCAGTTCACCTTAGTTTCCCAAACTCTAAGTCTTTCCCGAATTCTTTCTCCTTTTTATTGTAGTAAAAGGAACATAACACAAAATCCACCATTTGGATCATTTTACAATTCACCGTACCATTCAGTGGAATTTACTACTGTCACAATGTTGTGCAACTATCACCACTGCCTAGCTGCAAAACGTTTTCATCAACCAAGAGGAAACCTACACCCATTTTAAGGAGTCATTCCCTATTTCCCTCTCTTCCAACCCCCTGGCAACCACTAATGTAGAATCTTTTCTGTGTGTATGGATTTGCCACTGCTGGACATTTCATATAAATGGAACCATACGATATGTAGCCTTTCATGCCTGACTCCTTTCACTTAGTTGCATCCATCATGTAGCATGTATCAGAAATCCACTCACTGTTATGGCTGAATCCTTCATACCCTTTGAATACAAAATTAAAACTACGTTGAGAGTGAAGCTCAGTTTTAACGGCACATCTATTAGGCCAATTCATTGAAAGAAGCTGAAGATGGAGATATTGTTGTGAAATGATAATCATTGAGAAGCCTCAGCCAATTGGATAATGAAAAGTTTGGGAAATGTTGCAAAAAATTATCTGCTTTACGTTAAAAGCCTATTAAACAAGGATGCAGGAGATTGTCTTTTTCTTGCAGGTAACTTAAATGAGGCAGAAAGAAATAACTGCCCTTTAAAACACATTTTGAAAGGATTCTATTTATTCTTAATAGACGAATGGGAGTACAGGAAGTTCACATCCAATATGGACTCCCTGTCCAAACACTGTTTATCGTTCTAGCCACCACTATCGAATTATATTTCTTGAGAGTAAGGCAGCTCAATTCCTGCATATTACTTTCTAAAATTCATCCATCAAATCCATTAATACAGTATAAACAAGAGTTGTTCATGTTTAAGTGCACTTCAAATATCAGGTATAAAGAACCCCCAGTAAGAAAAAGAATCCTATATCTCTTGCCAGAATGTGGTCAGCTGTGGGGTGCTCTGCTAGCTGAAAGACACATTCATTATTAAGGGGATAGAGGCTGTTTAAGTGGGATGAGAGCCAAAAAATTTTAACTACATATATGTGTGAAGAACAGTGCTAGGTTATCTCATATTCTATATCAGTCAAGGCTCACCATTTTACATACGTGAAAAGCAAAGTTAAAAGTGTATTAGTAGGGCTTCCCTGTTGGCGCGGTGGTTAAGGATCCACCTGCCAGTGCACGGGACACACGTTTGAGCCCTGATGCGGGAAGATCCCACATGCCACGGAGCAACTAAGACCATGTGCCACAACTACTGAGCCTGCGTGCTAGAGCCCGTGAACCACAGCTACTGAAGCCCACGCACCTAGACCCCATGCTCAGCAACAACGAGAAGCCACCACAATGAGAAGCCCGCGTACTGCAACAAAGAGTGGCCCCCGCTCACCGCAACTAGAGAAAGCCCGCGCACAGCAACGAAGAGCCTAGGCAGCCAAAGATAAATAAATAAATACGTCTATTTTTAAGAAAAGTGTTTTAGTAACTTACTAAAAGGCACGCAACCAGTAAACGTGAGCAAGAATTCAATCCCAAATCTGTCACACTGAAGTTTAAGCTAATACTTGAGATTAATAAAAACAGCACTAAATTAAAAGTTCAGGGATATTTTTTATTTCATACTTTCACTAATGCTCTTTGGAGATAAATCATGTCATTTATATGGGCCTTAGTTTTCACAACTTTAATAGTTGGAAGCTTGACTAGATGATCTGTATGTAGTCTTCCAATTCTAAAATGTTCCACTAATTTGGATTGCTACAATAATTGCCCTTGCAAAACACACATGCTGCCACCAAGTAGCAGTAGAGACTACTAGTTCCTTTTTTACCCCTAGTGGGGGTGCATTTTGACAGCGGACTTATCCGTCAATAGTACAACCTGTTAGTATAACTATAAGATAACAAAATAATCTGGTATTCTTTCCTGTAAAAGAGAAGCTTTACATTGTGTCTGTGAATCGTACCAGAATCACCTGTAGGTTTTTAAATATAGAGGAAATCCTGAACCCATTGAATGAGACTCTTCAGAGACAGGACTTGGGCATCTGGAATTTTGGGTTCCCATCATTTGTATATTTTATTTCATTTCATTTTTGCCTATGTACAATATTTGTCACATCCTTTTGAATCTTTAAAACTTTCTTTTTGTTTTAAATTTTAGAATATTCCATAATCTTCACCTACTTTTCATAAGGTGTTATCTGTTATGTTTATTCGATCTTGTGCTTCTCCTGGTTAAGACTTCTTTCTTTCCTTTTTTTTTTTTTGTATTTTTCGGGGCCCTGCCTCATGTCTTGCAGGATCTTAGTTCCCTGACCTGGGATTGGACCCCAGGGCCCCAGCAGTGAAAGCGTCATGTTCTAAATACTGGACCACCAGGGAAGTCCCAAGATTTCAGTTGTAAATGACTTCTTTCCCCACTCTAATTCATTCCTGGGATCAGTTTCATGTTTGGACGTTAAAGCAACCTTGCATTGCCAGAATAAAGCTACTTTGATTCTGATATATGATTGTTTTACATACCATGGATACAGTTTGTGCTTCTCTTTACACATTTTGCATGCATGTTCAAAGGAGAAACTGGCCTGTGATTCTATTCTCGTAATATTCTTTATCGATTTTTTGTTGCTTTTTTAAGATTCTATACTTTATGTTTTGTTTATTTATTTTTGGCTGCATTGGGTCTTCATTGCTGCATGCGAGCTTTCTCTAGTTTCGGCGAGCGGGGGTCTATTCTTTGTTGCGGTGAGTAGGCTTCTCATTGCAGCCTTCTGACCCCATGGGCTTCTGACCCCATTCGTCAGTGCTACTTCAGGTCCTCACCCCTTCCCTTCTGACCCTGGGCGGTGAAATCCTCTTTCTGCGGCTGGCGTGCGGCAGAAAGTCAATGAGGCAAGAGTAGGTTTGGAGTATCCAAGGAGCAGAAAGGATGTCAGCGTGTGGAAAACAGAGCGAGCAAATTGGAGAGGAGAACGAAACAGTCAGAGAGGAAACAGAGGCCCAGATTTCTAGGTCTGTGGAGGCACTCTGAGGACTTTGCATTTTCTGTGAAGAAGCCACTGAAGAAATTTGAGTGACATGATCTGACTTATGTTTTAACAAGATCTCTCTGGATGCCACACTGATTAGAGACTGTAGGAGAGCAAGGACAAGCCCCAGAAGACCAACAGTTGATTCAAAGAAATGATTACTCAAACATGGTCCCCCTCCTCAGTGAAGACGCAGAGCAGGAATTGGCAAATAATGGCCACGAATCAAATCAGGCTCTCAGCCTGGATCTGTGGGACTGTGAGCTAATAATGGTTCTCACGTTTAGAAAGCTTGTTGAAGAGGAAAGAGGAGGAGAAGCTACAGAAACTGTATATGGCCCACAAAGCCTAAGATATTTAAAATCCAGAAAATGCTTTCCAACACCTGACGTAAAGCATGTGGCTGGTAGGAGGTCCTCAACCAAATTTGGAAGAGGAATACATGAGTCAGTTAGTTCCTGAAAACACTGTAAAGTGATAGGTGTCAAGAAACATTTACCCCTTCACCCTTAACCTTCACAAATGATGCCAGTTCCATTGAGCTATGGAAAAATACATTCTGGCTTTCCGAAAAATAACCCAGAGGACATTTTCTCACATAGGCAAGGTCATAAACAACTGTCAAGTGAAGTTGAAATAGCAACAAATCAAATAATAACAAAAAACATTTTTACTGATTTTTAAATCTTACAAAGCATTTTCATGTTCATTATCTAATTTAATCCTCCAATCAACGTCATGAGATAGTTATTATTTCCCCATTAGAAATGACCACATATGAAATCCTGAGTGATTGCTCAAGAAAAGCTGAAATCTTGAGTGTTACATCTATTAAGGCCATGGTTGGGTGTTTTCCCATGGGAACATTGGATGCTAAAATCCACAGGGATTTTCAGCTCAAGATGGCAGACTAGGAACTATATTTACTTTCTGTTCCTCCTGAAACCATATCTAAATAAAACTGTAGAAATACGAAAATTAATCAACCAATAAAAGCCAAGATATTCTGGAAGTCATCAACCACAGAAAGATTTCAACACATTTCGAGAAGGCAAGCAATGAAATGGAGGAGCCATGAATAAAATAATGAAGAAAAAAAGGCTGAGCCTAAGTAAGGTCTGCACAAAGTCACTCAGCTTTTGCTGAGCTCTGGTTATAGTCAAGGGCAGAGGAAAGAAGAGGGGCTGAAAACAAGGAGACAAACGTCATTTTAGGAAAAACACTTCATTTAATGAGCTCCAGGGAACACTCAGCCTGCTGCCATACTAACTCATGAATTACAATGGATTGTTGGTAAGCAAGACAAGAAAACAGGGAAGAAACAAAAGAAACAAAAATCAAGACACTGTTTCTAACTGAACTCTTCTCAAATGAGATCGAGGAATTATGGTTCAATGCCACAGCTGTAAATCATTTCTGCTCTTGGAGAGGTTACAAAGGGCTTATAATATTTCCCTTGTTTTCAGACAGAATTTAGGTCTGAGCAAAAGCTTTTGTGTCCTCCAACCCCAAAATTTATTGGGGATGGAAGCCCAGATTTGCTGGGACATACCATAAAAAGAATCTCATGAGCAGAGGGTCAAACTGATTTTGGAATATATGAATTATGCCCAGTGTGAGTTTCAATAGGTTTATATATATATATATATATATATATATATATATATATATATATATATATATATATATATATATATATATATATATATATATATACATTTTTACTGATCTATATGATTTTGGGTTCTGAAACTTCTACATATCACATGCGTGATACATAACAGACAATGTCAGCCCCAGGAGGGAGAAAACACTCCAATGAAGCAAGCCAAAGAAACAAGTTTTAAGCAAGGTCAAGTGATGTGTAGACCAGGATTGTTCAATTCCTACCTGTCATGCTGAAGCTTCCAGCTCCTGAATAACAACACATGCTTCCCTTGTCCTAGACAGCCAAGAGTACGTCTCCTCTCTTGGGCATAAGAATCCCTAGAGTTACATATGGGTAGTAAAGAGTGGACCCAGCTGTCATACTCACAATGACCAAATTGTGTTGATCGTACTTTATACCAATACATCGCTCCACGCTGAAGTTGCAATAAATGATATATTTGCTTTCTAGACATATGAATGAGACGCCTTACTGGATATACTCCAGGAAGGCCAGAGAAGCTGGCTTCTAATCCATACGGAACAATTCACTGGTGAATTTCTTTCAGGATAACCCATGATTTATCTAGAATATCATCTTTACATATCTGGATCCTTCAAACTAGACAAAGGGAAAATACGGGCTTCAAGCCTCAGTTAGAAATATGGAATGGTGCCATGCTGACAACTGGTGGTCCCTGACCTGTATCTTCTGAGATTAGAACACAGTGTGGTGGATGACCAATTCATGCGTTGAACAAAAGAAGACCTCCTACAGGGCAGTGTAGCTGTTCGTTACAGGTATGGCACTTAGGGCTAAGTACCTTAAGGACTACAAGAAGAAAAGAAAAACAAGTAACACATGAAGCATATACGATAAGAAGGCACCACAGTGCAGAGCACAAGCTCTGGAATCACACAGGCTTGGATTGAATCCCGGCTAAGCCACTACCATCTATATACCCTGAAGGACAGGCCAAGCTTTAAATGTTCTTTTACCAAATTTCAAAAAAGAAGTGAAGAAAGAACCTATCTGCCAGGAAGGGACATCGTGGGCTGCAGCATCCAGTCGGATCAGGGCTCTGCATCTCCTGCTCAGAAACCTTGGCCACCTGGCTCATGGTGATGCTGGCAGCTGAGCAGCCCTGGAGAAGGCGATCCTGTCTCCAGGACTCGCAGAGGAGCTGGGGAGGTCTCCGGACGAGGTGGCCCACACCCTGGTAAGCTCTGGCTGCCTCCTGCCCTCAGGTCTGAGCAGGCTCTGGCCTCTGGGCCCCGTGGTGGGGAAGGCCTGGCCGATACATACGCAGGGCTGAGGGGCCTGCAGAGCCAGTCCCCAGGCAGGGTGAGCTCTGGACGAGGCTTCCACAGTCCCCAACAGTCTCCGCATGGTGGCCCATCTGGTGCCAAACACCTGCCACCCACAGCCAGTAGTCCCAGCCACTAGAAAGTCCAGAAGGGGCCCCACACTTTGCCTTTGGGCCGGGGTTAAGCCAGCAGCTGGGCTTGCATGTGACCCCTGCCTCACCCCCTGCCCCGCCCGCTCTTTCTCTGTGACACCTACAATGGATATGTCATAAAGCCAGGCAGAGCCAGTGCTATAAATTCAGAGGAGTTAGAATCTAGGAAGAGGCTCTCCCACTTTCACTCTCTGCTCTCAGATCAGGCAGGCAATACCTCTAATATGGAAGCTATGGACACCACACCTCCTTCACACGCTGTCCTCTTCCATTCTGCTCCTGTTTTCCCCAGCACCCCATTTATTGCCTTGGCGGGCATCGGTGCTTCAGAAGGAAGCACGTCAGACCCCGAACCTATGGACACCACACCTCCTTCACACGCTGTCATCTTCCATTCTGCTCCTGTTTTCCCCACCACCCCATTTACGGCCCTGGCGGGCATGTGCTTCAGCAGGAAGCACGTCAGACCCCGAACCTATGGACACCACACCACCTTCACACGCTGTCATCTTCCATTCTGCTCCTGTTTTCCCCACCACCCCATTTACGGCCCTGGTGAGCATCGGTGCTTCAGCAGGAAGCATGTCAGACCCCGAAACTATGGACACCACACCACCTTCACGTGCTGTCATCTTCCATTCTGCTCCTGTTTTCCCCAGCACCCCATTTACGGCCCTGGCGGCCATCGGTGCTTCAGCAGGAAGCACGTCAGACCCCGAACCTATGGACACCACACCTCCTTCACACGCTGTCATCTTCTATTCTGCTCCTGTTTTCTCCAGCAACCCATTTACGCCTTTGGTGGGCATCAGTGCCTCAGCAGTCAGCACCTCAGACCCCGAACCTATGGACACCACACCTCCTTCCCACGCTGTCATCTTCCTTCCTGCTCCTCTTTACCCCAGCACCCCATTTACGGCTTAGGCCGGCACTGGTGCTTCACCAGGCAGCACCTCTAACACCAAAGCTATGGACACCACACCTCCTTCCCAGGCTGTCATTTTCCAGTCTGCCCTGTCTCCAATAGAACCACTACCCATTTCACACCGCTGTTCCAAGTTCTGGGAACACACCACCCAGTGATAGCAATGCCTCAGCCCATGCCTCGACTCATTTACCTGCGACGTGAGCCAACAGACAGACCAACACTTCAAAGTTATGACAGAAAGTTGAGTAAGTTATACGCTTGGAATTTCATTTATTATTATTAACAAGCACAACTGTAGTGCTTAGACTATAACAAGTACTATTCTAAGGGCTTACCAAATATTAACTCACTTATTCCTCATAATGGCAACCCTAGAGGTAGGGAATATTCATAATGTACACTTTTCTGGGGGAAACTGAGGCCCAGAGACGTTGAAGAGCTTGCCTAATGTCACACAGTAAGTAGGTGGCAAAACCCAGGATTAAAACCAGACCGTCTAGACTTTCATCACTTTGCTGTGTCACCGTATTATAAGTTGTGGTTAGGGAAGGAACTAAATTGACAAGACTCTGAACTAAAAGGAGAAGGGAGAAAGGAGAAAATGAGTGATCCTAGAAACTAGAGTAGAGTTAGGCTCAGAAATTTCTGGTGATGAGACCCGGAAGAACAAGAACTTGGTTGGAATATTAACTTGGGGTAGTATCTGAATTCATGGAGAAATGGTTTTGTTTTCTGTAAAATTTAGAAAGGTCAGTTGGATGAAGATTAATGAAGACAAAAGTAGAAAGGAAAAGAAAAAGGTGCCTTAAGGGAGACATAACCGCTTCCCTCTACGTACCCACAGGTGGGGTCCTGTGGGAAAGGATGGAGCTCTCTCTACCGGGTTGGTCACCAGGCTGAACAAGGAGAAACATGGCAACCATTGTACTGGTTTTGATGATCTCTCAAAACCAAGGCTTCAGTTTCCAAGAACGACCTATGGTAGCATAACTAGTGTGTGTCACACATGCCACTAAGTGTGTTTCCAGTCACACATTTTAATTGGACAGCTACTTCCTATGAGGTAGGCATTAGTTCCCTATGGCTGCTGTAACAAATGACTACAAATGTGCTTGCTTCTAACAAAACACACTTATTTTCTTATGGTTCTGGAAGACAGAGGTCCAAAACCAGTTTCCCTGGGCTGAAACCAGAAGTCGACAGGGCCATCCATCCTCCTTCTAGAGGCTCTAAGCGAGAATCTGTTTGTTTCCTCGCCAGCATTCCTTCACTTCTGGCCACATCAATGCAACCCCAACTTCGTCATCACATTCTCTTTGGAGTACAAATTCCCTCTGCCTCTCTCTTACGAGAACACCAGTGGTTATATTTGGGCCCATCCAGGTAGTCCAGGAGAATCTTCCCATCTGAGAACCATTATTTTCATCCCACTGGCAAAGTGCCTTCTGCCATTTAAGGTGACATCCACAGGTTCTGGAGAGTAGAATGTGGACATTTGGGGGCAATGGTATTATTCAGTCTACTACAAGGTAGATACTATTATCTTTCTCAGATGTAGGAAATGACGTTTAGGGAAGTAGTTTGTCTCAGGTCTACAATTTCCAGAGTAGAGACTTAAATTCTGCCACTGACACTTTAGGACACACCCTAAACAACTTGAATCTGTGTCCTTAACTACTGCATAATCCTTGGTTAAGAGTCACACTTAGGTATCAAGACCCAATTGAATACAACACAAGTACTGTCTCCTCTTTCACTATGTTTGCCTCGTGTACTGATGAATCTTGCCCAGAGCAGAAGAGTTCAGAAAATTGTTATGCAGGTTTATGAAGAGAAAGCATTTACTGTTTGATGGGCCCGGAGTAACGGAAGGCTTTTTCAAATAAAATATGCCACCAAATAGTCAAGTGTCACAACAGAGGTAACCCCGTGGGAGTCACGAGGAGACTAAAATTATCTCCAATTGTGCAGGAGAGAAAAGTTTCACTGAAGGCAGGTGTAGTTCAGCCAAGCCCTACAGCACAGAAGTAGGAATGTGGGTATGTACGAATGGGAAACACTTTAATGCAGAATGGATGAGAAATATGCATTTGACCTATTCTAAAACAACTGGCTTATTAACTCAGTAAATCGATTTAGTCAGTCAAACTAGCTTTAGCTGATTACTTATTCAGGGAATAGCTGTTTAGAGTAATTTTTGTCATTGAACAGTAAATAAAATGGTTGAACTATAGCTTTAGGCTTGCTAAGTGAAATAGATTGCTCTAGATGATTTTCAAGTGACTTACTTGGTAGTACTCACGAAATTGGGGGTTAACAATTGCTTAAGAAAACAAAGAGAATTGATTTTAAATAAAGTACTTACTGTGTGAACTATCTGTTCAGTAGCTCATGTTAAATGGATGTTTATAATCCCCATTGGACAACCAACTACTTTTTTGCAAATGGCAATGTGAATTGCTCTCCCATAAACTATAGCAATGACCACCTATCTAATTTGTTGTCCAAACCAGAAATCTTCTAACAATACTGGTGTCCTAATAAAAATAAGCACGAAGGGAACACACACTGGGTGTCTCCCGTGTGCCTGTGCATGCATCTATATCTCACTGAAGCCCCATAACAGCCCCCAAGAGAGGGACTCTGAGTGTCCCCATGCTGCTTGTGGAGAAACAGGCACAGGAAGGTTCAATAGTCTATCTACCTAATATCACACAGAGGGTGGGAGATCCCGTTTTTAAACCAGCTGCCTCCAATTCCAGGTGCCAGGAGCCAGACTCAGCCTACAGCTCTCTTCTGCTCGCCTGGAGGTGAAACAAGGTGTCATGATTAGTCAAATCCCGGTCTTCACTCATCAAGGTAGCTTGAACACCTGCACGTCCTCCAAGTAGCATGTAGCATAAGCAATAAGATGTTTGCCCCATTATCCTCCAGGAACTTGGCATCAGCTGTGCCTGGTTAGGCTGAGATGGTTTAGAGTGGAGAGGACCACCGATCTTCCACCTGGGCAAGTGCCTTTTGACCTCCTGCCATCAGAGGGCCAAAACTCCAGCCTGAGAATGTGCTGAGGCCTGTAGCCTAGTTACGCCAGCTCAGAACAATGATGAGCACACGTTTTTCCAATCACCTTTCCTCATGCTCCCCATGCCTCATACTGCCCTGCTTCTTTATTCTTTATCCCACAGATACCCAAAGCCCCTTGCCTTTGGGGAGGCGGATTTGAGACCTATTGTCACGTCACATCCTCGCTTGGCTGCCCTGTGAATAAAGCTCCTCTTTGCTGCAAACCTCAGCATTTCAGTGTTTTGGCTTGCTGTGCCTCAGACAGAAAGGTTGGGAGCAGTGGTACAGGACCCTTGCATGTGAGGGAAGCTGGTTCCTAGTAGTCACATTGCGGATGTTTTCTCCTCTCGGGGTGGGGGTGGGGCAGACATCCTGCTCTTCCGGAAAGGGAGAAACACAGGTGCCAAACCCTTGCCCTCAGCGTCACCGTCACCTAGGCGCTTGTTAGAAGCACAGAATCCAGGCCCCACCCAGAACTACTGAATACCAGCCTGCATTTAACAAGATCCCCAAGAGAGGCATACCCATATTAAAGTTGGAGAGGCACCAAGCTGTCATCGTCTTCTCCGCAGCTAATGAAAACGAAGCAAATATTCATCCCGAGCCGACTCTGCCTCAGTCACCTGGATATCCCATGAGCTCATTTAATCCTCCCCAGAACCTGCAAATGAGACTGAGGGTCAGAGTGGTCTAGCACCCAAGGTTCCATAAGAGAACATGACCAAGGCTCACTGGAGCTCAGACTTCCAAAAAAGAAGGCCCCTGAGCATAGCATGGCACCACTGCAGCCCCAACCGTGGGCCTGGAGGGTAGGCCAGGCTCCCCACGCAGAGTTCACACCATTCGACAGATGCCCACAGCAGACCACAAGGCAATATGAGAAGTAACTTCTGATTGTGGAATCTCTGAATTTTGAGATTGAAAGAAAAAAATCTGTTTCCGGGGGATGGTTAAAACAGTTCTACCAAGGAGTAAAGAGAGGGCATCTTGAGGCTCCTTCTGGACTAAGAATTTAATGCCTACTTATTGAGAAATGCTCCGTGCATTTGCTCAGCCCTACGCCAAGATGAAGTTCTCTGTGCCCTGGAAGCTTAGGTTCTAATAAGGCCACAGAAATGGGTGAGACCTAAAACATGCCAGAACAATGCAACGGCCTTAATCAGACTGACTTTGCTTTGCCTTGCTTACAAGTCAGTGACTTTAAACGGAATATGGTGTCATGTCTTTATGTTTCTTGAAGCTTTTTTTTTTTTCAAAAGATCATATAAAGATTTTCTTCCATGGTAAGACTTTTATATTGTATTTTTCTTAAACTGGACTGTGGCACATTTACCCTCCATCAGATGATTGCTTATAACTCACCTTGCTTTGTTAAGAATACCGATAGAGGCTTCTATGTCCCTACTAAAGAAAATACATTTTCAGGCCCATTGAAACCAATGAAAATCCAAGATTTCAGAGCACAAGATAATGAAAATTCTCTATCTGCGTCTTTTACTGCTTTTAATCTGTTAACAGTCCCTAAGTGTGTCAGATGAAAGGTACTGTCGCGGGAATTGACATCATTAACAGCATTCCATACAGGTAAGTCTTGATTGTTCCAAGTTCTCAAAAAGTTGGACATATTTACTGCCTCTACTGACATCTCTAGGGTGTGTGGAAGAAATAAAAAAGAGGCCTGTACAATGTATTTCTCCAAATATACACACAAATAGTTTGCACATACAAACAGGGAAACCTTATAAATAACGTATGGGGAGCAAAGTATTGTCGGTAACGGAACTACTCATTTCGAAAGACAACACTGTCACCAAGTGTCCCCTCACCAAAACTGACTGGGAATTTTTAGGGGCCACCAAACCAGAGATGGAGATTTTTAGGCACATTCTTGCCAGAAAAGAGAGCCTAGGGCATAAACCACTCAACTTGTTGGCACGAATGCCAGGGCAACCCAAGCAAGTGGATATACAAGCCTACGTAACGCTTGGAAGTAGGAAGCTTTGGGGGACTACACCTGGGCTGGTACTGGCCTCCCTCCCCAAAGGGACAAGGAGAGCAGAAACCTGGATGGAGTCAAGAGAGAGAACAAAGAAAGGCAAGGCTGGGTATGGAGCAACGTGTGGATCCAGGAGCATGTGTCTCAGAATTGCCGGGGCTCTGCAGACCAGCTGCATCCCCATTCTCCTTGACCCTCATGGGTATAATGAACTCAGGATGGGCGCATCCCGGCTGCCAAGTCACTTCCACCTGTCCATGGAGTTGACAGTTACTTGCTCACAGTGAACCAACCTCTCTGGACCTAACAGCTACTGCAGGAGGCGGTAGTGGAGAACAAGGTGATGACAACGACCAGATGCGAAGGAGGAAGCGACTTTCAGTGGACCGACTGGGTGGACTGATGGTGTGGGGTTAGGTCTGCAGAGCTAAAGGGGCCAGATGTAGAAAAGGGAAGGGGAACCATGAGGATATGGTCAAGCCCCATCGTATGGATATTTCATCCATATGTTGTATGCAAATCCCATTCAATTTGCTCTGAGTGAACAAGAGAGAACAAAATTATCCTTTAAACCATGTCAGTGACTTTATTTACCATCTCATTTGATGAGCTCATAGCCCAGGGGCAGAGGGAAATGGGAGCTGTGAGTCTGCCATCTCTCAGGAAGTCTCAGGCCTCAGAGGCCCCTCAGAGCCAGACTACCTCACCTTTTGCACTTTTCAAGCAATGTTATTCCTAAGTGCGAGTCACCCTCTTCATCAGGTTCTCCAAGAAACAGCAATCTCTCCCAATGAGAGAGGAAAAATGGGCTACTTTGGCTTGCTGAGGCACAATATGTAGTTCTCCAAAATGGTACCTGCCTGGGGATTTTTCAAGAAAATTAAGCATCAGTGGTGATTTGTTTGTCTTCACATAACGTATGACCCAGGTGTGCTGAGAAATAAGAAAAGGACGAACGAATCAAGGGCGGCTGATCCAAGGAGGCAAGGGGCAACTTCCACAGCCTACGTGGAAAGCTAGAGGGAGGGAACATCCAGCTGGTGGGAGCTGAAGACAGGGGCCAGTCCTCCTTGGGCTCGGGATGCCACCCCCTCTTCCTACATCTTCACGCTCTCCTTCTCTGTTGGCCCCTCCCAGCCATATTAAAGAGCCACAAGGAACTGCTCTCCTCCATTCCATTATCCTGTCCTCCTATCCACCCCTCCCTTCTTTCCCTTTGCCATCAATTTCTTGACTTGCCCCCCATTTCTCCCCTCCCATCCACACTGCGGTCTGGTTTCTGCCCCCCTACTCTCGTGAAACTGATCTCCTTGAAGCCCCCAATGATTTCTCCGTTGACAAGTCCAGGGCACTACTTCTCAATCCTTATCTTTGTGACCGCCAAGCCGAGTCAGATCTTAAACAACGTCTCTGTCTTGAAAATCTCTTCCCTTGGCTTCCGCGCCACCTTTCCTTTTCTTTCCATGAGACCGATCACAACCAGTGGTGCAGATTCCATTGAATTAAGGAATGCTGTTGCCTACATGTGTGAATGAGCTCAAGTGAGTAAAGTACTGAAGTAGAGGACAGCTAAAGTGAAACGTCTTCATGAATGTCCACGTGGCTGAGCAGCAAGTTAACCTTTCCTACATGTGCTAAAGAAGAAGAGTTGGGTTTTATTTTATTTACTTTTCCCTGGACTGTGTTGAATGACTATCATCTACAAGTTCAGGCTACTTTTGGCTGAGGATTAATGCACTGGGAGAGCTGAGAGAAAACTGAACAATAGAGCTGTCTTTTTCTTGACCAGTTCACCTTAGTTTCCCAAACTCTAAGTCTTTCCCGAATTCTTTCTCCTTTTTATTGTAGTAAAAGGAACATAACACAACATCCACCATTTGGATCATTTTACAATTCACCGTACCATTCAGTGGAATTTACTACTGTCACAATGTTGTGCAACTATCACCACTGCCTAGCTGCAAAACGTTTTCATCAACCAAGAGGAAACCTACACCCATTTTAAGGAGTCATTCCCTATTTCCCTCTCTTCCAACCCCCTGGCAACCACTAATGTAGAATCTTTTCTGTGTGTATGGATTTGCCACTGCTGGACATTTCATATAAATGGAACCATACGATATGTAGCCTTTCATGCCTGACTCCTTTCACTTAGTTGCATCCATCATGTAGCATGTATCAGAAATCCACTCACTGTTATGGCTGAATCTTTCATACCCTTTGAATACAAAATTAAAACTACGTTGAGAGTGAAGCTCTGTTTTAACGGCACATCTATTAGGCCAATTCATTGAAAGAAGCTGAAGATGGAGATATTGTTGTGA
Source organism: Grampus griseus (assembly GCF_964374135.1). Lineage (NCBI taxonomy): Eukaryota > Metazoa > Chordata > Mammalia > Artiodactyla > Delphinidae > Grampus > Grampus griseus. The sequence continues at coordinate 96,020 of NW_028133371.1, forward strand.
AATGATAATCATTGAGAAGCCTCAGCCAACTGGATAACGAAAAATTTGGGAAATGTTGCAAAAAATTATCTGCTTTACGTTAAAAGCCTATTAAACAAGGATGCAGGAGATTGTCTTTTTCTTGCAGGTAACTTAAATGAGGTAGAAAGAAATAACTGCCCTTTAAAACACATTTTGAAAGGATTCTATTTATTCTTAATAGACGAATGGGAGTACAGGAAGTTCACATCCAATATGGACTCCCTGTCCAAACACTGTTTATCGTTCTAGCCACCACTATCGAATTATATTTCTTGAGAGTAAGGCAGCTCAATTCCTGCATATTACTTTCTAAAATTCATCCATCAAATCTATTAATACAGTATAAACAAGAGTTGTTCATGTTTAAGTGCACTTCAAATATCAGGTATAAAGAACCCCCAGTAAGAAAAAGAATCCTATATCCCTTGCCAGAACGTGGTCAGCTGTGGGGTGCTCTGCTAGCTGAAAGACACATTCATTATTAAGGGGATAGAGGCTGTTTAAGTGGGATGAGAGCCAAAAAATTTTAACTACATATATGTGTGAAGAACAGTGCTAGGTTATCTCATATTCTATATCAGTCAAGGCTCACCATTTTACATACGTGAAAAGCAAAGTTAAAAGTGTATTAGTAGGGCTTCCCTGTTGGCGCGGTGGTTAAGGATCCACCTGCCAGTGCACGGGACACACGTTTGAGCCCTGATGCGGGAAGATCCCACATGCCACGGAGCAACTAAGACGATGTGCCACAACTACTGAGCCTGCGTGCTAGAGCCCGTGAACCACAGCTACTGAAGCCCACGCACCTAGACCCCATGCTCAGCAACAACGAGAAGCCACCACAATGAGAGCCTGCGTACTGCAACAAAGAGTGGCCCCCGCTCACCGCAATTAGAGAAAGCCCGCGCACAGCAACGAAGAGCCTAGGCAGCCAAAGATAAATAAATAAATACGTCTATTTTTAAGAAAAGTGTTTTAGTAACTTACTAAAAGGCACGCAACCAGTAAACGTGAGCAAGAATTCAATCCCAAATCTGTCACACTGAAGTTTAAGCTAATACTTGAGATTAATAAAAACAGCACTAAATTAAAAGTTCAGAGATATTTTTTATTTCATACTTTCACTAATGCTCTTTGCAGATAAATCATGTCATTTATATGGGCCTTAGTTTTCACAACTTTAATAGTTGGAAGCTTGACTAGATGATCTGTATGTAGTCTTCCAATTCTAAAATGTTCCACTAATTTGGATTGCTACAATAATTGCCCTTGCAATACATGCATGCTGCCACCAAGTAGCAGTAGAGACTACTAGTTCCTTTTTTACCCCTAGTGGGGGTGCATTTTGACAGCGGACTCATCCGTCAATAGTACAACCTGTTAGTATAACTATAAGATAACAAAATAATCTGGTATTCTTTCCTGTAAAAGAGAAGCTTTACATTGTGTCTGTGAATCGTACCAGAATCACCTGTAGGTTTTTAAATATAGAGGAAATCCTGAACCCATTGAATGAGACTCTTCAGAGACAGGACTTGGGCATCTGGAATTTTGGGTTCCTATCATTTGTATATTTTATTTCATTTCATTTTTGCCTATGTACAATATTTGTCACATCCTTTTGAATCTTTAAAACTTTCTTTTTGTTTTAAATTTTAGAATATTCCATAATCTTCACCTACTTTTCATAAGGTGTTATCTGTTTTGTTTATTCGATCTTGTGCTTCTCCTGGTTAAGACTTCTTTCTTTCCTTTTTTTTTTTGTTTTTTTCAGGGCCCTGCCTCATGTCTTGCAGGATCTTAGTTCCCTGACCTGCGATTGGACCCCAGGGCCCCAGCAGTGAAAGCGTCATGTTCTAAATACTGGACCACCAGGGAAGTCCCAAGATTTCAGTTGTAAATGACTTCTTTCCCCACTCTAATTCATTCCTGGGATCAGTTTCATGTTTGGACGTTAAAGCAACCTTGCATTGCCAGAATAAAGCTACTTTGATTCTGATATATGATTGTTTTACATACCATGGATACAGTTTGTGCTTCTCTTTACACATTTTGCATGCATGTTCAAAGGAGAAACTGGCCTGTGATTCTATTCTCGTAATATTCTTTATCGATTTTTTTGTTGCTTTTTTAAGATTCTATACTTTATGTTTTATTTATTTATTTTTGGCTGCATTGGGTCTTCATTGCTGCATGCGAGCTTTCTCTAGTTTTGGCGAGCGGGGGTCTATTTTTGTTGTGGTGAGTAGGTTTCTCATTGCAGCCTTCTGACCCCATGGGCTTCTGACCCCATTCGTCAGTGCTACTTCAGGTCCTCACCCCTTCCCTTCTGACCCTGGGCGGTGAAATCCTCTTTCTGCGGCTGGCGTGCGGCAGAAAGTCAATGAGGCAAGAGTAGGTTTGGAGTATCCAAGGAGCAGAAAGGATGTCAGCGTGTGGAAAACAGAGCGAGCAAATTGGAGAGGAGAACGAAACAGTCAGAGAGGAAACAGAGGCCCAGATTTCTAGGTCTGTGGAGGCACTCTGAGGACTTTGCATTTTCTGTGAAGAAGCCACTGAAGAAATTTGAGTGACATGATCTGACTTATGTTTTAACAAGATCTCTCTGGATGCCACGCTGATTAGAGACTGTAGGAGAGCAAGGACAAGCCCCAGAAGACCAACAGTTGATTCAAAGAAATGATTACTCAAACATGGTCCCCCTCCTCAGTGAAGACGCAGAGCAGGAATTGGCAAATAATGGCCACGAATCAAATCAGGCTCTCAGCCTGGATCTGTGGGACTGTGAGCTAATAATGGTTCTCACGTTTAGAAAGCTTGTTGAAGAGGAAAGAGGAGGAGAAGCTACAGAAACTGTATATGGCCCACAAAGCCTAAGATATTTAAAATCCAGAAAATGCTTTCCAACACCTGACGTAAAGCATGTGGCTGGTAGGAGGTCCTCAACCAAATTTGGAAGAGGAATACATGAGTCAGTTAGTTCCTGAAAACACTGTAAAGTGATAGGTGTCAAGAAACATTTACCCCTTCACCCTTAACCTTCACAAATGATGCCAGTTCCATTGAGCTATGGAAAAATACATTCTGGCTTTCCGAAAAATAACCCAGAGGACATTTTCTCACATAGGCAAGGTCATAAACAACTGTCAAGTGAAGTTGAAATAGCAACAAATCAAATAATAACAAAAAACATTTTTACTGATTTTTAAATCTTACAAAGCATTTTCATGTTCATTATCTAATTTAATCCTCCAATCAACGTCATGAGATAGTTATTATTTCCCCATTAGAAATGACCACATATGAAATCCTGAGTGATTGCTCAAGAAAAGCTGAAATCTTGAGTGTTACATCTATTAAGGCCATGGTTGGGTGTTTTCCCATGGGAACATTGGATGCTAAAATCCACAGGGATTTTCAGCTCAAGATGGCAGACTAGGAAATATATTTACTTTCTGTTCCTCCTGAAACCATATCTAAATAAAACTGTAGAAATACCAAAATTAATCAACCAATAAAAGCCAAGATATTCTGGAAGTCATCAACCACAGAAAGATTTCAACACATTTCGAGAAGGCAAGCAATGAAATGGAGGAGCCATGAATAAAATAGTGAAGAAAAAAAGGCTGAGCCTAAGTAAGGTCTGCACAAAGTCACTCAGCTTTTGCTGAGCTCTGGTTATAGTCAAGGGCAGAGGAAAGAAGAGGGGCTGAAAACAAGGAGACAAATGTCATTTTAGGAAAAACACTTCATTTAATGAGCTCCAGGGAACACTCAGCCTGCTGCCATACTAACTCATGAATTACAATGGATTGTTGGTAAGCAAGACAAGAAAACAGGGAAGAAACAAAAGAAACAAAAATCAAGACACTGTTTCTAACTGAACTCTTCTCAAATGAGATCGAGGAATTATGGTTCAATGCCACAGCTGTAAATCATTTCTGCTCTTGGAGAGGTTACAAAGGGCTTATAATATTTCCCTTGTTTTCAAACAGAATTTAGGTCTGAGCAAAAGCTTTTGTGTCCTCCAACCCCAAAATTTATTGGGGATGGAAGCCCAGATTTGCTGGGACATACCATAAAAAGAATCTCATGAGCAGAGGGTCAAACTGATTTTGGAATATATGAATTATGCCCAGTGTGAGTTTCAATAGGTTTATATATATATATATATATATACACATATGTATATATGTATATGTATGTATATGTATATATGTATATATATATATACATTTTTACTGATCTATATGATTTTGGGTTCTGAAACTTCTACATATCACATGCGTGATACATAACAGACAATGTCAGCCCCAGGAGGGAGAAAACACTCCAATGAAGCAAGCCAAAGAAACAAGTTTTAAGCAAGGTCAAGTGATGTGTAGACCAGGATTGTTCAATTCCTACCTGTCATGCTGAAGCTTCCAGCTCCTGAATAACAACACATGCTTCCCTTGTCCTAGACAGCCAAGAGTACGTCTCCTCTCTTGGGCATAAGAATCCCTAGAGTTACATATGGGTAGTAAAGAGTGGACCCAGCTGTCATACTCACAATGACCAAATTGTGTTGATCGTACTTTATACCAATACATCGCTCCATGCTGAAGCTGCAATAAATGATATATTTGCTTTCTAGACATATGAATGAGACGCCTTACTGGATATACTCCAGGAAGGCCAGAGAAGCTGGCTTCTAATCCATACGGAACAATTCACTGGTGAATTTCTTTCAGGATAACCCATGATTTATCTAGAATATCATCTTTACATATCTGGATCCTTCAAATTAGACAAAGGGAAAATACGGGCTTCAAGCCTCAGTTAGAAATATGGAATGGTGCCATGCTGACAACTGGTGGTCCCTGACCTGTATCTTCTGAGATTAGAACACAGTGTGGTGGATGACCAATTCATGCGTTGAACAAAAGAAGACCTCCTACAGGGCAGTGTAGCTGTTCGTTACAGGTATGGCACTTAGGGCTAAGTACCATAAGGACTACAAGAAGAAAAGAAAAACAAGTAACACATGAAGCATATACGATAAGGAGACACCACAGTGCAGAGCACAAGCTCTGGAATCACACAGGCTTGGATCGAATCCCGGCTAAGCCACTACCATCTATATACCCTGAAGGACAGGCCAAGGTTTAAATGTTCTTTTACCAAATTTCAAAAAAGAAGTGAAGAAAGAACCTATCTGCCAGGAAGGGACATCGTGGGCTGCAGCATCCAGTAGGATCAGGGCTCTGCATCTCCTGCTCAGAAACCTTGGCCACCTGGCTCATGGTGATGCTGGCAGCTGAGCAGCCCTGGAGAAGGCGATCCTGTCTCCAGGACTCGCAGAGGAGCTGGGGAGGTCTCCGGACGAGGTGGCCCACACCCTGGTAAGCTCTGGCTGCCTCCTGCCCTCAGGTCTGAGCAGGCTCTGGCCTCTGGGCCCCGTGGTGGGGAAGGCCTGGTCGATACATACGCAGGGCTGAGGGGCCTGCAGAGCCAGTCCCCAGGCAGGGTGAGCTCTGGAGGAGGCTTCCACAGTCCCCAACAGTCTCCGCATGGTGGCCCATCTGGTGCCAAACACCTGCCACCCACAGCCAGTAGTCCCAGCCACTAGAAAGTCCAGAAGGGGCCCCGCCCTTTGCCTTGGGGCCGGGGTTAAGCCAGCAGCTGGGCTTGCATGTGACCCCTGCCTCACCCCCTGCCCCGCCCGCTCTTTCTCTGTGACACCTACAATGGATATGTCATAAAGCCAGGCAGAGCCAGTGCTATAAATTCAGAGGAGTTAGAATCTAGGAAGAGGCTCTCCCACTTTCACTCTCTGCTCTCAGATCAGGCAGGCAGTACCTCTAATATGGAAGCTATGGACACCACACCTCCTTCACACGCTGTCCTCTTCCATTCTGCTCCTGTTTTCCCCAGCACCCCATTTACGGCCCTGGCGGGCATCGGTGCTTCAGCAGGAAGCACGTCAGAACCCGAACCTATGGACACCACACCTCCTTCACACGCTGTCATCTTCCATTCTCCTCCTGTTTGCCCCACCACCCCATTTATGGCCCTGGCGAGCATCGGTGCTTCAGCAGGAAGCACGTCAGACCCCGAACCTATGGACACCACACCACCTTCACACGCTGTCATCTTCCATTCTGCTCCTGTTTTCCCCAGCACTCCATTTACGGCTTTGGCGGGCATCGCTGCTTCAACAGGAAGCACATCAGACCCCGAACCTATGGACACCACACCACCTTCACACGCTGTCATCTTCCATCCTGCTCCTGTTTTCCGCAGCACCCCATTTACGGCCCTGGCGGCCATCGGTGCTTCAGCAGGAAGCACGTCAGACCCCGAACCTATGGACACCACACCTCCTTCACACGCTGTCATCTTCTATTCTGCTCCTGTTTTCTCCAGCAACCCATTTACGCCTTTGGTGGGCATCGGTGCCTCAGCAGTCAGCACCTCAGACCCCGAACCTATGGACACCACACCTCCTTCCCACGCTGTCATCTTCCATCCTGCTCCTCTTTACCCCAGCACCCCATTTACGGCTTAGGCCGGCACTGGTGCTTCACCAGGCAGCACCTCTAACACCAAAGCTACGGACACCACACCTCCTTCCCAGGCTGTCATTTTCCAGTCTGCCCTGTCTCCAATAGAACCACTACCCATTTCACACCGCTGTTCCAAGTTCTGGGAACACACCACCCAGTGATAGCAATGCCTCAGCCCATGCCTCGACTCATTTACCTGCGACGTGAGCCAACAGACAGACCAACACTTCAAAGTTATGACAGAAAGTTGAGTAAGTTATACGCTTGGAATTTCATTTATTATTATTAACAAGCACAACTGTAGTGCTTAGACTATAACAAGTACTATTCTAAGGGCTTACCAAATATTAACTCACTTATTCCTCATAATGGCAACCCTAGAGGTAGGGAATATTCATAATGTACACTTTTCTGGGGGAAACTGAGGCCCAGAGATGTTGAAGAGCTTGCCTAATGTCACACAGTAAGTAGGTGGCAAAACCCAGGATTAAAACCAGACCGTCTACACTTTCATCAATTTGCTGTGTCACCGTATTATAAGTTGTGGTTAGGGAAGGAACTAAATTGACAAGACTCTGAACTAAAAGGAGAAGGGAGAAATGAGAAAATGAGTGATCCTAGAAACTAGAGTAGAGTTAGGCTCAGAAATTTCTGGTGATGAGACCCGGAAGAACAAGAACTTGGTTGGAATATTAACTTGGGGTAGTATCTGAATCCATGGAGAAATGGTTTTGTTTTCTGTAAAATTTAGAAAGGTCAGTTGGATGAAGATTAATGAAGACAAAAGTAGAAAGGAAAAGAAAAAGGTGCCTTAAGGGAGACATAACCGCTTCCCTCTATGTACCCACAGGTGGGGTCCTGTGGGAAAGGATGGAGCTCTCTCTACCGGGTTGGTCACCAGGCTGAACAAGGAGAAACATGGCAACCATTGTACTGGTTTTGATGATCTCTCAAAACCAAGGCTTCAGTTTCCAAGAACGACCTATGGTAGCATAACTAGTGTGTGTCACACATGCCAGTATGTGTGTTTCCAGTCACACATTTTAATTGGACAGCTACTTCCTATGAGGTAGGCATTAGTTCCCTATGGCTGCTGTAACAAATGACTACAAATGTGCTTGCTTCTAACAAAACACACTTATTTTCTTATGGTTCTGGAAGACAGAGGTCCAAAACCAGTTTCCCTGGGCTGAAACCAGAAGTCGACAGGGCCATCCATCCTCCTTCTAGAGGCTCTAAGCGAGAATCTGTTTGTTTCCTCGCCAGCATTCCTTCACTTCTGGCCACATCAATGCAACCCCAACTTCGTCATCACATTCTCTTTGGAGTACAAATTCCCTCTGCCTCTCTCTTACGAGAACACCAGTGGTTATATTTGGGCCCATCCAGGTAGTCCAGGAGAATCTTCCCATCTGAGAACAATTACTTTCATCCCACTGGCAAAGTGCCTTCTGCCATTTAAGGTGACATCCACAGATTCTGGAGAGTAGAATGTGGACATTTGGGGGCAATGGTATTATTCAGTCTACTACAAGGTAGATACTATTATCTTTCTCAGATGTAGGAAATGACGTTTAGGGAAGTAGTTTGTCTCAGGTCTACAATTTCCAGAGTAGAGACTTAAATTCTGCCACTGACACTTTAGGACACACCCTAAACAACTTGAATCTGTGTCCTTAACTACTGCATAATCCTTGGTTAAGAGTCACACTTAGGTATCAAGACCCAATTGAATACAACACAAGTACTGTCTCCTCTTTCACTATGTTTGCCTGGTGTACTGATGAATCTTGCCCAGAGCAGAAGAGTTCAGAAAATTGTTATGCAGGTTTACGAAGAGAAAGCATTTACTGTTTGATGTGCCCGGAGTAACGGAAACCTTTTTCAAATAAAATATGCCACCAAATAGTCAAGTGTCACAACAGAGGTAACCCCGTGGGAGTCACGAGGAGACTAAAATTATCTCCAATTGTGCAGGAGAGAAAAGTTTCACTGAAGGCAGGTGTAGTTCAGCCAAGCCCTACAGCACAGAAGTAGGAATGTGGGTATGTACGAATGGGAAACACTTTAATGCAGAATGGATGAGAAATATGCATTCGACCTATTCTAAAACAACTGGCTTATTAACTCAGTAAATCGATTTAGTCAGTCAAACTAACTTTAGCTGATTACTTATCCAGGGAATAGCTGTTTAGAGTAATTTTTGTCATAGAACAGTAAATAAAATGGTTGAACTATAGCTTTAGGCTTGCTAAGTGAAATAGATTGCTCTAGATGATTTTCAAGTGACTTACTTGGTAGTACTCACGAAATTGGGGGTTAACAATTGCTTAAGAAAACAAAGAGAATTGATTTTAAATAAAGTACTTACTGTGTGAACTATCTGTTCAATAGCTCATGATAAATGGATGTTTATAATCCCCATTGGACAACCAACTACTTTTTTGCAAATGGCAATGTGAATTGCTCTCGCATAAACTATAGCAATGACCACCTATCTAATTTGTTGTCCAAACCAGAAATCTTCTAACAATACTGGTGTCCTAATAAAAATAAGCACGAAGGGAACACACACTGGGTGTCTCCCGTGTGCCTGTGCATGCATCTATATCTCACTGAAGCCCCATAACAGCCCCCAAGAGAGGGACTCTGAGTGTCCCCATGCTGCTTGTGGAGAGAAACAGGCACAGGAAGGTTCAATAGTCTATCTACCGATTATCACACAGAGGGTGGGAGAGCCCGTTTTTAAACCACCTGCCTCCAATTCCAGGTGCCAGGAGCCAGACTCAGCCTACAGCTCTCTTCTGCTCGCCTGGAGGTGAAACAAGGTGTCATGATTAGTCAAATCCCGGTCTTCACTCATCAAGGTAGCTTGAACACCTGCAAGTCCTCCAAGAAGCATGTAGCATAATCAATAAGATGTTTGCCCCGTGATCCTCCAGGAACTTGCAATCAGCTGGGCCTGGTTAGGCTGAGCTGGTTTAGAGTGGAGAGGACCACCGATCTTCCACCTGGGCAAGTGCCTTTTGACCTCCTGCCATCAGAGGGCCGAAAACTCCAGCCTGAGAATGTGCTGAGGCCTGTAGCCTAGTTATGCCAGCTCAGAACAATGATGAGCACACGTTTTTCCAATCACCTTTCTTCATGCTCCGCATGCCTCATACTGCCCTGCTTCTTTATTCTGTATCCCACAGATATCCAAAGCCCCCTGCCTTTGGGGAGGCGGATTTGAGACCTATTGTCACGTCACGTCCTCGCTTGGCTGCCCTGTGAATAAACCTCCTCTTTGCTGCAAACCTCAGCATTTCAGTGTTTTGGCTTGCTGCGCCTCAGACAGAATGGTTGGGAGCAGTGGTACAGGACCCTTGCATGTGAGGGAAGCTGGTTCCTAGTAGTCACATTGCGGATGTTTTCTCCTCTCGGGGTGGGGGTGGGGCAGACATCCTGCTCTTCCGGAAAGGGAGAAACACAGGTGCCAAACCCTTGCCCTCAGTGTCACCGTCACCTAGGAGCTTGTTAGACGCACAGAATCCAGGCCCCACCCAGAACTACTGAATACCAGCCTGCATTTAACAAGATCCCCAAGAGAGGCATACCCATATTAAAGTTGGAGAGGCACCAAGCTGTCATCGTCTTCTCCGCAGCTAATGAAAACGAAGCAAAGATTCATCCGGAGCCGACTCTGCCTCAGTCACCTGGATATCCCATGAGCTCATTTAATCCTCCCCAGAACCTGCAAATGAGACTGAGGGTCAGAGTGGTCTAGCACCCAAGGTTCCATAAAAGAACATGACCAAGGCTCACTGGAGCCAAGACTTCCAAAAAAGAAGGCCCCTGAGCACAGCATGGCACCACTGCAGTCCCAACCGTGGGCCTGGAGGGTAGGCCAGGCTCCCCACGCAGAGTTCACACCATTCGACAGATGCCCACAACAGACCACAAGGCAATATGAGAAGTAACTTCTGATTGTGCAATCTCTGAACTTTGAGATTGAAAGAAAAAAAATCTGTTTTCGGGGGATGGTTAAAACACTTCTACCAAGGAGTAAAGAGAGGACATCTCAAGGGTCCTTCTGGACTAAGAATTTAATGCCTACTTATTGAGAAATGCTCCGTGCATTTGCTCAGCCCTACGCCAAGATGAAGTTCTCTGTGCCCTAGAAGCTTAGGTTCTAAAAAGGCCACAGAAATGGGTGAGACCTAACACATGCCAGAACAATGCAACGGCCTTAATCAGACTGTCTTTGCTTTGCCTTGCTTACAAGTCACTGACTTTAAACTGAATATGGTGTCATGTCTTTATGTTTCTTGAAGCTTTTTTTTTTTCAAAAGATCATATAAAGATTTTCTTCCATGGTAAGACTTTTATATTGTATTTTTCTTAAACTGGACTGTGGCACATTTACCCTCCATCAGATGATTGCTTATAACTCACCTTGCTTTGTTAAGAATACCGCTAGAGGCTTCTATGTCCCTACTAAAGAAAATACATTTTCAGGCCCATTGAAACCAATGAAAATCCAAGATTTCAGAGCACAAGATAATGAAAATTCTCTCTATCTGCGTCTTTTACTGCTTTTAATCTGTTAACAGTCCCTAAGTGTGTCAGATGAAAGGTACTGTCGTGGGAATTGACATCATTAACAGCATTCCATACAGGTAAGTCTTGATTGTTCCAAGTTCTCAAAAAGTTGGACATATTTACTGCCTCTATGACATCTCTAGGGTGTGTGGAAGAAATAAAAAAGAGGCCTGTACAATGTATTTCTCCAAATATACACACAAATAGTTTGCACATACAAACAGGGAAACCTTATAAATAACGTATGGGGAGCAAAGTATTGTCGGTAACGGAACTACTCATTTCGAAAGACAACACTGTCACCAAGTGTCCCCTCACCAAAACTGACTGGGAATTTTTAGGGGCCACCAAACCAGAGATGGAGATTTTTAGGCACATTCTTGCCAGAAAAGAGAGCCTAGGGCATAAACCACTCAACTTGTTGGCACGAATGCCAGGGCAACCCAAGCAACTGGATATACAAGCCTACGTAATGCTTGGAAGTAGGAAGCTTTGGGGGACTACACCTGGGCTGGTACTGGCCTCCCTCCCCAAAGGGACAAGGAGAGCAGAAACCTGGATGGAGTCAAGAGAGAGAACAAAGAAAGGCAAGGCTGGGTATGGAGCAACGTGTGGATCCAGGAGCATGTGTCTCAGAACTGCCGGGGCTCTGCAGACCAGCTGCATCCCCATTCTCCTTGACCCTCATGGGTATAATGAACTCAGGATGGGCGCATCCCGGCTGCCAAGTCACTTCCACCTGTCCATGGAGTTGACAGTTACTTGCTCACAGTGAACCAACCTCTCTGGACCTAACAGCTACTGCAGGAGGCGGTAGTGGAGAACACGGTGACGACAACGACCAGATGCGAAGGAGGAAGCGACGTTCAGCGGACCGACTGGGTGGACTGATGGTGTGGGGTTAGGACTGCAGAGCTAAAGGGGCCAGATGTAGAAAAGGGAAGGGGAATCATGAGGATATGGTCAAACCCCATCGTATGGATATTTCATCCATATGTTGTATACAAATCCCATTCAATTTGCTCTGAGTGAACAAGAGAGAACTAAATTATCCTTTAAACCATGTCAGTGACTTTATTTACCATCTCATTTGATGAGCTTATAGCCCAGGGGCAGAGGGAAATGGGAGCTGTGAGTCTGCCATCTCTCAGGAAGTCTCAGGCCTCAGAGGCCCCTCAGAGCCAAACTACCTCACCTTTTGCACTTTTCAAGCAACGTTATTCCTAAGTGCGAGTCACATTCTTCATCAGGTTCTCCAAGAAACAGCAATCTCTCCCAATGAGAGAGGAAAAATGGGCTACTTTGGCTTGCTGAGGCACAATATGTAGTTCTCCAAAATGGTACCTGCCTGGGGATTTTTCAAGAAAATTAAGCATCAGTGGTGATTTGTTTGTCTTCACATAACGTATGACCCAGGTATGCTGAGAAATAAGAAAAGGACGAACGAATCAAGGGCGGCTGATCCAAGGAGGCAAGGGGCAACTTCCACAGCCTACGTGGAAAGCTAGAGGGAGGGAACATCCAGCTGGTGGGAGCTGAAGACAGGGGCCAGTCCTCCTTGGGCTCGGGATGCCACCCCCTCTTCCTACATCTTCACGCTCTCCTTCTCTGTTGGCCCCTTCCAGCCATATTAAAGAGCCACAAGGAACTGCTCTCCTCCATTCCATTCTCCTGTCCTCCTATCCACCCCTCCCTTCTTTCCCTTTGCCATGAATTTTTTTGACTTGCCCCCCATTTCTCCCCTCCCATCCACACTGCGGTCTGGTTTCTGCCCCCCTACTCTCGTGAAACTGATCTCCTTGAAGCCCCCAATGATTTCTCCGTTGACAAGTCCAGGGCACTACTTCTCAATCCTTATCTTTGTGACCGCCAAGCCGAGTCAGATCTTAAACAACGTCTCTGTCTTGAAAATCTCTTCCCTTGGCTTCCGCGCCACCTTTCCTTTTCTTTCCATGAGACCGATCACAACCAGTGCTGCAGATTCCATCGAATTAAGGAATGCTGTTGCCTACATGTGTGAATGAGCTCAAGTGAGTAAAGTACTGAAGTAGAGGACAGCTAAAGTGAAACGTCTTCATGAATGTCCACGTGCCTGAGCAGCAAGTTAACCTTTCTTACATGTGCTAAAGAAGAAGAGTTGGGTTTTATTTTATTTACTTTTCTCTGGACTGTGTTGAATGACTATCATCTACAAGTTCAGGCTACTTTTGGCTGAGGATTAATGCACTGAGAGAGCTGAGAGGAAACTGAACAATAGAGCTGTCTTTTTCTTGACCAGTTCACCTTAGTTTCCCAAACTCTAAGTCTTTCCCGAATTCTTTCTCCTTTTTATTGTAGTAAAAGGAACATAACACAACATCCACCATTTGGATCATTTTACAATTCACCGTACCATTCAGTGGAATTTACTACTGTCACAGTGCTGTGCAACTATCACCACTGCCTAGCTGCAAAACATTTTCATCAACCAAGAGGAAACCTACACCCATTTTAAGGAGTCATTCCCTATTTCCCTCTCTTCCAACCCCCTGGCAACCACTAATGTAGAATCTTTTCTGTGTGTATGGATTTGCCACTGCTGGACATTTCATATAAATGGAACCATACGATATGTAGCCTTTCATGCCTGACTCCTTTCACTTAGTTGCATCCATCATGTAGCATGTATCAGAAATCCACTCACTGTTATGGCTGAATCCTTCATACCCTTTGAATACAAAATTAAAACTACGTTGAGAGTGAAGCTCTGTTTTAACGGCACATCTATTAGGCCAATTCATTGAAAGAAGCTGAAGATGGAGATATTGTTGTGAAATGATAATCATTGAGAAGCCTCAGCCAATTGGATAATGAAAAGTTTGGGAAATGTTGCAAAAAATTATCTGCTTTATGTTAAAAGCCTATTAAACAAGGATGCAGGAGATTGTCTTTTTCTTGCAGGTAACTTAAATGAGGCAGAAAGAAATAACTGCCCTTTAAAACACATTTTGAAAGGATTCTATTTATTCTTAATAGACGAATGGGAGTACAGGAAGTTCACATCCAATATGGACTCCCTGTCCAAACACTGTTTATCGTTCTAGCCACCACTATCGAATTATATTTCTTGAGAGTAAGGCAGATCAATTCCTGCATATTACTTTCTAAAATTCATCCATCAAATCCATTAATACAGTATAAACAAGAGTTGTTCAAGTTTAAGTGCACTTCAAATATCAGGTATAAAGAACCCCCAGTAAGAAAAAGAATCCTATATCTCTTGCCAGAATGTGGTCAGCTGTGGGGTGCTCTGCTAGCTGAAAGACACATTCATTATTAAGGGGATAGAGGCTGTTTAAGTGGGATGAGAGCCAAAAAATTTTAACTACATATATGTGTGAAGAACAGTGCTAGGTTATCTCATATTCTATATCAGTCAAAGCTCACCATTTTACATACGTGAAAAGCAAAGTTAAAAGTGTATTAGTAGGGCTTCCCTGTTGGCGCTGTGGTTAAGGATCCACCTGCCAATGCACGGGACACACGTTTGAGCCCTGATGCGGGAAGATCTCACATGCCACGGAGCAACTAAGACCATGTGCCACAACCACTGAGCCTGCGTGCTAGAGCCCGTGAACCACAGCTACTGAAGCCCACGCACCTAGACCCCGTGCTCAGCAACAACGAGAAGCCACCACAATGAGAAGCCCGCGTACTGCAACAAAGAGTGGCCCCCGCTCACCGCAACTAGAGAAAGCCCGCGCACAGCAACGAAGAGCCTAGGCAGCCAAAGATAAATAAATAAATACGTCTATTTTTAAGAAAAGTGTTTTAGTAACTTACTAAAAGGCACGCAACCAGTAAACGTGAGCAAGAATTCAATCCCAAATCTGTCACACTGAAGTTTAAGCTAATACTTGAGATTAATAAACACAGCACTAAATTAAAAGTTCAGAGATATTTTTTATTTCATACTTTCACTAATGCTCTTTGGAGATAAATCATGTCATTTATATGGGCCTTAGTTTTCACAACTTTAATAGTTGGAAGCTTGACTAGATGATCTGTATGTAGTCTTCCAATTCTAAAATGTTCCACTAATTTGGATTGCTACAATAATTGCCCTTGCAATACATGCATGTTGCCACCAAGTAGCAGTAGAGACTACTAGTTCCTTTTTTACCCCTAGTGGGGGTGCATTTTGACAGCGGACTTATCCGTCAATAGTACAACCTGTTAGTATAACTATAAGATAACAAAATAATCTGGTATTCTTTCCTGTAAAAGAGAAGCTTTACATTGTGTCTGTGAATCGTACCAGAATCACCTGTAGGTTTTTAAATATAGAGGAAATCCTGAACCCATTGAATGAGACTCTTCAGAGACAGGACTTGGGCATCTGGAATTTTGGGTTCCCATCATTTGTATATTTTATTTCATTTCATTTTTGCCTATGTACAATATTTGTCACATCCTTTTGAATCTTTAAAACTTTCTTTTTGTTTTAAATTTTAGAATATTCCATAATCTTCACCTACTTTTCATAAGGTGTTATCTGTTATGTTTATTCGATATTGTGCTTCTCCTGGTTAAGACTTCTTTCTTTCCTTTTTTTTTTTGTTTTTTTCAGGGCCCTGCCTCATGTCTTGCAGGATCTTAGTTCCCTGACCTGGGATTGGACCCCAGGGCCCCAGCAGTGAAAGCGTCATGTTCTAAATACTGGACCACCAGGGAAGTCCCAAGATTTCAGTTGTAAATGACTTCTTTCCCCACTCTAATTCATTCCTGGGATCAGTTTCATGTTTGGACATTAAAGCAACCTTGCATTGCCAGAATAAAGCTACTTTGATTCTGATATATGATTGTTTTACATACCATGGATACAGTTTGTGCTTCTCTTTACACATTTTGCATGCATGTTCAAAGGAGAAACTGGCCTGTGATTCTATTCTCGTAATATTCTTTATCGATTTTTTTGTTGCTTTTTTAAGATTCTATACTTTATGTTTTATTTATTTATTTTTGGCTGCATTGGGTCTTCATTGCTGCATGCGAGCTTTCTCTAGTTTCGGCGAGCGGGGGTCTATTCTTTGTTGCGGTGAGTAGGCTTCTCATTGCAGCCTTCTGACCCCATGGGCTTCTGACCCCATTCGTCAGTGCTACTTCAGGTCCTCACCCCTTCCCTTCTGACCCTGGGCGGTGAAATCCTCTTTCTGCGGCTGGCATGCGGCAGAAAGTCAATGAGGCAAGAGTAGGTTTGGAGTATCCAAGGAGCAGAAAGGATGTCAGCGTGTGGAAAACAGAGCGAGCAAATTGGAGAGGAGAACGAAACAGTCAGAGAGGAAACAGAGGCCCAGATTTCTAGGTCTGTGGAGGCACTCTGAGGACTTTGCATTTTCTGTGAAGAAGCCACTGAAGAAATTTGAGTGACATGATCTGACTTATGTTTTAACAAGATCTCTCTGGATGCCACGCTGATTAGAGACTGTAGGAGAGCAAGGACAAGCCCCAGAAGACCAACAGTTGATTCAAAGAAATGATTACTCAAACATGGTCCCCCTCCTCAGTGAAGACGCAGAGTAGGAATTGGCAAATAATGGCCACGAATCAAATCAGGCTCTCAGCCTGGATCTGTGGGACTGTGAGCTAATAATGGTTCTCACGTTTAGAAAGCTTGTTGAAGAGGAAAGAGGAGGAGAAGCTACAGAAACTGTATATGGCCCACAAAGCCTAAGATATTTAAAATCCAGAAAATGCTTTCCAACACCTGACATAAAGCATGTGGCTGGTAGGAGGTCCTCAACCAAATTTGGAAGAGGAATACATGAGTCAGTTAGTTCCTGTAAACACTGTAAAGTGATAGGTGTCAAGAAACATTTACCCCTTCACCCTTAACCTTCACAAATGATGCCAGTTCCATTGAGCTATTGAAAAATACATTCTGGCTTTCCGAAAAATAACCCAGAGGACATTTTCTCACATAGGCAAGGTCATAAACAACTGTCAAGTGAAGTTGAAATAGCAACAAATCAAATAGTAACAAAAAACATTTTTACTGATTTTTAAATCTTACAAAGCATTTTCATGTTCATTATCTAATTTAATCCTCCAATCAACGTCATGAGATAGTTATTATTTCCCCATTAGAAATGACCACATATGAAATCCTGAGTGATTGCTCAAGAAAAGCTGAAATCTTGAGTGTTACATCTATTAAGGCCATGGTTGTGTGTTTTCCCATGGGAACATTGGATGCTAAAATCCACAGGGATTTTCAGCTCAAGATGGCAGACTAGGAACTATATTTACTTTCTGTTCCTCCTGAAACCATATCTAAATAAAACTGTAGAAATACCAAAATTAATCAACCAATAAAAGCCAAGATATTCTGGAAGTCATCAACCACAGAAAGATTTCAACACATTTCGAGAAGGCAAGCAATGAAATGGAGGAGCCATGAATAAAATAATGAAGAAAAAAAGGCTGAGCCTAAGTAAGGTCTGCACAAAGTCACTCAGCTTTTGTGAGCTCTGGTTATAGTCAAGGGCAGAGGAAAGAAGAGGGGCTGAAAACAAGGAGACAAACGTCATTTTAGGAAATACACTTCATTTAATGAGCTCCAGGGAACACTCAGCCTGCTGCCGTACTAACTCATGAATTAGAATGGATTGTTGGTAAGCAAGACAAGAAAACAGGGAAGAAACAAAAGAAACAAAAATCAAGACACTGTTTCTAACTGAACTCTTCTCAAATGAGATCGAGGAATTATGGTTCAATGCCACAGCTGTAAATCATTTCTGCTCTTGGAGAGGTTACAAAGGACTTATAATATTTCCCTTGTTTTCAGACAGAATTTAGGTCTGAGCAAAAGCTTTTGTGTCCTCCAACCCCAAAATTTATTGGGCATAGAAGCCCAGATTTGCTGGGACATACCATAAAAAGAATCTCATGAGCAGAGGGTCAAACTGATTTTGGAATATATGAATTATGCCCAGTGTGAGTTTCAATAGGTTTATATATATATATATATATATATATATATATATACACATTTTTAGTGCTCTATATGATTTTGGGTTCTGAAACTTCTTTTTTTTTTTTTTTTTTAAGTCTTTATTTATTTATTTATATATATATATATTTTTTTGCGGTACGCGGGCCTCTCACTGCTGTGGCCTCTCCCGTTGCGGAGCACAGGCTCCGGACGCGCAGGCTCAGCGGCCATGGCTCACGGGCCCAGCCGCTCCGCGGCATGTGGGATCTTCCCAGACCGGGGCACGAACCGTGTCCCCTGCATCGGCAGGCGGACTCTCAACCACTGCGCCGCCGGGGAAGCCCAGGGTTCTGAAACTTCTACATGTCACATGCGTGATACATAACAGACAATGTCAGCCCCAGGAGGGAGAAAACACTCCAATGAAGCAAGCCAAAGAAACAAGTTTTAAGCAAGGTCAAATGATGTGTAGACCAGGATTGTTCAATTCCTACCTGTCATGCTGAAGCTTCCAGCTCCTGAATAACAACACATGCTTCCCTTGTCCTAGACAGCCAAGAGTACGTCTCCTCTCTTGGGCATAAGAATCCCTAGAGTTACATATGGGTAGTAAAGAGTGGACCCAGCTGTCATACTCACAATGACCAAATTGTGTTGATCGTACTTTATACCAATACATCGCTCCACGCTGAAGTTGCAATAAATGATATATTTGCTTTCTAGACATATGAATGAGACGCCTTACTGGATATACTCCAGGAAGGCCAGAGAAGCTGGCTTCTAATCCATACGGAACAAGTCACTGGTGAATTTCTTTCAGGATAACCCATGATTTATCTAGAATATCATCTTTACATATCTGGATCCTTCAAACTAGACAAAGGGAAAATACGGGCTTCAAGCCTCAGTTAGAAATATGGAATGGTGCCATGCTGACAACTGGTGGTCCCTGACCTGTATCTTCTGAGATTAGAACACAGTGTGGTGGATGACCAATTCATGCGTTGAACAAAAGAAGACCTCCTACAGGGCAGTGTAGCTGTTCGTTACAGGTATGGCACTTAGGGCTAAGTACCATAAGGACTACAAGAAGAAAAGAAAAACAAGTAACACATGAAGCATATACGATAAGGAGGCACCACAGTGCAGAGCACAAGCTCTGGAATCACACAGGCTTGGATCGAATCCCGGCTAAGCCACTACCATCTATATACCCTGAAGGACAGGCCAAGGTTTAAATGTTCTTTTACCAAATTTCAAAAAAGAAGTGAAGAAAGAACCTATCTGCCAGGAAGGGACATCGTGGGCTGCAGCATCCAGTCGGATCAGGGCTCTGCATCTCCTGCTCAGAAACCTTGGCCACCTGGCTCATGGTGATGCTGGCAGCTGAGCAGCCCTGGAGAAGGCGATCCTGTCTCCAGGACTCGCAGAGGAGCTGGGGAGGTCTCCGGACGAGGTGGCCCACACCCTGGTAAGCTCTGGCTGCCTCCTGCCCTCAGGTCTGAGCAGGCTCTGGCCTCTGGGCCCCGTGGTGGGGAAGGCCTGGCCGATACATACGCAGGGCTGAGGGGCCTGCAGAGCCAGTCCCCAGGCAGGGTGAGCTCTGGACGAGGCTTCCACAGTCCCCAACAGTCTCCGCATGGTGGCCCATCTGGTGCCAAACACCTGCCACCCACAGCCAGTAGTCCCAGCCACTAGAAAGTCCAGAAGGGGCCCCGCCCTTTGCCTTTGGGCCGGGGTTAAGCCAGCAGCTGGGCTTGCATGTGACTGCTGCCTCACCCCCTGCCCCGCCCGCTCTTTCTCTGTGACACCTACAATGGATATGTCATAAAGCCAGGCAGAGCCAGTGCTATAAATTCAGAGGAGTTAGAATCTAGGAAGAGGCTCTCCCACTTTCACTCTCTGCTCTCAGATCAGGCAGGCAATACCTCTAATATGGAAGCTATGGACACCACACCTCCTTCACACGCTGTCCTCTTCCATTCTGCTCCTGTTTTCCCCACCACACCATTTATGGCCCTGGCGGGCATCTGTCCTTCAGCAGGAAGCACGTCAGACCCCGAACCTATGGACACCACACCTCCTTCACACGCTGTCATCTTCCATTCTGCTCCTGTTTTCTCCACCACCCCATTTATGGCCGTGGCGGGCATCGGTGCTTCAGCAGGAAGCACGTCAGACCCCGAACCTATGGACACCACACCTCCTTCTCACGCTGTCATCTTCCATCCTGCTCCTCCTTACCCCAGCACCTCATTTACGGCTTAGCCCGGCACTGGTGCTTCACCAGGCACCACCTCTAACACCAAAGCTATGGACACCACACCTCCTTCCCAGGCTGTCATTTTCTAGTCTGCCCTGTCTCCAATAGAACCGCTACCCATTTCACACCGCTGTTCCAAGTTCTGGGAACACACCACCCAGTGATAGCAATGCCTCAGCCCATGCCTCGACTCATTTACCTGCGACGTGAGCCAACAGATAGACCAACACTTCAAAGTTATGACAGAAAGTTGAGTAAGTTATACGCTTGGAACTTCATTTATTATTATTAACAAGCACAACTGTAGTGCTTAGACTATAACAAGTACTATTCTAAGGGCTTACCAAATATTAACTCACTTATTCCTCATAATGGCAACCCTAGAGGTAGGGAATATTCATAATGTTCACTTTTCTGGGGGAAACTGAGGCCCAGAGACGTTGAAGAGCTTGCCTAATGCCACACAGTAAGTAGGTGGCAAAACCCAGGATTAAAACTAGACGGTCTAGACTTTCATCACTTTGCTGTGTCACCGTACTATAAGTTGTTGTTAGGGAAGGAACTAAATTGACAAGACTCTGAACTAAAAGGAGAAGGGAGAAATGAGAAAATGAGTGATCCTAGAAACTAGAGTAGAGTTAGGCTCAGAAATTTCTGGTGATGAGACCTGGAAGAACAAGAACTTGGTTGGAATATTAACTTGGGGTAGTATCTGAATCTATGGAGAAATGGTTTTGTTTTCTGTAAAATTTAGAAAGGTCAGTTGGATGAAGATTAATGAAGACAAAAGTAGAAAGGAAAAGAAAAAGGTGCCTTAAGGGAGACATAACCGCTTCCCTCTACGTACCCACAGGTGGGGTCCTGTGGGAAAGGATGGAGCTCTCTCTAC
Source organism: Grampus griseus (assembly GCF_964374135.1). NCBI lineage: Eukaryota > Metazoa > Chordata > Mammalia > Artiodactyla > Delphinidae > Grampus > Grampus griseus. Next base: position 117,295 of record NW_028133371.1, read on the forward strand.
CGGGTTGGTCACCAGGCTGAACAAGGAGAAACATGGCAACCATTGTACTGGTTTTGATGATCTCTCAAAACCAAGGCTTCAGTTTCCAAGAACGACCTACGGTAGCATAACTAGTGTGTGTCACACATGCCACTAAGTGTGTTTCCAGTCACACATTTTAATTGGAGAAATACTTCCTATGAGGTAGGCATCAGTTCCCTATGGCTGCTGTAACAAATGACTACAAATGTGCTTGCTTCTAACAAAACACACTTATTTTCTTATGGTTCTGGAAGACAGAGGTCCAAAACCAGTTTCCCTGAGCTGAAACCAGAAGTCGACAGGGCCATCCATCCTCCTTCTAGAGGCTCTAAGCGAGAATCTGTTTGTTTCCTCGCTAGCATTCCTTCACTTCTGGCCACGTCAATGCAACCCCAATTTCGTCATCACATTCTCTTTGGAGTACAAATTCCCTCTGCCTCTCTCTTATGAGAACACCAGTGTTTATATTTGGGCCCATCCAGGTAGTCCAGGAGAATCTTCCCATCTGAGAACCATTACTTTCATCCCACTGGCAAAGTGCCTTCTGCCATTTAAGGTGACATTCACAGGTTCTGGAGAGTAGAATGTGGACATTTGGGGGCAATGGTATTATTCAGTCTACTACAAGGTAGATACTATTATCTTTCTCAGATGTAGGAAATGACGTTTAGGGAAGTAGTTTGTCTCAGGTCTACAATTTCCAGAGTAGAGACTTAAATTCTGCCACTGACACTTTAGGACACACCCTAAACAACTTGAATCTGTGTCCTTAACTACTGCATAATCCTTGGTTAAGAGTCACACTTAGGTATCAAGACCCAATTGAATACAACACAAGTACTGTCTCCTCTTTCACTATGTTTGCCTCTTGTACTGATGAATCTTGCCCAGAGCAGAAGAGTTCAGAAAATTGTTATGCAGGTTTACAAAGAGAAAGCATTTACTGTTTGATGTGCCCGGAGTAACGGAAGGCTTTTTCAAATAAAATATGCCACCAAATAGTCAAGTGTCACAACAGAGGTAACCCCGTGGGAGTCACGAGGAGACTAAAATTATCTCCAATTGTGCAGGAGAGAAAAGTTTCACTGAAGGCAGGTGTAGTTCAGCCAAGCCCTACAGCACAGAAGTAGGAATGTGGGTATGTACGAATGGGAAACACTTTAATGCAGAATGGATGAGAAATATGCATTCGACCTATTCTAAAACAACTGGCTTATTAACTCAGTAAATCGATTTAGTCAGTCAAACTAGCTTTAGCTGATTACTTATCCAGGGAATAGCTGTTTAGAGTAATTTTTGTCATAGAACAGTAAATAAAATGGTTGAACTATAGCTTTAGGCTTGCTAAGTGAAATAGATTGCTCTAGATGATTTTCAAGTGACTTACTTGGTAGTACTCACGAAATTGGGGGTTAACAATTGCTTAAGAAAACAAAGAGAATTGATTTTAAATAAAGTACTTACTGTGTGAACTATCTGTTCAGTAGCTCATGTTAAATGGATGTTTATAATCCCCATTGGACAACCAACTACTTTTTTGCAAATGGCAATGTGAATTGCTCTCCCATAAACTATAGCAATGACCACCTATCTAATTTGTTGTCCAAACCAGAAATCTTCTAACAATACTGGTGTCCTAATAAAAATAAGCACGAAGGGAACACACACTGGGTGTCTCCCGTGTGCCTGTGCATGCATCTATATCTCACTGAAGCCCCATAACAGCCCCCAAGAGAGGGACTCTGAGTGTCCCCATGCTGCTTGTGGAGAAACAGGCACAGGAAGGTTCAATAGTCTATCTACCTAATATCACACAGAGGGTGGGAGAGCCCGTTTTTAAACCACCTGCCTCCAATTCCAGGTGCCAGGAGCCAGACTCAGCCTACAGCTCTCTTCTGCTCGCCTGGAGGTGAAACAAGGTGTCATGATTAGTCAAATCCCGGTCTTCACTCATCAAGGTAGCTTGAACACCTGCACGTCCTCCAAGTAGCATGTAGCATAAGCAATAAGATGTTTGCCCCGTGATCCTCCAGGAACTTGGAATCAGCTGTGCCTGGTTAGGCTGAGCTGGTTTCGAGTGGAGAGGACCACCGATCTTCCACCTGGGCAAGTGCCTTTTGACCTCCTGCCATCAGAGGGCCAAAACTCCAGCCTGAGAATGTGCTGAGGTCTGTAGCCTAGTTATGCCAGCTCAGAACAATGATGAGCACACGTTTTTCCAATCACCTTTCCTCATGCTCCCCATGCCTCATACTGCCCTGCTTCTTTATTCTTTATCCCACAGATACCCAAAGCCCCTTGCCTTTGGGGAGGCAGATTTGAGACCTATTGTCACGTCACGTCCTCGCTTGGCTGCCCTGTGAATAAACCTCCTCTTTGCTGCAAACCTCAGCATTTCAGTGTTTTGGCTTGCTGCGCCTCAGACAGAATGGTTGGGAGCAGTGGTACAGGACCCTTGCATGTGAGGGAAGCTGGTTCCTAGTAGTCACATTGCGGATGTTTTCTCCTCTCGGGGTGGGGGTGGGGCAGACATCCTGCTCTTCCGGAAAGGGAGAAACACAGGTGCCAAACCCTTGCCCTCAGCGTCACCGTCACCTAGGAGCTTGTTAGAAGCACAGAATCCAGGCCCCACCCAAAACTACTGAATACCAGCCTGCATTTAACAGGATCCCCAAGAGAGGCATACCCATATTAAAGTTGGAGAGGCACCAAGCTGTCATCGTCTTCTCCGCAGCTAATGAAAACGAAGCAAAGATTCATCCCGAGCCGACTCTGCCTCAGTCACCTGGATATCCCATGAGCTCATTTAATCCTCCCCAGAACCTGCAAATGAGACTGAGGGTCAGAGTGGTCTAGTGCCCAAGGTTCCATAAGAGAACATAACCAAGGCCCCTGAGCACAGCATGGCACCACCGCAGCCCAAACCGTGGGCCTGGAGGGTAGACCAGGCTCCCCACGCAGAGTTCACACCATTCGACAGATGCCCACAGCAGACCACAAGGCAATATGAGAAGTAACTTCTGATTGTGGAATCTCTGAACTTTGAGATTGAAAGAAAAAAATCTGTTTTCGGGGGATGGTTAAAACAGTTCTACCAAGGAGTAAAGAGAGGGCATCTCGAGGCTCCTTCTGGACTAAGAATTTAATGCCTACTTATTGAGAAATGCTCCGTGCATTTGCTCAGCCCTACGCCAAGATGAAGTTCTCTGTGCCCTAGAAGCTTAGGTTCTAAAAAGGCCACAGAAATGGGTGAGACCTAAAAAATGCCAGAACAATGCAACGGCCTTAATCAGACTGTCTTGCTTTGCCTTGTTTACAAGTCACTGACTTTAAACTGAATATGGTGTCATGTCTTTATGTTTCTTGAAGCTTTTTTTTTTTCAAAAGATCATATAAAGATTTTCTTCCATGGTAAGACTTTTATATTGTATTTTTCTTAAACTGGACTGTGGCACATTTACCCTCCATCAGATGATTGCTTATAACTCACCTTGCTTTGTTAAGAATACTGCTAGAGGCTTCTATGTCCCTACTAAAGAAAATACATTTTCAGGCCCATTGAAACCAATGAAAATCCAAGATTTCAGAGCACAAGATAATGAAAATTCTCTCTATCCGCGTCTTTTACTGCTTTTAATCTGTTAACAGTCCCTAAGTGTGTCAGATGAAAGGTACTGTCGTGGGAATTGACATCATTAACAGCATTCCATACAGGTAAGTCTTGATTGTTCCACTTTCTCAAAAAGTTGGACATATTTACTGCCTCTATGACATCTCTAGGGTGTGTGGAAGAAATAAAAAAGAGGCCTGTACAATGTATTTCTCCAAATATACACACAAATAGTTTGCACATACAAACAGGGAAACCTTATAAATAACGTATGGGGAGCAAAGGATTGTCGGTAACGGAACTACTCATTTCGAAAGACAACACTGTCACCAAGTGTCCCCTCACCAAAACTGACTGGGAATTTTTAGGGGCCACCAAACCAGAGATGGAGATTTTTAGGCACATTCTTGCCAGAAAAGAGAGCCTAGGGCATAAACCACTCAACTTGTTGGCACGAATGCCAGGGCAACCCAAGCAAGTGGATATACAAGCCTACGTAACGCTTGGAAGTAGGAAGCTTTGGGGGACTACACCTGGGCTGGTACTGGCCTCCCTCCCCAAAGGGACAAGGAGAGCAGAAACCTGGATGGAGTCAAGAGAGAGAACAAAGAAAGGCAAGGCTGGGTATGGAGCAACGTGTGGATCCAGGAGCATGTGTCTCAGAACTGCCGGGGCTCTGCAGACCAGCTGCATCCCCATTCTCCTTGACCCTCATGGGTATAATGAACTCAGGATGGGCGCATCCCGGCTGCCAAGTCACTTCCACCTGTCCATGGAGTTGACAGTTACTTGCTCACAGTGAACCAACCTCTCTGGACCTAACAGCTACTGCAGGAGGCGGTAGTGGAGAACAAGGTGACGACAACGACCAGATGCGAAGGAGGAAGCGACGTTCAGCGGACCGACTGGGTGGACTGATGGTGTGGGGTTAAGTCTGCAGAGCTAAACGGGCCAGATGTAGAAAAGGGAAGGGGAACCATGAGGATATGGTCAAGCCCCATCGTATGGATATTTCATCCATATGTTGTATGCAAATCCCATTCAATTTGCTCTGAGTGAACAAGAGAGAACTAAATTATCCTTTAAACCATGTCAGTGACTTTATTTACCATCTCATTTGATGAGCTCATAGCCCAGGGGCAGAGGGAAATGGGAGCTGTGAGTCTGCCATCTCTCAGGAAGTCTCAGGCCTCAGAGGCCCCTCAGAGCCAAACTACCTCACCTTTTGCACTTTTCAAGCAACGTTATTCCTAAGTGCGAGTCACCTTCTTCATCAGGTTCTCCAAGAAACAGCAATCTCTCCCAATGAGAGAGGAAAAATGGGCTACTTTGGCTTGCTGAGGCACAATATGTAGTTCTCCAAAATGGTACCTGCCTGGGGATTTTTCAAGAAAATTAAGCATCAGTGGTGATTTGTTTGTCTTCACATAACGTATGACCCAGGTGTGCTGAGAAATAAGAAAAGGACGAACGAATCAAGGGCGGCTGATCCAAGGAGGCAAGGGGCAACTTCCACAGCCTACGTGGAAAGCTAGAGGGAGGGAACATCCAGCTGGTGGGAGCTGAAGACAGGGGCCAGTCCTCCTTGGGCTCGGGATGCCACCCCCTCTTCCTACATCTTCACGCTCTCCTTCTCTGTTGGCCCCTCCCAGCCATATTAAAGAGCCACAAGGAACTGCTCTCCTCCATTCCATTCTCCTGTCCTCCTATCCACCCCTCCCTTCTTTCCCTTTGCCATCAATTTCTTGACTTGCCCCCCATTTCTCCCCTCCCATCCACACTGCGGTCTGGTTTCTGCCCCGCTACTCTCGTGAAACTGATCTCCTTGAAGCCCCCAATGATTTCTCTGTTGACAAGTCCAGGGCACTACTTCTCAATCCTTATCTTTGTGACCGCCAAGCCGAGTCAGATCTTAAACAACGTCTCTGTCTTGAAAATCTCTTCCCTTGGCTTCCGCGCCACCTTTCCTTTTCTTTCCATGAGACCGATCACAACCAGTGCTGCAGATTCCATCGAATTTAGGAATGCTGTTGCCTACATGTGTGAATGAGCTCAAGTGAGTAAAGTACTGAAGTAGAGGACAGCTAAAGTGAAACGTCTTCATGAATGTCCACGTGGCTGAGCAGCAAGTTAACCTTTCCTACATGTGCTAAAGAAGAAGAGTTGGGTTTTATTTTATTTACTTTTCCCTGGACTGTGTTGAATGACTATCATCTACAAGTTCAGGCTACTTTTGGCTGAGGATTAATGCACTGGGAGAGCTGAGAGAAAACTGAACAATAGAGCTGTCTTTTTCTTGACCAGTTCACCTTAGTTTCCCAAACTCTAAGTCTTTCCCGAATTCTTTCTCCTTTTTATTGTAGTAAAAGGAACATAACACAAAATCCACCATTTGGATCATTTTACAATTCACCGTACCATTCAGTGGAATTTACTACTGTCACAGTGTTGTGCAACTATCACCACTGCCTAGCTGCAAAACATTTTCATCAACCAAGAGGAAACCTACACCCATTTTAAGGAGTCATTCCCTATTTCCCTCTCTTCCAACCCCCTGGCAACCACTAATGTAGAATCTTTTCTGTGTGTATGGATTTGCCACTGCTGGACATTTCATATAAATGGAACCATACGATATGTAGCCTTTCATGCCTGACTCCTTTCACTTAGTTGCATCCATCATGTAGCATGTATCAGAAATCCACTCACTGTTATGGCTGAATCCTTCATACCCTTTGAATACAAAATTAAAAATACGTTGAGAGTGAAGCTCTGTTTTAACGGCACATCTATTAGGCCAATTCATTGAAAGAAGCTGAAGATGGAGATATTGTTGTGAAATGATAATCATTGAGAAGCCTCAGCCAATTGGATAATGAAAAGTTTGGGAAATGTTGCAAAAAATTATCTGCTTTACGTTAAAAGCCTATTAAACAAGGATGCAGGAGATTGTCTTTTTCTTGCAGGTAACTTAAATGAGGCAGAAAGAAATAACTGCCCTTTAAAACACATTTTGAAAGGATTCTATTTATTCTTAATAGACGAATGGGAGTACAGGAAGTTCACATCCAATATGGACTCCCTGTCCAAACACTGTTTATCGTTCTAGCCACCACTATCGAATTATATTTCTTGAGAGTAAGGCAGCTCAATTCCTGCATATTACTTTCTAAAATTCATCCATCAAATCCATTAATACAGTATAAACAAGAGTTGTTCATGTTTAAGTGCACTTCAAATATCAGGTATAAAGAACCCCCAGTAAGAAAAAGAATCCTATATCTCTTGCCAGAATGTGGTCAGCTGTGGGGTGCTCTGCTAGCTGAAAGACGCATTCATTATTAAGGGGATAGAGGCTGTTTAAGTGGGATGAGAGCCAAAAAATTTTAACTACATATATGTGTGAAGAACAGTGCTAGGTTATCTCATATTCTATATCAGTTAAGGCTCACCATTTTGCATACGCGAAAAGCAAAGTTAAAAGTGTATTAGTAAATATTTTCTCCCATTCTGAGGTTGTCTTTTGGTCTTGTTTACGGTTTCCTTTGCTGTGCAAAAGCTTTGAAGTTTCATTAGGTCCCATTTGTTTATTTTTGTTTTTATTTCCATTACTCTAGGAGGTGGGTCAGAAAGGATCTTGCTTTGATTTATGTCATAGAGTGTTCTGCCTATGTTTTCCTCTAAGAGTTTGATAGTTTCTGGCCTTACATTTAGGTCTTTAATCCATTTTGAGAGCCCGTTTTTAAACCAGCTGCCTCCAATTCCAGGTGCCAGGAGCCAGACTCAGCCTACAGATCTCTTCTGCTCGCCTGGAGGTGAAACAAGGTGTCATGATTAGTCAAATCCCGGTCTTCACTCATCAAGGTAGCTTGAACACCTGCACGTCCTCCAAGTAGCATGTAGCATAAGCAATAAGATGTTTGCCCCTTGATCGTCCAGGAACTTGGCATCAGCTGTGCCTGGTTAGGCTGAGCTGGTTTAGAGTGGAGAGGACCACCGATCTTCCACCTGGGCAAGTGCCTTTTGACCTCCTGCCATCAGAGGGCCAAAACTCCAGCCTGAGAATGTGCTGAGGCCTGTAGCCTAGTTACGCCAGCTCAGAACAATGATGAGCACACGTTTTTCCAATCACCTTTCCTCATGCTCCCCATGCCTCATACTGCCCTGCTTCTTTATTCTTTATCCCACAGATACCCAAAGCCCCTTGCCTTTGCGGAGGCGGATTTGAGACCTATTGTCACGTCACATCCTCGCTTGGCTGCCCTGTGAATAAAGCTCCTCTTTGTTGCAAACCTCAGCATTTCAGTGTTTTGGCTTGCTGTGCCTCAGACAGAATGGTTGGGAGCAGTGGTACAAGACCCTTGCATGTGAGGGAAGCTGGTTCCTAGTAGTCACATTGCGGATGTTTTCTCCTCTCGGGGTGGGGGTGGGGCAGACATCCTGCTCTTCCGGAAAGGGAGAAACACAGGTGCCAAACCCTTGCCCTCAGCGTCACCGTCACCTAGGCGCTTGTTAGAAGCACAGAATCCAGGCCCCACCCAGAACTACTGAATACCAGCCTGCATTTAACAAGATCCCCAAGAGAGGCATACCCATATTAAAGTTGGAGAGGCACCAAGCTGTCATTGTCTTCTCCGCAGCTAATGAAAACGAAGCAAAGATTCATCCCGAGCCGACTCTGCCTCAGTCACCTGGATATCCCATGAGCTCATTTAATCCTCCCCAGAACCTGCAAATGAGACTGAGGGTCAGAGTGGTCTAGCACCCAAGGTTCCATAAGAGAACATGACCAAGGCTCACTGGAGCCAAGACTTCCAAAAAAGAAGGTCCCTGAGCACAGCATGGCACCACCGCAGCCCAAACCGTGGGCCTGGAGGGTAGACCAGGCTCCCCACGCAGAGTTCACACCATTCGACAGATGCCCACAGCAGACCACAAGGCAATATGAGAAGTAACTTCTGATTGTGGAATCTCTGAATTTTGAGATTGAAAGAAAAAAATCTGTTTTCGGGGGATGGTTAAAACAGTTCTACCAAGGAGTAAAGAGAGGGCATCTTGAAGCTCCTTCTGGACTAAGAATTTAATGCCTACTTATTGAGAAATGCTCCGTGCATTTGCTCAGCCCTACGCCAAGATGAAGTTCTCTGTGCCCTGGAAGCTTAGGTTCTAAAAAGGCCACAGAAATGGGTGAGACCTAACACATGCCAGAACAATGCAACGGCCTTAATCAGACTGTCTTTGCTTTGCCTTGCTTACAAGTCACTGACTTTAAACGGAATATGGTGTCATGTCTTTATGTTTCTTGAAGCTTTTTTTTTTCAAAAGATCATATAAAGATTTTCTTCCATGGTAAGACTTTTATATTGTATTTTTCTTAAACTGGACTGTGGCACATTTACCCTCCATCAGATGATTGCTTATAACTCACCTTGCTTTGTTAAGAATACCGCTAGAGGCTTCTATGTCCCTACTAAAGAAAATACATTTTCAGGCCCATTGAAACCAATGAAAATCCAAGATTTCAGAGCACAAGATAATGAAAATTCTCTCTATCTGCGTCTTTTACTGCTTTTAATCTGTTAACAGTCCCTAAGTGTGTCAGATGAAAGGTACTGTCGCGGGAATTGACATCATTAACAGCATTCCATACAGGTAAGTCTTGATTGTTCCAAGTTCTCAAAAAGTTGGACATATTTACTGCCTCTATGACATCTCTAGGGTGTGTGGAAGAAATAAAAAAGAGGCCTGTACAATGTATTTCTCCAAATATACACACAAATAGTTTGCACATACAAACAGGGAAACCTTATAAATAACGTATGGGGAGCAAAGGATTGTCGGTAACGGAACTACTCATTTCGAAAGACAACACTGTCACCAAGTGTCCCCTCACCAAAACTGACTGGGAATTTTTAGGGGCCACCAAACCAGAGATGGAGATTTTTAGGCACATTCTTGCCAGAAAAGAGAGCCTAGGGCATAAACCACTCAACTTGTTGGCACGAATGCCAGGGCAACCCAAGCAAGTGGATATACAAGTCTACGTAACGCTTGGAAGTAGGAAGCTTTGGGGGACTACACCTGGGCTGGTACTGGCCTCCCTCCCCAAAGGGACAAGGAGAGCAGAAACCTGGATGGAGTCAAGAGAGAGAACAAAGAAAGGCAAGGCTGGGTATGGAGCAACGTGTGGATCCAGGAGCATGTGTCTCAGAACTGCCGGGGCTCTGCAGACCAGCTGCATCCCCATTCTCCTTGACCCTCATGGGTATAATGAACTCAGGATGGGCGCATCCCGGCTGCCAAGTCACTTCCACCTGTCCATGGAGTTGACAGTTACTTGCTCACAGTGAACCAACCTCTCTGGACCTAACAGCTACTGCAGGAGGCGGTAGTGGAGAACAAGGTGACGACAACGACCAGATGCGAAGGAGGAAGCGACGTTCAGCGGACCGACTGGGTGGACTGATGGTGTGGGGTTAAGTCTGCAGAGCTAAAGGGGCCAGATGTAGAAAAGGGAAGGGGAACCATGAGGATATGGTCAAGCCCCATCGTATGGATATTTCATCCATATGTTGTATGCAAATCCCATTCAATTTGCTCTGAGTGAACAAGAGAGAACAAAATTATCCTTTAAACCATGTCAGTGACTTTATTTACCATCTCATTTGATGAGCTCATAGCCCAGGGTCAGAGGGAAATGGGAGCTGTGAGTCTGCCATCTCTCAGGAAGTCTCAGGCCTCAGAGGCCCCTCAGAGCCAGACTACCTCACCTTTTGCACTTTTCAAGCAACGTTATTCCTAAGTGCGAGTCACCCTCTTCATCAGGTTCTCCAAGAAACAGCAATCTCTCCCAATGAGAGAGTAAAAATGGGCTACTTTGGCTTGCTGAGGCACAATATGTAGTTCTCCAAAATGGTTTCTGCCTGGGGATTTTTCAAGAAAATTAAGCATCAGTGGTGATTTGTTTGTCTTCACATAACGTATGACCCAGGTGTGCTGAGAAATAAGAAACGGACGAACGAATCAAGGGCGGCTGATCCAAGGAGGCAAGGGGCAACTTCCACAGCCTACGTGGAAAGCTAGAGGGAGGGAACATCCAGCTGGTGGGAGCTGAAGACAGGGGCCAGTCCTCCTTGGGCTCGGGATGCCACCCCCTCTTCCTACATCTTCACGCTCTCCTTCTCTGTTGGCCCCTCCCAGCCATATTAAAGAGCCACAACGAACTGCTCTCCTCCATTCCATTCTCCTGTCCTCCTATCCACCCCTCCCTTCTTTCACTTTGCCATCAATTTCTTGACTTGCCCCCCATTTCTCCCCTCCCATCCACACTGCGATCTGGTTTCTGCCCCCCTACCCTCGTGAAACTGATCTCCTTGAAGCCCCCAATGATTTCTCCGTTGACAAGTCCAAGGCACTACTTCTGAATCCTTATCTTTGTGACCGCCAAGCCGAGTCAGATCTTAAACAACGTCTCTGTCTTGAAAATCTTTTCCCTTGGCTTCCGCGCTACCTTTCCTTTTCTTTCCATGAGACCGATCACAACCAGTGCTGCAGATTCCATCGAATTAAGGAATGCTGTTGCCTACATGTGTGAATGAGCTCAAGTGAGTAAAGTACTGAAGTAGAGGACAGCTAAAGTGAAACGTCTTCATGAATGTCCACGTGGCTGAGCAGCAAGTTAACCTTTCCTACATGTGCTAAAGAAGAAGAGTTGGGTTTTATTTTATTTACTTTTCCCTGGACTGTGTTGAATGACTATCATCTACAAGTTCAGGCTACTTTTGGCTGAGGATTAATGCACTGGGAGAGCTGAGAGAAAACTGAACAATAGAGCTGTCTTTTTCTTGACCAGTTCACCTTAGTTTCCCAAACTCTAAGTCTTTCCCGAATTCTTTCTCCTTTTTATTGTAGTAAAAGGAACATAACACAAAATCCACCATTTGGATCATTTTACAATTCACCGTACCATTCAGTGGAATTTACTACTGTCACAATGTTGTGCAACTATCACCACTGCCTAGCTGCAAAACGTTTTCATCAACCAAGAGGAAACCTACACCCATTTTAAGGAGTCATTCCCTATTTCCCTCTCTTCCAACCCCCTGGCAACCACTAATGTAGAATCTTTTCTGTGTGTATGGATTTGCCACTGCTGGACATTTCATATAAATGGAACCATACGATATGTAGCCTTTCATGCCTGACTCCTTTCACTTAGTTGCATCCATCATGTAGCATGTATCAGAAATCCACTCACTGTTATGGCTGAATCCTTCATACCCTTTGAATACAAAATTAAAACTACGTTGAGAGTGAAGCTCTGTTTTAACGGCACATCTATTAGGCCAATTCATTGAAAGAAGCTGAAGATGGAGATATTGTTGTGAAATGATAATCATTGAGAAGCCTCAGCCAACTGGATAACGAAAGGTTTGGGAAATGTTGCAAAAAATTATCTGCTTTACGTTAAAAGCCTATTAAACAAGGATGCAGGAGATTGTCTTTTTCTTGCAGGTAACTTAAATGAGGCAGAAAGAAATAACTGCCCTTTAAAACACATTTTGAAAGGATTCTATTTATTCTTAATAGACGAATGGGAGTACAGGAAGTTCACATCCAATATGGACTCCCTGTCCAAACACTGTTTATCGTTCTAGCCACCACTATCGAATTATATTTCTTGAGAGTAAGGCAGCTCAATTCCTGCATATTACTTTCTAAAATTCATCCATCAAATCCATTAATACAGTATAAACAAGAGTTGTTCATGTTTAAGTGCACTTCAAATATCAGGTATAAAGAACCCCCAGTAAGAAAAAGAATCCTATATCTCTTGCCAGAATGTGGTCAGCTGTGGGGTGCTCTGCTAGCTGAAAGACACATTCATTATTAAGGGGATAGAGGCTGTTTAAGTGGGATGAGAGCCAAAAAATTTTAACTACATATATGTGTGAAGAACAGTGCTAGGTTATCTCATATTCTATATCAGTCAAGGCTCACCATTTTACATACGTGAAAAGCAAAGTTAAAAGTGTATTAGTAGGGCTTCCCTGTTGGCGCGGTGGTTAAGGATCCACCTGCCAGTGCACGGGACACACGTTTGAGCCCTGATGCGGGAAGATCCCACATGCCACGGAGCAACTAAGACCATGTGCCACAACCACTGAGCCTGCGTGCTAGAGCCCGTGAACCACAGCTACTGAAGCCCACGCACCTAGACCCCATGCTCAGCAACAACGAGAAGCCACCACAATGAGAAGCCCGCGTACTGCAACAAAGAGTGGCCCCCGCTCACCGCAACTAGAGAAAGCCCGCGCACAGCAACGAAGAGCCTAGGCAGCCAAAGATAAATAAATAAATACGTCTATTTTTAAGAAAAGTGTTTTAGTAACTTACTAAAAGGCACGCAACCAGTAAACGTGAGCAAGAATTCAATCCCAAATCTGTCACACTGAAGTTTAAGCTAATACTTGAGATTAATAAAAACAGCACTAAATTAAAAGTTCAGGGATATTTTTTATTTCATACTTTCACTAATGCTCTTTGCAGATAAATCATGTCATTTATATGGGCCTTAGTTTTCACAACTTTAATAGTTGGAAGCTTGACTAGATGATCTGTATGTAGTCTTCCAATTCTAAAATGTTCCACTAATTTGGATTGCTACAATAATTGCCCTTGCAAAACACACATGCTGCCACCAAGTAGCAGTAGAGACTACTAGTTCCTTTTTTACCCCTAGTGGGGGTGCATTTTGACAGCGGACTCATCCGTCAATAGTACAACCTGTTAGTATAACTATAAGATAACAAAATAATCTGGTATTCTTTCCTGTAAAAGAGAAGCTTTACATTGTGTCTGTGAATCGTACCAGAATCACCTGTAGGTTTTTAAATATAGAGGAAATCCTGAACCCATTGAATGAGACTCTTCAGAGACAGGACTTGGGCATCTGGAATTTTGGGTTCCCATCATTTGTATATTTTATTTCATTTCATTTTTGCCTATGTACAATATTTGTCACATCCTTTTGAATCTTTAAAACTTTCTTTTTGTTTTAAATTTTAGAATATTCCATAATCTTCACCTACTTTTCATAAGGTGTTATCTGTTATGTTTATTCGATCTTGTGCTTCTCCTGGTTAAGACTTCTTTCTTTCCTTTTTTTTTTTGTATTTTTCGGGCCCCTGCCTCATGTCTTGCAGGATCTTAGTTCCCTGACCTGGGATTGGACCCCAGGGCCCCAGCAGTGAAAGCGTCATGTTCTAAATACTGGACCACCAGGGAAGTCCCAAGATTTCAGTTGTAAATGACTTCTTTCCCCACTCTAATTCATTCCTGGGATCAGTTTCATGTTTGGACGTTAAAGCAACCTTGCATTGCCAGAATAAAGCTACTTTGATTCTGATATATGATTGTTTTACATACCATGGATACAGTTTGTGCTTCTCTTTACACATTTTGCATGCATGTTCAAAGGAGAAACTGGCCTGTGATTCTATTCTCGTAATATTCTTTATCGATTTTTTTGTTGCTTTTTTAAGATTCTATACTTTATGTTTTGTTTATTTATTTTTGGCTGCATTGGGTCTTCATTGCTGCATGCGAGCTTTCTCTAGTTTCGGCGAGCGGGGGTCTATTCTTTGTTGTGGTGAGTAGGCTTCTCATTGCAGCCTTCTGACCCCATGGGCTTCTGACCCCATTCGTCAGTGCTACTTCAGGTCCTCACCCCTTCCCTTCTGACCCTGGGCGGTGAAATCCTCTTTCTGCGGCTGGCGTGCGGCAGAAAGTCAATGAGGCAAGAGTAGGTTTGGAGTATCCAAGGAGCAGAAAGGATGTCAGCGTGTGGAAAACAGAGCGAGCAAATTGGAGAGGAGAACGAAACAGTCAGAGAGGAAACAGAGGCCCAGATTTCTAGGTCTGTGGAGGCACTCTGAGGACTTTGCATTTTCTGTGAAGAAGCCACTGAAGAAATTTGAGTGACATGATCTGACTTATGTTTTAACAAGATCTCTCTGGATGCCACACTGATTAGAGACTGTAGGAGAGCAAGGACAAGCCCCAGAAGACCAACAGTCGATTCAAAGAAATGATTACTCAAACATGGTCCCCCTCTTCAGTGAAGACGCAGAGCAGGAATTGGCAAATAATGGCCACGAATCAAATCAGGCTCTCAGCCTGGATCTGTGGGACTGTGAGCTAATAATGGTTCTCACGTTTAGAAAGCTTGTTGAAGAGGAAAGAGGAGGAGAAGCTACAGAAACTGTATATGGCCCACAAAGCCTAAGATATTTAAAATCCAGAAAATGCTTTCCAACACCTGACGTAAAGCATGTGGCTGGTAGGAGGTCCTCAACCAAATTTGGAAGAGGAATACATGAGTCAGTTAGTTCCTGAAAACACTGTAAAGTGATAGGTGTCAAGAAACATTTACCCCTTCACCCTTAACCTTCACAAATGATGCCAGTTCCATTGAGCTATGGAAAAATACATTCTGGCTTTCCGAAAAATAACCCAGAGGACATTTTCTCACATAGGCAAGGTCATAAACAACTGTCAAGTGAAGTTGAAATAGCAACAAATCAAATAATAACAAAAAACATTTTTACTGATTTTTAAATCTTACAAAGCATTTTCATGTTCATTATCTAATTTAATCCTCCAATCAACGTCATGAGATAGTTATTATTTCCCCATTAGAAATGACCACATATGAAATCCTGAGTGATTGCTCAAGAAAAGCTGAAATCTTGAGTGTTACATCTATTAAGGCCATGGTTGGGTGTTTTCCCATGGGAACATTGGATGCTAAAATCCACAGGGATTTTCAGCTCAAGATGGCAGACTAGGAAATATATTTACTTTCTGTTCCTCCTGAAACCATATCTAAATAAAACTGTAGAAATACCAAAATTAATCAACCAATAAAAGCCAAGATATTCTGGAAGTCATCAACCACAGAAAGATTTCAACACATTTCGAGAAGGCAAGCAATGAAATGGAGGAGCCATGAATAAAATAATGAAGAAAAAATGGCTGAGCCTAAGTAAGGTCTGCACAAAGTCACTCAGCTTTTGCTGAGCTCTGGTTATAGTAAAGGGCAGAGGAAAGAAGAGGGGCTGAAAACAAGGAGACAAACGTCATTTTAGGAAAAACACTTCATTTAATGAGCTCCAGGGAACACTCAGCCTGCTGCCATACTAACTCATGAATTACAATGGATTGTTGGTAAGCAAGACAAGAAAACAGGGAAGAAACAAAAGAAACAAAAATCAAGACACTGTTTCTAACTGAACTCTTCTCAAATGAGATCGAGGAATTATGGTTCAATGCCACAGCTGTAAATCATTTCTGCTCTTGGAGAGGTTACAAAGGGCTTATAATATTTCCCTTGTTTTCAGACAGAATTTAGGTCTGAGCAAAAGCTTTTGTGTCCTCCAACCCCAAAATTTATTGGGGATGGAAGCCCAGATTTGCTGGGACATACCATAAAAAGAATCTCATGAGCAGAGGGTCAAACTGATTTTGGAATATATGAATTATGCCCAGTGTGAGTTTCAATAGGTTTATATATATATATACATTTTTACTGATCTATATGATTTTGGGTTCTGAAACTTCTACATGTCACATGCGTGATACATAACAGACAATGTCAGCCCCAGGAGGGAGAAAACACTCCAATGAAGCAAGCCAAAGAAACAAGTTTTAAGCAAGGTCAAGTGATGTGTAGACCAGGATTGTTCAATTCCTACCTGTCATGCTGAAGCTTCCAGCTCCTGAATAACAACACATGCTTCCCTTGTCCTAGACAGCCAAGAGTACGTCTCCTCTCTTGGGCATAAGAATCCCTAGAGTTACATATGGGTAGTAAAGAGTGGACCCAGCTGTCATACTCACAATGACCAAATTGTGTTGATCGTACTTTATACCAATACATCGCTCCACGCTGAAGTTGCAATAAATGATATATTTGCTTTCTAGACATATGAATGAGACGCCTTACTGGATATACTCCAGGAAGGCCAGAGAAGCTGGCTTCTAATCCATACGGAACAAGTCACTGGTGAATTTCTTTCAGGATAACCCATGATTTATCTAGAATATCATCTTTACATATCTGGATCCTTCAAACTAGACAAAGGGAAAATACGGGCTTCAAGCCTCAGTTAGAAATATGGAATGGTGCCATGCTGACAACTGGTGGTCCCTGACCTGTATCTTCTGAGATTAGAACACAGTGTGGTGGATGACCAATTCATGCGTTGAACAAAAGAAGACCTCCTACAGGGCAGTGTAGCTGTTCGTTACAGGTATGGCACTTAGGGCTAAGTACCATAAGGACTACAAGAAGAAAAGAAAAACAAGTAACACATGAAGCATATACGATAAGGAGGCACCACAGTGCAGAGCACAAGCTCTGGAATCACACAGGCTTAGATCGAATCCCGGCTAAGCCACTACCATCTATATACCCTGAAGGACAGGCCAAGGTTTAAATGTTCTTTTACCAAATTTCAAAAAAGAAGTGAAGAAAGAACCTATCTGCCAGGAAGGGACATCGTGGGCTGCAGCATCCAGTCGGATCAGGGCTCTGCATCTCCTGCTCAGAAACCTTGGCCACCTGGCTCATGGTGATGCTGGCAGCTGAGCAGCCCTGGAGAAGGCGATCCTGTCTCCAGGACTCGCAGAGGAGCTGGGGAGGTCTCCGGACGAGGTGGCCCACACCCTGGTAAGCTCTGGCTGCCTCCTGCCCTCAGGTCTGAGCAGGCTCTGGCCTCTGGGCCCCGTGGTGGGGAAGGCCTGGCCGATACATATGCAGGGCTGAGGGGCCTGCAGAGCCAGTCCCCAGGCAGGGTGAGCTCTGGAGGAGGCTTCCACAATCCCCAACAGTCTCCGCATGGTGGCCCATCTGGTGCCAAACACCTGCCACCCACAGCCAGTAGTCCCAGCCACTAGAAAGTCCAGAAGGGGCCCCGCCCTTTGCCTTTGGGCCGGGGTTAAGCCAGCAGCTGGGCTTGCATGTGACCCCTGCCTCACCCCCTGCTCCGCCCGCTCTTTCTCTGTGACACCTACAATGGATATGTCATAAAGCCAGGCAGAGCCAGTGCTATAAATTCAGAGGAGTTAGAATCTAGGAAGAGGCTCTCCCACTTTCACTCTCTGCTCTCAGATCAGGCAGGCAGTACCTCTAATATGGAAGCTATGGACACCACACCTCCTTCACACGCTGTCCTCTTCCATTCTGCCCCTGTTTTCCCCAGCACCCCATTTACGGCCCTGGCGGGCATCGGTGCTTCAGCAGGAAGCACGTCAGACCCCGAACCTATGGACACCACACCTCCTTCACACGCTGTCCTCTTCCATTCTGCTCCTGTTTTCCCCACCACCCCATTTACGGCCCTGGCGGGCATCAGTGCTTCAGCAGGAAGCACGTCAGACCCCCAACCTATGGACACCACACCACCTTCACACGCTGTCATCTTCCATTCTGCTCCTGTTTTCTCCAGCACCCCATTTACGGCTTTGGCGGGCATCGGTGCTTCAGCAGGAAGCACGTCAGAAACCCAACCTATGGACACCACACCTCCTTCACACGCTGTCCTCTTCCATTCTGCTCCTGTTTTCCCCACCACCCCATTTACGGCCCTGGCGGGCATCGGTGCTTCAGCAGGAAGCATGTCAGACCCCGAACCTATGGACACCACACCACCTTCACATGCTGTCATCTTCCATTCTGCTCCTGTTTTCCCCAGCACCCCATTTACGGCCCTGGCGGGCATCGGTGCTTCAGCAGGAAGCACGTCAGACCCCGAACCTATGGACACCACACCTCCTTCACACGCTGTCATCTTCTATTCTGCTCCTGTTTTCTCCAGCAACCCATTTACGTCTTTGGTGGGCATCGGTGCCTCAGCAGTCAGCACCTCAGACCCCGAACCTATGGACACCACACCTCCTTCCCACGCTCTCATCTTCCATCCTGCTCCTCTTTACCCCAGCACCCCATTTACGGCTTAGGCTGGCACTGGTGCTTCACCAGGCAGCACCTCTAACACCAAAGCTATGGACACCACACCTCCTTCCCAGGCTGTCATTTTCTAGTCTGCCCTGTCTCCAATAGAACCACTACCCATTTCACACCGCTGTTCCAAGTTCTGGGAAGACACCACCCAGTGATAGCAATGCCTCAGCCCATGCCTCGACTCATTTACCTGCGACGTGAGCCAACAGACAGACCAACCCTTCAAAGTTATGACAGAAAGTTGAGTAAGTTATACGCTTGGAATTTCATTTATTATTATTAACAAGCACAACTGTAGTGCTTAGACTATAACAAGTACTATTCTAAGGGCTTACCAAATATTAACTCACTTATTCCTCATAATGGCAACCCTAGAGGTAGGGAATATTCATAATGTTTACTTTTCTGGGGGAAACTGAGGCCCAGAGACGTTGAAGAGCTTGCTTAGTGCCACACAGTAAGTAGGTGGCAAAACCCGGGATTAAAACTAGACCGTCTAGACTTTCATCACTTTGCTGTGTCACCGTACTATAAGTTGTTGTTAGGGAAGGAACTAAATTGACAAGACTCTGAACTAAAAGGAGAAGGGAGAAATGAGAAAATGAGTGATCCTAGAAACTAGAGTAGAGTTAGGCTCAGAAATTTCTGGTGATGAGACCCGGAAGAACAAGAACTTGGTTGGAATATTAACTTGGGGTAGTATCTGAATCCATGGAGAAATGGTTTTGTTTTCTGTAAAATTTAGAAAGGTCAGTTGGATGAAGATTAATGAAGACAAAAGTAGAAAGGAAAAGAAAAAGATGCCTTAATGGAGACATAACCGCTTCCATCTACATACCCACAGGTGGGGTCCTGTGGGAAAGGATGGAGCTCTCTCTACCGGGTTGGTCACCAGGCTGAACAAGGAGAAACATGGCAACCATTGTACTGGTTTTGATGATCTCTCAAAACCAAGGCTTCAGTTTCCAAGAACGACCTATGGTAGCATAACTAGTGTGTGTCACACATGCCACTAAGTGTGTTTCCAGTCACACATTTTAATTGGAGAAATACTTCCTATGAGGTAGGCATCAGTTCCCTATGGCTGCTGTAACAAATGACTACAAATGTGCTTGCTTCTAACAAAACACACTTATTTTCTTATGGTTCTGGAAGACAGAGGTCCAAAACCAGTTTCCCTGGGCTGAAACCAGAAGTCGACAGGGCCATCCATCCTCCTTCTAGAGGCTCTAAGCGAGAATCTGTTTGTTTTATCGCCAGCATTCCTTCACTTCTGGCCACATCAATGCAACCCCAACTTTGTCATCACATTCTCTTTGGAGTACAAATTCCCTCTGCCTCTCTCTTATGAGAACACCAGTGTTTATATTTGGGCCCATCCAGGTAGTCCAGGAGAATCTTCCCATCTGAGAACCATTACTTTCATCCCACTGGCAAAGTGCCTTCTTCCATTTAAGGTGACATCCACAGGTTCTGGAGAGTAGAATGTGGACATTTGGGGGCAATGGTATTATTCAGTCTACTACAAGGTAGATACTATTATCTTTCTCAGATGTAGGAAATGACGTTTAGGGAAGTAGTTTGTCTCAGGTCTACAATTTCCAGAGTAGAGACTTAAATTCTGCCACTGACACTTTAGGACACATCCTAAACAACTTGAATCTGTGTCCTTAACTACTGCATAATCCTTGGTTAAGAGTCACACTTAGGTATCAAGACCCAATTGAATACAACACAAGTACTGTCTCCTCTTTCACTATGTTTGCCTGGTGTACTGATGAATCTTGCCCAGAGCAGAAGAGTTCAGAAAATTGTTATGCAGGTTTACGAAGAGAAAGCATTTACTGTTTGATGTGCCCGGAGTAACGGAAGGCTTTTTCAAATAAAATATGCCACCAAATAGTCAAGTGTCACAACAGAGGTAACCCCGTGGGAGTCACGAGGAGACTAAAATTATCTCCAATTGTGCAGGAGAGAAAAGTTTCACTGAAGGCAGGTGTAGTTCAGCCAAGCCCTACAGCACAGAAGTAGGAATGTGGGTATGTACGAATGGGAAACACTTTAATGCAGAATTGATGAGAAATATGCATTCGACCTATTCTAAAACAACTGGCTTATTAACTCAGTAAATCGATTTAGTCAGTCAAACTAGCTTTAGCTGATTACTTATCCAGGGAATAGCTGTTTAGAGTAATTTTTGTCATAGAACAGTAAATAAAATGGTTGAACTATAGCTTTAGGCTTGCTAAGTGAAATAGATTGCTCTAGATGATTTTCAAGTGACTTACTTGGTAGTACTCACGAAATTGGGGGTTAACAATTGCTTAAGAAAACAAAGAGAATTGATTTTAAATAAAGTACTTACTGTGTGAACTATCTGTTCAGTAGCTCATGTTAAATGGATGTTTATAATCCCCATTGGACAACCAACTACTTTTTTGCAAATGGCAATGTGAATTGCTCTCCCATAAACTATAGCAATGACCACCTATCTAATTTGTTGTCCAAACCAGAAATCTTCTAACAATACTGGTGTCCTAATAAAAATAAGCACGAAGGGAACACACACTGGGTGTCTCCCGTGTGCCTGTGCATGCATCTATATCTCACTGAAGCCCCATAACAGCCCCCAAGAGAGGGACTCTGAGTGTCCCCATGCTGCTTGTGGAGAGAAACAGGCACAGGAAGGTTCAATAGTCTATCTACCTAATATCACACAGAGGATGGGAGAGCCCGTTTTTAAACCACCTGCCTCCAATTCCAGGTGCCAGGAGCCAGACTCAGCCTACAGATCTCTTCTGCTCGCCTGGAGGTGAAACAAGGTGTCATGATTAGTCAAATCCCCGTCTTCACTCATCAAGGTAGCTTGAACACCTGCACGTCCTCCAAGTAGCATGTAGCATAAGCAATAAGATGTTTGCCCCGTGATCCTCCAGGAACTTGGAATCAGCTGTGCCTGGTTAGGCTGAGCTGGTTTAGAGTGGAGAGGACCACCGATCTTCCACCTGGGCAAGTGCCTTTTGACCTCCTGCCATCAGAGGGCCAAAACTCCAGCCTGAGAATGTGCTGAGGCCTGTAGCCTAGTTATGCCAGCTCAGAACCATGATGAGCACACGTTTTTCCAATCACCTTTCCTCATGCTGCCCATGCCTCATACTGCCCTGCTTCTTTATTCTTTATCCCACAGATACCCAAAGCCCCTTGCCTTTGGGGAGGCGGATTTGAGACCTATTGTCACGTCACGTCCTCGCTTGGCTGCCCTGTGAATAAACGTCCTCTTTGCTGCAAACCTCAGCATTTCAGTGTTTCGGCTTGCTGCGCCTCAGACAGAATGGTTGGGTACAGTGAGTACCTGCATTGGTACAGGACCCTTGCATGTGAGGGAAGCTGGTTCCTAGTAGTCACATTGCGGATGTTTTCTCCTTTCGGGGTGGGGGTGGGGCAGACATCTTGCTCTTCCGGAAAGGGAGAAACACAGGTGCCAAACCCTTGCCCTCAGCGTCACCGTCACCTAGGAGCTTGTTAGAAGCACAGAATCCAGGCCCCACCCAGAACTACTGAATACCAGCCTGCATTTAACAGGATCCCCAAGAGAGGCATACCCATATTAAAGTTGGAGAGGCACCAAGCTGTCATTGTCTTCTCCACAGCTAATGAAAACGAAGCAAAGATTCATCCCGAGCTGACTCTGCCTCAGTCACCTGGATATCCCATGAGCTCATTTAATCCTCCCCAGAACCTGCAAATGAGACTGAGGGTCAGAGTGGTCTAGCACCCAAGGTTCCATAAGAGAACATGACCAAGGCTCACTGGAGCCAAGACTTCCAAAAAAGAAGGCCCCTGAGCACAGCATGGCACCACCGCAGCCCAAACCGTGGGCCTGGAGGGTAGACCAGGCTCCCCACGCAGAGTTCACACCATTCGACAGATGCCTACAGCAGACCACAAGGCAATATGAGAAGTAACTTCTGATTGTGGAATCTCTGAACTTTGAGATTGAAAGAAAAAAATCTGTTTTCGGGGGATGGTTAAAACAGTTCTACCAAGGAGTAAAGAGAGGGCATCTCAAGGGTCCTTCTGGACTAAGAATTTAATGCCTACTTATTGAGAAATGCTCCGTGCATTTGCTCAGCCCTACGTCAAGATGAAGTTCTCTGTGCCCTAGAAGCTTAGGTTCTAAAAAGGCCACAGAAATGGGTGAGACCTAAAAAATGCCAGAACAATGCAACGGCCTTAATCAGACTGTCTTTGCTTTGCCTTGCTTACAAGTCACTGACTTTAAACTGAATATGGTGTCATGTCTTTATGTTTCTTGAAGCTTTTTTTTTTCAAAAGTTCATATAAAGATTTTCTTCCATGGTAAGACTTTTATATTGTATTTTTCTTAAACTGGACTGTGGCACATTTACCCTCCATCAGATGATTGCTTATAACTCACCTTGCTTTGTTAAGAATACCGCTAGAGGCTTCTATGTCCCTACTAAAGAAAATACATTTTCAGGCCCATTGAAACCAATGAAAATCCAAGATTTCAGAGCACAAGATAATGAAAATTCTCTCTATCCGCGTCTTTTACTGCTTTTAATCTGTTAACAGTCCCTAAGTGTGTCAGATGAAAGGTACTGTCGCGGGAATTGACATCATTAACAGCATTCCATACAGGTAAGTCTTGATTGTTCCAAGTTCTCAAAAAGTTGGACATATTTACTGCCTCTATGACATCTCTAGGGTGTGTGGAAGAAATAAAAAAGAGGCCTGTACAATGTATTTCTCCAAATATACACACAAATAGTTTGCACATACAAACAGGAAAACCTTATAAATAACGTATGGGGAGCGAAGGATTGTCGGTAACGGAACTACTCATTTCGAAAGACAACACTGTCACCAAGTGTCCCCTCACCAAAACTGACTGGGAATTTTTAGGGGCCACCAAACCAGAGATGGAGATTTTTAGGCACATTCTTGCCAGAAAAGAGAGCCTAGGGCATAAACCACTCAACTTGTTGGCACGAATGCCAGGGCAACCCAAGCAAGTGGATATACAAGCCTACGTAACGCTTGGAAGTAGGAAGCTTTGGGGGACTACACCTGGGATGGTACTGGCCTCCCTCCCCAAAGGGACAAGGAGAGCAGAAACCTGGATGGAGTCAAGAGAGAGAACAAAGAAAGGCAAGGCTGGGTATGGAGCAACGTGTGGATCCAGGAGCATGTGTCTCAGAACTGCCGGGGCTCTGCAGACCAGCTGCATCCCCATTCTCCTTGACCCTCATGGGTATAATGAACTCAGGATGGGCGCATCCCGGCTGCCAAGTCACTTCCACCTGTCCATGGAGTTGACAGTTACTTGCTCACAGTGAACCAACCTCTCTGGACCTAACAGCTACTGCAGGAGGCGGTAGTGGAGAACAAGGTGACGACAACGACCAGATGCGAAGGAGGAAGCGACGTTCAGCGGACCGACTGGGTGGACTGATGGTGTGGGGTTAAGTCTGCAGAGCTAAACGGGCCAGATGTAGAAAAGGGAAGGGGAACCATGAGGATATGGTCAAGCCCCATCGTATGGATATTTCATCCATATGTTGTATGCAAATCCCATTCAATTTGCTCTGAGTGAACAAGAGAGAACTAAATTATCCTTTAAACGATGTCAGTGACTTTATTTACCATCTCATTTGAGGAGCTCATAGCCCAGGGGCAGAGGGAAATGGGAGCTGTGAGTCTGCCATCTCTCAGGAAGTCTCAGGCCTCAGAGGCCCCTCGGAGCCAAACTACCTCACCTTTTGCACTTTTCAAGCAACGTAATTCCTAAGTGCGAGTCACCCTCTTCATCAGGTTCTCCAAGAAACAGCAATCTCTCCCAATGAGAGAGGAAAAATGGTCTCCTTTGGCTTGCTGAGGCACAATATGTAGTTCTCCAAAATGGTACCTTCCTGGGGATTTTTCAAGAAAATTAAGCATCAGTGGTGATTTGTTTGTCTTCACATAACGTATGACCCAGGTGTGCTGAGAAATAAGAAAAGGACGAACGAATCAAGGGCGGCTGATCCAAGGAGGCAAGGGGCAACTTCCACAGCCTACGTGGAAAGCTAGAGGGAGGGAACATCCAGCTGGTGGGAGCTGAAGACAGGGGCCAGTCCTCCTTGGGCTCGGGATGCCACCCCCTCTTCCTACATCTTCACGCTCTCCTTCTCTGTTGGCCCCTCCCAGCCATATTAAAGAGCCACAAGGAACTGCTCTCCTCCATTCCATTCTCCTGTCCTCCTATCCACCCCTCCCTTCTTTCCCTTTGCCATCAATTTCTTGACTTGCACCCCATTTCTCCCCTCCCATCCACACTGCGGTCTGGTTTCTGCCCCCCTACTCTCGTGAAACTGATCTCCTTGAAGCCCCCAATGATTTCTCCGTTGACAAGTCCAGGGCACTACTTCTCAATCCTTATCTTTGTGACCGCCAAGCCGAGTCAGATCTTAAACAACGTCTCTGTCTTGAAAATCTCTTCCCTTGGCTTCCGTGCCACCTTTCCTTTTCTTTCCATGAGACCGATCACAACCAGTGCTGCAGATTCCTTTGAATTAAGGAATGCTGTTGCCTACATGTGTGAATGAGCTCAAGTGAGTAAAGTACTGAAGTAGAGGACAGCTAAAGTGAAACGTCTTCATGAATGTCCACGTGGCTGAGCAGCAAGTTAACCTTTCCTACATGTGCTAAAGAGGAAGAGTTGGGTTTTATTTTATTTACTTTTCCCTGGACTGTGTTGAATGACTATCATCTACAAGTTCAGGCTACTTTTGGCTGAGGATTAATGCACTGGGAGAGCTGAGAGAAAGCTGAACAATAGAGCTGTCTTTTTCTTGACCAGTTCACCTTAGTTTCCCAAACTCTAAGTCTTTCCCGAATTCTTTCTCCTTTTTATTGTAGTAAAAGGAACATAACACAAAATCCACCATTTGGATCATTTTACAATTCACCGTACCATTCAGTGGAATTTACTACTGTCACAGTGTTGTGCAACTATCACCACTGCCTAGCTGCAAAACATTTTCATCAACCAAGAGGAAACCTACACCCATTTTAAGGAGTCATTCCCTATTTCCCTCTCTTCCAACCCCCTGGCAACCACTAATGTAGAATCTTTTCTGTGTGTATGGATTTGCCACTGCGGGACATTTCATATAAATGGAACCATACGATATGTAGCCTTTCATGCCTGACTCCTTTCACTTAGTTGCATCCATCATGTAGCATGTATCAAAAATCCACTCACTGTTATGGCTGAATCCTTCATACCCTTTGAATACAAAATTAAAAATACGTTGAGAGTGAAGCTCTGTTTTAACGGCACATCTATTACGCCAATTCATTGAAAGAAGCTGAAGATGGAGATATTGTTGGGAAATGATAATCATTGAGAAGCCTCAGCCAATTGGATAACGAAAAGTTTGGGAAATGTTGCAAAAAATTATCTGCTTTACGTTAAAAGCCTATTAAACAAGGATGCAGGAGATTGTCTTTTTCTTGCAGGTAACTTAAATGAGGCAGAAAGAAATAACTGCCCTTTAAAACACATTTTGAAAGGATTCTATTTATTCTTAATAGACGAATGGGAGTACAGGAAGTTCACATCCAATATGGACTCCCTGTCCAAACACTGTTTATCGTTCTAGCCACCACTATCGAATTATATTTCTTGAGAGTAAGGCAGCTCAATTCCTGCATATTACTTTCTAAAATTCATCCATCAAATCCATTAATACAGTATAAACAAGAGTTGTTCATGTTTAAGTGAACTTCAAATATCAGGTATAAAGAACCCCCAGTAAGAAAAAGAATCCTATATCTCTTGCCAGAATGTGGTCAGCTGTGGGGTGCTCTGCTAGCTGAAAGACACATTCATTATTAAGGGGATAGAGGCTGTTTAAGTGGGATGAGAGCCAAAAAATTTTAACTACATATATGTGTGAAGAACAGTGCTAGGTTATCTCATATTGTATATCAGTCAAGGCTCACCATTTTACATACATGAAAAGCAAAGTTAAAAGTGTATTAGTAGGGCTTCCCTGTTGGTGCGGTGGTTAAGGATCCACCTGCCAGTGCATGGGACACACGTTTGAGCCCTGATGCGGGAAGATCCCACATGCCACGGAGCAACTAAGACCATGTGCCACAACTACTGAGCCTGCGTGCTAGAGCCCGTGAACCACAGCTACTGAAGCCCACGCACCTAGACCCCGTGCTCAGCAACAACGAGAAGCCACCACAATGAGAAGCCCGCGTACTGCAACAAAGAGTGGCCCCCGCTCACCGCAACTAGAGAAAGCCCGCGCACAGCAACGAAGAGCCTAGGCAGCCAAAGATAAATAAATAAATACGTCTATTTTTAAGAAAAGTGTTTTAGTAACTTACTAAAAGGCACGCAACCAGTAAACGTGAGCAAGAATTCAATCCCAAATCTGTCACACTGAAGTTTAAGCTAATACTTGAGATTAATAAACACAGCACTAAATTAAAAGTTCAGAGATATTTTTTATTTCATACTTTCACTAATGCTCTTTGGAGATAAATCATGTCATTTATATGGGCCTTAGTTTTCACAACTTTAATAGTTGGAAGCTTGACTAGATGATCTGTATGTAGTCTTCCAATTCTAAAATGTTCCACTAATTTGGATTGCTACAATAATTGCCCTTGCAATACATGCATGCTGCCACCAAGTAGCAGTAGAGACTACTAGTTCCTTTTTTACCCCTAGTGGGGGTGCATTTTGACAGCGGACTTATCCGTCAATAGTACAACCTGTTAGTATAACTATAAGATAACAAAATAATCTGGTATTCTTTCCTGTAAAAGAGAAGCTTTACATTGTGTCTGTGAATCGTACCAGAATCACCTGTAGGTTTTTAAATATAGAGGAAATCCTGAACCCATTGAATGAGACTCTTCAGAGACAGGACTTGGGCATCTGGAATTTTGGGTTCCCATCATTTGTATATTTTATTTCATTTCATTTTTGCCTATGTACAATATTTGTCACATCCTTTTGAATCTTTAAAACTTTCTTTTTGTTTTAAATTTTAGAATATTCCATAATCTTCACCTACTTTTCATAAGGTGTTATCTGTTATGTTTATTCGATATTGTGCTTCTCCTGGTTAAGACTTCTTTCTTTCCTTTTTTTTTTTTTTTTGTATTTTTCGGGGCCCTGCCTCATGTCTTGCAGGATCTTAGTTCCCTGACCTGGGATTGGACCCCAGGGCCCAGGCAGTGAAAGCGTCATGTTCTAAATACTGGACCACCAGGGAAGTCCCAAGATTTCAGTTGTAAATGACTTCTTTCCCCACTCTAATTCATTCCTGGGATCAGTTTCATGTTTGGACATTAAAGCAACCTTGCATTGCCAGAATAAAGCTACTTTGATTCTGATATATGATTGTTTTACATACCATGGATACAGTTTGTGCTTCTCTTTACACATTTTGCATGCATGTTCAAAGGAGAAACTGGCCTGTGATTCTATTCTCGTAATATTCTTTATCGATTTTTTTGTTGCTTTTTTAAGATTCTATACTTTATGTTTTGTTTATTTATTTTTGGCTGCATTGGGTCTTCATTGCTGCATGCGAGCTTTCTCTAGTTTCGGCGAGCGGGGGTCTATTCTTTGTTGCGGTGAGTAGGCTTCTCATTGCAGCCTTCTGACCCCATGGGCTTCTGACCCCATTCGTCAGTGCTACTTCAGGTCCTCACCCCTTCCCTTCTGACCCTGGGCGGTGAAATCCTCTTTCTGCGGCTGGCGTGCGGCAGAAAGTCAATGAGGCAAGAGTAGGTTTGGAGTATCCAAGGAGCAGAAAGGATGTCAGCGTGTGGAAAACAGAGCGAGCAAATTGGAGAGGAGAATGAAACAGTCAGAGAGGAAACAGAGGCCCAGATTTCTAGGTCTGTGGAGGCACTCTGAGGACTTTGCATTTTCTGTGAAGAAGCCACTGAAGAAATTTGAGTGACATGATCTGACTTATGTTTTAACAAGATCTCTCTGGATGCCACGCTGATTAGAGACTGTAGGAGAGCAAGGACAAGCCCCAGAAGACCAACAGTTGATTCAAAGAAATGATTACTCAAACATGGTCCCCCTCCTCAGTGAAGACGCAGAGCAGGAATTGGCAAATAATGGCCACGAATCAAATCAGGCTCTCAGCCTGGATCTGTGGGACTGTGAGCTAATAATGGTTCTCACGTTTAGAAAGCTTGTTGAAGAGGAAAGAGGAGGAGAAGCTACAGAAACTGTATATGGCCCACAAAGCCTAAGATATTTAAAATCCAGAAAATGCTTTCCAACACCTGACATAAAGCATGTGGCTGGTAGGAGGTCCTCAACCAAATTTGGAAGAGGAATACATGAGTCAGTTAGTTCCTGAAAACACTGTAAAGTGATAGGTGTCAAGAAACATTTACCCCTTCACCCTTAACCTTCACAAATGATGCCAGTTCCATTGAGCTATTGAAAAATACATTCTGGCTTTCAGTAAAATAACCCAGAGGACATTTTCTCACATAGGCAAGGTCATAAACAACTGTCAAGTGAAGTTGAAATAGCAACAAATCAAATAATAACAAAAAACATTTTTACTGATTTTTAAATCTTACAAAGCATTTTCATGTTCATTATCTAATTTAATCCTCCAATCAACGTCATGAGATAGTTATTATTTCCCCATTAGAAATGACCACATATGAAATCCTGAGTGATTGCTCAAGAAAAGCTGAAATCTTGAGTGTTACATCTATTAAGGCCATGGTTGTGTGTTTTCCCATGGGAACATTGGATGCTAAAATCCACAGGGATTTTCAGCTCAAGATGGCAGACTAGGAAATATATTTACTTTCTGTTCCTCCTGAAACCATATCTAAATAAAACTGTAGAAATACCAAAATTAATCAACCAATAAAAGCCAAGATATTCTGGAAGTCATCAACCACAGAAAGATTTCAACACATTTCGAGAAGGCAAGCAATGAAATGGAGGAGCCATGAATAAAATAATGAAGAAAAAAAGGCTGAGCCTAAGTAATGTCTGCACAAAGTCACTCAGCTTTTGCTGAGCTCTGGTTATAGTCAAGGGCAGAGGAAAGAAGAGGGGCTGAAAACAAGGAGACAAACGTCATTTTAGGAAAAACACTTCATTTAATGAGCTCCAGGGAACACTCAGCCTGCTGCCATACTAACTCATGAATTACAATGGATTGTTGGTAAGCAAGACAAGAAAACAGGGAAGAAACAAAAGAAACAAAAATCAAGACACTGTTTCTAACTGAACTCTTCTCAAATGAGATCGAGGAATTATGGTTCAATGCCACAGCTGTAAATCATTTCTGCTCTTGGAGAGGTTACAAAGGGCTTATAATACTTCCCTTGTTTTCAGACAGAATTTAGGTCTGAGCAAAAGCTTTTGTGTCCTCCAACCCCAAAATTTATTGGGGATGGAAGCCCAGATTTGCTGGGACATACCATAAAAAGAATCTCATGAGCAGAGGGTCAAACTGATTTTGGAATATATGAATTATGCCCAGTGTGAGTTTCAATAGGTTTATATATATATATATATATATACATTTTTACTGATCTATATGATTTTGGGTTCTGAAACTTCTACATGTCACATGCGTGATACATAACAGACAATGTCAGCCCCAGGAGGGAGAAAACACTCCAATGAAGCAAGCCAAAGAAACAAGTTTTAAGCAAGGTCAAGTGATGTGTAGACCAGGATTGTTCAATTCCTACCTGTCATGCTGAAGCTTCCAGCTCCTGAATAACAACACATGCTTCCCTTGTCCTAGACAGCCAAGAGTACGTCTCCTCTCTTGGGCATAAGAATCCCTAGAGTTACATATGGGTAGTAAAGAGTGGACCCAGCTGTCATACTCACAATGACCAAATTGTGTTGATCGTACTTTATACCAATACATCACTCCACGCTGAAGTTGCAATAAATGATATATTTGCTTTCTAGACATATGAATGAGACACCTTACTGGATATACTCCAGGAAGGCCAGAGAAGCTGGCTTCTAATCCATACGGAACAAGTCACTGGTGAATTTCTTTCAGGATAACCCATGATTTATCTAGAATATCATCTTTACATATCTGGATCCTTCAAACTAGACAAAGGGAAAATACGGGCTTCAAGCCTCAGTTAGAAATATGGAATGGTGCCATGCTGACAACTGGTGGTCCCTGACCTGTATCTTCTGAGATTAGAACACAGTGTGGTGGATGACCAATTCATGTGTTGAACAAAAGAAGACCTCCTACAGGGCAGTGTAGCTGTTCGTTACAGGTATGGCACTGAGGGCTAAGTACCATAAGGACTACAAGAAGAAAAGAAAAACAAGTAACACATGAAGCATATACGATAAGGAGGCACCACAGTGCAGAGCACAAGCTCTGGAATCACACAGGCTTGGATCGAATCCCGGCTAAGCCACTACCATCTATATACCCTGAAGGACAGGCCAAGGTTTAAATGTTCTTTTACCAAATTTCAAAAAAGAAGTGAAGAAAGAACCTATCTGCCAGGAAGGGACATCGTGGGCTGCAGCATCCAGTCGGATCAGGGCTCTGCATCTCCTGCTCAGAAACCTTGGCCACCTGGCTCATGGTGATGCTGGCAGCTGAGCAGCCCTGGAGAAGTCGATCCTGTCTCCAGGACTCGCAGAGGAGCTGGGGAGGTCTCCGGACGAGGTGGCCCACACCCTGGTAAGCTCTGGCTGCCTCCTGCCCTCAGGTCTGAGCAGGCTCTGGCCTCTGGGCCCCGTGGTGGGGAAGGCCTTGCCAATACATACGCAGGGCTGAGGGGCCTGCAGAGCCAGTCCCCAGGCAGGGTGAGCTCTGGACGAGGCTTCCACAGTCCCCAACAGTCTCCGCATGGTGGCCCATCTGGTGCCAAACACCTGCCACCCACAGCCAGTAGTCCCAGCCACTAGAAAGTCCAGAAGGGGCCCCGCCCTTTGCCTTTGGGCCGGGGTTAAGCCAGCAGTTGGGCTTGCATGTGACCCCTGCCTCACCCCCTGCCCCGCCCGCTCTTTCTCTGTGACACCTACAATGGATATGTCATAAAGCCAGGCAGAGCCAGTGCTATAAATTCAGAGGAGTTAGAATCTAGGAAGAGGCTCTCCCACTTTCACTCTCTGCTCTCAGATCAGGCAGGCAATACCTCTAATATGGAAGCTATGGACACCACACCTCCTTCACACGCTGTCCTCTTCCATTCTGCTCCTGTTTTCCCGAGCACCCCATTTACGGCCCTGGCGGGCATCGGTGCTTCAGCAGGAAGCACGTCAGAACCCGAACCCATGGACACCACACCTCCTTCACACGCTGTCATCTTCCATTCTGCTCCTGTGTTCCCCACCACACCATTTACGGCCCTGGTGAGCATCGGTGCTTCAGCAGGAAGCATGTCAGACCCCGAGCCTATGGACACCACACCACCTTCACACACTGTCATCTTCCATTCTGCTCCTGTTTTCCCCAGCACCCCATTTACGGCCCTGGCGGGCATCGGTGCTTCAGCAGGAAGCACGTCAGACCCCGAACCTATGGACACCACACCTCCTTCACACGCTGGCATCTTCTATTCTGCTCCTGTTTTCTCCAGCAACCCATTTACGCCTTTGGTGGGCATCGGTGCCTCAGCAGTCAGCACCTCAGACCCCGAACCTATGGACACCACACCTCCTTCCCACGCTGTCATCTTCCATCCTGCTCCTCTTTACCCCAGCACCCCATTTACGGCTTAGGCCGGCACTGGTGCTTCACCAGGCAGCACCTCTAACACCAGAGCTATGGACACCACACCTCCTTCCCAGGCTGTCATTTTCCAGTCTGCCCTGTCTCCAATAGAACCACTACCCATTTCACACTGCTGTTCCAAGTTCTGGGAACACACCACCCAGTGATAGCAATGCCTCAGCCCATGCCTCGACTCATTTACCTGCGACGTGAGCCAACAGACAGACCAACCCTTCAAAGTTATGACAGAAAGTTGAGTAAGTTATACGCTTGGAATTTCATTTATTATTATTAACAAGCACAACTGTAGTGCTTAGACTATAACAAGTACTATTCTAAGGGCTTACCAAATATTAACTCACTTATTCCTCATAATGGCAACCCTAGAGGTAGGGAATATTCATAATGTTCACTTTTCTGGGGGAAACTGAGGCCCAGAGACGTTGAAGAGCTTGCCTAATGCCACACAGTAAGTAGGTGGCAAAACCCGGGATTAAAACCAGACCGTCTAGACTTTCATCACTTTGCTGTGTCACCGTACTATAAGTTGTGGTTAGGGAAGGAACTAAATTGACAAGACTCTGAACTAAAAGAAGGGAGAAATGAGAAAATGAGTGATCCTAGAAACTAGAGTAGAGTTAGGCTCAGAAATTTCTGGTGATGAGACCTGGAAGAACAGGAACTTGGTTGGAATATTAACTTGGGGTAGTATCTGAATCCATGGAGAAATGGTTTGGTTTTCCGTAAAATTTAGAAAGATCAGTTGGATGAAGATTAATGAAGACAAATGTAGAAAGGAAAAGAAAAAGGTGCCTTAAGGGAGACATAACCGCTTCCCTCTACGTACCCACAGGTGGGGTCCTGTGGGAAAGGATGGAGCTCTCTCTACCGGGTTGGTCACCAGGCTGAACAAGGAGAAACATGGCAACCATTGTACTGGTTTTGATGATCTCTCAAAACCAAGGTTTCAGTTTCCAAGAATGACCTACGGTAGCATAACTAGTGTGTGTCACACATGTCACTAAGTGTGTTTCCAGTCTCACATTTTAATTGGAGAACTACTGCCTATGAGGTAGGCATTAGTTCCCTATGGCTGCTGTAACAAATGACTAGAAATGTGCTTGTTTCTAACAAAACACACTTATTTTCTTATGGTTCTGGAAGACAGAGGTCCAAAACCAGTTTCCCTGGGCTGAAACCAGAAGTCGACAGGGCCTTCCATCCTCCTTCTAGAGGCTCTAAGCGAGAATCTGTTTGTTTCCTCGCCAGCATTCCTTCACTTCTGGCCACATCAATGCAACCCCAACTTCGTCATCACATTCTCTTTGGAGTACAAATTCCCTCTGTGTCTCTCTTATGAGAACACCAGTGGTTATATTTGGGCCCATCCAGGTAGTCCAGGAGAATCTTCCCATCTGAGAACCATTACTTTCATCCCACTGGCAAAGTGCCTTCTGCCATTTAAGGTGACATCCACAGGTTCTGGAGAGTAGAATGTGGACATTTGGGGGCAATGGTATTATTCAGTCTACTACAAGGTAGATACTATTATCTTTCTCAGATGTAGGAAATGACGTTTAGGGAAGTAGTTTGTCTCAGGTCTACAATTTCCAGAGTAGAGACTTAAATTCTGCCACTGACACTTTAGGACACACCCTAAACAACTTGAATCTGTGTCCTTAACTACTGCATAATCCTTGGTTAAGAGTCACACTTAGGTATCAAGACCCAATTGAATACAACACAAGTGCTGTCTCCTCTTTCACTATGTTTGCCTGGTGTAGTCATGAATCTTGCCCAGAGCAGAAGAGTTCAGAAAACTGTTATGCAGGTTTACGAAGAGAAAGCATTTACTGTTTGACGTGCCCGGAGTAACGGAAGGCTTTTTCAAATAAAATATGCCACCAAATAGTCAAGTGTCACAACAGAGGTAACCCCGTGGGAGTCACGAGGAGACTAAAATTATCTCCAATTGTGCAGGAGAGAAAAGTTTCACTGAAGGCAGGTGTAGTTCAGCCAAGCCCTACAGCACAGAAGTAGGAATGTGGGTATGTACGAATGGGAAACACTTTAATGCAGAATGGATGAGAAATATGCATTCGACCTATTCTAAAACAACTGGCTTATTAACTCAGTAAATCGATTTAGTCAGTCAAACTAGCTTTAGCTGATTACTTATCCAGGGAATAGCTGTTTAGAGTAATTTTTGTCATAGAACAGTAAATAAAATGGTTGAACTATAGCTTTAGGCTTGCTAAGTGAAATAGATTGCTCTAGATGATTTTCAAGTGACTTACTTGGTAGTACTCACGAAATTGGGGGTTAACAATTGCTTAAGAAAACAAAGAGAATTGATTTTAAATAAAGTACTTACTGTGTGAACTATCTGTTCAGTAGCTCATGATAAATGGATGTTTATAATCCCCACTGGACAACCAACTACTTTTTTGCAAATGGCAATGTGAATTGCTCTCGCATAAACTATAGCAATGACCACCTATCTAATTTGTTGTCCAAACCAGAAATCTTCTAACAATACTGGTGTCCTAATAAAAATAAGCACGATGGGAACACACACTGGGTGTCTCCCGTGTGCCTGTGCATGCATCTATATCTCACTGAAGCCCCATAACAGCCCCCAAGAGAGGGACTCTGAGTGTCCCCATGCTGCTTGTGGAGAGAAACAGGCACAGGAAGGTTCAATAGTCTATCTACCTAATATCACACAGAGGGTGGGAGAGCCCGTTTTTAAACCACCTGCCTCCAATTCCAGGTGCCAGGAGCCAGACTCAGCCTACAGCTCTCTTCTGCTCGCCTGGAGGTGAAACAAGGTGTCATGATTAGTCAAATCCCGGTCTTCACTCATCAAGGTAGCTTGAACACCTGCACGTCCTCCAAGTAGCATGTAGCATAAGCAATAAGATGTTTGCCCCGTGATCCTCCAGGAACTTGCAATCAGCTGGGCCTGGTTAGGCTGAGCTGGTTTAGAGTGGAGAGGACCACCGATCTTCCACCTGGGCAAGTGCCTTTTGACCTCCTGCCATCAGAGGGCCGAAAACTCCAGCCTGAGAATGTGCTGAGGCCTGTAGCCTAGTTATGCCAGCTCAGAACAATGATGAGCACACGTTTTTCCAATCACCTTTCTTCATGCTCCGCATGCCTCATACTGCCCTGCTTCTTTATTCTGTATCCCACAGATATCCAAAACCCCTTGCCTTTGGGGAGGCAGATTTGAGACCTATTGTCACATCACGTCCTCGCTTGGCTGCCCTGTGAATAAACCTCCTCTTTGCTGCAAACCTCAGCATTTCAGTGTTTTGGCTTGCTGCACCTCAGACAGAATGGTTGGGAGCAGTGGTACAGGACCCTTGCATGTGAGGGAAGCTGGTTCCTAGTAGTCACATTGCGGATGTTTTCTCCTCTCGGGGTGGGGGTGGGGCAGACATCCTGCTCTTCCGGAAAGGGAGGAACACAGGTGCCAAACCCTTGCCCTCAGCGTCACCGTCACCTAGGAGCTTGTTAGAAGCACAGAATCCAGGCCCCACCCAGAACTACTGAATACCAGCCTGCATTTAACAAGATCCCCAAGAGAGGCATACCCATATTAAAGTTGGAGAGGCACCAAGCTGTCATCGTCTTCTCCGCAGCTAATGAAAACGAAGCAAAGATTCATCCCGAGCCGACTCTGGCTCAGTCACCTGGATATCCCATGAGCTCATTTAATCCTCCCCAGAACCTGCAAATGAGACTGAGGGTCAGAGTGGTCTAGCACCCAAGGTTCCATAAGAGAACATGACCAAGGCCCCTGAGCACAGCATGGCACCACCGCAGCCCAAACCGTGGGCCTGGAGGGTAGACCAGGCTCCCCACGCAGAGTTCACACCATTCGACAGATGCCCACAGCAGACCACAAGGCAATATGAGAAGTAACTTCTGATTGTGGAATCTCTGAACTTTGAGATTGAAAGAAAAAAATCTGTTTTCGGGGGATGGTTAAAACAGTTCTACCAAGGAGTAAAGAGAGGGCATCTCAAGGGTCCTTCTGGACTAAGAATTTAATGCCTACTTATTGAGAAATGCTCCGTGCATTTGCTCAGCCCTACGCCAAGATGAAGTTCTCTGTGCCCTAGAAGCTTAGGTTCTATAAAGGCCACAGAAATGGGTGAGACCTAAAAAATGCCAGAACAATGCAACGGCCTTAATCAGACTGTCTTTGCTTTGCCTTGCTTACAAGTCACTGACTTTAAACTGAATATGGTGTCATGTCTTTATGTTTCTTGAAGCTTTTTTTTTTTCAAAAGATCATATAAAGATTTTCTTCCATGGTAAGACTTTTATATTGTATTTTTCTTAAACTGGACTGTGGCACATTTACCCTCCATCAGATGATTGCTTATAACTCACCTTGCTTTGTTAAGAATACCGCTAGAGGCTTCTATGTCCCTACTAAAGAAAATACATTTTCAGGCCCATTGAAACCAATGAAAATCCAAGATTTCAGAGCACAAGATAATGAAAATTCTCTCTATCCGCGTCTTTTACTGCTTTTAATCTGTTAACAGTCCCTAAGTGTGTCAGATGAAAGGTACTGTCGTGGGAATTGACATCATTAACAGCATTCCATACAGGTAAGTCTTGATTGTTCCAAGTTCTCAAAATGTTGGACATATTTACTGCCTCTATGACATCTCTAGGGTGTGTGGAAGAAATAAAAAAGAGGCCTGTACAATGTATTTCTCCAAATATACACACAAATAGTTTGCACATACAAACAGGGAAACCTTATAAATAACGTATGGGGAGCAAAGGATTGTCGGTAACGGAACTACTCATTTCGAAAGACAACACTGTCACCAAGTGTCCCCTCACCAAAACTGACTGGGAATTTTTAGGGGCCACAAAACCAGAGATGGAGATTTTTAGGCACATTCTTGCCAGAAAAGAGAGCCTAGGGCATAAACCACTCAACTTGTTGGCACGAATGCCAGGGCAACCCAAGCAAGTGGATATACAAGCCTACGTAACGCTTGGAAGTAGGAAGCTTTGGGGGACTACACCTGGGCTGGTACTGGCCTCCCTCCCCAAAGGGACAAGGAGAGCAGAAACCTGGGTGGAGTCAAGAGAGAGAACAAAGAAAGGCAAGACTGGGTATGGAGCAACGTGTGGATCCAGGAGCATGTGTCTCAGAACTGCTGGGGCTCTGCAGACCAGCTGCATCCCCATTCTCCTTGACCCTCATGGGTATAATGAACTCAGGATGGGCGCATCCCGGCTGCCAAGTCACTTCCACCTGTCCATGGAGTTGACAGTTACTTGCTCACAGTGAACCAACCTCTCTGGACCTAACAGCTACTGCAGGAGGCGGTAGTGGAGAACAAGGTGACGACAACGACCAGATGCGAAGGAGGAAGCGATGTTCAGCGGACCGACTGGGTGGACTGATGGTGTGGGGTTAAGTCTGCAGAGCTAAAGGGGCCAGATGTAGAAAAGGGAAGGGGAACCATGAGGATATGGTCAAACCCCATCGTATGGATATTTCATCCATATGTTGTATGCAAATCCCATTCAATTTGCTCTGAGTGAACAAGAGAGAACTAAATTATCCTTTAAACCATGTCAGTGACTTTATTTACCATCTCATTTGATGAGCTCATAGCCCAGGGTCAGAGGGAAATGGGAGCTGTGAGTCTGCCATCTCTCAGGAAGTCTCAGGCCTCAGAGGCCCCTCAGAGCCAAACTACCTCACCTTTTGCACTTTTCAAGCAACGTTATTCCTAAGTGCGAGTCACCCTCTTCATCAGGTTCTCCAAGAAACAGCAATCTCTCCCAATGAGAGAGTAAAAATGGGCTACTTTGGCTTGCTGAGGCACAATATGTAGTTCTCCAAAATGGTACCTGCCTGGGGATTTTTCAAGAAAATTAAGCATCAGTGGTGATTTGTTTGTCTTCACATAACGTATGACCCAGGTGTGCTGAGAAATAAGAAAAGGACGAACGAATCAAGGGCGGCTGATCCAAGGAGGCAAGGGGCAACTTCCACAGCCTACGTGGAAAGCTAGAGGGAGGGAACATCCAGCTGGTGGGAGCTGAAGACAGGGGCCAGTCCTCCTTGGGCTCGGGATGCCACCCCCTCTTCCTACATCTTCATGCTCTCCTTCTCTGTTGGCCCCTCCCAGCCATATTAAAGAGCCTCAAGGAACTGCTCTCCTCCATTCCATTCTCCTGTCCTCCTATCCACCCCTCCCTTCTTTCCCTTTGCCATCAATTTCTTGACTTGCCCCCCATTTCTCCCCTTCCATCCACACTGCGGTCTGGTTTCTGCCCCACTACTCTCGTGAAACTGATCTCCTTGAAGCCCCCAATGATTTCTCCGTTGACAAGTCCAGGGCACTACTTCTCAATCCTTATCTTTGTGACCGCCAAGCCAAGTCAGATCTTAAACAACGTCTCTGTCTTGAAAATCTCTTCCCTTGGCTTCCGCGCCACCTTTCCTTTTCTTTCCATGAGACCGATCACAACCAGTGCTGCAGATTCCATCGAATTAAGGAATGCTGTTGCCTACATGTGTGAATGAGCTCAAGTGAGTAAAGTACTGAAGTAGAGGACAGCTAAAGTGAAACGTCTTCATGAATGTCCACGTGGCTGAGCAGCAAGTTAACCTTTCCTACATGTGCTAAAGAAGAAGAGTTGGGTTTTATTTTATTTACTTTTCCCTGGACTGTGTTGAATGACTATCATCTACAAGTTCAGGCTACTTTTGGCTGAGGATTAATGCACTGGGAGAGCTGAGAGAAAACTGAACAATAGAGCTGTCTTTTTCTTGACCAGTTCACCTTAGTTTCCCAAACTCTAAGTCTTTCCCGAATTCTTTCTCCTTTTTATTGTAGTAAAAGGAACATAACACAACATCCACCATTTGGATCATTTTACAATTCACCGTACCATTCAGTGGAAATTACTACTGTCACAGTGTTGTGCAACTATCACCACTGCCTAGCTGCAAAACATTTTCATCAACCAAGAGGAAACCTACACCCATTTTAAGGAGTCATTCCCTATTTCCCTCTCTTCCAACCCCCTGGCAACCACTAATGTAGAATCTTTTCTGTGTGTATGGATTTGCCACTGCTGGACATTTCATATAAATGGAACCATACGATATGTAGCCTTTCATGCCTGACTCCTTTCACTTAGTTGCATCCATCATGTAGCATGTATCAGAAATCCACTCACTGTTATGGCTGAATCCTTCATACCCTTTGAATACAAAATTAAAACTACGTTGAGAGTGAAGCTCTGTTTTAACGGCACATCTATTAGGCCAATTCATTGAAAGAAGCTGAAGATGGAGATATTGTTGTGAAATGATAATCATTGAGAAGCCTCAGCCAATTGGATAACGAAAAGTTTGGGAAATGTTGCAAAAAATTATCTGCTTTACGTTAAAAGCCTATTAAACGAGGATGCAGGAGATTGTCTTTTTCTTGCAGGTAACTTAAATGAGGCAGAAAGAAATAACTGCCCTTTAAAACACATTTTGAAAGGATTCTATTTATTCTTAATACATGAATGGGAGTACGGGAAGTTCACATCCATATGGACTCCCTGTCCAAACACTGTTTATCGTTCTAGCCACCACTATCGAATTATATTTCTTGAGAGTAAGGCAACTCAATTCCTGCATGTTACTTTCTAAAATTCATCCATCAAATCCATTAATACAGTATAAACAAGAGTTGTTCATGTTTAAGTGCACTTCAAATATCAGGTATAAAGAACCCCCAGTAAGAAAAAGAATCCTATATCTCTTGCCAGAATGTGGTCAGCTGTGGGTGCTCTGCTAGCTGAAAGACACATTCATTATTAAGGGGATAGAGGCTGTTTAAGTGGGATGAGAGCCAAAAAATTTTAACTTCATATATGTGTGAAGAACAGTGCTAGGTTATCTCATATTCTATATCAGTCAAGGCTCACCATTTTACATACGTGAAAAGCAAAGTTAAAAGTGTATTAGTAGGGCTTCCCTGTTGGCGCGGTGGTTAAGGATCCACCTGCCAGTGCACGGGACACACGTTTGAGCCCTGATGCGGGAAGATCCCACATGCCACGGAGCAACTAAGACCATGTGCCACAAATACTGAGCCTGCGTGCTAGAGCCCGTGAACCACAGCTACAGAAGCCCACGCACCTAGACCCCATGCTCAGCAACAACGAGAAGCCACCACAATGAGAAGCCCGCGTACTGCAACAAAGAGTGGCCCCCGCTCACCGTAACTAGAGAAAGCCCGCGCACAGCAACGAAGAGCCTAGGCAGCCAAAGATAAATAAATAAATACGTCTATTTTTAAGAAAAGTGTTTTAGTAACTTACTAAAAGGCAGGCAACCGGTAAACGTGAGCAAGAATTCAATCCCAAATCTGTCACACTGAAGTTTAAGCTAATACTTGAGATTAATAAAAACAGCACTAAATTAAAAGTTCAGAGATATTTTTTATTTCATACTTTCACTAATGCTCTTTGGAGATAAATCATGTCATTTATATGGGCCTTAGTTTTCACAACTTTAATAGTTGGAAGCTTGACTAGATGATCTGTATGTAGTCTTCCAATTCTAAAATGTTCCACTAATTTGGATTGCTACAATAATTGCCCTTGCAAAACATGCATGCTGCCACCAAGTAGCAGTAGAGACTACTAGTTCCTTTTTTACCCCTAGTGGGGGTGCATTTTGACAGCGGACTTATCCGTCAATAGTACAACCTGTTAGTATAACTATAAGATAACAAAATAATCTGGTATTCTTTCCTGTAAAAGAGAAGCTTTACATTGTGTCTGTGAATCGTACCAGAATCACCTGTAGGTTTTTAAATATAGAGGAAATCCTGAACCCATTGAATGAGACTCTTCAGAGACAGGACTTGGGCATCTGGAATTTTGGGTTCCCATCATTTGTATATTTTATTTCATTTCCTTTTTGCCTATGTACAATATTTGTCACATCCTTTTGAATCTTTAAAACTTTCCTTTTGTTTTAAATTTTAGAATATTCCATAATCTTCACCTACTTTTCATAAGGTGTTATCTGTTATGTTTATTCGATCTTGTGCTTCTCCTGGTTAAGACTTCTTTCTTTCCTTTTTTTTTGTTTTTTTCAGGGCCCTGCCTCATGTCTTGCAGGATCTTAGTTCCCTGACCTGGGATTGGACCCCAGGGCCCCAGCAGTGAAAGCGTCATGTTCTAAATACTGGACCACCAGGGAAGTCCCAAGATTTCAGTTGTAAATGACTTCTTTCCCCACTCTAATTCATTCCTGGGATCAGTTTCATGTTTGGACGTTAAAGCAACCTTGCATTGCCAGAATAAAGCTACTTTGATTCTGATATATGATTGTTTTACATACCATGGATAGAGTTTGTGCTTCTCTTTACACATTTTGCATGCATGTTCAAAGGAGAAACTGGCCTGTGATTCTATTCTCGTAATATTCTTTATCGATTTTTTTGTTGCTTTTTTAAGATTCTATACTTTATGTTTTATTTATTTATTTTTGGCTGCATTGGGTCTTCATTGCTGCATGCGAGCTTTCTCTAGTTTCGGCGAGCGGGGGTCTATTCTTTGTTGCGGTGAGTAGGCTTCTCATTGCAGCCTTCTGACCCCATGGGCTTCTGACCCCATTCGTCAGTGCTACTTCAGGTCCTCACCCCTTCCCTTCTGACCCTGGGCGGTGAAATCCTCTTTCTGCGGCTGGCGTGCGGCAGAAAGTCAATGAGGCAAGAGTAGGTTTGGAGTATCCAAGGAGCAGAAAGGATGTCAGCGTGTGGAAAACAGAGCGAGCAAATTGGAGAGGAGAACGAAACAGTCAAAGAGGAAACAGAGGCCCAGATTTCTAGGTCTGTGGAGGCACTCTGAGGACTTTGCATTTTCTGTGAAGAAGCCACTGAAGAAATTTGAGTGACATGATCTGACTTATGTTTTAACAAGATCTCTCTGGATGCCACGCTGATTAGAGACTGTAGGAGAGCAAGGACAAGCCCCAGAAGACCAACAGTTGATTCAAAGAAATGATTACTCAAACATGGTCCCCCTCCTCAGTGAAGACGCAGAGCAGGAATTGGCAAATAATGGCCACGAATCAAATCAGGCTCTCAGCCTGGATCTGTGGGACTGTGAGCTAATAATGGTTCTCACGTTTAGAAAGCTTGTTGAAGAGGAAAGAGGAGGAGAAGCTACAGAAACTGTATATGGCCCACAAAGCCTAAGATATTTAAAATCCAGAAAATGCTTTCCAACACCTGACATAAAGCATGTGGCTGGTAGGAGGTCCTCAACCGAATTTGGAAGAGGAATACATGAGTCAGTTAGTTCCTGAAAACACTGTAAAGTGATAGGTGTCAAGAAACATTTACCCCTTCACCCTTAACCTTCACAAATGATGCCAGTTCCATTGAGCTATGGAAAAATACATTCTGGCTTTCCGAAAAATAACCCAGAGGACATTTTCTCACATAGGCAAGGTCATAAACAACTGTCAAGTGAAGTTGAAATAGCAACAAATCAAATAATAACAAAAAACATTTTTACTGATTTTTAAATCTTACAAAGCATTTTCATGTTCATTATCTAATTTAATCCTCCAATCAACGTCATGAGATAGTTATTATTTCCCCATTAGAAATGACCACATATGAAATCCTGAGTGATTGCTCAAGAAAAGCTGAAATCTTGAGTGTTACATCTATTAAGGCCATGGTTGGGTGTTTTCCCATGGGAACATTGGATGCTAAAATCCACAGGGATTTTCAGCTCAAGATGGCAGACTAGGAAATATATTTACTTTCTGTTCCTCCTGAAACCATATCTAAATAAAACTGTAGAAATACGAAAATTAATCAACCAATAAAAGCCAAGATATTCTGGAAGTCATCAACCACAGAAAGATTTCAACACATTTCGAGAAGGCAAGCAATGAAATGGAGGAGCCATGAATAAAATAATGAAGAAAAAAAGGCTGAGCCTAAGTAAGGTCTGCACAAAGTCACTCAGCTTTTGCTGAGCTCTGGTTATAGTCAAGGGCAGAGGAAAGAAGAGGGGCTGAAAACAAGGAGACAAACGTCATTTTAGGAAAAACACTTCATTTAATGAGCTCCAGGGAACACTCAGCCTGCTGCCATACTAACTCATGAATTACAATGGATTGTTGGTAAGCAAGACAAGAAAACAGGGAAGAAACAAAAGAAACAAAAATCAAGACACTGTTTCTAACTGAACTCTTCTCAAATGAGATCGAGGAATTATGGTTCAATGTCACAGCTGTAAATCATTTCTGCTCTTGGAGAGGTTACAAAGGGCTTATAATATTTCCCTTGTTTTCAGACAGAATTTAGGTCTGAGCAAAAGCTTTTGTGTCATCCAACCCCAAAATTTATTGGGGATGGAAGCCCAGATTTGCTGGGACATACCATAAAAAGAATCTCATGAGCAGAGGGTCAAACTGATTTTGGAATATATGAATTATGCCCAGTGTGAGTTTCAATAGGTTTATATATATATATATATATATATATATATATATATATATATACATTTTTACTGATCTATATGATTTTGGGTTCTGAAACTTCTACATATCACATGCGTGATACATAACAGACAATGTCAGCCCCAGGAGGGAGAAAACACTCCAATGAAGCAAGCCAAAGAAACAAGTTTTAAGCAAGGTCAAGTGATGTGTAGACCAGGATTGTTCAATTCCTACCTGTCATGCTGAAGCTTCCAGCTCCTGAATAACAACACATGCTTCCCTTGTCCTAGACAGCCAAGAGTCCGTCTCCTCTCTTGGGCATAAGAATCCCTAGAGTTACATATGGGTAGTAAAGAGTGGACCCAGCTGTCATACTCACAATGACCAAATTGTGTTGATCGTACTTTATACC
The DNA here is from genome assembly GCF_964374135.1 of Grampus griseus. NCBI lineage: Eukaryota > Metazoa > Chordata > Mammalia > Artiodactyla > Delphinidae > Grampus > Grampus griseus. The sequence continues at coordinate 161,674 of NW_028133371.1, forward strand.
AATACATCGCTCCACGCTGAAGTTGCAATAAATGATATATTTGCTTTCTAGACATATGAATGAGACGCCTTACTGGATATACTCCAGGAAGGCCAGAGAAGCTGGCTTCTAATCCATACGGAACAATTCACTGGTGAATTTCTTTCAGGATAACCCATGATTTATCTAGAATATCATCTTTACATATCTGGATCCTTCAAACTAGACAAAGGGAAAATACGGGCTTCAAGCCTCAGTTAGAAATATGGAATGGTGCCATGCTGACAACTGGTGGTCCCTGACCTGTATCTTCTGAGATTAGAACACAGTGTGGTGGATGACCAATTCATGCGTTGAACAAAAGAAGACCTCCTACAGGGCAGTGTAGCTGTTCATTACAGGTATGGCACTTAGGGCTAAGTACCATAAGGACTACAAGAAGAAAAGAAAAACAAGTAACACATGAAGCATATACGATAAGGAGGCACCACAGTGCAGAGCACAAGCTCTGGAATCACACAGGCTTGGATTGAATCCCGGCTAAGCCACTACCATCTATATACCCTGAAGGACAGGCCAAGGTTTAAATGTTCTTTTACCAAATTTCAAAAAAGAAGTGAAGAAAGAACCTATCTGCCAGGAAGGGACATCGTGGGCTGCAGCATCCAGTCGGATCAGGGCTCTGCATCTCCTGCTCAGAAACCTTGGCCACCTGGCTCATGGTGATGCTGGCAGCTGAGCAGCCCTGGAGAAGGCGATCCTGTCTCCAGGACTCGCAGAGGAGCTGGGGAGGTCTCTGGACGAGGTGGCCCACACCCTGGTAAGCTCTGGCTGCCTCCTGCCCTCAGGTCTGAGCAGGCTCTGGCCTCTGGGCCCCGTGGTGGGGAAGGCCTGGCCGATACATACGCAGGGCTGAGGGGCCTGCAGAGCCAGTCCCCAGGCAGGGTGAGCTCTGGACGAGGCTTCCACAGTCCCCAACAGTCTCCGCATTGTGGCCCATCTGGTGCCAAACACCTGCCACCCACAGCCAGTAGTCCCAGCCACTAGAAAGTCCAGAAGCGGCCCCGCCCTTTGCCTTTGGGCTGGGGTTAAGCCAGCAGCTGGTCTTGCATGTGACCCCTGCCTCACCCCCTGCCCCGCCCGCTCTTTCTCTGTGACACCTACAATGGATATGTCATAAAGCCAGGCAGAGCCAGTGCTATAAATTCAGAGGAGTTAGAATCTAGGAAGAGGCTCTCCCACTTTCACTCTCTGCTCTCAGATCAGGCAGGCAATACCTCTAATATGGAAGCTATGGACACCACACCTCCTTCACACGCTGTCCTCTTCCATTCTGCTCCTGTTTTCCCCAGCACCCCATTTATGGCCTTGGCGGGCATCGGTGCTTCAGCAGGAAGCACGTCAGACCCCGAACCTATGGACACCACACCTCCTTCACACGCTGTCATCTTCCATTCTGCTCCTGTTTTCCCCACCACCCCATTTACGGCCCTGGCGGGCATCGGTGCTTCAGCAGGAAGCACGTCAGACCCCGAATCTATGGACACCACACCACCTTCACACGCTGTCATCTTCCATTCTGCTCCTGTTTTCCCCACCACCCCATTTACGGCCCTGGTGAGCATCGGTGCTTCAGCAGGAAGCATGTCAGACCCCGAAATTATGGACACCACACCACCTTCACACGCTGGCATCTTCTATTCTGCTCCTGTTTTCTCCAGCAACCCATTTACGCCTTTGGTGGGCATCGGTGCCTCAGCAGTCAGCACCTCAGACCCCGAACCTATGGACACCACACCTCCTTCCCACGCTGTCATCTTCCATCCTGCTCCTCTTTACCCCAGCACCCCATTTACGGCTTAGGCCGGCACTGGTGCTTCACCAGGCAGCACCTCTAACACCAGAGCTATGGACACCACACCTCCTTCCCAGGCTGTCATTTTCCAGTCTGCCCTGTCTCCAATAGAACCACTACCCATTTCACACTGCTGTTCCAAGTTCTGGGAACACACCACCCAGTGATAGCAATGCCTCAGCCCATGCCTCGACTCATTTACCTGCGACGTGAGCCAACAGACAGACCAACCCTTCAAAGTTATGACAGAAAGTTGAGTAAGTTATACGCTTGGAATTTCATTTATTATTATTAACAAGCACAACTGTAGTGCTTAGACTATAACAAGTACTATTCTAAGGGCTTACCAAATATTAACTCACTTATTCCTCATAATGGCAACCCTAGAGGTAGGGAATATTCATAATGTTCACTTTTCTGGGGGAAACTGAGGCCCAGAGACGTTGAAGAGCTTGCCTAATGCCACACAGTAAGTAGGTGGCAAAACCCGGGATTAAAACCAGACCGTCTAGACTTTCATCACTTTGCTGTGTCACCGTACTATAAGTTGTGGTTAGGGAAGGAACTAAATTGACAAGACTCTGAACTAAAAGGAGAAGGGAGAAATGAGAAAATGAGTGATCCTAGAAACTAGAGTAGAGTTAGGCTCAGAAATTTCTGGTGATGAGACCTGGAAGAACAGGAACTTGGTTGGAATATTAACTTGGGGTAGTATCTGAATCCATGGAGAAATGGTTTGGTTTTCCGTAAAATTTAGAAAGATCAGTTGGATGAAGATTAATGAAGACAAATGTAGAAAGGAAAAGAAAAAGGTGCCTTAAGGGAGACATAACCGCTTCCCTCTACGTACCCACAGGTGGGGTCCTGTGGGAAAGGATGGAGCTCTCTCTACCGGGTTGGTCACCAGGCTGAACAAGGAGAAACATGGCAACCATTGTACTGGTTTTGATGATCTCTCAAAACCAAGGTTTCAGTTTCCAAGAATGACCTACGGTAGCATAACTAGTGTGTGTCACACATGTCACTAAGTGTGTTTCCAGTCTCACATTTTAATTGGAGAACTACTGCCTATGAGGTAGGCATTAGTTCCCTATGGCTGCTGTAACAAATGACTAGAAATGTGCTTGTTTCTAACAAAACACACTTATTTTCTTATGGTTCTGGAAGACAGAGGTCCAAAACCAGTTTCCCTGGGCTGAAACCAGAAGTCGACAGGGCCTTCCATCCTCCTTCTAGAGGCTCTAAGCGAGAATCTGTTTGTTTCCTCGCCAGCATTCCTTCACTTCTGGCCACATCAATGCAACCCCAACTTCGTCATCACATTCTCTTTGGAGTACAAATTCCCTCTGTGTCTCTCTTATGAGAACACCAGTGGTTATATTTGGGCCCATCCAGGTAGTCCAGGAGAATCTTCCCATCTGAGAACCATTACTTTCATCCCACTGGCAAAGTGCCTTCTGCCATTTAAGGTGACATCCACAGGTTCTGGAGAGTAGAATGTGGACATTTGGGGGCAATGGTATTATTCAGTCTACTACAAGGTAGATACTATTATCTTTCTCAGATGTAGGAAATGACGTTTAGGGAAGTAGTTTGTCTCAGGTCTACAATTTCCAGAGTAGAGACTTAAATTCTGCCACTGACACTTTAGGACACACCCTAAACAACTTGAATCTGTGTCCTTAACTACTGCATAATCCTTGGTTAAGAGTCACACTTAGGTATCAAGACCCAATTGAATACAACACAAGTGCTGTCTCCTCTTTCACTATGTTTGCCTGGTGTAGTCATGAATCTTGCCCAGAGCAGAAGAGTTCAGAAAACTGTTATGCAGGTTTACGAAGAGAAAGCATTTACTGTTTGACGTGCCCGGAGTAACGGAAGGCTTTTTCAAATAAAATATGCCACCAAATAGTCAAGTGTCACAACAGAGGTAACCCCGTGGGAGTCACGAGGAGACTAAAATTATCTCCAATTGTGCAGGAGAGAAAAGTTTCACTGAAGGCAGGTGTAGTTCAGCCAAGCCCTACAGCACAGAAGTAGGAATGTGGGTATGTACGAATGGGAAACACTTTAATGCAGAATGGATGAGAAATATGCATTCGACCTATTCTAAAACAACTGGCTTATTAACTCAGTAAATCGATTTAGTCAGTCAAACTAGCTTTAGCTGATTACTTATCCAGGGAATAGCTGTTTAGAGTAATTTTTGTCATAGAACAGTAAATAAAATGGTTGAACTATAGCTTTAGGCTTGCTAAGTGAAATAGATTGCTCTAGATGATTTTCAAGTGACTTACTTGGTAGTACTCACGAAATTGGGGGTTAACAATTGCTTAAGAAAACAAAGAGAATTGATTTTAAATAAAGTACTTACTGTGTGAACTATCTGTTCAGTAGCTCATGATAAATGGATGTTTATAATCCCCACTGGACAACCAACTACTTTTTTGCAAATGGCAATGTGAATTGCTCTCGCATAAACTATAGCAATGACCACCTATCTAATTTGTTGTCCAAACCAGAAATCTTCTAACAATACTGGTGTCCTAATAAAAATAAGCACGATGGGAACACACACTGGGTGTCTCCCGTGTGCCTGTGCATGCATCTATATCTCACTGAAGCCCCATAACAGCCCCCAAGAGAGGGACTCTGAGTGTCCCCATGCTGCTTGTGGAGAGAAACAGGCACAGGAAGGTTCAATAGTCTATCTACCTAATATCACACAGAGGGTGGGAGAGCCCGTTTTTAAACCACCTGCCTCCAATTCCAGGTGCCAGGAGCCAGACTCAGCCTACAGCTCTCTTCTGCTCGCCTGGAGGTGAAACAAGGTGTCATGATTAGTCAAATCCCGGTCTTCACTCATCAAGGTAGCTTGAACACCTGCACGTCCTCCAAGTAGCATGTAGCATAAGCAATAAGATGTTTGCCCCGTGATCCTCCAGGAACTTGCAATCAGCTGGGCCTGGTTAGGCTGAGCTGGTTTAGAGTGGAGAGGACCACCGATCTTCCACCTGGGCAAGTGCCTTTTGACCTCCTGCCATCAGAGGGCCGAAAACTCCAGCCTGAGAATGTGCTGAGGCCTGTAGCCTAGTTATGCCAGCTCAGAACAATGATGAGCACACGTTTTTCCAATCACCTTTCTTCATGCTCCGCATGCCTCATACTGCCCTGCTTCTTTATTCTGTATCCCACAGATATCCAAAACCCCTTGCCTTTGGGGAGGCAGATTTGAGACCTATTGTCACATCACGTCCTCGCTTGGCTGCCCTGTGAATAAACCTCCTCTTTGCTGCAAACCTCAGCATTTCAGTGTTTTGGCTTGCTGCACCTCAGACAGAATGGTTGGGAGCAGTGGTACAGGACCCTTGCATGTGAGGGAAGCTGGTTCCTAGTAGTCACATTGCGGATGTTTTCTCCTCTCGGGGTGGGGGTGGGGCAGACATCCTGCTCTTCCGGAAAGGGAGGAACACAGGTGCCAAACCCTTGCCCTCAGCGTCACCGTCACCTAGGAGCTTGTTAGAAGCACAGAATCCAGGCCCCACCCAGAACTACTGAATACCAGCCTGCATTTAACAAGATCCCCAAGAGAGGCATACCCATATTAAAGTTGGAGAGGCACCAAGCTGTCATCGTCTTCTCCGCAGCTAATGAAAACGAAGCAAAGATTCATCCCGAGCCGACTCTGGCTCAGTCACCTGGATATCCCATGAGCTCATTTAATCCTCCCCAGAACCTGCAAATGAGACTGAGGGTCAGAGTGGTCTAGCACCCAAGGTTCCATAAGAGAACATGACCAAGGCCCCTGAGCACAGCATGGCACCACCGCAGCCCAAACCGTGGGCCTGGAGGGTAGACCAGGCTCCCCACGCAGAGTTCACACCATTCGACAGATGCCCACAGCAGACCACAAGGCAATATGAGAAGTAACTTCTGATTGTGGAATCTCTGAACTTTGAGATTGAAAGAAAAAAATCTGTTTTCGGGGGATGGTTAAAACAGTTCTACCAAGGAGTAAAGAGAGGGCATCTCAAGGGTCCTTCTGGACTAAGAATTTAATGCCTACTTATTGAGAAATGCTCCGTGCATTTGCTCAGCCCTACGCCAAGATGAAGTTCTCTGTGCCCTAGAAGCTTAGGTTCTATAAAGGCCACAGAAATGGGTGAGACCTAAAAAATGCCAGAACAATGCAACGGCCTTAATCAGACTGTCTTTGCTTTGCCTTGCTTACAAGTCACTGACTTTAAACTGAATATGGTGTCATGTCTTTATGTTTCTTGAAGCTTTTTTTTTTTCAAAAGATCATATAAAGATTTTCTTCCATGGTAAGACTTTTATATTGTATTTTTCTTAAACTGGACTGTGGCACATTTACCCTCCATCAGATGATTGCTTATAACTCACCTTGCTTTGTTAAGAATACCGCTAGAGGCTTCTATGTCCCTACTAAAGAAAATACATTTTCAGGCCCATTGAAACCAATGAAAATCCAAGATTTCAGAGCACAAGATAATGAAAATTCTCTCTATCCGCGTCTTTTACTGCTTTTAATCTGTTAACAGTCCCTAAGTGTGTCAGATGAAAGGTACTGTCGTGGGAATTGACATCATTAACAGCATTCCATACAGGTAAGTCTTGATTGTTCCAAGTTCTCAAAATGTTGGACATATTTACTGCCTCTATGACATCTCTAGGGTGTGTGGAAGAAATAAAAAAGAGGCCTGTACAATGTATTTCTCCAAATATACACACAAATAGTTTGCACATACAAACAGGGAAACCTTATAAATAACGTATGGGGAGCAAAGGATTGTCGGTAACGGAACTACTCATTTCGAAAGACAACACTGTCACCAAGTGTCCCCTCACCAAAACTGACTGGGAATTTTTAGGGGCCACAAAACCAGAGATGGAGATTTTTAGGCACATTCTTGCCAGAAAAGAGAGCCTAGGGCATAAACCACTCAACTTGTTGGCACGAATGCCAGGGCAACCCAAGCAAGTGGATATACAAGCCTACGTAACGCTTGGAAGTAGGAAGCTTTGGGGGACTACACCTGGGCTGGTACTGGCCTCCCTCCCCAAAGGGACAAGGAGAGCAGAAACCTGGGTGGAGTCAAGAGAGAGAACAAAGAAAGGCAAGACTGGGTATGGAGCAACGTGTGGATCCAGGAGCATGTGTCTCAGAACTGCTGGGGCTCTGCAGACCAGCTGCATCCCCATTCTCCTTGACCCTCATGGGTATAATGAACTCAGGATGGGCGCATCCCGGCTGCCAAGTCACTTCCACCTGTCCATGGAGTTGACAGTTACTTGCTCACAGTGAACCAACCTCTCTGGACCTAACAGCTACTGCAGGAGGCGGTAGTGGAGAACAAGGTGACGACAACGACCAGATGCGAAGGAGGAAGCGATGTTCAGCGGACCGACTGGGTGGACTGATGGTGTGGGGTTAAGTCTGCAGAGCTAAAGGGGCCAGATGTAGAAAAGGGAAGGGGAACCATGAGGATATGGTCAAACCCCATCGTATGGATATTTCATCCATATGTTGTATGCAAATCCCATTCAATTTGCTCTGAGTGAACAAGAGAGAACTAAATTATCCTTTAAACCATGTCAGTGACTTTATTTACCATCTCATTTGATGAGCTCATAGCCCAGGGTCAGAGGGAAATGGGAGCTGTGAGTCTGCCATCTCTCAGGAAGTCTCAGGCCTCAGAGGCCCCTCAGAGCCAAACTACCTCACCTTTTGCACTTTTCAAGCAACGTTATTCCTAAGTGCGAGTCACCCTCTTCATCAGGTTCTCCAAGAAACAGCAATCTCTCCCAATGAGAGAGTAAAAATGGGCTACTTTGGCTTGCTGAGGCACAATATGTAGTTCTCCAAAATGGTACCTGCCTGGGGATTTTTCAAGAAAATTAAGCATCAGTGGTGATTTGTTTGTCTTCACATAACGTATGACCCAGGTGTGCTGAGAAATAAGAAAAGGACGAACGAATCAAGGGCGGCTGATCCAAGGAGGCAAGGGGCAACTTCCACAGCCTACGTGGAAAGCTAGAGGGAGGGAACATCCAGCTGGTGGGAGCTGAAGACAGGGGCCAGTCCTCCTTGGGCTCGGGATGCCACCCCCTCTTCCTACATCTTCATGCTCTCCTTCTCTGTTGGCCCCTCCCAGCCATATTAAAGAGCCTCAAGGAACTGCTCTCCTCCATTCCATTCTCCTGTCCTCCTATCCACCCCTCCCTTCTTTCCCTTTGCCATCAATTTCTTGACTTGCCCCCCATTTCTCCCCTTCCATCCACACTGCGGTCTGGTTTCTGCCCCACTACTCTCGTGAAACTGATCTCCTTGAAGCCCCCAATGATTTCTCCGTTGACAAGTCCAGGGCACTACTTCTCAATCCTTATCTTTGTGACCGCCAAGCCAAGTCAGATCTTAAACAACGTCTCTGTCTTGAAAATCTCTTCCCTTGGCTTCCGCGCCACCTTTCCTTTTCTTTCCATGAGACCGATCACAACCAGTGCTGCAGATTCCATCGAATTAAGGAATGCTGTTGCCTACATGTGTGAATGAGCTCAAGTGAGTAAAGTACTGAAGTAGAGGACAGCTAAAGTGAAACGTCTTCATGAATGTCCACGTGGCTGAGCAGCAAGTTAACCTTTCCTACATGTGCTAAAGAAGAAGAGTTGGGTTTTATTTTATTTACTTTTCCCTGGACTGTGTTGAATGACTATCATCTACAAGTTCAGGCTACTTTTGGCTGAGGATTAATGCACTGGGAGAGCTGAGAGAAAACTGAACAATAGAGCTGTCTTTTTCTTGACCAGTTCACCTTAGTTTCCCAAACTCTAAGTCTTTCCCGAATTCTTTCTCCTTTTTATTGTAGTAAAAGGAACATAACACAACATCCACCATTTGGATCATTTTACAATTCACCGTACCATTCAGTGGAAATTACTACTGTCACAGTGTTGTGCAACTATCACCACTGCCTAGCTGCAAAACATTTTCATCAACCAAGAGGAAACCTACACCCATTTTAAGGAGTCATTCCCTATTTCCCTCTCTTCCAACCCCCTGGCAACCACTAATGTAGAATCTTTTCTGTGTGTATGGATTTGCCACTGCTGGACATTTCATATAAATGGAACCATACGATATGTAGCCTTTCATGCCTGACTCCTTTCACTTAGTTGCATCCATCATGTAGCATGTATCAGAAATCCACTCACTGTTATGGCTGAATCCTTCATACCCTTTGAATACAAAATTAAAACTACGTTGAGAGTGAAGCTCTGTTTTAACGGCACATCTATTAGGCCAATTCATTGAAAGAAGCTGAAGATGGAGATATTGTTGTGAAATGATAATCATTGAGAAGCCTCAGCCAATTGGATAACGAAAAGTTTGGGAAATGTTGCAAAAAATTATCTGCTTTACGTTAAAAGCCTATTAAACGAGGATGCAGGAGATTGTCTTTTTCTTGCAGGTAACTTAAATGAGGCAGAAAGAAATAACTGCCCTTTAAAACACATTTTGAAAGGATTCTATTTATTCTTAATACATGAATGGGAGTACGGGAAGTTCACATCCATATGGACTCCCTGTCCAAACACTGTTTATCGTTCTAGCCACCACTATCGAATTATATTTCTTGAGAGTAAGGCAACTCAATTCCTGCATGTTACTTTCTAAAATTCATCCATCAAATCCATTAATACAGTATAAACAAGAGTTGTTCATGTTTAAGTGCACTTCAAATATCAGGTATAAAGAACCCCCAGTAAGAAAAAGAATCCTATATCTCTTGCCAGAATGTGGTCAGCTGTGGGTGCTCTGCTAGCTGAAAGACACATTCATTATTAAGGGGATAGAGGCTGTTTAAGTGGGATGAGAGCCAAAAAATTTTAACTTCATATATGTGTGAAGAACAGTGCTAGGTTATCTCATATTCTATATCAGTCAAGGCTCACCATTTTACATACGTGAAAAGCAAAGTTAAAAGTGTATTAGTAGGGCTTCCCTGTTGGCGCGGTGGTTAAGGATCCACCTGCCAGTGCACGGGACACACGTTTGAGCCCTGATGCGGGAAGATCCCACATGCCACGGAGCAACTAAGACCATGTGCCACAAATACTGAGCCTGCGTGCTAGAGCCCGTGAACCACAGCTACAGAAGCCCACGCACCTAGACCCCATGCTCAGCAACAACGAGAAGCCACCACAATGAGAAGCCCGCGTACTGCAACAAAGAGTGGCCCCCGCTCACCGTAACTAGAGAAAGCCCGCGCACAGCAACGAAGAGCCTAGGCAGCCAAAGATAAATAAATAAATACGTCTATTTTTAAGAAAAGTGTTTTAGTAACTTACTAAAAGGCAGGCAACCGGTAAACGTGAGCAAGAATTCAATCCCAAATCTGTCACACTGAAGTTTAAGCTAATACTTGAGATTAATAAAAACAGCACTAAATTAAAAGTTCAGAGATATTTTTTATTTCATACTTTCACTAATGCTCTTTGGAGATAAATCATGTCATTTATATGGGCCTTAGTTTTCACAACTTTAATAGTTGGAAGCTTGACTAGATGATCTGTATGTAGTCTTCCAATTCTAAAATGTTCCACTAATTTGGATTGCTACAATAATTGCCCTTGCAATACATGCATGCTGCCACCAAGTAGCAGTAGAGACTACTAGTTCCTTTTTTACCCCTAGTGGGGGTGCATTTTGACAGCGGACTTATCCGTCAATAGTACAACCTGTTAGTATAACTATAAGATAACAAAATAATCTGGTATTCTTTCCTGTAAAAGAGAAGCTTTACATTGTGTCTGTGAATCGTACCAGAATCACCTGTAGGTTTTTAAATATAGAGGAAATCCTGAACCCATTGAATGAGACTCTTCAGAGACAGGACTTGGGCATCTGGAATTTTGGGTTCCCATCATTTGTATATTTTATTTCATTTCCTTTTTGCCTATGTACAATATTTGTCACATCCTTTTGAATCTTTAAAACTTTCCTTTTGTTTTAAATTTTAGAATATTCCATAATCTTCACCTACTTTTCATAAGGTGTTATCTGTTATGTTTATTCGATCTTGTGCTTCTCCTGGTTAAGACTTCTTTCTTTCCTTTTTTTTTGTTTTTTTCAGGGCCCTGCCTCATGTCTTGCAGGATCTTAGTTCCCTGACCTGGGATTGGACCCCAGGGCCCCAGCAGTGAAAGCGTCATGTTCTAAATACTGGACCACCAGGGAAGTCCCAAGATTTCAGTTGTAAATGACTTCTTTCCCCACTCTAATTCATTCCTGGGATCAGTTTCATGTTTGGACGTTAAAGCAACCTTGCATTGCCAGAATAAAGCTACTTTGATTCTGATATATGATTGTTTTACATACCATGGATAGAGTTTGTGCTTCTCTTTACACATTTTGCATGCATGTTCAAAGGAGAAACTGGCCTGTGATTCTATTCTCGTAATATTCTTTATCGATTTTTTTGTTGCTTTTTTAAGATTCTATACTTTATGTTTTATTTATTTATTTTTGGCTGCATTGGGTCTTCATTGCTGCATGCGAGCTTTCTCTAGTTTCGGCGAGCGGGGGTCTATTCTTTGTTGCGGTGAGTAGGCTTCTCATTGCAGCCTTCTGACCCCATGGGCTTCTGACCCCATTCGTCAGTGCTACTTCAGGTCCTCACCCCTTCCCTTCTGACCCTGGGCGGTGAAATCCTCTTTCTGCGGCTGGCGTGCGGCAGAAAGTCAATGAGGCAAGAGTAGGTTTGGAGTATCCAAGGAGCAGAAAGGATGTCAGCGTGTGGAAAACAGAGCGAGCAAATTGGAGAGGAGAACGAAACAGTCAAAGAGGAAACAGAGGCCCAGATTTCTAGGTCTGTGGAGGCACTCTGAGGACTTTGCATTTTCTGTGAAGAAGCCACTGAAGAAATTTGAGTGACATGATCTGACTTATGTTTTAACAAGATCTCTCTGGATGCCACGCTGATTAGAGACTGTAGGAGAGCAAGGACAAGCCCCAGAAGACCAACAGTTGATTCAAAGAAATGATTACTCAAACATGGTCCCCCTCCTCAGTGAAGACGCAGAGCAGGAATTGGCAAATAATGGCCACGAATCAAATCAGGCTCTCAGCCTGGATCTGTGGGACTGTGAGCTAATAATGGTTCTCACGTTTAGAAAGCTTGTTGAAGAGGAAAGAGGAGGAGAAGCTACAGAAACTGTATATGGCCCACAAAGCCTAAGATATTTAAAATCCAGAAAATGCTTTCCAACACCTGACGTAAAGCATGTGGCTGGTAGGAGGTCCTCAACCGAATTTGGAAGAGGAATACATGAGTCAGTTAGTTCCTGAAAACACTGTAAAGTGATAGGTGTCAAGAAACATTTACCCCTTCACCCTTAACCTTCACAAATGATGCCAGTTCCATTGAGCTATGGAAAAATACATTCTGGCTTTCCGAAAAATAACCCAGAGGACATTTTCTCACATAGGCAAGGTCATAAACAACTGTCAAGTGAAGTTGAAATAGCAACAAATCAAATAATAACAAAAAACATTTTTACTGATTTTTAAATCTTACAAAGCATTTTCATGTTCATTATCTAATTTAATCCTCCAATCAACGTCATGAGATAGTTATTATTTCCCCATTAGAAATGACCACATATGAAATCCTGAGTGATTGCTCAAGAAAAGCTGAAATCTTGAGTGTTACATCTATTAAGGCCATGGTTGGGTGTTTTCCCATGGGAACATTGGATGCTAAAATCCACAGGGATTTTCAGCTCAAGATGGCAGACTAGGAAATATATTTACTTTCTGTTCCTCCTGAAACCATATCTAAATAAAACTGTAGAAATACGAAAATTAATCAACCAATAAAAGCCAAGATATTCTGGAAGTCATCAACCACAGAAAGATTTCAACACATTTCGAGAAGGCAAGCAATGAAATGGAGGAGCCATGAATAAAATAATGAAGAAAAAAAGGCTGAGCCTAAGTAAGGTCTGCACAAAGTCACTCAGCTTTTGCTGAGCTCTGGTTATAGTCAAGGGCAGAGGAAAGAAGAGGGGCTGAAAACAAGGAGACAAACGTCATTTTAGGAAAAACACTTCATTTAATGAGCTCCAGGGAACACTCAGCCTGCTGCCATACTAACTCATGAATTACAATGGATTGTTGGTAAGCAAGACAAGAAAACAGGGAAGAAACAAAAGAAACAAAAATCAAGACACTGTTTCTAACTGAACTCTTCTCAAATGAGATCGAGGAATTATGGTTCAATGTCACAGCTGTAAATCATTTCTGCTCTTGGAGAGGTTACAAAGGGCTTATAATATTTCCCTTGTTTTCAGACAGAATTTAGGTCTGAGCAAAAGCTTTTGTGTCATCCAACCCCAAAATTTATTGGGGATGGAAGCCCAGATTTGCTGGGACATACCATAAAAAGAATCTCATGAGCAGAGGGTCAAACTGATTTTGGAATATATGAATTATGCCCAGTGTGAGTTTCAATAGGTTTATATATATATATATATATATATATATATATATATATATATATACATTTTTACTGATCTATATGATTTTGGGTTCTGAAACTTCTACATATCACATGCGTGATACATAACAGACAATGTCAGCCCCAGGAGGGAGAAAACACTCCAATGAAGCAAGCCAAAGAAACAAGTTTTAAGCAAGGTCAAGTGATGTGTAGACCAGGATTGTTCAATTCCTACCTGTCATGCTGAAGCTTCCAGCTCCTGAATAACAACACATGCTTCCCTTGTCCTAGACAGCCAAGAGTCCGTCTCCTCTCTTGGGCATAAGAATCCCTAGAGTTACATATGGGTAGTAAAGAGTGGACCCAGCTGTCATACTCACAATGACCAAATTGTGTTGATCGTACTTTATACCAATACATCGCTCCACGCTGAAGTTGCAATAAATGATATATTTGCTTTCTAGACATATGAATGAGACGCCTTACTGGATATACTCCAGGAAGGCCAGAGAAGCTGGCTTCTAATCCATACGGAACAATTCACTGGTGAATTTCTTTCAGGATAACCCATGATTTATCTAGAATATCATCTTTACATATCTGGATCCTTCAAACTAGACAAAGGGAAAATACGGGCTTCAAGCCTCAGTTAGAAATATGGAATGGTGCCATGCTGACAACTGGTGGTCCCTGACCTGTATCTTCTGAGATTAGAACACAGTGTGGTGGATGACCAATTCATGCGTTGAACAAAAGAAGACCTCCTACAGGGCAGTGTAGCTGTTCATTACAGGTATGGCACTTAGGGCTAAGTACCATAAGGACTACAAGAAGAAAAGAAAAACAAGTAACACATGAAGCATATACGATAAGGAGGCACCACAGTGCAGAGCACAAGCTCTGGAATCACACAGGCTTGGATTGAATCCCGGCTAAGCCACTACCATCTATATACCCTGAAGGACAGGCCAAGGTTTAAATGTTCTTTTACCAAATTTCAAAAAAGAAGTGAAGAAAGAACCTATCTGCCAGGAAGGGACATCGTGGGCTGCAGCATCCAGTCGGATCAGGGCTCTGCATCTCCTGCTCAGAAACCTTGGCCACCTGGCTCATGGTGATGCTGGCAGCTGAGCAGCCCTGGAGAAGGCGATCCTGTCTCCAGGACTCGCAGAGGAGCTGGGGAGGTCTCTGGACGAGGTGGCCCACACCCTGGTAAGCTCTGGCTGCCTCCTGCCCTCAGGTCTGAGCAGGCTCTGGCCTCTGGGCCCCGTGGTGGGGAAGGCCTGGCCGATACATACGCAGGGCTGAGGGGCCTGCAGAGCCAGTCCCCAGGCAGGGTGAGCTCTGGACGAGGCTTCCACAGTCCCCAACAGTCTCCGCATTGTGGCCCATCTGGTGCCAAACACCTGCCACCCACAGCCAGTAGTCCCAGCCACTAGAAAGTCCAGAAGCGGCCCCGCCCTTTGCCTTTGGGCTGGGGTTAAGCCAGCAGCTGGTCTTGCATGTGACCCCTGCCTCACCCCCTGCCCCGCCCGCTCTTTCTCTGTGACACCTACAATGGATATGTCATAAAGCCAGGCAGAGCCAGTGCTATAAATTCAGAGGAGTTAGAATCTAGGAAGAGGCTCTCCCACTTTCACTCTCTGCTCTCAGATCAGGCAGGCAATACCTCTAATATGGAAGCTATGGACACCACACCTCCTTCACACGCTGTCCTCTTCCATTCTGCTCCTGTTTTCCCCAGCACCCCATTTATGGCCTTGGCGGGCATCGGTGCTTCAGCAGGAAGCACGTCAGACCCCGAACCTATGGACACCACACCTCCTTCACACGCTGTCATCTTCCATTCTGCTCCTGTTTTCCCCACCACCCCATTTACGGCCCTGGCGGGCATCGGTGCTTCAGCAGGAAGCACGTCAGACCCCGAATCTATGGACACCACACCACCTTCACACGCTGTCATCTTCCATTCTGCTCCTGTTTTCCCCACCACCCCATTTACGGCCCTGGTGAGCATCGGTGCTTCAGCAGGAAGCATGTCAGACCCCGAAATTATGGACACCACACCACCTTCACATGCTGTCATCTTCCATTCTGCTCCTGTTTTCCCCAGCACCCCATTTACGGCCCTGGCGGCCATCGGTGCTTCAGCAGGAAGCATGTCAGACCCCGAACCTATGGACACCACACCTCCTTCACACGCTGTCATCTTCTATTCTGCTCCTGTTTTCTCCAGCAACCCATTTACGCCTTTGGTGGGCATCAGTGCCTCAGCAGTCAGCACCTCAGACCCCGAACCTATGGACACCACACCTCCTTCCCACGCTGTCATCTTCCTTCCTGCTCCTCTTTACCCCAGCACCCCATTTACGGCTTAGGCCGGCACTGGTGCTTCACCAGGCAGCACCTCTAACACCAAAGCTATGGACACCACACCTCCTTCCCAGGCTGTCATTTTCCAGTCTGCCCTGTCTCCAATAGAACCACTACCCATTTCACACTGCTGTTCCAAGTTCTGGGAACACACCACCCAGTGATAGCAATGCCTCAGCCCATGCCTCGACTCATTTACCTGCGACGTGAGCCAACAGACAGACCAACACTTCAAAGTTATGACAGAAAGTTGAGTAAGTTATACGCTTGGAATTTCATTTATTATTATTAACAAGCACAACTGTAGTGCTTAGACTATAACAAGTACTATTCTAAGGGCTTACCAAATATTAACTCACTTATTCCTCATAATGGCAACCCTAGAGGTAGGGAATATTCATAATGTACACTTTTCTGGGGGAAACTGAGGCCCAGAGACGTTGAAGAGCTTGCCTAATGTCACACAGTAAGTAGGTGGCAAAACCCAGGATTAAAACCAGACCGTCTAGACTTTCATCACTTTGCTGTGTCACCGTATTATAAGTTGTGGTTAGGGAAGGAACTAAATTGACAAGACTCTGAACTAAAAGGAGAAGGGAGAAATGAGAAAATGAGTGATCCTAGAAACTAGAGTAGAGTTAGGCTCAGAAATTTCTGGTGATGAGACCCGGAAGAACAAGAACTTGGTTGGAATATTAACTTGGGGTAGTATCTGAATCCATGGAGAAATGGTTTTGTTTTCTGTAAAATTTAGAAAGGTCAGTTGGATGAAGATTAATGAAGACAAAAGTAGAAAGGAAAAGAAAAAGGTGCCTTAAGGGAGACATAACCGCTTCCCTCTACGTACCCACAGGTGGGGTCCTGTGGGAAAGGATGGAGCTCTCTCTACCAGGTTGGTCACCAGGCTGAACAAGGAGAAACATGGCAACCATTGTACTGGTTTTGATGATCTCTCAAAACCAAGGCTTCAGTTTCCAAGAACGACCTATGGTAGCATAACTAGTGTGTGTCACACATGCCACTAAGTGTGTTTCCAGTCACACATTTTAATTGGACAGCTACTTCCTATGAGGTAGGCATTAGTTCCCTATGGCTGCTGTAACAAATGACTACAAATGTGCTTGCTTCTAACAAAACACACTTATTTTCTTATGGTTCTGGAAGACAGAGGTCCAAAACCAGTTTCCCTGGGCTGAAACCAGAAGTCGACAGGGCCATCCATCCTCCTTCTAGAGGCTCTAAGCGAGAATCTGTTTGTTTCCTCGCCAGCATTCCTTCACTTCTGGCCACATCAATGCAACCCCAACTTCGTCATCACATTCTCTTTGGAGTACAAATTCCCTCTGCCTCTCTCTTACGAGAACACCAGTGGTTATATTTGGGCCCATCCAGGTAGTCCAGGAGAATCTTCCCATCTGAGAACCATTACTTTCATCCCACTGGCAAAGTGCCTTCTGCCATTTAAGGTGACATCCACAGGTTCTGGAGAGTAGAATGTGGACATTTGGGGGCAATGGTATTATTCAGTCTACTACAAGGTAGATACTATTATCTTTCTCAGATGTCGGAAATGACGTTTAGGGAAGTAGTTTGTCTCAGGTCTACAATTTCCAGAGTAGAGACTTAAATTCTGCCACTGACACTTTAGGACACACCCTAAACAACTTGAATCTGTGTCCTTAACTACTGCATAATCCTTGGTTAAGAGTCACACTTAGGTATCAAGACCCAATTGAATACAACACAAGTACTGTCTCCTCTTTCACTATGTTTGCCTCGTGTACTGATGAATCTTGCCCAGAGCAGAAGAGTTCAGAAAATTGTTATGCAGGTTTACGAAGAGAAAGCATTTACTGTTTGATGTGCCCGGAGTAACGGAAGGCTTTTTCAAATAAAATATGCCACCAAATAGTCAAGTGTCACAACAGAGGTAACCCCGTGGGAGTCACGAGGAGACTAAAATTATCTCCAATTGTGCAGGAGAGAAAAGTTTCACTGAAGGCAGGTGTAGTTCAGCCAAGCCCTACAGCACAGAAGTAGGAATGTGGGTATGTACGAATGGGAAACACTTTAATGCAGAATGGATGAGAAATATGCATTTGACCTATTCTAAAACAACTGGCTTATTAACTCAGTAAATCGATTTAGTCAGTCAAACTAGCTTTAGCTGATTACTTATCCAGGGAATAGCTGTTTAGAGTAATTTTTGTCATAGAACAGTAAATAAAATGGTTGAACTATAGCTTTAGGCTTGCTAAGTGAAATAGATTTCTCTAGATGATTTTCAAGTGACTTACTTGGTAGTACTCACGAAATTGGGGGTTAACAATTGCTTAAGAAAACAAAGAGAATTGATTTTAAATAAAGTACTTACTGTGTGAACTATCTGTTCAGTAGCTCATGTTAAATGGATGTTTATAATCCCCATTGGACAACCAACTACTTTTTTGCAAATGGCAATGTGAATTGCTCTCCCATAAACTATAGCAATGACCACCTATCTAATTTGTTGTCCAAACCAGAAATCTTCTAACAATACTGGTGTCCTAATAAAAATAAGCACGAAGGGAACACACACTGGGTGTCTCCCGTGTGCCTGTGCATGCATCTATATCTCACTGAAGCCCCATAACAGCCCCCAAGAGAGGGACTCTGAGTGTCCCCATGCTGCTTGTGGAGAAACAGGCACAGGAAGGTTCAATAGTCTATCTACCTAATATCACACAGAGGGTGGGAGAGCCCGTGTTTTTTTTTTTTTTTTTAATCATGAATAAGTTTATAAGTTGCTATCTCTTTCAATTTTTTTTTTTAACATCTTTATTGGGGTATAATTGCTTTACAATGGTGTGTTAGTTTCTGCTTTATAACAAAGTGAATCAGTCATACATAAACATATGTTCCCATATGTCTTCCCTGTTGCGTCTCCCTCCCTCCCACCCTCCCCATCCCACCCCTCCAGGCTGTCACAAAGCACCGAGCCAATATCCCTGCGCCATGCGGCTGCTTCCCACTAGCTATCTACCTTACTGCGTTTGTTAGTGTGTATATGCCCATGACTCTCCCTCGCCCTGTCACAGCTCACCCTTCCCCCTCCCCATAACCTCAAGTCCGTTCTCTAGGAGGTCTGCATCTTCATTCCTGCTTTACCCCTAGGTTCTTCATGACATTTTTTTCTTAAATTCCATATATATGTGTTAGCATACGGTATTTGTCTTTTTCTTTCTGACTTACTTCACTCTGTATGACAGACTCTAGGTCTATCCACCTCATTACAAATAGCTCAATTTCGTTTCTTTTTATGGCTGAGTAATATTCCATTGTATATATGTGCCACATCTTCTTTATCCATTCATCCGATGACGGGCACTTAGGTTGTTTCCATCTCCGGGCTATTGTAAATAGAGCTGCAATGAACATTTTGGTACATGACTCTTTTTGAATTTTGGTTTTCTCAGGGTATATGCCCAGTAGTGGGATTGCTGGGTCATATGGTAGTTCTATTTGTAGTTTTTTAAGGAACCTCCATACTGTTCTCCATAGTGGCTGAACCAATTCACATTCCCACCAGCAGTGCAAGAGTGTTCCCTTTTCTCCACACCCTCTCCAGCATTTATTGTTTCTAGATTTTTTGATGATGGCCATTCTGACTGGTGTGAGATGATATCTCATTGTAGTTTTGATTTGCATTTCTCTAATGATTAGTGATGTTGAGCATTCTTTCATGTGTTTGTTGGCAGTCTGTATATCTTCTTTGGAGAAATGTCTATTTAGGTCTTCTGCCCATTTTTGGATTGGGTTGTTTGTTTTCTTGTTATTGAGCTGCATGAGCTGCTTGTAAATTTTGGAGATTAATCCTTTGTCGGTTGCTTCATTTGCAAATATTTTCTCCCATTCTGAGGGTTGTCTTTTGGTCTTGTTTACGGTTTCCTTTGCTGTGCAAAAGCTTTGAAGTTTCATTAGGTCCCATTTGTTTATTTTTGTTTTTATTTCCATTACTCTAGGAGGTGGGTCAGAAAGGATCTTGCTTTGATTTATGTCATAGAGTGTTCTGCCTATGTTTTCCTCTAAGAGTTTGATAGTTTCTGGCCTTACATTTAGGTCTTTAATCCATTTTGAGAGCCCGTTTTTAAACCAGCTGCCTCCAATTCCAGGTGCCAGGAGCCAGACTCAGCCTACAGATCTCTTCTGCTCGCCTGGAGGTGAAACAAGGTGTCATGATTAGTCAAATCCCGGTCTTCACTCATCAAGGTAGCTTGAACACCTGCACGTCCTCCAAGTAGCATGTAGCATAAGCAATAAGATGTTTGCCCCTTGATCGTCCAGGAACTTGGAATCAGCTGTGCCTGGTTAGGCTGAGCTGGTTTAGAGTGGAGAGGACCACCGATCTTCCACCTGGGCAAGTGCCTTTTGACCTCCTGCCATCAGAGGGCCAAAACTCCAGCCTGAGAATGTGCTGAGGCCTGTAGCCTAGTTACGCCAGCTCAGAACAATGATGAGCACACGTTTTTCCAATCACCTTTCCTCATGCTCCCCATGCCTCATACTGCCCTGCTTCTTTATTCTTTATCCCACAGATACCCAAAGCCCCTTGCCTTTGCGGAGGCGGATTTGAGACCTATTGTCACGTCACATCCTCGCTTGGCTGCCCTGTGAATAAAGCTCCTCTTTGTTGCAAACCTCAGCATTTCAGTGTTTTGGCTTGCTGTGCCTCAGACAGAATGGTTGGGAGCAGTGGTACAGGACCCTTGCATGTGAGGGAAGCTGGTTCCTAGTAGTCACATTGCGGATGTTTTCTCCTCTCGGGGTGGGGGTGGGGCAGACATCCTGCTCTTCCGGAAAGGGAGAAACACAGGTGCCAAACCCTTGCCCTCAGCGTCACCGTCACCTAGGCGCTTGTTAGAAGCACAGAATCCAGGCCCCACCCAGAACTACTGAATACCAGCCTGCATTTAACAAGATCCCCAAGAGAGGCATACCCATATTAAAGTTGGAGAGGCACCAAGCTGTCATTGTCTTCTCCGCAGCTAATGAAAACGAAGCAAAGACTCATCCTGAGCCGACTCTGCCTCAGTCACCTGGATATCCCATGAGCTCATTTAATCCTCCCCAGAACCTGCAAATGAGACTGAGGGTCAGAGTGGTCTAGCACCCAAGGTTCCATAAGAGAACATGACCAAGGCTCACTGGAGCCAAGACTTCCAAAAAAGAAGGTCCCTGAGCACAGCATGGCACCACCGCAGCCCAAACCGTGGGCCTGGAGGGTAGACCAGGCTCCCCACGCAGAGTTCACACCATTCGACAGATGCCCACAGCAGACCACAAGGCAATATGAGAAGTAACTTCTGATTGTGGAATCTCTGAATTTTGAGATTGAAAGAAAAAAATCTGTTTTCGGGGGATGGTTAAAACAGTTCTACCAAGGAGTAAAGAGAGGGCATCTTGAAGCTCCTTCTGGACTAAGAATTTAATGCCTACTTATTGAGAAATGCTCCGTGCATTTGCTCAGCCCTACGCCAAGATGAAGTTCTCTGTGCCCTGGAAGCTTAGGTTCTAAAAAGGCCACAGAAATGGGTGAGACCTAACACATGCCAGAACAATGCAACGGCCTTAATCAGACTGTCTTTGCTTTGCCTTGCTTACAAGTCACTGACTTTAAACGGAATATGGTGTCATGTCTTTATGTTTCTTGAAGCTTTTTTTTTTCAAAAGATCATATAAAGATTTTCTTCCATGGTAAGACTTTTATATTGTATTTTTCTTAAACTGGACTGTGGCACATTTACCCTCCATCAGATGATTGCTTATAACTCACCTTGCTTTGTTAAGAATACCGCTAGAGGCTTCTATGTCCCTACTAAAGAAAATACATTTTCAGGCCCATTGAAACCAATGAAAATCCAAGATTTCAGAGCACAAGATAATGAAAATTCTCTCTATCTGCGTCTTTTACTGCTTTTAATCTGTTAACAGTCCCTAAGTGTGTCAGATGAAAGGTACTGTCGCGGGAATTGACATCATTAACAGCATTCCATACAGGTAAGTCTTGATTGTTCCAAGTTCTCAAAAAGTTGGACATATTTACTGCCTCTATGACATCTCTAGGGTGTGTGGAAGAAATAAAAAAGAGGCCTGTACAATGTATTTCTCCAAATATACACACAAATAGTTTGCACATACAAACAGGGAAACCTTATAAATAACGTATGGGGAGCAAAGGATTGTCGGTAACGGAACTACTCATTTCGAAAGACAACACTGTCACCAAGTGTCCCCTCACCAAAACTGACTGGGAATTTTTAGGGGCCACCAAACCAGAGATGGAGATTTTTAGGCACATTCTTGCCAGAAAAGAGAGCCTAGGGCATAAACCACTCAACTTGTTGGCACGAATGCCAGGGCAACCCAAGCAAGTGGATATACAAGTCTACGTAACGCTTGGAAGTAGGAAGCTTTGGGGGACTACACCTGGGCTGGTACTGGCCTCCCTCCCCAAAGGGACAAGGAGAGCAGAAACCTGGATGGAGTCAAGAGAGAGAACAAAGAAAGGCAAGGCTGGGTATGGAGCAACGTGTGGATCCAGGAGCATGTGTCTCAGAACGGCCGGGGCTCTGCAGACCAGCTGCATCCCCATTCTCCTTGACCCTCATGGGTATAATGAACTCAGGATGGGCGCATCCCGGCTGCCAAGTCACTTCCACCTGTCCATGGAGTTGACAGTTACTTGCTCACAGTGAACCAACCTCTCTGGACCTAACAGCTACTGCAGGAGGCGGTAGTGGAGAACAAGGTGACGACAACGACCAGATGCGAAGGAGGAAGCGACGTTCAGCGGACCGACTGGGTGGACTGATGGTGTGGGGTTAAGTCTGCAGAGCTAAAGGGGCCAGATGTAGAAAAGGGAAGGGGAACCATGAGGATATGGTCAAGCCCCATCGTATGGATATTTCATCCATATGTTGTATGCAAATCCCATTCAATTTGCTCTGAGTGAACAAGAGAGAACAAAATTATCCTTTAAACCATGTCAGTGACTTTATTTACCATCTCATTTGATGAGCTCATAGCCCAGGGGCAGAGGGAAATGGGAGCTGTGAGTCTGCCATCTCTCAGGAAGTCTCAGGCCTCAGAGGCCCCTCAGAGCCAGACTACCTCACCTTTTGCACTTTTCAAGCAACGTTATTCCTAAGTGCGAGTCACCCTCTTCATCAGGTTCTCCAAGAAACAGCAATCTCTCCCAATGAGAGAGGAAAAATGGGCTACTTTGGCTTGCTGAGGCACAATATGTAGTTCTCCAAAATGGTTTCTGCCTGGGGATTTTTCAAGAAAATTAAGCATCAGTGGTGATTTGTTTGTCTTCACATAACGTATGACCCAGGTGTGCTGAGAAATAAGAAAAGGACGAACGAATCAAGGGCGGCTGATCCAAGGAGGCAAGGGGCAACTTCCACAGCCTACGTGGAAAGCTAGAGGGAGGGAACATCCAGCTGGTGGGAGCTGAAGACAGGGGCCAGTCCTCCTTGGGCTCGGGATGCCACCCCCTCTTCCTACATCTTCACGCTCTCCTTCTCTGTTGGCCCCTCCCAGCCATATTAAAGAGCCACAAGGAACTGCTCTCCTCCATTCCATTCTCCTGTCCTCCTATCCACCCCTCCCTTCTTTCCCTTTGCCATCAATTTCTTGACTTGCCCCCCATTTCTCCCCTCCCATCCACACTGCGATCTGGTTTCTGCCCCCCTACCCTCGTGAAACTGATCTCCTTGAAGCCCCCAATGATTTCTCCGTTGACAAGTCCAAGGCACTACTTCTGAATCCTTATCTTTGTGACCGCCAAGCCGAGTCAGATCTTAAACAACGTCTCTGTCTTGAAAATCTTTTCCCTTGGCTTCCGCGCTACCTTTCCTTTTCTTTCCATGAGACCGATCACAACCAGTGCTGCAGATTCCATCGAATTAAGGAATGCTGTTGCCTACATGTGTGAATGAGCTCAAGTGAGTAAAGTACTGAAGTAGAGGACAGCTAAAGTGAAACGTCTTCATGAATGTCCACGTGGCTGAGCAGCAAGTTAACCTTTCCTACATGTGCTAAAGAAGAAGAGTTGGGTTTTATTTTATTTACTTTTCCCTGGACTGTGTTGAATGACTATCATCTACAAGTTCAGGCTACTTTTGGCTGAGGATTAATGCACTGGGAGAGCTGAGAGAAAACTGAACAATAGAGCTGTCTTTTTCTTGACCAGTTCACCTTAGTTTCCCAAACTCTAAGTCTTTCCCGAATTCTTTCTCCTTTTTATTGTAGTAAAAGGAACATAACACAAAATCCACCATTTGGATCATTTTACAATTCACCGTACCATTCAGTGGAATTTACTACTGTCACAATGTTGTGCAACTATCACCACTGCCTAGCTGCAAAACGTTTTCATCAACCAAGAGGAAACCTACACCCATTTTAAGGAGTCATTCCCTATTTCCCTCTCTTCCAACCCCCTGGCAACCACTAATGTAGAATCTTTTCTGTGTGTATGGATTTGCCACTGCTGGACATTTCATATAAATGGAACCATACGATATGTAGCCTTTCATGCCTGACTCCTTTCACTTAGTTGCATCCATCATGTAGCATGTATCAGAAATCCACTCACTGTTATGGCTGAATCCTTCATACCCTTTGAATACAAAATTAAAACTACGTTGAGAGTGAAGCTCTGTTTTAACGGCACATCTATTAGGCCAATTCATTGAAAGAAGCTGAAGATGGAGATATTGTTGTGAAATGATAATCATTGAGAAGCCTCAGCCAATTGGATAATGAAAAGTTTGGGAAATGTTGCAAAAAATTATCTGCTTTACGTTAAAAGCCTATTAAACAAGGATGCAGGAGATTGTCTTTTTCTTGCAGGTAACTTAAATGAGGCAGAAAGAAATAACTGCCCTTTAAAACACATTTTGAAAGGATTCTATTTATTCTTAATAGACGAATGGGAGTACAGGAAGTTCACATCCAATATGGACTCCCTGTCCAAACACTGTTTATCGTTCTAGCCACCACTATCGAATTATATTTCTTGAGAGTAAGGCAGCTCAATTCCTGCATATTACTTTCTAAAATTCATCCATCAAATCCATTAATACAGTATAAACAAGAGTTGTTCATGTTTAAGTGCACTTCAAATATCAGGTATAAAGAACCCCCAGTAAGAAAAAGAATCCTATATCTCTTGCCAGAATGTGGTCAGCTGTGGGGTGCTCTGCTAGCTGAAAGACACATTCATTATTAAGGGGATAGAGGCTGTTTAAGTGGGATGAGAGCCAAAAAATTTTAACTACATATATGTGTGAAGAACAGTGCTAGGTTATCTCATATTCTATATCAGTCAAGGCTCACCATTTTACATACGTGAAAAGCAAAGTTAAAAGTGTATTAGTAGGGCTTCCCTGTTGGCGCGGTGGTTAAGGATCCACCTGCCAGTGCACGGGACACACGTTTGAGCCCTGATGCGGGAAGATCCCACATGCCACGGAGCAACTAAGACCATGTGCCACAACTACTGAGCCTGCGTGCTAGAGCCCGTGAACCACAGCTACTGAAGCCCACGCACCTAGACCCCATGCTCAGCAACAACGAGAAGCCACCACAATGAGAAGCCCGCGTACTGCAACAAAGAGTGGCCCCCGCTCACCGCAACTAGAGAAAGCCCGCGCACAGCAACGAAGAGCCTAGGCAGCCAAAGATAAATAAATAAATACGTCTATTTTTAAGAAAAGTGTTTTAGTAACTTACTAAAAGGCACGCAACCAGTAAACGTGAGCAAGAATTCAATCCCAAATCTGTCACACTGAAGTTTAAGCTAATACTTGAGATTAATAAAAACAGCACTAAATTAAAAGTTCAGGGATATTTTTTATTTCATACTTTCACTAATGCTCTTTGGAGATAAATCATGTCATTTATATGGGCCTTAGTTTTCACAACTTTAATAGTTGGAAGCTTGACTAGATGATCTGTATGTAGTCTTCCAATTCTAAAATGTTCCACTAATTTGGATTGCTACAATAATTGCCCTTGCAAAACACACATGCTGCCACCAAGTAGCAGTAGAGACTACTAGTTCCTTTTTTACCCCTAGTGGGGGTGCATTTTGACAGCGGACTTATCCGTCAATAGTACAACCTGTTAGTATAACTATAAGATAACAAAATAATCTGGTATTCTTTCCTGTAAAAGAGAAGCTTTACATTGTGTCTGTGAATCGTACCAGAATCACCTGTAGGTTTTTAAATATAGAGGAAATCCTGAACCCATTGAATGAGACTCTTCAGAGACAGGACTTGGGCATCTGGAATTTTGGGTTCCCATCATTTGTATATTTTATTTCATTTCATTTTTGCCTATGTACAATATTTGTCACATCCTTTTGAATCTTTAAAACTTTCTTTTTGTTTTAAATTTTAGAATATTCCATAATCTTCACCTACTTTTCATAAGGTGTTATCTGTTATGTTTATTCGATCTTGTGCTTCTCCTGGTTAAGACTTCTTTCTTTCCTTTTTTTTTTTTTTGTATTTTTCGGGGCCCTGCCTCATGTCTTGCAGGATCTTAGTTCCCTGACCTGGGATTGGACCCCAGGGCCCCAGCAGTGAAAGCGTCATGTTCTAAATACTGGACCACCAGGGAAGTCCCAAGATTTCAGTTGTAAATGACTTCTTTCCCCACTCTAATTCATTCCTGGGATCAGTTTCATGTTTGGACGTTAAAGCAACCTTGCATTGCCAGAATAAAGCTACTTTGATTCTGATATATGATTGTTTTACATACCATGGATACAGTTTGTGCTTCTCTTTACACATTTTGCATGCATGTTCAAAGGAGAAACTGGCCTGTGATTCTATTCTCGTAATATTCTTTATCGATTTTTTTGTTGCTTTTTTAAGATTCTATACTTTATGTTTTGTTTATTTATTTTTGGCTGCATTGGGTCTTCATTGCTGCATGCGAGCTTTCTCTAGTTTCGGCGAGCGGGGGTCTATTCTTTGTTGCGGTGAGTAGGCTTCTCATTGCAGCCTTCTGACCCCATGGGCTTCTGACCCCATTCGTCAGTGCTACTTCAGGTCCTCACCCCTTCCCTTCTGACCCTGGGCGGTGAAATCCTCTTTCTGCGGCTGGCGTGCGGCAGAAAGTCAATGAGGCAAGAGTAGGTTTGGAGTATCCAAGGAGCAGAAAGGATGTCAGCGTGTGGAAAACAGAGCGAGCAAATTGGAGAGGAGAACGAAACAGTCAGAGAGGAAACAGAGGCCCAGATTTCTAGGTCTGTGGAGGCACTCTGAGGACTTTGCATTTTCTGTGAAGAAGCCACTGAAGAAATTTGAGTGACATGATCTGACTTATGTTTTAACAAGATCTCTCTGGATGCCACACTGATTAGAGACTGTAGGAGAGCAAGGACAAGCCCCAGAAGACCAACAGTTGATTCAAAGAAATGATTACTCAAACATGGTCCCCCTCCTCAGTGAAGACGCAGAGCAGGAATTGGCAAATAATGGCCACGAATCAAATCAGGCTCTCAGCCTGGATCTGTGGGACTGTGAGCTAATAATGGTTCTCACGTTTAGAAAGCTTGTTGAAGAGGAAAGAGGAGGAGAAGCTACAGAAACTGTATATGGCCCACAAAGCCTAAGATATTTAAAATCCAGAAAATGCTTTCCAACACCTGACGTAAAGCATGTGGCTGGTAGGAGGTCCTCAACCAAATTTGGAAGAGGAATACATGAGTCAGTTAGTTCCTGAAAACACTGTAAAGTGATAGGTGTCAAGAAACATTTACCCCTTCACCCTTAACCTTCACAAATGATGCCAGTTCCATTGAGCTATGGAAAAATACATTCTGGCTTTCCGAAAAATAACCCAGAGGACATTTTCTCACATAGGCAAGGTCATAAACAACTGTCAAGTGAAGTTGAAATAGCAACAAATCAAATAATAACAAAAAACATTTTTACTGATTTTTAAATCTTACAAAGCATTTTCATGTTCATTATCTAATTTAATCCTCCAATCAACGTCATGAGATAGTTATTATTTCCCCATTAGAAATGACCACATATGAAATCCTGAGTGATTGCTCAAGAAAAGCTGAAATCTTGAGTGTTACATCTATTAAGGCCATGGTTGGGTGTTTTCCCATGGGAACATTGGATGCTAAAATCCACAGGGATTTTCAGCTCAAGATGGCAGACTAGGAACTATATTTACTTTCTGTTCCTCCTGAAACCATATCTAAATAAAACTGTAGAAATACCAAAATTAATCAACCAATAAAAGCCAAGATATTCTGGAAGTCATCAACCACAGAAAGATTTCAACACATTTCGAGAAGGCAAGCAATGAAATGGAGGAGCCATGAATAAAATAATGAAGAAAAAAAGGCTGAGCCTAAGTAAGGTCTGCACAAAGTCACTCAGCTTTTGCTGAGCTCTGGTTATAGTCAAGGGCAGAGGAAAGAAGAGGGGCTGAAAACAAGGAGACAAACGTCATTTTAGGAAAAACACTTCATTTAATGAGCTCCAGGGAACACTCAGCCTGCTGCCATACTAACTCATGAATTACAATGGATTGTTGGTAAGCAAGACAAGAAAACAGGGAAGAAACAAAAGAAACAAAAATCAAGACACTGTTTCTAACTGAACTCTTCTCAAATGAGATCGAGGAATTATGGTTCAATGCCACAGCTGTAAATCATTTCTGCTCTTGGAGAGGTTACAAAGGGCTTATAATATTTCCCTTGTTTTCAGACAGAATTTAGGTCTGAGCAAAAGCTTTTGTGTCCTCCAACCCCAAAATTTATTGGGGATGGAAGCCCAGATTTGCTGGGACATACCATAAAAAGAATCTCATGGGCAGAGGGTCAAACTGATTTTGGAATATATGAATTATGCCCAGTGTGAGTTTCAATAGGTTATATATATATATATATATATATATATATATATATATATATATATATATATATATATATATATATATATATATATACATTTTTACTGATCTATATGATTTTGGGTTCTGAAACTTCTACATATCACATGCGTGATACATAACAGACAATGTCAGCCCCAGGAGGGAGAAAACACTCCAATGAAGCAAGCCAAAGAAACAAGTTTTAAGCAAGGTCAAGTGATGTGTAGACCAGGATTGTTCAATTCCTACCTGTCATGCTGAAGCTTCCAGCTCCTGAATAACAACACATGCTTCCCTTGTCCTAGACAGCCAAGAGTACGTCTCCTCTCTTGGGCATAAGAATCCCTAGAGTTACATATGGGTAGTAAAGAGTGGACCCAGCTGTCATACTCACAATGACCAAATTGTGTTGATCGTACTTTATACCAATACATCGCTCCACGCTGAAGTTGCAATAAATGATATATTTGCTTTCTAGACATATGAATGAGACGCCTTACTGGATATACTCCAGGAAGGCCAGAGAAGCTGGCTTCTAATCCATACGGAACAATTCACTGGTGAATTTCTTTCAGGATAACCCATGATTTATCTAGAATATCATCTTTACATATCTGGATCCTTCAAACTAGACAAAGGGAAAATACGGGCTTCAAGCCTCAGTTAGAAATATGGAATGGTGCCATGCTGACAACTGGTGGTCCCTGACCTGTATCTTCTGAGATTAGAACACAGTGTGGTGGATGACCAATTCATGCGTTGAACAAAAGAAGACCTCCTACAGGGCAGTGTAGCTGTTCGTTACAGGTATGGCACTTAGGGCTAAGTACCATAAGGACTACAAGAAGAAAAGAAAAACAAGTAACACATGAAGCATATACGATAAGGAGGCACCACAGTGCAGAGCACAAGCTCTGGAATCACACAGGCTTGGATTGAATCCCGGCTAAGCCACTACCATCTATATACCCTGAAGGACAGGCCAAGCTTTAAATGTTCTTTTACCAAATTTCAAAAAAGAAGTGAAGAAAGAACCTATCTGCCAGGAAGGGACATCGTGGGCTGCAGCATCCAGTCGGATCAGGGTTCTGCATCTCCTGCTCAGAAACCTTGGCCACCTGGCTCATGGTGATGCTGGCAGCTGAGCAGCCCTGGAGAAGGCGATCCTGTCTCCAGGACTCGCAGAGGAGCTGGGGAGGTCTCCGGACGAGGTGGCCCACACCCTGGTAAGCTCTGGCTGCCTCCTGCCCTCAGGTCTGAGCAGGCTCTGGCCTCTGGGCCCCGTGGTGGGGAAGGCCTGGCCGATACATACGCAGGGCTGAGGGGCCTGCAGAGCCAGTCCCCAGGCAGGGTGAGCTCTGGAGGAGGCTTCCACAGTCCCCAACAGTCTCCGCATGGTGGCCCATCTGGTGCCAAACACCTGCCACCCACAGCCAGTAGTCCCAGCCACTAGAAAGTCCAGAAGGGGCCCCACACTTTGCCTTTGGGCCGGGGTTAAGCCAGCAGCTGGGCTTGCATGTGACCCCTGCCTCACCCCCTGCCCCGCCCGCTCTTTCTCTGTGACACCTACAATGGATATGTCATAAAGCCAGGCAGAGCCAGTGCTATAAATTCAGAGGAGTTAGAATCTAGGAAGAGGCTCTCCCACTTTCACTCTCTGCTCTCAGATCAGGCAGGCAATACCTCTAATATGGAAGCTATGGACACCACACCTCCTTCACACGCTGTCCTCTTCCATTCTGCTCCTGTTTTCCCCAGCACCCCATTTATTGCCTTGGCGGGCATCGGTGCTTCAGAAGGAAGCATGTCAGACCCCGAACCTATGGACACCACACCTCCTTCACACGCTGTCATCTTCCATTCTGCTCCTGTTTTCCCCACCACGCCATTTACGGCCCTGGTGAGCATCGGTGCTTCAGCAGGAAGCATGTCAGACCCCGAAACTATGGACACCACGCCACCTTCACGTGCTGTCATCTTCCATTCTGCTCCTGTTTTCCCCAGCACCCCATTTACGGCCCTGGCGGCCATCGGTGCTTCAGCAGGAAGCACGTCAGACCCCGAACCTATGGACACCACACCTCCTTCACACGCTGTCATCTTCTATTCTGCTCCTGTTTTCTCCAGCAACCCATTTACGCCTTTGGTGGGCATCAGTGCCTCAGCAGTCAGCACCTCAGACCCCGAACCTATGGACACCACACCTCCTTCCCACGCTGTCATCTTCCTTCCTGCTCCTCTTTACCCCAGCACCCCATTTACGGCTTAGGCCGGCACTGGTGCTTCACCAGGCAGCACCTCTAACACCAAAGCTATGGACACCACACCTCCTTCCCAGGCTGTCATTTTCCAGTCTGCCCTGTCTCCAATAGAACCACTACCCATTTCACACCGCTGTTCCAAGTTCTGGGAACACACCACCCAGTGATAGCAATGCCTCAGCCCATGCCTCGACTCATTTACCTGCGACGTGAGCCAACAGACAGACCAACACTTCAAAGTTATGACAGAAAGTTGAGTAAGTTATACGCTTGGAATTTCATTTATTATTATTAACAAGCACAACTGTAGTGCTTAGACTATAACAAGTACTATTCTAAGGGCTTACCAAATATTAACTCACTTATTCCTCATAATGGCAACCCTAGAGGTAGGGAATATTCATAATGTACACTTTTCTGGGGGAAACTGAGGCCCAGAGACGTTGAAGAGCTTGCCTAATGTCACACAGTAAGTAGGTGGCAAAACCCAGGATTAAAACCAGACCGTCTAGACTTTCATCACTTTGCTGTGTCACCGTATTATAAGTTGTGGTTAGGGAAGGAACTAAATTGACAAGACTCTGAACTAAAAGGAGAAGGGAGAAAGGAGAAAATGAGTGATCCTAGAAACTAGAGTAGAGTTAGGCTCAGAAATTTCTGGTGATGAGACCCGGAAGAACAAGAACTTGGTTGGAATATTAACTTGGGGTAGTATCTGAATTCATGGAGAAATGGTTTTGTTTTCTGTAAAATTTAGAAAGGTCAGTTGGATGAAGATTAATGAAGACAAAAGTAGAAAGGAAAAGAAAAAGGTGCCTTAAGGGAGACATAACCGCTTCCCTCTACGTACCCACAGGTGGGGTCCTGTGGGAAAGGATGGAGCTCTCTCTACCGGGTTGGTCACCAGGCTGAACAAGGAGAAACATGGCAACCATTGTACTGGTTTTGATGATCTCTCAAAACCAAGGCTTCAGTTTCCAAGAACGACCTATGGTAGCATAACTAGTGTGTGTCACACATGCCACTAAGTGTGTTTCCAGTCACACATTTTAATTGGACAGCTACTTCCTATGAGGTAGGCATTAGTTCCCTATGGCTGCTGTAACTAATGACTACAAATGTGCTTGCTTCTAACAAAACACACTTATTTTCTTATGGTTCTGGAAGACAGAGGTCCAAAACCAGTTTCCCTGGGCTGAAACCAGAAGTCGACAGGGCCATCCATCCTCCTTCTAGAGGCTCTAAGCGAGAATCTGTTTGTTTCCTCGCCAGCATTCCTTCACTTCTGGCCACATCAATGCAACCCCAACTTCGTCATCACATTCTCTTTGGAGTACAAATTCCCTCTGCCTCTCTCTTACGAGAACACCAGTGGTTATATTTGGGCCCATCCAGGTAGTCCAGGAGAATCTTCCCATCTGAGAACCATTACTTTCATCCCACTGGCAAAGTGCCTTCTGCCATTTAAGGTGACATCCACAGGTTCTGGAGAGTAGAATGTGGACATTTGGGGGCAATGGTATTATTCAGTCTACTACAAGGTAGATACTATTATCTTTCTCAGATGTAGGAAATGACGTTTAGGGAAGTAGTTTGTCTCAGGTCTACAATTTCCAGAGTAGAGACTTAAATTCTGCCACTGACACTTTAGGACACACCCTAAACAACTTGAATCTGTGTCCTTAACTACTGCATAATCCTTGGTTAAGAGTCACACTTAGGTATCAAGACCCAATTGAATACAACACAAGTACTGTCTCCTCTTTCACTATGTTTGCCTCGTGTACTGATGAATCTTGCCCAGAGCAGAAGAGTTCAGAAAATTGTTATGCAGGTTTATGAAGAGAAAGCATTTACTGTTTGATGGGCCCGGAGTAACGGAAGGCTTTTTCAAATAAAATATGCCACCAAATAGTCAAGTGTCACAACAGAGGTAACCCCGTGGGAGTCACGAGGAGACTAAAATTATCTCCAATTGTGCAGGAGAGAAAAGTTTCACTGAAGGCAGGTGTAGTTCAGCCAAGCCCTACAGCACAGAAGTAGGAATGTGGGTATGTACGAATGGGAAACACTTTAATGCAGAATGGATGAGAAATATGCATTTGACCTATTCTAAAACAACTGGCTTATTAACTCAGTAAATCGATTTAGTCAGTCAAACTAGCTTTAGCTGATTACTTATTCAGGGAATAGCTGTTTAGAGTAATTTTTGTCATTGAACAGTAAATAAAATGGTTGAACTATAGCTTTAGGCTTGCTAAGTGAAATAGATTGCTCTAGATGATTTTCAAGTGACTTACTTGGTAGTACTCACGAAATTGGGGGTTAACAATTGCTTAAGAAAACAAAGAGAATTGATTTTAAATAAAGTACTTACTGTGTGAACTATCTGTTCAGTAGCTCATGTTAAATGGATGTTTATAATCCCCATTGGACAACCAACTACTTTTTTGCAAATGGCAATGTGAATTGCTCTCCCATAAACTATAGCAATGACCACCTATCTAATTTGTTGTCCAAACCAGAAATCTTCTAACAATACTGGTGTCCTAATAAAAATAAGCACGAAGGGAACACACACTGGGTGTCTCCCGTGTGCCTGTGCATGCATCTATATCTCACTGAAGCCCCATAACAGCCCCCAAGAGAGGGAGTCTGAGTGTCCCCATGCTGCTTGTGGAGAAACAGGCACAGGAAGGTTCAATAGTCTATCTACCTAATATCACACAGAGGGTGGGAGATCCCGTTTTTAAACCAGCTGCCTCCAATTCCAGGTGCCAGGAGCCAGACTCAGCCTACAGCTCTCTTCTGCTCGCCTGGAGGTGAAACAAGGTGTCATGATTAGTCAAATCCCGGTCTTCACTCATCAAGGTAGCTTGAACACCTGCACGTCCTCCAAGTAGCATGTAGCATAAGCAATAAGATGTTTGCCCCTTGATCGTCCAGGAACTTGGCATCAGCTGTGCCTGGTTAGGCTGAGATGGTTTAGAGTGGAGAGGACCACCGATCTTCCACCTGGGCAAGTGCCTTTTGACCTCCTGCCATCAGAGGGCCAAAACTCCAGCCTGAGAATGTGCTGAGGCCTGTAGCCTAGTTACGCCAGCTCAGAACAATGATGAGCACACGTTTTTCCAATCACCTTTCCTCATGCTCCCCATGCCTCATACTGCCCTGCTTCTTTATTCTTTATCCCACAGATACCCAAAGCCCCTTGCCTTTGGGGAGGCGGATTTGAGACCTATTGTCACGTCACATCCTCGCTTGGCTGCCCTGTGAATAAAGCTCCTCTTTGCTGCAAACCTCAGCATTTCAGTGTTTTGGCTTGCTGTGCCTCAGACAGAAAGGTTGGGAGCAGTGGTACAGGACCCTTGCATGTGAGGGAAGCTGGTTCCTAGTAGTCACATTGCGGATGTTTTCTCCTCTCGGGGTGGGGGTGGGGCAGACATCCTGCTCTTCCGGAAAGGGAGAAACACAGGTGCCAAACCCTTGCCCTCAGCGTCACCGTCACCTAGGCGCTTGTTAGAAGCACAGAATCCAGGCCCCACCCAGAACTACTGAATACCAGCCTGCATTTAACAAGATCCCCAAGAGAGGCATACCCATATTAAAGTTGGAGAGGCACCAAGCTGTCATCGTCTTCTCCGCAGCTAATGAAAACGAAGCAAATATTCATCCCGAGCCGACTCTGCCTCAGTCACCTGGATATCCCATGAGCTCATTTAATCCTCCCCAGAACCTGCAAATGAGACTGAGGGTCAGAGTGGTCTAGCACCCAAGGTTCCATAAGAGAACATGACCAAGGCTCACTGGGGCTCAGACTTCCAAAAAAGAAGGCCCCTGAGCATAGCATGGCACCACTGCAGCCCCAACCGTGGGCCTGGAGGGTAGGCCAGGCTCCCCACGCAGAGTTCACACCATTCGACAGATGCCCACAGCAGACCACAAGGCAATATGAGAAGTAACTTCTGATTGTGGAATCTCTGAATTTTGAGATTGAAAGAAAAAAATCTGTTTCCGGGGGATGGTTAAAACAGTTCTACCAAGGAGTAAAGAGAGGGCATCTTGAGGCTCCTTCTGGACTAAGAATTTAATGCCTACTTATTGAGAAATGCTCCGTGCATTTGCTCAGCCCTACGCCAAGATGAAGTTCTCTGTGCCCTGGAAGCTTAGGTTCTAATAAGGCCACAGAAATGGGTGAGACCTAAAACATGCCAGAACAATGCAACGGCCTTAATCAGACTGACTTTGCCTTGCCTTGCTTACAAGTCAGTGACTTTAAACGGAATATGGTGTCATGTCTTTATGTTTCTTGAAGCTTTTTTTTTTTTCAAAAGATCATATAAAGATTTTCTTCCATGGTAAGACTTTTATATTGTATTTTTCTTAAACTGGACTGTGGCACATTTACCCTCCATCAGATGATTGCTTATAACTCACCTTGCTTTGTTAAGAATACCGATAGAGGCTTCTATGTCCCTACTAAAGAAAATACATTTTCAGGCCCATTGAAACCAATGAAAATCCAAGATTTCAGAGCACAAGATAATGAAAATTCTCTATCTGCGTCTTTTACTGCTTTTAATCTGTTAACAGTCCCTAAGTGTGTCAGATGAAAGGTACTGTCGCGGGAATTGACATCATTAACAGCATTCCATACAGGTAAGTCTTGATTGTTCCAAGTTCTCAAAAAGTTGGACATATTTACTGCCTCTACTGACATCTCTAGGGTGTGTGGAAGAAATAAAAAAGAGGCCTGTACAATGTATTTCTCCAAATATACACACAAATAGTTTGCACATACAAACAGGGAAACCTTATAAATAACGTATGGGGAGCAAAGTATTGTCGGTAACGGAACTACTCATTTCGAAAGACAACACTGTCACCAAGTGTCCCCTCACCAAAACTGACTGGGAATTTTTAGGGGCCACCAAACCAGAGATGGAGATTTTTAGGCACATTCTTGCCAGAAAAGAGAGCCTAGGGCATAAACCACTCAACTTGTTGGCACGAATGCCAGGGCAACCCAAGCAAGTGGATATACAAGCCTACGTAACGCTTGGAAGTAGGAAGCTTTGGGGGACTACACCTGGGCTGGTACTGGCCTCCCTCCCCAAAGGGACAAGGAGAGCAGAAACCTGGATGGAGTCAAGAGAGAGAACAAAGAAAGGCAAGGCTGGGTATGGAGCAACGTGTGGATCCAGGAGCATGTGTCTCAGAATTGCCGGGGCTCTGCAGACCAGCTGCATCCCCATTCTCCTTGACCCTCATGGGTATAATGAACTCAGGATGGGCGCATCCCGGCTGCCAAGTCACTTCCACCTGTCCATGGAGTTGACAGTTACTTGCTCACAGTGAACCAACCTCTCTGGACCTAACAGCTACTGCAGGAGGCGGTAGTGGAGAACAAGGTGATGACAACGACCAGATGCGAAGGAGGAAGCGACGTTCAGTGGACCGACTGGGTGGACTGATGGTGTGGGGTTAGGTCTGCAGAGCTAAAGGGGCCAGATGTAGAAAAGGGAAGGGGAACCATGAGGATATGGTCAAGCCCCATCGTATGGATATTTCATCCATATGTTGTATGCAAATCCCATTCAATTTGCTCTGAGTGAACAAGAGAGAACAAAATTATCCTTTAAACCATGTCAGTGACTTTATTTACCATCTCATTTGATGAGCTCATAGCCCAGGGGCAGAGGGAAATGGGAGCTGTGAGTCTGCCATCTCTCAGGAAGTCTCAGGCCTCAGAGGCCCCTCAGAGCCAGACTACCTCACCTTTTGCACTTTTCAAGCAATGTTATTCCTAAGTGCGAGTCACCCTCTTCATCAGGTTCTCCATGAAACAGCAATCTCTCCCAATGAGAGAGGAAAAATGGGCTACTTTGGCTTGCTGAGGCACAATATGTAGTTCTCCAAAATGGTACCTGCCTGGGGATTTTTCAAGAAAATTAAGCATCAGTGGTGATTTGTTTGTCTTCACATAACGTATGACCCAGGTGTGCTGAGAAATAAGAAAAGGACGAACGAATCAAGGGCGGCTGATCCAAGGAGGCAAGGGGCAACTTCCACAGCCTACGTGGAAAGCTAGAGGGAGGGAACATCCAGCTGGTGGGAGCTGAAGACAGGGGCCAGTCCTCCTTGGGCTCGGGATGCCACCCCCTCTTCCTACATCTTCACGCTCTCCTTCTCTGTTGGCCCCTCCCAGCCATATTAAAGAGCCACAAGGAACTGCTCTCCTCCATTCCATTATCCTGTCCTCCTATCCACCCCTCCCTTCTTTCCCTTTGCCATCAATTTCTTGACTTGCCCCCCATTTCTCCCCTCCCATCCACACTGCAGTCTGGTTTCTGCCCCCCTACTCTCGTGAAACTGATCTCCTTGAAGCCCCCAATGATTTCTCCGTTGACAAGTCCAGGGCACTACTTCTCAATCCTTATCTTTGTGACCGCCAAGCCGAGTCAGATCTTAAACAACGTCTCTGTCTTGAAAATCTCTTCCCTTGGCTTCCGCGCCACCTTTCCTTTTCTTTCCATGAGACCGATCACAACCAGTGCTGCAGATTCCATTGAATTAAGGAATGCTGTTGCCTACATGTGTGAATGAGCTCAAGTGAGTAAAGTACTGAAGTAGAGGACAGCTAAAGTGAAACGTCTTCATGAATGTCCACGTGGCTGAGCAGCAAGTTAACCTTTCCTACATGTGCTAAAGAAGAAGAGTTGGGTTTTATTTTATTTACTTTTCCCTGGACTGTGTTGAATGACTATCATCTACAAGTTCAGGCTACTTTTGGCTGAGGATTAATGCACTGGGAGAGCTGAGAGAAAACTGAACAATAGAGCTGTCTTTTTCTTGACCAGTTCACCTTAGTTTCCCAAACTCTAAGTCTTTCCCGAATTCTTTCTCCTTTTTATTGTAGTAAAAGGAACATAACACAACATCCACCATTTGGATCATTTTACAATTCACCGTACCATTCAGTGGAATTTACTACTGTCACAATGTTGTGCAACTATCACCACTGCCTAGCTGCAAAACGTTTTCATCAACCAAGAGGAAACCTACACCCATTTTAAGGAGTCATTCCCTATTTCCCTCTCTTCCAACCCCCTGGCAACCACTAATGTAGAATCTTTTCTGTGTGTATGGATTTGCCACTGCTGGACATTTCATATAAATGGAACCATACGATATGTAGCCTTTCATGCCTGACTCCTTTCACTTAGTTGCATCCATCATGTAGCATGTATCAGAAATCCACTCACTGTTATGGCTGAATCTTTCATACCCTTTGAATACAAAATTAAAACTACGTTGAGAGTGAAGCTCTGTTTTAACGGCACATCTATTAGGCCAATTCATTGAAAGAAGCTGAAGATGGAGATATTGTTGTGAAATGATAATCATTGAGAAGCCTCAGCCAACTGGATAACGAAAAATTTGGGAAATGTTGCAAAAAATTATCTGCTTTACGTTAAAAGCCTATTAAACAAGGATGCAGGAGATTGTCTTTTTCTTGCAGGTAACTTAAATGAGGCAGAAAGAAATAACTGCCCTTTAAAACACATTTTGAAAGGATTCTATTTATTCTTAATAGACGAATGGGAGTACAGGAAGTTCACATCCAATATGGACTCCCTGTCCAAACACTGTTTATCGTTCTAGCCACCACTATCGAATTATATTTCTTGAGAGTAAGGCAGCTCAATTCCTGCATATTACTTTCTAAAATTCATCCATCAAATCTATTAATACAGTATAAACAAGAGTTGTTCATGTTTAAGTGCACTTCAAATATCAGGTATAAAGAACCCCCAGTAAGAAAAAGAATCCTATATCCCTTGCCAGAACGTGGTCAGCTGTGGGGTGCTCTGCTAGCTGAAAGACACATTCATTATTAAGGGGATAGAGGCTGTTTAAGTGGGATGAGAGCCAAAAAATTTTAACTACATATATGTGTGAAGAACAGTGCTAGGTTATCTCATATTCTATATCAGTCAAGGCTCACCATTTTACATACGTGAAAAGCAAAGTTAAAAGTGTATTAGTAGGGCTTCCCTGTTGGCGCGGTGGTTAAGGATCCACCTGCCAGTGCACGGGACACACGTTTGAGCCCTGATGCGGGAAGATCCCACATGCCACGGAGCAACTAAGACCATGTGCCACAACTACTGAGCCTGCGTGCTAGAGCCCGTGAACCACAGCTACTGAAGCCCACGCACCTAGACCCCATGCTCAGCAACAACGAGAAGCCACCACAATGAGAGCCTGCGTACTGCAACAAAGAGTGGCCCCCGCTCACCGCAACTAGAGAAAGCCCGCGCACAGCAACGAAGAGCCTAGGCAGCCAAAGATAAATAAATAAATACGTCTATTTTTAAGAAAAGTGTTTTAGTAACTTACTAAAAGGCACGCAACCAGTAAACGTGAGTAAGAATTCAATCCCAAATCTGTCACACTGAAGTTTAAGCTAATACTTGAGATTAATAAAAACAGCACTAAATTAAAAGTTCAGAGATATTTTTTATTTCATACTTTCACTAATGCTCTTTGCAGATAAATCATGTCATTTATATGGGCCTTAGTTTTCACAACTTTAATAGTTGGAAGCTTGACTAGATGATCTGTATGTAGTCTTCCAATTCTAAAATGTTCCACTAATTTGGATTGCTACAATAATTGCCCTTGCAATACATGCATGCTGCCACCAAGTAGCAGTAGAGACTACTAGTTCCTTTTTTACCCCTAGTGGGGGTGCATTTTGACAGCGGACTCATCCGTCAATAGTACAACCTGTTAGTATAACTATAAGATAACAAAATAATCTGGTATTCTTTCCTGTAAAAGAGAAGCTTTACATTGTGTCTGTGAATCGTACCAGAATCACCTGTAGGTTTTTAAATATAGAGGAAATCCTGAACCCATTGAATGAGACTCTTCAGAGACAGGACTTGGGCATCTGGAATTTTGGGTTCCTATCATTTGTATATTTTATTTCATTTCATTTTTGCCTATGTACAATATTTGTCACATCCTTTTGAATCTTTAAAACTTTCTTTTTGTTTTAAATTTTAGAATATTCCATAATCTTCACCTACTTTTCATAAGGTGTTATCTGTTTTGTTTATTCGATCTTGTGCTTCTCCTGGTTAAGACTTCTTTCTTTCCTTTTTTTTTTTGTTTTTTTCAGGGCCCTGCCTCATGTCTTGCAGGATCTTAGTTCCCTGACCTGCGATTGGACCCCAGGGCCCCAGCAGTGAAAGCGTCATGTTCTAAATACTGGACCACCAGGGAAGTCCCAAGATTTCAGTTGTAAATGACTTCTTTCCCCACTCTAATTCATTCCTGGGATCAGTTTCATGTTTGGACGTTAAAGCAACCTTGCATTGCCAGAATAAAGCTACTTTGATTCTGATATATGATTGTTTTACATACCATGGATACAGTTTGTGCTTCTCTTTACACATTTTGCATGCATGTTCAAAGGAGAAACTGGCCTGTGATTCTATTCTCGTAATATTCTTTATCGATTTTTTTGTTGCTTTTTTAAGATTCTATACTTTATGTTTTATTTATTTATTTTTGGCTGCATTGGGTCTTCATTGCTGCATGCGAGCTTTCTCTAGTTTTGGCGAGCGGGGGTCTATTTTTGTTGTGGTGAGTAGGTTTCTCATTGCAGCCTTCTGACCCCATGGGCTTCTGACCCCATTCATCAGTGCTACTTCAGGTCCTCACCCCTTCCCTTCTGACCCTGGGCGGTGAAATCCTCTTTCTGCGGCTGGCGTGCGGCAGAAAGTCAATGAGGCAAGAGTAGGTTTGGAGTATCCAAGGAGCAGAAAGGATGTCAGCGTGTGGAAAACAGAGCGAGCAAATTGGAGAGGAGAACGAAACAGTCAGAGAGGAAAC
This sequence comes from Grampus griseus, assembly GCF_964374135.1. Classification (NCBI taxonomy): domain Eukaryota; kingdom Metazoa; phylum Chordata; class Mammalia; order Artiodactyla; family Delphinidae; genus Grampus; species Grampus griseus. The sequence goes on from NW_028133371.1 coordinate 202,527, forward strand.
AGAGGCCCAGATTTCTAGGTCTGTGGAGGCACTCTGAGGACTTTGCATTTTCTGTGAAGAAGCCACTGAAGAAATTTGAGTGACATGATCTGACTTATGTTTTAACAAGATCTCTCTGGATGCCACGCTGATTAGAGACTGTAGGAGAGCAAGGACAAGCCCCAGAAGACCAACAGTTGATTCAAAGAAATGATTACTCAAACATGGTCCCCCTCCTCAGTGAAGACGCAGAGCAGGAATTGGCAAATAATGGCCACGAATCAAATCAGGCTCTCAGCCTGGATCTGTGGGACTGTGAGCTAATAATGGTTCTCACGTTTAGAAAGCTTGTTGAAGAGGAAAGAGGAGGAGAAGCTACAGAAACTGTATATGGCCCACAAAGCCTAAGATATTTAAAATCCAGAAAATGCTTTCCAACACCTGACGTAAAGCATGTGGCTGGTAGGAGGTCCTCAACCAAATTTGGAAGAGGAATACATGAGTCAGTTAGTTCCTGAAAACACTGTAAAGTGATAGGTGTCAAGAAACATTTACCCCTTCACCCTTAACCTTCACAAATGATGCCAGTTCCATTGAGCTATGGAAAAATACATTCTGGCTTTCCGAAAAATAACCCAGAGGACATTTTCTCACATAGGCAAGGTCATAAACAACTGTCAAGTGAAGTTGAAATAGCAACAAATCAAATAATAACAAAAAACATTTTTACTGATTTTTAAATCTTACAAAGCATTTTCATGTTCATTATCTAATTTAATCCTCCAATCAACGTCATGAGATAGTTATTATTTCCCCATTAGAAATGACCACATATGAAATCCTGAGTGATTGCTCAAGAAAAGCTGAAATCTTGAGTGTTACATCTATTAAGGCCATGGTTGGGTGTTTTCCCATGGGAACATTGGATGCTAAAATCCACAGGGATTTTCAGCTCAAGATGGCAGACTAGGAAATATATTTACTTTCTGTTCCTCCTGAAACCATATCTAAATAAAACTGTAGAAATACCAAAATTAATCAACCAATAAAAGCCAAGATATTCTGGAAGTCATCAACCACAGAAAGATTTCAACACATTTCGAGAAGGCAAGCAATGAAATGGAGGAGCCATGAATAAAATAGTGAAGAAAAAAAGGCTGAGCCTAAGTAAGGTCTGCACAAAGTCACTCAGCTTTTGCTGAGCTCTGGTTATAGTCAAGGGCAGAGGAAAGAAGAGGGGCTGAAAACAAGGAGACAAATGTCATTTTAGGAAAAACACTTCATTTAATGAGCTCCAGGGAACACTCAGCCTGCTGCCATACTAACTCATGAATTACAATGGATTGTTGGTAAGCAAGACAAGAAAACAGGGAAGAAACAAAAGAAACAAAAATCAAGACACTGTTTCTAACTGAACTCTTCTCAAATGAGATCGAGGAATTATGGTTCAATGCCACAGCTGTAAATCATTTCTGCTCTTGGAGAGGTTACAAAGGGCTTATAATATTTCCCTTGTTTTCAAACAGAATTTAGGTCTGAGCAAAAGCTTTTGTGTCCTCCAACCCCAAAATTTATTGGGGATGGAAGCCCAGATTTGCTGGGACATACCATAAAAAGAATCTCATGAGCAGAGGGTCAAATTGATTTTGGAATATATGAATTATGCCCAGTGTGAGTTTCAATAGGTTTATATATATATATATATATATATATACATATGTATATATGTATATGTATGTATATGTATATATGTATATATATATATACATTTTTACTGATCTATATGATTTTGGGTTCTGAAACTTCTACATATCACATGTGTGATACATAACAGACAATGTCAGCCCCAGGAGGGAGAAAACACTCCAATGAAGCAAGCCAAAGAAACAAGTTTTAAGCAAGGTCAAGTGATGTGTAGACCAGGATTGTTCAATTCCTACCTGTCATGCTGAAGCTTCCAGCTCCTGAATAACAACACATGCTTCCCTTGTCCTAGACAGCCAAGAGTACGTCTCCTCTCTTGGGCATAAGAATCCCTAGAGTTACATATGGGTAGTAAAGAGTGGACCCAGCTGTCATACTCACAATGACCAAATTGTGTTGATCGTACTTTATACCAATACATCGCTCCATGCTGAAGCTGCAATAAATGATATATTTGCTTTCTAGACATATGAATGAGACGCCTTACTGGATATACTCCAGGAAGGCCAGAGAAGCTGGCTTCTAATCCATACGGAACAATTCACTGGTGAATTTCTTTCAGGATAACCCATGATTTATCTAGAATATCATCTTTACATATCTGGATCCTTCAAATTAGACAAAGGGAAAATATGGGCTTCAAGCCTCAGTTAGAAATATGGAATGGTGCCATGCTGACAACTGGTGGTCCCTGACCTGTATCTTCTGAGATTAGAACACAGTGTGGTGGATGACCAATTCATGCGTTGAACAAAAGAAGACCTCCTACAGGGCAGTGTAGCTGTTCGTTACAGGTATGGCACTTAGGGCTAAGTACCATAAGGACTACAAGAAGAAAAGAAAAACAAGTAACACATGAAGCATATACGATAAGGAGACACCACAGTGCAGAGCACAAGCTCTGGAATCACACAGGCTTGGATCGAATCCCGGCTAAGCCACTACCATCTATATACCCTGAAGGACAGGCCAAGGTTTAAATGTTCTTTTACCAAATTTCAAAAAAGAAGTGAAGAAAGAACCTATCTGCCAGGAAGGGACATCGTGGGCTGCAGCATCCAGTAGGATCAGGGCTCTGCATCTCCTGCTCAGAAACCTTGGCCACCTGGCTCATGGTGATGCTGGCAGCTGAGCAGCCCTGGAGAAGGCGATCCTGTCTCCAGGACTCGCAGAGGAGCTGGGGAGGTCTCCGGACGAGGTGGCCCACACCCTGGTAAGCTCTGGCTGCCTCCTGCCCTCAGGTCTGAGCAGGCTCTGGCCTCTGGGCCCCGTGGTGGGGAAGGCCTGGTCGATACATACGCAGGGCTGAGGGGCCTGCAGAGCCAGTCCCCAGGCAGGGTGAGCTCTGGAGGAGGCTTCCACAGTCCCCAACAGTCTCCGCATGGTGGCCCATCTGGTGCCAAACACCTGCCACCCACAGCCAGTAGTCCCAGCCACTAGAAAGTCCAGAAGGGGCCCCGCCCTTTGACTTGGGGCCGGGGTTAAGCCAGCAGCTGGGCTTGCATGTGACCCCTGCCTCACCCCCTGCCCCGCCCGCTCTTTCTCTGTGACACCTACAATGGATATGTCATAAAGCCAGGCAGAGCCAGTGCTATAAATTCAGAGGAGTTAGAATCTAGGAAGAGGCTCTCCCACTTTCACTCTCTGCTCTCAGATCAGGCAGGCAGTACCTCTAATATGGAAGCTATGGACACCACACCTCCTTCACACGCTGTCCTCTTCCATTCTGCTCCTGTTTTCCCCAGCACCCCATTTACGGCCCTGGCGGGCATCGGTGCTTCAGCAGGAAGCACGTCAGAACCCGAACCTATGGACACCACACCTCCTTCACACGCTGTCATCTTCCATTCTCCTCCTGTTTTCCCCACCACCCCATTTATGGCCCTGGCGAGCATCGGTGCTTCAGCAGGAAGCACGTCAGACCCCGAACCTATGGACACCACACCACCTTCACACGCTGTCATCTTCCATTCTGCTCCTGTTTTCCCCAGCACTCCATTTACGGCTTTGGCGGGCATCGCTGCTTCAACAGGAAGCACATCAGACCCCGAACCTATGGACACCACACCACCTTCACACGCTGTCATCTTCCATCCTGCTCCTGTTTTCCCCAGCACCCCATTTACGGCCCTGGCGGCCATCGGTGCTTCAGCAGGAAGCACGTCAGACCCCGAACCTATGGACACCACACCTCCTTCACACGCTGTCATCTTCTATTCTGCTCCTGTTTTCTCCAGCAACCCATTTACGCCTTTGGTGGGCATCGGTGCCTCAGCAGTCAGCACCTCAGACCCCGAACCTATGGACACCACACCTCCTTCCCACGCTGTCATCTTCCATCCTGCTCCTCTTTACCCCAGCACCCCATTTACGGCTTAGGCCGGCACTGGTGCTTCACCAGGCAGCACCTCTAACACCAAAGCTACGGACACCACACCTCCTTCCCAGGCTGTCATTTTCCAGTCTGCCCTGTCTCCAATAGAACCACTACCCATTTCACACCGCTGTTCCAAGTTCTGGGAACACACCACCCAGTGATAGCAATGCCTCAGCCCATGCCTCGACTCATTTACCTGCGACGTGAGCCAACAGACAGACCAACACTTCAAAGTTATGACAGAAAGTTGAGTAAGTTATACGCTTGGAATTTCATTTATTATTATTAACAAGCACAACTGTAGTGCTTAGACTATAACAAGTACTATTCTAAGGGCTTACCAAATATTAACTCACTTATTCCTCATAATGGCAACCCTAGAGGTAGGGAATATTCATAATGTACACTTTTCTGGGGGAAACTGAGGCCCAGAGACGTTGAAGAGCTTGCCTAATGTCACACAGTAAGTAGGTGGCAAAACCCAGGATTAAAACCAGACCGTCTACACTTTCATCAATTTGCTGTGTCACCGTATTATAAGTTGTGGTTAGGGAAGGAACTAAATTGACAAGACTCTGAACTAAAAGGAGAAGGGAGAAATGAGAAAATGAGTGATCCTAGAAACTAGAGTAGAGTTAGGCTCAGAAATTTCTGGTGATGAGACCCGGAAGAACAAGAACTTGGTTGGAATATTAACTTGGGGTAGTATCTGAATCCATGGAGAAATGGTTTTGTTTTCTGTAAAATTTAGAAAGGTCAGTTGGATGAAGATTAATGAAGACAAAAGTAGAAAGGAAAAGAAAAAGGTGCCTTAAGGGAGACATAACCGCTTCCCTCTACGTACCCACAGGTGGGGTCCTGTGGGAAAGGATGGAGCTCTCTCTACCGGGTTGGTCACCAGGCTGAACAAGGAGAAACATGGCAACCATTGTACTGGTTTTGATGATCTCTCAAAACCAAGGCTTCAGTTTCCAAGAACGACCTATGGTAGCATAACTAGTGTGTGTCACACATGCCACTAAGTGTGTTTCCAGTCACACATTTTAATTGGACAGCTACTTCCTATGAGGTAGGCATTAGTTCCCTATGGCTGCTGTAACAAATGACTACAAATGTGCTTGCTTCTAACAAAACACACTTATTTTCTTATGGTTCTGGAAGACAGAGGTCCAAAACCAGTTTCCCTGGGCTGAAACCAGAAGTCGACAGGGCCATCCATCCTCCTTCTAGAGGCTCTAAGCGAGAATCTGTTTGTTTCCTCGCCAGCATTCCTTCACTTCTGGCCACATCAATGCAACCCCAACTTCGTCATCACATTCTCTTTGGAGTACAAATTCCCTCTGCCTCTCTCTTACGAGAACACCAGTGGTTATATTTGGGCCCATCCAGGTAGTCCAGGAGAATCTTCCCATCTGAGAACCATTACTTTCATCCCACTGGCAAAGTGCCTTCTGCCATTTAAGGTGACATCCACAGATTCTGGAGAGTAGAATGTGGACATTTGGGGGCAATGGTATTATTCAGTCTACTACAAGGTAGATACTATTATCTTTCTCAGATGTAGGAAATGACGTTTAGGGAAGTAGTTTGTCTCAGGTCTACAATTTCCAGAGTAGAGACTTAAATTCTGCCACTGACACTTTAGGACACACCCTAAACAACTTGAATCTGTGTCCTTAACTACTGCATAATCCTTGGTTAAGAGTCACACTTAGGTATCAAGACCCAATTGAATACAACACAAGTACTGTCTCCTCTTTCACTATGTTTGCCTGGTGTACTGATGAATCTTGCCCAGAGCAGAAGAGTTCAGAAAATTGTTATGCAGGTTTACGAAGAGAAAGCATTTACTGTTTGATGTGCCCGGAGTAACGGAAACCTTTTTCAAATAAAATATGCCACCAAATAGTCAAGTGTCACAACAGAGGTAACCCCGTGGGAGTCACGAGGAGACTAAAATTATCTCCAATTGTGCAGGAGAGAAAAGTTTCACTGAAGGCAGGTGTAGTTCAGCCAAGCCCTACAGCACAGAAGTAGGAATGTGGGTATGTACGAATGGGAAACACTTTAATGCAGAATGGATGAGAAATATGCATTCGACCTATTCTAAAACAACTGGCTTATTAACTCAGTAAATCGATTTAGTCAGTCAAACTAACTTTAGCTGATTACTTATCCAGGGAATAGCTGTTTAGAGTAATTTTTGTCATAGAACAGTAAATAAAATGGTTGAACTATAGCTTTAGGCTTGCTAAGTGAAATAGATTGCTCTAGATGATTTTCAAGTGACTTACTTGGTAGTACTCACGAAATTGGGGGTTAACAATTGCTTAAGAAAACAAAGAGAATTGATTTTAAATAAAGTACTTACTGTGTGAACTATCTGTTCAATAGCTCATGATAAATGGATGTTTATAATCCCCATTGGACAACCAACTACTTTTTTGCAAATGGCAATGTGAATTGCTCTCGCATAAACTATAGCAATGACCACCTATCTAATTTGTTGTCCAAACCAGAAATCTTCTAACAATACTGGTGTCCTAATAAAAATAAGCACGAAGGGAACACACACTGGGTGTCTCCCGTGTGCCTGTGCATGCATCTATATCTCACTGAAGCCCCATAACAGCCCCCAAGAGAGGGACTCTGAGTGTCCCCATGCTGCTTGTGGAGAGAAACAGGCACAGGAAGGTTCAATAGTCTATCTACCGATTATCACACAGAGGGTGGGAGAGCCCGTTTTTAAACCACCTGCCTCCAATTCCAGGTGCCAGGAGCCAGACTCAGCCTACAGCTCTCTTCTGCTCGCCTGGAGGTGAAACAAGGTGTCATGATTAGTCAAATCCCGGTCTTCACTCATCAAGGTAGCTTGAACACCTGCAAGTCCTCCAAGAAGCATGTAGCATAATCAATAAGATGTTTGCCCCGTGATCCTCCAGGAACTTGCAATCAGCTGGGCCTGGTTAGGCTGAGCTGGTTTAGAGTGGAGAGGACCACCGATCTTCCACCTGGGCAAGTGCCTTTTGACCTCCTGCCATCAGAGGGCCGAAAACTCCAGCCTGAGAATGTGCTGAGGCCTGTAGCCTAGTTATGCCAGCTCAGAACAATGATGAGCACACGTTTTTCCAATCACCTTTCTTCATGCTCCGCATGCCTCATACTGCCCTGCTTCTTTATTCTGTATCCCACAGATATCCAAAGCCCCCTGCCTTTGGGGAGGCGGATTTGAGACCTATTGTCACGTCACGTCCTCGCTTGGCTGCCCTGTGAATAAACCTCCTCTTTGCTGCAAACCTCAGCATTTCAGTGTTTTGGCTTGCTGCGCCTCAGACAGAATGGTTGGGAGCAGTGGTACAGGACCCTTGCATGTGAGGGAAGCTGGTTCCTAGTAGTCACATTGCGGATGTTTTCTCCTCTCGGGGTGGGGGTGGGGCAGACATCCTGCTCTTCCGGAAAGGGAGAAACACAGGTGCCAAACCCTTGCCCTCAGTGTCACCGTCACCTAGGAGCTTGTTAGACGCACAGAATCCAGGCCCCACCCAGAACTACTGAATACCAGCCTGCATTTAACAAGATCCCCAAGAGAGGCATACCCATATTAAAGTTGGAGAGGCACCAAGCTGTCATCGTCTTCTCCGCAGCTAATGAAAACGAAGCAAAGATTCATCCGGAGCCGACTCTGCCTCAGTCACCTGGATATCCCATGAGCTCATTTAATCCTCCCCAGAACCTGCAAATGAGACTGAGGGTCAGAGTGGTCTAGCACCCAAGGTTCCATAAAAGAACATGACCAAGGCTCACTGGAGCCAAGACTTCCAAAAAAGAAGGCCCCTGAGCACAGCATGGCACCACTGCAGTCCCAACCGTGGGCCTGGAGGGTAGGCCAGGCTCCCCACGCAGAGTTCACACCATTCGACAGATGCCCACAACAGACCACAAGGCAATATGAGAAGTAACTTCTGATTGTGCAATCTCTGAACTTTGAGATTGAAAGAAAAAAAATCTGTTTTCGGGGGATGGTTAAAACACTTCTACCAAGGAGTAAAGAGAGGACATCTCAAGGGTCCTTCTGGACTAAGAATTTAATGCCTACTTATTGAGAAATGCTCCGTGCATTTGCTCAGCCCTACGCCAAGATGAAGTTCTCTGTGCCCTAGAAGCTTAGGTTCTAAAAAGGCCACAGAAATGGGTGAGACCTAACACATGCCAGAACAATGCAACGGCCTTAATCAGACTGTCTTTGCTTTGCCTTGCTTACAAGTCACTGACTTTAAACTGAATATGGTGTCATGTCTTTATGTTTCTTGAAGCTTTTTTTTTTTCAAAAGATCATATAAAGATTTTCTTCCATGGTAAGACTTTTATATTGTATTTTTCTTAAACTGGACTGTGGCACATTTACCCTCCATCAGATGATTGCTTATAACTCACCTTGCTTTGTTAAGAATACCGCTAGAGGCTTCTATGTCCCTACTAAAGAAAATACATTTTCAGGCCCATTGAAACCAATGAAAATCCAAGATTTCAGAGCACAAGATAATGAAAATTCTCTCTATCTGCGTCTTTTACTGCTTTTAATCTGTTAACAGTCCCTAAGTGTGTCAGATGAAAGGTACTGTCGTGGGAATTGACATCATTAACAGCATTCCATACAGGTAAGTCTTGATTGTTCCAAGTTCTCAAAAAGTTGGACATATTTACTGCCTCTATGACATCTCTAGGGTGTGTGGAAGAAATAAAAAAGAGGCCTGTACAATGTATTTCTCCAAATATACACACAAATAGTTTGCACATACAAACAGGGAAACCTTATAAATAACGTATGGGGAGCAAAGTATTGTCGGTAACAGAACTACTCATTTCGAAAGACAACACTGTCACCAAGTGTCCCCTCACCAAAACTGACTGGGAATTTTTAGGGGCCACCAAACCAGAGATGGAGATTTTTAGGCACATTCTTGCCAGAAAAGAGAGCCTAGGGCATAAACCACTCAACTTGTTGGCACGAATGCCAGGGCAACCCAAGCAAGTGGATATACAAGCCTACGTAATGCTTGGAAGTAGGAAGCTTTGGGGGACTACACCTGGGCTGGTACTGGCCTCCCTCCCCAAAGGGACAAGGAGAGCAGAAACCTGGATGGAGTCAAGAGAGAGAACAAAGAAAGGCAAGGCTGGGTATGGAGCAACGTGTGGATCCAGGAGCATGTGTCTCAGAACTGCCGGGGCTCTGCAGACCAGCTGCATCCCCATTCTCCTTGACCCTCATGGGTATAATGAACTCAGGATGGGCGCATCCCGGCTGCCAAGTCACTTCCACCTGTCCATGGAGTTGACAGTTACTTGCTCACAGTGAACCAACCTCTCTGGACCTAACAGCTACTGCAGGAGGCGGTAGTGGAGAACACGGTGACGACAACGACCAGATGCGAAGGAGGAAGCGACGTTCAGCGGACCGACTGGGTGGACTGATGGTGTGGGGTTAAGACTGCAGAGCTAAAGGGGCCAGATGTAGAAAAGGGAAGGGGAATCATGAGGATATGGTCAAACCCCATCGTATGGATATTTCATCCATATGTTGTATACAAATCCCATTCAATTTGCTCTGAGTGAACAAGAGAGAACTAAATTATCCTTTAAACCATGTCAGTGACTTTATTTACCATCTCATTTGATGAGCTTATAGCCCAGGGGCAGAGGGAAATGGGAGCTGTGAGTCTGCCATCTCTCAGGAAGTCTCAGGCCTCAGAGGCCCCTCAGAGCCAAACTACCTCACCTTTTGCACTTTTCAAGCAACGTTATTCCTAAGTGCGAGTCACATTCTTCATCAGGTTCTCCAAGAAACAGCAATCTCTCCCAATGAGAGAGGAAAAATGGGCTACTTTGGCTTGCTGAGGCACAATATGTAGTTCTCCAAAATGGTACCTGCCTGGGGATTTTTCAAGAAAATTAAGCATCAGTGGTGATTTGTTTGTCTTCACATAACGTATGACCCAGGTATGCTGAGAAACAAGAAAAGGACGAACGAATCAAGGGCGGCTGATCCAAGGAGGCAAGGGGCAACTTCCACAGCCTACGTGGAAAGCTAGAGGGAGGGAACATCCAGCTGGTGGGAGCTGAAGACAGGGGCCAGTCCTCCTTGGGCTCGGGATGCCACCCCCTCTTCCTACATCTTCACGCTCTCCTTCTCTGTTGGCCCCTTCCAGCCATATTAAAGAGCCACAAGGAACTGCTCTCCTCCATTCCATTCTCCTGTCCTCCTATCCACCCCTCCCTTCTTTCCCTTTGCCATGAATTTTTTTGACTTGCCCCCCATTTCTCCCCTCCCATCCACACTGCGGTCTGGTTTCTGCCCCCCTACTCTCGTGAAACTGATCTCCTTGAAGCCCCCAATGATTTCTCCGTTGACAAGTCCAGGGCACTACTTCTCAATCCTTATCTTTGTGACTGCCAAGCCGAGTCAGATCTTAAACAACGTCTCTGTCTTGAAAATCTCTTCCCTTGGCTTCCGCGCCACCTTTCCTTTTCTTTCCATGAGACCGATCACAACCAGTGCTGCAGATTCCATCGAATTAAGGAATGCTGTTGCCTACATGTGTGAATGAGCTCAAGTGAGTAAAGTACTGAAGTAGAGGACAGCTAAAGTGAAACGTCTTCATGAATGTCCACGTGCCTGAGCAGCAAGTTAACCTTTCTTACATGTGCTAAAGAAGAAGAGTTGGGTTTTATTTTATTTACTTTTCTCTGGACTGTGTTGAATGACTATCATCTACAAGTTCAGGCTACTTTTGGCTGAGGATTAATGCATTGAGAGAGCTGAGAGGAAACTGAACAATAGAGCTGTCTTTTTCTTGACCAGTTCACCTTAGTTTCCCAAACTCTAAGTCTTTCCCGAATTCTTTCTCCTTTTTATTGTAGTAAAAGGAACATAACACAACATCCACCATTTGGATCATTTTACAATTCACCGTACCATTCAGTGGAATTTACTACTGTCACAGTGCTGTGCAACTATCACCACTGCCTAGCTGCAAAACATTTTCATCAACCAAGAGGAAACCTACACCCATTTTAAGGAGTCATTCCCTATTTCCCTCTCTTCCAACCCCCTGGCAACCACTAATGTAGAATCTTTTCTGTGTGTATGGATTTGCCACTGCTGGACATTTCATATAAATGGAACCATACGATATGTAGCCTTTCATGCCTGACTCCTTTCACTTAGTTGCATCCATCATGTAGCATGTATCAGAAATCCACTCACTGTTATGGCTGAATCCTTCATACCCTTTGAATACAAAATTAAAACTACGTTGAGAGTGAAGCTCTGTTTTAACGGCACATCTATTAGGCCAATTCATTGAAAGAAGCTGAAGATGGAGATATTGTTGTGAAATGATAATCATTGAGAAGCCTCAGCCAATTGGATAATGAAAAGTTTGGGAAATGTTGCAAAAAATTATCTGCTTTACGTTAAAAGCCTATTAAACAAGGATGCAGGAGATTGTCTTTTTCTTGCAGGTAACTTAAATGAGGCAGAAAGAAATAACTGCCCTTTAAAACACATTTTGAAAGGATTCTATTTATTCTTAATAGACGAATGGGAGTACAGGAAGTTCACATCCAATATGGACTCCCTGTCCAAACACTGTTTATCGTTCTAGCCACCACTATCGAATTATATTTCTTGAGAGTAAGGCAGCTCAATTCCTGCATATTACTTTCTAAAATTCATCCATCAAATCCATTAATACAGTATAAACAAGAGTTGTTCATGTTTAAGTGCACTTCAAATATCAGGTATAAAGAACCCCCAGTAAGAAAAAGAATCCTATATCTCTTGCCAGAATGTGGTCAGCTGTGGGGTGCTCTGCTAGCTGAAAGACACATTCATTATTAAGGGGATAGAGGCTGTTTAAGTGGGATGAGAGCCAAAAAATTTTAACTACATATATGTGTGAAGAACAGTGCTAGGTTATCTCATATTCTATATCAGTCAAAGCTCACCATTTTACATACGTGAAAAGCAAAGTTAAAAGTGTATTAGTAGGGCTTCCCTGTTGGCGCTGTGGTTAAGGATCCACCTGCCAATGCACGGGACACACGTTTGAGCCCTGATGCGGGAAGATCTCACATGCCACGGAGCAACTAAGACCATGTGCCACAACCACTGAGCCTGCGTGCTAGAGCCCGTGAACCACACCTACTGAAGCCCACGCACCTAGACCCCGTGCTCAGCAACAACGAGAAGCCACCACAATGAGAAGCCCGCGTACTGCAACAAAGAGTGGCCCCCGCTCACCGCAACTAGAGAAAGCCCGCGCACAGCAACGAAGAGCCTAGGCAGCCAAAGATAAATAAATAAATACGTCTATTTTTAAGAAAAGTGTTTTAGTAACTTACTAAAAGGCACGCAACCAGTAAACGTGAGCAAGAATTCAATCCCAAATCTGTCACACTGAAGTTTAAGCTAATACTTGAGATTAATAAACACAGCACTAAATTAAAAGTTCAGAGATATTTTTTATTTCATACTTTCACTAATGCTCTTTGGAGATAAATCATGTCATTTATATGGGCCTTAGTTTTCACAACTTTAATAGTTGGAAGCTTGACTAGATGATCTGTATGTAGTCTTCCAATTCTAAAATGTTCCACTAATTTGGATTGCTACAATAATTGCCCTTGCAATACATGCATGTTGCCACCAAGTAGCAGTAGAGACTACTAGTTCCTTTTTTACCCCTAGTGGGGGTGCATTTTGACAGCGGACTTATCCGTCAATAGTACAACCTGTTAGTATAACTATAAGATAACAAAATAATCTGGTATTCTTTCCTGTAAAAGAGAAGCTTTACATTGTGTCTGTGAATCGTACCAGAATCACCTGTAGGTTTTTAAATATAGAGGAAATCCTGAACCCATTGAATGAGACTCTTCAGAGACAGGACTTGGGCATCTGGAATTTTGGGTTCCCATCATTTGTATATTTTATTTCATTTCATTTTTGCCTATGTACAATATTTGTCACATCCTTTTGAATCTTTAAAACTTTCTTTTTGTTTTAAATTTTAGAATATTCCATAATCTTCACCTACTTTTCATAAGGTGTTATCTGTTATGTTTATTCGATATTGTGCTTCTCCTGGTTAAGACTTCTTTCTTTCCTTTTTTTTTTTTTGTTTTTTTCAGGGCCCTGCCTCATGTCTTGCAGGATCTTAGTTCCCTGACCTGGGATTGGACCCCAGGGCCCCAGCAGTGAAAGCGTCATGTTCTAAATACTGGACCACCAGGGAAGTCCCAAGATTTCAGTTGTAAATGACTTCTTTCCCCACTCTAATTCATTCCTGGGATCAGTTTCATGTTTGGACATTAAAGCAACCTTGCATTGCCAGAATAAAGCTACTTTGATTCTGATATATGATTGTTTTACATACCATGGATACAGTTTGTGCTTCTCTTTACACATTTTGCATGCATGTTCAAAGGAGAAACTGGCCTGTGATTCTATTCTCGTAATATTCTTTATCGATTTTTTTGTTGCTTTTTTAAGATTCTATACTTTATGTTTTATTTATTTATTTTTGGCTGCATTGGGTCTTCATTGCTGCATGCGAGCTTTCTCTAGTTTCGGCGAGCGGGGGTCTATTCTTTGTTGCGGTGAGTAGGCTTCTCATTGCAGCCTTCTGACCCCATGGGCTTCTGACCCCATTCGTCAGTGCTACTTCAGGTCCTCACCCCTTCCCTTCTGACCCTGGGCGGTGAAATCCTCTTTCTGCGGCTGGCATGCGGCAGAAAGTCAATGAGGCAAGAGTAGGTTTGGAGTATCCAAGGAGCAGAAAGGATGTCAGCGTGTGGAAAACAGAGCGAGCAAATTGGAGAGGAGAACGAAACAGTCAGAGAGGAAACAGAGGCCCAGATTTCTAGGTCTGTGGAGGCACTCTGAGGACTTTGCATTTTCTGTGAAGAAGCCACTGAAGAAATTTGAGTGACATGATCTGACTTATGTTTTAACAAGATCTCTCTGGATGCCACACTGATTAGAGACTGTAGGAGAGCAAGGACAAGCCCCAGAAGACCAACAGTTGATTCAAAGAAATGATTACTCAAACATGGTCCCCCTCCTCAGTGAAGACGCAGAGCAGGAATTGGCAAATAATGGCCACGAATCAAATCAGGCTCTCAGCCTGGATCTGTGGGACTGTGAGCTAATAATGGTTCTCACGTTTAGAAAGCTTGTTGAAGAGGAAAGAGGAGGAGAAGCTACAGAAACTGTATATGGCCCACAAAGCCTAAGATATTTAAAATCCAGAAAATGCTTTCCAACACCTGACGTAAAGCATGTGGCTGGTAGGAGGTCCTCAACCAAATTTGGAAGAGGAATACATGAGTCAGTTAGTTCCTGTAAACACTGTAAAGTGATAGGTGTCAAGAAACATTTACCCCTTCACCCTTAACCTTCACAAATGATGCCAGTTCCATTGAGCTATTGAAAAATACATTCTGGCTTTCCGAAAAATAACCCAGAGGACATTTTCTCACATAGGCAAGGTCATAAACAACTGTCAAGTGAAGTTGAAATAGCAACAAATCAAATAGTAACAAAAAACATTTTTACTGATTTTTAAATCTTACAAAGCATTTTCATGTTCATTATCTAATTTAATCCTCCAATCAACGTCATGAGATAGTTATTATTTCCCCATTAGAAATGACCACATATGAAATCCTGAGTGATTGCTCAAGAAAAGCTGAAATCTTGAGTGTTACATCTATTAAGGCCATGGTTGTGTGTTTTCCCATGGGAACATTGGATGCTAAAATCCACAGGGATTTTCAGCTCAAGATGGCAGACTAGGAACTATATTTACTTTCTGTTCCTCCTGAAACCATATCTAAATAAAACTGTAGAAATACCAAAATTAATCAACCAATAAAAGCCAAGATATTCTGGAAGTCATCAACCACAGAAAGATTTCAACACATTTCGAGAAGGCAAGCAATGAAATGGAGGAGCCATGAATAAAATAATGAAGAAAAAAAGGCTGAGCCTAAGTAAGGTCTGCACAAAGTCACTCAGCTTTTGTGAGCTCTGGTTATAGTCAAGGGCAGAGGAAAGAAGAGGGGCTGAAAACAAGGAGACAAACGTCATTTTAGGAAATACACTTCATTTAATGAGCTCCAGGGAACACTCAGCCTGCTGCCGTACTAACTCATGAATTAGAATGGATTGTTGGTAAGCAAGACAAGAAAACAGGGAAGAAACAAAAGAAACAAAAATCAAGACACTGTTTCTAACTGAACTCTTCTCAAATGAGATCGAGGAATTATGGTTCAATGCCACAGCTGTAAATCATTTCTGCTCTTGGAGAGGTTACAAAGGACTTATAATATTTCCCTTGTTTTCAGACAGAATTTAGGTCTGAGCAAAAGCTTTTGTGTCCTCCAACCCCAAAATTTATTGGGCATAGAAGCCCAGATTTGCTGGGACATACCATAAAAAGAATCTCATGAGCAGAGGGTCAAACTGATTTTGGAATATATGAATTATGCCCAGTGTGAGTTTCAATAGGTTTATATATATATATATATATATATATATATATATATATACACATTTTTAGTGCTCTATATGATTTTGGGTTCTGAAACTTCTTTTTTTTTTTTTTTTTTAAGTCTTTATTTATTTATTTATATATATATATATTTTTTTGCGGTACGCGGGCCTCTCACTGCTGTGGCCTCTCCCGTTGCGGAGCACAGGCTCCGGACGCGCAGGCTCAGCGGCCATGGCTCACGGGCCCAGCCGCTCCGCGGCATGTGGGATCTTCCCAGACCGGGGCACGAACCGTGTCCCCTGCATCGGCAGGCGGACTCTCAACCACTGCGCCGCCGGGGAAGCCCAGGGTTCTGAAACTTCTACATGTCACATGCGTGATACATAACAGACAATGTCAGCCCCAGGAGGGAGAAAACACTCCAATGAAGCAAGCCAAAGAAACAAGTTTTAAGCAAGGTCAAGTGATGTGTAGACCAGGATTGTTCAATTCCTACCTGTCATGCTGAAGCTTCCAGCTCCTGAATAACAACACATGCTTCCCTTGTCCTAGACAGCCAAGAGTACGTCTCCTCTCTTGGGCATAAGAATCCCTAGAGTTACATATGGGTAGTAAAGAGTGGACCCAGCTGTCATACTCACAATGACCAAATTGTGTTGATCGTACTTTATACCAATACATCGCTCCACGCTGAAGTTGCAATAAATGATATATTTGCTTTCTAGACATATGAATGAGACGCCTTACTGGATATACTCCAGGAAGGCCAGAGAAGCTGGCTTCTAATCCATACGGAACAAGTCACTGGTGAATTTCTTTCAGGATAACCCATGATTTATCTAGAATATCATCTTTACATATCTGGATCCTTCAAACTAGACAAAGGGAAAATACGGGCTTCAAGCCTCAGTTAGAAATATGGAATGGTGCCATGCTGACAACTGGTGGTCCCTGACCTGTATCTTCTGAGATTAGAACACAGTGTGGTGGATGACCAATTCATGCGTTGAACAAAAGAAGACCTCCTACAGGGCAGTGTAGCTGTTCGTTACAGGTATGGCACTTAGGGCTAAGTACCATAAGGACTACAAGAAGAAAAGAAAAACAAGTAACACATGAAGCATATACGATAAGGAGGCACCACAGTGCAGAGCACAAGCTCTGGAATCACACAGGCTTGGATCGAATCCCGGCTAAGCCACTACCATCTATATACCCTGAAGGACAGGCCAAGGTTTAAATGTTCTTTTACCAAATTTCAAAAAAGAAGTGAAGAAAGAACCTATCTGCCAGGAAGGGACATCGTGGGCTGCAGCATCCAGTCGGATCAGGGCTCTGCATCTCCTGCTCAGAAACCTTGGCCACCTGGCTCATGGTGATGCTGGCAGCTGAGCAGCCCTGGAGAAGGCGATCCTGTCTCCAGGACTCGCAGAGGAGCTGGGGAGGTCTCCAGACGAGGTGGCCCACACCCTGGTAAGCTCTGGCTGCCTCCTGCCCTCAGGTCTGAGCAGGCTCTGGCCTCTGGGCCCCGTGGTGGGGAAGGCCTGGCCGATACATACGCAGGGCTGAGGGGCCTGCAGAGCCAGTCCCCAGGCAGGGTGAGCTCTGGACGAGGCTTCCACAGTCCCCAACAGTCTCCGCATGGTGGCCCATCTGGTGCCAAACACCTGCCACCCACAGCCAGTAGTCCCAGCCACTAGAAAGTCCAGAAGGGGCCCCGCCCTTTGCCTTTGGGCCGGGGTTAAGCCAGCAGCTGGGCTTGCATGTGACCCCTGCCTCACCCCCTGCCCCGCCCGCTCTTTCTCTGTGACACCTACAATGGATATGTCATAAAGCCAGGCAGAGCCAGTGCTATAAATTCAGAGGAGTTAGAATCTAGGAAGAGGCTCTCCCACTTTCACTCTCTGCTCTCAGATCAGGCAGGCAATACCTCTAATATGGAAGCTATGGACACCACACCTCCTTCACACGCTGTCCTCTTCCATTCTGCTCCTGTTTTCCCCACCACACCATTTATGGCCCTGGCGGGCATCTGTCCTTCAGCAGGAAGCACGTCAGACCCCGAACCTATGGACACCACACCTCCTTCACACGCTGTCATCTTCCATTCTGCTCCTGTTTTCTCCACCACCCCATTTATGGCCGTGGCGGGCATCGGTGCTTCAGCAGGAAGCACGTCAGACCCCGAACCTATGGACACCACACCTCCTTCTCACGCTGTCATCTTCCATCCTGCTCCTCCTTACCCCAGCACCTCATTTACGGCTTAGCCCGGCACTGGTGCTTCACCAGGCACCACCTCTAACACCAAAGCTATGGACACCACACCTCCTTCCCAGGCTGTCATTTTCTAGTCTGCCCTGTCTCCAATAGAACCGCTACCCATTTCACACCGCTGTTCCAAGTTCTGGGAACACACCACCCAGTGATAGCAATGCCTCAGCCCATGCCTCGACTCATTTACCTGCGACGTGAGCCAACAGATAGACCAACACTTCAAAGTTATGACAGAAAGTTGAGTAAGTTATACGCTTGGAACTTCATTTATTATTATTAACAAGCACAACTGTAGTGCTTAGACTATAACAAGTACTATTCTAAGGGCTTACCAAATATTAACTCACTTATTCCTCATAATGGCAACCCTAGAGGTAGGGAATATTCATAATGTTCACTTTTCTGGGGGAAACTGAGGCCCAGAGACGTTGAAGAGCTTGCCTAATGCCACACAGTAAGTAGGTGGCAAAACCCAGGATTAAAACTAGACGGTCTAGACTTTCATCACTTTGCTGTGTCACCGTACTATAAGTTGTTGTTAGGGAAGGAACTAAATTGACAAGACTCTGAACTAAAAGGAGAAGGGAGAAATGAGAAAATGAGTGATCCTAGAAACTAGAGTAGAGTTAGGCTCAGAAATTTCTGGTGATGAGACCTGGAAGAACAAGAACTTGGTTGGAATATTAACTTGGGGTAGTATCTGAATCTATGGAGAAATGGTTTTGTTTTCTGTAAAATTTAGAAAGGTCAGTTGGATGAAGATTAATGAAGACAAAAGTAGAAAGGAAAAGAAAAAGGTGCCTTAAGGGAGACATAACCGCTTCCCTCTACGTACCCACAGGTGGGGTCCTGTGGGAAAGGATGGAGCTCTCTCTACCGGGTTGGTCACCAGGCTGAACAAGGAGAAACATGGCAACCATTGTACTGGTTTTGATGATCTCTCAAAACCAAGGCTTCAGTTTCCAAGAACGACCTACGGTAGCATAACTAGTGTGTGTCACACATGCCACTAAGTGTGTTTCCAGTCACACATTTTAATTGGAGAAATACTTCCTATGAGGTAGGCATCAGTTCCCTATGGCTGCTGTAACAAATGACTACAAATGTGCTTGCTTCTAACAAAACACACTTATTTTCTTATGGTTCTGGAAGACAGAGGTCCAAAACCAGTTTCCCTGAGCTGAAACCAGAAGTCGACAGGGCCATCCATCCTCCTTCTAGAGGCTCTAAGCGAGAATCTGTTTGTTTCCTCGCTAGCATTCCTTCACTTCTGGCCACGTCAATGCAACCCCAATTTCGTCATCACATTCTCTTTGGAGTACAAATTCCCTCTGCCTCTCTCTTATGAGAACACCAGTGTTTATATTTGGGCCCATCCAGGTAGTCCAGGAGAATCTTCCCATCTGAGAACCATTACTTTCATCCCACTGGCAAAGTGCCTTCTGCCATTTAAGGTGACATTCACAGGTTCTGGAGAGTAGAATGTGGACATTTGGGGGCAATGGTATTATTCAGTCTACTACAAGGTAGATACTATTATCTTTCTCAGATGTAGGAAATGACGTTTAGGGAAGTAGTTTGTCTCAGGTCTACAATTTCCAGAGTAGAGACTTAAATTCTGCCACTGACACTTTAGGACACACCCTAAACAACTTGAATCTGTGTCCTTAACTACTGCATAATCCTTGGTTAAGAGTCACACTTAGGTATCAAGACCCAATTGAATACAACACAAGTACTGTCTCCTCTTTCACTATGTTTGCCTCTTGTACTGATGAATCTTGCCCAGAGCAGAAGAGTTCAGAAAATTGTTATGCAGGTTTACAAAGAGAAAGCATTTACTGTTTGATGTGCCCGGAGTAACGGAAGGCTTTTTCAAATAAAATATGCCACCAAATAGTCAAGTGTCACAACAGAGGTAACCCCGTGGGAGTCACGAGGAGACTAAAATTATCTCCAATTGTGCAGGAGAGAAAAGTTTCACTGAAGGCAGGTGTAGTTCAGCCAAGCCCTACAGCACAGAAGTAGGAATGTGGGTATGTACGAATGGGAAACACTTTAATGCAGAATGGATGAGAAATATGCATTCGACCTATTCTAAAACAACTGGCTTATTAACTCAGTAAATCGATTTAGTCAGTCAAACTAGCTTTAGCTGATTACTTATCCAGGGAATAGCTGTTTAGAGTAATTTTTGTCATAGAACAGTAAATAAAATGGTTGAACTATAGCTTTAGGCTTGCTAAGTGAAATAGATTGCTCTAGATGATTTTCAAGTGACTTACTTGGTAGTACTCACGAAATTGGGGGTTAACAATTGCTTAAGAAAACAAAGAGAATTGATTTTAAATAAAGTACTTACTGTGTGAACTATCTGTTCAGTAGCTCATGTTAAATGGATGTTTATAATCCCCATTGGACAACCAACTACTTTTTTGCAAATGGCAATGTGAATTGCTCTCCCATAAACTATAGCAATGACCACCTATCTAATTTGTTGTCCAAACCAGAAATCTTCTAACAATACTGGTGTCCTAATAAAAATAAGCACGAAGGGAACACACACTGGGTGTCTCCCGTGTGCCTGTGCATGCATCTATATCTCACTGAAGCCCCATAACAGCCCCCAAGAGAGGGACTCTGAGTGTCCCCATGCTGCTTGTGGAGAAACAGGCACAGGAAGGTTCAATAGTCTATCTACCTAATATCACACAGAGGGTGGGAGAGCCCGTTTTTAAACCACCTGCCTCCAATTCCAGGTGCCAGGAGCCAGACTCAGCCTACAGCTCTCTTCTGCTCGCCTGGAGGTGAAACAAGGTGTCATGATTAGTCAAATCCCGGTCTTCACTCATCAAGGTAGCTTGAACACCTGCACGTCCTCCAAGTAGCATGTAGCATAAGCAATAAGATGTTTGCCCCGTGATCCTCCAGGAACTTGGAATCAGCTGTGCCTGGTTAGGCTGAGCTGGTTTAGAGTGGAGAGGACCACCGATCTTCCACCTGGGCAAGTGCCTTTTGACCTCCTGCCATCAGAGGGCCAAAACTCCAGCCTGAGAATGTGCTGAGGCCTGTAGCCTAGTTATGCCAGCTCAGAACAATGATGAGCACACGTTTTTCCAATCACCTTTCCTCATGCTCCCCATGCCTCATACTGCCCTGCTTCTTTATTCTTTATCCCACAGATACCCAAAGCCCCTTGCCTTTGGGGAGGCAGATTTGAGACCTATTGTCACGTCACGTCCTCGCTTGGCTGCCCTGTGAATAAACCTCCTCTTTGCTGCAAACCTCAGCATTTCAGTGTTTTGGCTTGCTGCGCCTCAGACAGAATGGTTGGGAGCAGTGGTACAGGACCCTTGCATGTGAGGGAAGCTGGTTCCTAGTAGTCACATTGCGGATGTTTTCTCCTCTCGGGGTGGGGGTGGGGCAGACATCCTGCTCTTCCGGAAAGGGAGAAACACAGGTGCCAAACCCTTGCCCTCAGCGTCACCGTCACCTAGGAGCTTGTTAGAAGCACAGAATCCAGGCCCCACCCAAAACTACTGAATACCAGCCTGCATTTAACAGGATCCCCAAGAGAGGCATACCCATATTAAAGTTGGAGAGGCACCAAGCTGTCATCGTCTTCTCCGCAGCTAATGAAAACGAAGCAAAGATTCATCCCGAGCCGACTCTGCCTCAGTCACCTGGATATCCCATGAGCTCATTTAATCCTCCCCAGAACCTGCAAATGAGACTGAGGGTCAGAGTGGTCTAGTGCCCAAGGTTCCATAAGAGAACATAACCAAGGCCCCTGAGCACAGCATGGCACCACCGCAGCCCAAACCGTGGGCCTGGAGGGTAGACCAGGCTCCCCACGCAGAGTTCACACCATTCGACAGATGCCCACAGCAGACCACAAGGCAATATGAGAAGTAACTTCTGATTGTGGAATCTCTGAACTTTGAGATTGAAAGAAAAAAATCTGTTTTCGGGGGATGGTTAAAACAGTTCTACCAAGGAGTAAAGAGAGGGCATCTCGAGGCTCCTTCTGGACTAAGAATTTAATGCCTACTTATTGAGAAATGCTCCGTGCATTTGCTCAGCCCTACGCCAAGATGAAGTTCTCTGTGCCCTAGAAGCTTAGGTTCTAAAAAGGCCACAGAAATGGGTGAGACCTAAAAAATGCCAGAACAATGCAACGGCCTTAATCAGACTGTCTTGCTTTGCCTTGCTTACAAGTCACTGACTTTAAACTGAATATGGTGTCATGTCTTTATGTTTCTTGAAGCTTTTTTTTTTTCAAAAGATCATATAAAGATTTTCTTCCATGGTAAGACTTTTATATTGTATTTTTCTTAAACTGGACTGTGGCACATTTACCCTCCATCAGATGATTGCTTATAACTCACCTTGCTTTGTTAAGAATACTGCTAGAGGCTTCTATGTCCCTACTAAAGAAAATACATTTTCAGGCCCATTGAAACCAATGAAAATCCAAGATTTCAGAGCACAAGATAATGAAAATTCTCTCTATCCGCGTCTTTTACTGCTTTTAATCTGTTAACAGTCCCTAAGTGTGTCAGATGAAAGGTACTGTCGCGGGAATTGACATCATTAACAGCATTCCATACAGGTAAGTCTTGATTGTTCCACTTTCTCAAAAAGTTGGACATATTTACTGCCTCTATGACATCTCTAGGGTGTGTGGAAGAAATAAAAAAGAGGCCTGTACAATGTATTTCTCCAAATATACACACAAATAGTTTGCACATACAAACAGGGAAACCTTATAAATAACGTATGGGGAGCAAAGGATTGTCGGTAACGGAACTACTCATTTCGAAAGACAACACTGTCACCAAGTGTCCCCTCACCAAAACTGACTGGGAATTTTTAGGGGCCACCAAACCAGAGATGGAGATTTTTAGGCACATTCTTGCCAGAAAAGAGAGCCTAGGGCATAAACCACTCAACTTGTTGGCACGAATGCCAGGGCAACCCAAGCAAGTGGATATACAAGCCTACGTAACGCTTGGAAGTAGGAAGCTTTGGGGGACTACACCTGGGCTGGTACTGGCCTCCCTCCCCAAAGGGACAAGGAGAGCAGAAACCTGGATGGAGTCAAGAGAGAGAACAAAGAAAGGCAAGGCTGGGTATGGAGCAACGTGTGGATCCAGGAGCATGTGTCTCAGAACTGCCGGGGCTCTGCAGACCAGCTGCATCCCCATTCTCCTTGACCCTCATGGGTATAATGAACTCAGGATGGGCGCATCCCGGCTGCCAAGTCACTTCCACCTGTCCATGGAGTTGACAGTTACTTGCTCACAGTGAACCAACCTCTCTGGACCTAACAGCTACTGCAGGAGGCGGTAGTGGAGAACAAGGTGACGACAACGACCAGATGCGAAGGAGGAAGCGACGTTCAGCGGACCGACTGGGTGGACTGATGGTGTGGGGTTAAGTCTGCAGAGCTAAAGGGGCCAGATGTAGAAAAGGGAAGGGGAACCATGAGGATATGGTCAAGCCCCATCGTATGGATATTTCATCCATATGTTGTATGCAAATCCCATTCAATTTGCTCTGAGTGAACAAGAGAGAACTAAATTATCCTTTAAACCATGTCAGTGACTTTATTTACCATCTCATTTGATGAGCTCATAGCCCAGGGGCAGAGGGAAATGGGAGCTGTGAGTCTGCCATCTCTCAGGAAGTCTCAGGCCTCAGAGGCCCCTCAGAGCCAAACTACCTCACCTTTTGCACTTTTCAAGCAACGTTATTCCTAAGTGCGAGTCACCTTCTTCATCAGGTTCTCCAAGAAACAGCAATCTCTCCCAATGAGAGAGGAAAAATGGGCTACTTTGGCTTGCTGAGGCACAATATGTAGTTCTCCAAAATGGTACCTGCCTGGGGATTTTTCAAGAAAATTAAGCATCAGTGGTGATTTGTTTGTCTTCACATAACGTATGACCCAGGTGTGCTGAGAAATAAGAAAAGGACGAACGAATCAAGGGCGGCTGATCCAAGGAGGCAAGGGGCAACTTCCACAGCCTACGTGGAAAGCTAGAGGGAGGGAACATCCAGCTGGTGGGAGCTGAAGACAGGGGCCAGTCCTCCTTGGGCTCGGGATGCCACCCCCTCTTCCTACATCTTCACGCTCTCCTTCTCTGTTGGCCCCTCCCAGCCATATTAAAGAGCCACAAGGAACTGCTCTCCTCCATTCCATTCTCCTGTCCTCCTATCCACCCCTCCCTTCTTTCCCTTTGCCATCAATTTCTTGACTTCCCCCCATTTCTCCCCTCCCATCCACACTGCGGTCTGGTTTCTGCCCCGCTACTCTCGTGAAACTGATCTCCTTGAAGCCCCCAATGATTTCTCTGTTGACAAGTCCAGGGCACTACTTCTCAATCCTTATCTTTGTGACCGCCAAGCCGAGTCAGATCTTAAACAACGTCTCTGTCTTGAAAATCTCTTCCCTTGGCTTCCGCGCCACCTTTCCTTTTCTTTCCATGAGACCGATCACAACCAGTGCTGCAGATTCCATCGAATTAAGGAATGCTGTTGCCTACATGTGTGAATGAGCTCAAGTGAGTAAAGTACTGAAGTAGAGGACAGCTAAAGTGAAACGTCTTCATGAATGTCCACGTGGCTGAGCAGCAAGTTAACCTTTCCTACATGTGCTAAAGAAGAAGAGTTGGGTTTTATTTTATTTACTTTTCCCTGGACTGTGTTGAATGACTATCATCTACAAGTTCAGGCTACTTTTGGCTGAGGATTAATGCACTGGGAGAGCTGAGAGAAAACTGAACAATAGAGCTGTCTTTTTCTTGACCAGTTCACCTTAGTTTCCCAAACTCTAAGTCTTTCCCGAATTCTTTCTCCTTTTTATTGTAGTAAAAGGAACATAACACAAAATCCACCATTTGGATCATTTTACAATTCACCGTACCATTCAGTGGAATTTACTACTGTCACAGTGTTGTGCAACTATCACCACTGCCTAGCTGCAAAACATTTTCATCAACCAAGAGGAAACCTACACCCATTTTAAGGAGTCATTCCCTATTTCCCTCTCTTCCAACCCCCTGGCAACCACTAATGTAGAATCTTTTCTGTGTGTATGGATTTGCCACTGCTGGACATTTCATATAAATGGAACCATACGATATGTAGCCTTTCATGCCTGACTCCTTTCACTTAGTTGCATCCATCATGTAGCATGTATCAGAAATCCACTCACTGTTATGGCTGAATCCTTCATACCCTTTGAATACAAAATTAAAAATACGTTGAGAGTGAAGCTCTGTTTTAACGGCACATCTATTAGGCCAATTCATTGAAAGAAGCTGAAGATGGAGATATTGTTGTGAAATGATAATCATTGAGAAGCCTCAGCCAATTGGATAATGAAAAGTTTGGGAAATGTTGCAAAAAATTATCTGCTTTACGTTAAAAGCCTATTAAACAAGGATGCAGGAGATTGTCTTTTTCTTGCAGGTAACTTAAATGAGGCAGAAAGAAATAACTGCCCTTTAAAACACATTTTGAAAGGATTCTATTTATTCTTAATAGACGAATGGGAGTACAGGAAGTTCACATCCAATATGGACTCCCTGTCCAAACACTGTTTATCGTTCTAGCCACCACTATCGAATTATATTTCTTGAGAGTAAGGCAGCTCAATTCCTGCATATTACTTTCTAAAATTCATCCATCAAATCCATTAATACAGTATAAACAAGAGTTGTTCATGTTTAAGTGCACTTCAAATATCAGGTATAAAGAACCCCCAGTAAGAAAAAGAATCCTATATCTCTTGCCAGAATGTGGTCAGCTGTGGGGTGCTCTGCTAGCTGAAAGACGCATTCATTATTAAGGGGATAGAGGCTGTTTAAGTGGGATGAGAGCCAAAAAATTTTAACTACATATATGTGTGAAGAACAGTGCTAGGTTATCTCATATTCTATATCAGTTAAGGCTCACCATTTTGCATACGCGAACAGCAAAGTTAAAAGTGTATTAGTAAATATTTTCTCCCATTCTGAGGTTGTCTTTTGGTCTTGTTTACGGTTTCCTTTGCTGTGCAAAAGCTTTGAAGTTTCATTAGGTCCCATTTGTTTATTTTTGTTTTTATTTCCATTACTCTAGGAGGTGGGTCAGAAAGGATCTTGCTTTGATTTATGTCATAGAGTGTTCTGCCTATGTTTTCCTCTAAGAGTTTGATAGTTTCTGGCCTTACATTTAGGTCTTTAATCCATTTTGAGAGCCCGTTTTTAAACCAGCTGCCTCCAATTCCAGGTGCCAGGAGCCAGACTCAGCCTACAGATCTCTTCTGCTCGCCTGGAGGTGAAACAAGGTGTCATGATTAGTCAAATCCCGGTCTTCACTCATCAAGGTAGCTTGAACACCTGCACGTCCTCCAAGTAGCATGTAGCATAAGCAATAAGATGTTTGCCCCTTGATCGTCCAGGAACTTGGCATCAGCTGTGCCTGGTTAGGCTGAGCTGGTTTAGAGTGGAGAGGACCACCGATCTTCCACCTGGGCAAGTGCCTTTTGACCTCCTGCCATCAGAGGGCCAAAACTCCAGCCTGAGAATGTGCTGAGGCCTGTAGCCTAGTTACGCCAGCTCAGAACAATGATGAGCACACGTTTTTCCAATCACCTTTCCTCATGCTCCCCATGCCTCATACTGCCCTGCTTCTTTATTCTTTATCCCACAGATACCCAAAGCCCCTTGCCTTTGCGGAGGCGGATTTGAGACCTATTGTCACGTCACATCCTCGCTTGGCTGCCCTGTGAATAAAGCTCCTCTTTGTTGCAAACCTCAGCATTTCAGTGTTTTGGCTTGCTGTGCCTCAGACAGAATGGTTGGGAGCAGTGGTACAAGACCCTTGCATGTGAGGGAAGCTGGTTCCTAGTAGTCACATTGCGGATGTTTTCTCCTCTCGGGGTGGGGGTGGGGCAGACATCCTGCTCTTCCGGAAAGGGAGAAACACAGGTGCCAAACCCTTGCCCTCAGCGTCACCGTCACCTAGGCGCTTGTTAGAAGCACAGAATCCAGGCCCCACCCAGAACTACTGAATACCAGCCTGCATTTAACAAGATCCCCAAGAGAGGCATACCCATATTAAAGTTGGAGAGGCACCAAGCTGTCATTGTCTTCTCCGCAGCTAATGAAAACGAAGCAAAGATTCATCCCGAGCCGACTCTGCCTCAGTCACCTGGATATCCCATGAGCTCATTTAATCCTCCCCAGAACCTGCAAATGAGACTGAGGGTCAGAGTGGTCTAGCACCCAAGGTTCCATAAGAGAACATGACCAAGGCTCACTGGAGCCAAGACTTCCAAAAAAGAAGGTCCCTGAGCACAGCATGGCACCACCGCAGCCCAAACCGTGGGCCTGGAGGGTAGACCAGGCTCCCCACGCAGAGTTCACACCATTCGACAGATGCCCACAGCAGACCACAAGGCAATATGAGAAGTAACTTCTGATTGTGGAATCTCTGAATTTTGAGATTGAAAGAAAAAAATCTGTTTTCGGGGGATGGTTAAAACAGTTCTACCAAGGAGTAAAGAGAGGGCATCTTGAAGCTCCTTCTGGACTAAGAATTTAATGCCTACTTATTGAGAAATGCTCCGTGCATTTGCTCAGCCCTACGCCAAGATGAAGTTCTCTGTGCCCTGGAAGCTTAGGTTCTAAAAAGGCCACAGAAATGGGTGAGACCTAACACATGCCAGAACAATGCAACGGCCTTAATCAGACTGTCTTTGCTTTGCCTTGCTTACAAGTCACTGATTTTAAACGGAATATGGTGTCATGTCTTTATGTTTCTTGAAGCTTTTTTTTTTCAAAAGATCATATAAAGATTTTCTTCCATGGTAAGACTTTTATATTGTATTTTTCTTAAACTGGACTGTGGCACATTTACCCTCCATCAGATGATTGCTTATAACTCACCTTGCTTTGTTAAGAATACCGCTAGAGGCTTCTATGTCCCTACTAAAGAAAATACATTTTCAGGCCCATTGAAACCAATGAAAATCCAAGATTTCAGAGCACAAGATAATGAAAATTCTCTCTATCCGCGTCTTTTACTGCTTTTAATCTGTTAACAGTCCCTAAGTGTGTCAGATGAAAGGTACTGTCGCGGGAATTGACATCATTAACAGCATTCCATACAGGTAAGTCTTGATTGTTCCAAGTTCTCAAAAAGTTGGACATATTTACTGCCTCTATGACATCTCTAGGGTGTGTGGAAGAAATAAAAAAGAGGCCTGTACAATGTATTTCTCCAAATATACACACAAATAGTTTGCACATACAAACAGGGAAACCTTATAAATAACGTATGGGGAGCAAAGGATTGTCGGTAACGGAACTACTCATTTCGAAAGACAACACTGTCACCAAGTGTCCCCTCACCAAAACTGACTGGGAATTTTTAGGGGCCACCAAACCAGAGATGGAGATTTTTAGGCACATTCTTGCCAGAAAAGAGAGCCTAGGGCATAAACCACTCAACTTGTTGGCACGAATGCCAGGGCAACCCAAGCAAGTGGATATACAAGTCTACGTAACGCTTGGAAGTAGGAAGCTTTGGGGGACTACACCTGGGCTGGTACTGGCCTCCCTCCCCAAAGGGACAAGGAGAGCAGAAACCTGGATGGAGTCAAGAGAGAGAACAAAGAAAGGCAAGGCTGGGTATGGAGCAACGTGTGGATCCAGGAGCATGTGTCTCAGAACTGCCGGGGCTCTGCAGACCAGCTGCATCCCCATTCTCCTTGACCCTCATGGGTATAATGAACTCAGGATGGGCGCATCCCGGCTGCCAAGTCACTTCCACCTGTCCATGGAGTTGACAGTTACTTGCTCACAGTGAACCAACCTCTCTGGACCTAACAGCTACTGCAGGAGGCGGTAGTGGAGAACAAGGTGACGACAACGACCAGATGCGAAGGAGGAAGCGACGTTCAGCGGACCGACTGGGTGGACTGATGGTGTGGGGTTAAGTCTGCAGAGCTAAAGGGGCCAGATGTAGAAAAGGGAAGGGGAACCATGAGGATATGGTCAAGCCCCATCGTATGGATATTTCATCCATATGTTGTATGCAAATCCCATTCAATTTGCTCTGAGTGAACAAGAGAGAACAAAATTATCCTTTAAACCATGTCAGTGACTTTATTTACCATCTCATTTGATGAGCTCATAGCCCAGGTTCAGAGGGAAATGGGAGCTGTGAGTCTGCCATCTCTCAGGAAGTCTCAGGCCTCAGAGGCCCCTCAGAGCCAGACTACCTCACCTTTTGCACTTTTCAAGCAACGTTATTCTTAAGTGCGAGTCACCCTCTTCATCAGGTTCTCCAAGAAACAGCAATCTCTCCCAATGAGAGAGTAAAAATGGGCTACTTTGGCTTGCTGAGGCACAATATGTAGTTCTCCAAAATGGTTTCTGCCTGGGGATTTTTCAAGAAAATTAAGCATCAGTGGTGATTTGTTTGTCTTCACATAACGTATGACCCAGGTGTGCTGAGAAATAAGAAACGGACGAACGAATCAAGGGCGGCTGATCCAAGGAGGCAAGGGGCAACTTCCACAGCCTACGTGGAAAGCTAGAGGGAGGGAACATCCAGCTGGTGGGAGCTGAAGACAGGGGCCAGTCCTCCTTGGGCTCGGGATGCCACCCCCTCTTCCTACATCTTCACGCTCTCCTTCTCTGTTGGCCCCTCCCAGCCATATTAAAGAGCCACAAGGAACTGCTCTCCTCCATTCCATTCTCCTGTCCTCCTATCCACCCCTCCCTTCTTTCCCTTTGCCATCAATTTCTTGACTTGCCCCCCATTTCTCCCCTCCCATCCACACTGCGATCTGGTTTCTGCCCCCCTACCCTCGTGAAACTGATCTCCTTGAAGCCCCCAATGATTTCTCCGTTGACAAGTCCAAGGCACTACTTCTGAATCCTTATCTTTGTGACCGCCAAGCCGAGTCAGATCTTAAACAACGTCTCTGTCTTGAAAATCTTTTCCCTTGGCTTCCGCGCTACCTTTCCTTTTCTTTCCATGAGACCGATCACAACCAGTGCTGCAGATTCCATCGAATTAAGGAATGCTGTTGCCTACATGTGTGAATGAGCTCAAGTGAGTAAAGTACTGAAGTAGAGGACAGCTAAAGTGAAACGTCTTCATGAATGTCCACGTGGCTGAGCAGCAAGTTAACCTTTCCTACATGTGCTAAAGAAGAAGAGTTGGGTTTTATTTTATTTACTTTTCCCTGGACTGTGTTGAATGACTATCATCTACAAGTTCAGGCTACTTTTGGCTGAGGATTAATGCACTGGGAGAGCTGAGAGAAAACTGAACAATAGAGCTGTCTTTTTCTTGACCAGTTCACCTTAGTTTCCCAAACTCTAAGTCTTTCCCGAATTCTTTCTCCTTTTTATTGTAGTAAAAGGAACATAACACAAAATCCACCATTTGGATCATTTTACAATTCACCGTACCATTCAGTGGAATTTACTACTGTCACAATGTTGTGCAACTATCACCACTGCCTAGCTGCAAAACGTTTTCATCAACCAAGAGGAAACCTACACCCATTTTAAGGAGTCATTCCCTATTTCCCTCTCTTCCAACCCCCTGGCAACCACTAATGTAGAATCTTTTCTGTGTGTATGGATTTGCCACTGCTGGACATTTCATATAAATGGAACCATACGATATGTAGCCTTTCATGCCTGACTCCTTTCACTTAGTTGCATCCATCATGTAGCATGTATCAGAAATCCACTCACTGTTATGGCTGAATCCTTCATACCCTTTGAATACAAAATTAAAACTACGTTGAGAGTGAAGCTCTGTTTTAACGGCACATCTATTAGGCCAATTCATTGAAAGAAGCTGAAGATGGAGATATTGTTGTGAAATGATAATCATTGAGAAGCCTCAGCCAACTGGATAATGAAAGGTTTGGGAAATGTTGCAAAAAATTATCTGCTTTACGTTAAAAGCCTATTAAACAAGGATGCAGGAGATTGTCTTTTTCTTGCAGGTAACTTAAATGAGGCAGAAAGAAATAACTGCCCTTTAAAACACATTTTGAAAGGATTCTATTTATTCTTAATAGACGAATGGGAGTACAGGAAGTTCACATCCAATATGGACTCCCTGTCCAAACACTGTTTATCGTTCTAGCCACCACTATCGAATTATATTTCTTGAGAGTAAGGCAGCTCAATTCCTGCATATTACTTTCTAAAATTCATCCATCAAATCCATTAATACAGTATAAACAAGAGTTGTTCATGTTTAAGTGCACTTCAAATATCAGGTATAAAGAACCCCCAGTAAGAAAAAGAATCCTATATCTCTTGCCAGAATGTGGTCAGCTGTGGGGTGCTCTGCTAGCTGAAAGACACATTCATTATTAAGGGGATAGAGGCTGTTTAAGTGGGATGAGAGCCAAAAAATTTTAACTACATATATGTGTGAAGAACAGTGCTAGGTTATCTCATATTCTATATCAGTCAAGGCTCACCATTTTACATACGTGAAAAGCAAAGTTAAAAGTGTATTAGTAGGGCTTCCCTGTTGGCGCGGTGGTTAAGGATCCACCTGCCAGTGCACGGGACACACGTTTGAGCCCTGATGCGGGAAGATCCCACATGCCACGGAGCAACTAAGACCATGTGCCACAACCACTGAGCCTGCGTGCTAGAGCCCGTGAACCACAGCTACTGAAGCCCACGCACCTAGACCCCATGCTCAGCAACAACGAGAAGCCACCACAATGAGAAGCCCGCGTACTGCAACAAAGAGTGGCCCCCGCTCACCGCAACTAGAGAAAGCCCGCGCACAGCAACGAAGAGCCTAGGCAGCCAAAGATAAATAAATAAATACGTCTATTTTTAAGAAAAGTGTTTTAGTAACTTACTAAAAGGCACGCAACCAGTAAACGTGAGCAAGAATTCAATCCCAAATCTGTCACACTGAAGTTTAAGCTAATACTTGAGATTAATAAAAACAGCACTAAATTAAAAGTTCAGGGATATTTTTTATTTCATACTTTCACTAATGCTCTTTGCAGATAAATCATGTCATTTATATGGGCCTTAGTTTTCACAACTTTAATAGTTGGAAGCTTGACTAGATGATCTGTATGTAGTCTTCCAATTCTAAAATGTTCCACTAATTTGAATTGCTACAATAATTGCCCTTGCAAAACACACATGCTGCCACCAAGTAGCAGTAGAGACTACTAGTTCCTTTTTTACCCCTAGTGGGGGTGCATTTTGACAGCGGACTCATCCGTCAATAGTACAACCTGTTAGTATAACTATAAGATAACAAAATAATCTGGTATTCTTTCCTGTAAAAGAGAAGCTTTACATTGTGTCTGTGAATCGTACCAGAATCACCTGTAGGTTTTTAAATATAGAGGAAATCCTGAACCCATTGAATGAGACTCTTCAGAGACAGGACTTGGGCATCTGGAATTTTGGGTTCCCATCATTTGTATATTTTATTTCATTTCATTTTTGCCTATGTACAATATTTGTCACATCCTTTTGAATCTTTAAAACTTTCTTTTTGTTTTAAATTTTAGAATATTCCATAATCTTCACCTACTTTTCATAAGGTGTTATCTGTTATGTTTATTCGATCTTGTGCTTCTCCTGGTTAAGACTTCTTTCTTTCCTTTTTTTTTTTGTATTTTTCGGGCCCCTGCCTCATGTCTTGCAGGATCTTAGTTCCCTGACCTGGGATTGGACCCCAGGGCCCCAGCAGTGAAAGCGTCATGTTCTAAATACTGGACCACCAGGGAAGTCCCAAGATTTCAGTTGTAAATGACTTCTTTCCCCACTCTAATTCATTCCTGGGATCAGTTTCATGTTTGGACGTTAAAGCAACCTTGCATTGCCAGAATAAAGCTACTTTGATTCTGATATATGATTGTTTTACATACCATGGATACAGTTTGTGCTTCTCTTTACACATTTTGCATGCATGTTCAAAGGAGAAACTGGCCTGTGATTCTATTCTCGTAATATTCTTTATCGATTTTTTTGTTGCTTTTTTAAGATTCTATACTTTATGTTTTGTTTATTTATTTTTGGCTGCATTGGGTCTTCATTGCTGCATGCGAGCTTTCTCTAGTTTCGGCGAGCGGGGGTCTATTCTTTGTTGTGGTGAGTAGGCTTCTCATTGCAGCCTTCTGACCCCATGGGCTTCTGACCCCATTCGTCAGTGCTACTTCAGGTCCTCACCCCTTCCCTTCTGACCCTGGGCGGTGAAATCCTCTTTCTGCGGCTGGCGTGCGGCAGAAAGTCAATGAGGCAAGAGTAGGTTTGGAGTATCCAAGGAGCAGAAAGGATGTCAGCGTGTGGAAAACAGAGCGAGCAAATTGGAGAGGAGAACGAAACAGTCAGAGAGGAAACAGAGGCCCAGATTTCTAGGTCTGTGGAGGCACTCTGAGGACTTTGCATTTTCTGTGAAGAAGCCACTGAAGAAATTTGAGTGACATGATCTGACTTATGTTTTAACAAGATCTCTCTGGATGCCACACTGATTAGAGACTGTAGGAGAGCAAGGACAAGCCCCAGAAGACCAACAGTCGATTCAAAGAAATGATTACTCAAACATGGTCCCCCTCTTCAGTGAAGACGCAGAGCAGGAATTGGCAAATAATGGCCACGAATCAAATCAGGCTCTCAGCCTGGATCTGTGGGACTGTGAGCTAATAATGGTTCTCACGTTTAGAAAGCTTGTTGAAGAGGAAAGAGGAGGAGAAGCTACAGAAACTGTATATGGCCCACAAAGCCTAAGATATTTAAAATCCAGAAAATGCTTTCCAACACCTGACGTAAAGCATGTGGCTGGTAGGAGGTCCTCAACCAAATTTGGAAGAGGAATACATGAGTCAGTTAGTTCCTGAAAACACTGTAAAGTGATAGGTGTCAAGAAACATTTACCCCTTCACCCTTAACCTTCACAAATGATGCCAGTTCCATTGAGCTATGGAAAAATACATTCTGGCTTTCCGAAAAATAACCCAGAGGACATTTTCTCACATAGGCAAGGTCATAAACAACTGTCAAGTGAAGTTGAAATAGCAACAAATCAAATAATAACAAAAAACATTTTTACTGATTTTTAAATCTTACAAAGCATTTTCATGTTCATTATCTAATTTAATCCTCCAATCAACGTCATGAGATAGTTATTATTTCCCCATTAGAAATGACCACATATGAAATCCTGAGTGATTGCTCAAGAAAAGCTGAAATCTTGAGTGTTACATCTATTAAGGCCATGGTTGGGTGTTTTCCCATGGGAACATTGGATGCTAAAATCCACAGGGATTTTCAGCTCAAGATGGCAGACTAGGAAATATATTTACTTTCTGTTCCTCCTGAAACCATATCTAAATAAAACTGTAGAAATACCAAAATTAATCAACCAATAAAAGCCAAGATATTCTGGAAGTCATCAACCACAGAAAGATTTCAACACATTTCGAGAAGGCAAGCAATGAAATGGAGGAGCCATGAATAAAATAATGAAGAAAAAAAGGCTGAGCCTAAGTAAGGTCTGCACAAAGTCACTCAGCTTTTGCTGAGCTCTGGTTATAGTCAAGGGCAGAGGAAAGAAGAGGGGCTGAAAACAAGGAGACAAACGTCATTTTAGGAAAAACACTTCATTTAATGAGCTCCAGGGAACACTCAGCCTGCTGCCATACTAACTCATGAATTACAATGGATTGTTGGTAAGCAAGACAAGAAAACAGGGAAGAAACAAAAGAAACAAAAATCAAGACACTGTTTCTAACTGAACTCTTCTCAAATGAGATCGAGGAATTATGGTTCAATGCCACAGCTGTAAATCATTTCTGCTCTTGGAGAGGTTACAAAGGGCTTATAATATTTCCCTTGTTTTCAGACAGAATTTAGGTCTGAGCAAAAGCTTTTGTGTCCTCCAACCCCAAAATTTATTGGGGATGGAAGCCCAGATTTGCTGGGACATACCATAAAAAGAATCTCATGAGCAGAGGGTCAAACTGATTTTGGAATATATGAATTATGCCCAGTGTGAGTTTCAATAGGTTTATATATATATATACATTTTTACTGATCTATATGATTTTGGGTTCTGAAACTTCTACATGTCACATGCGTGATACATAACAGACAATGTCAGCCCCAGGAGGGAGAAAACACTCCAATGAAGCAAGCCAAAGAAACAAGTTTTAAGCAAGGTCAAGTGATGTGTAGACCAGGATTGTTCAATTCCTACCTGTCATGCTGAAGCTTCCAGCTCCTGAATAACAACACATGCTTCCCTTGTCCTAGACAGCCAAGAGTACGTCTCCTCTCTTGGGCATAAGAATCCCTAGAGTTACATATGGGTAGTAAAGAGTGGACCCAGCTGTCATACTCACAATGACCAAATTGTGTTGATCGTACTTTATACCAATACATCGCTCCACGCTGAAGTTGCAATAAATGATATATTTGCTTTCTAGACATATGAATGAGACGCCTTACTGGATATACTCCAGGAAGGCCAGAGAAGCTGGCTTCTAATCCATACGGAACAAGTCACTGGTGAATTTCTTTCAGGATAACCCATGATTTATCTAGAATATCATCTTTACATATCTGGATCCTTCAAACTAGACAAAGGGAAAATACGGGCTTCAAGCCTCAGTTAGAAATATGGAATGGTGCCATGCTGACAACTGGTGGTCCCTGACCTGTATCTTCTGAGATTAGAACACAGTGTGGTGGATGACCAATTCATGCGTTGAACAAAAGAAGACCTCCTACAGGGCAGTGTAGCTGTTCGTTACAGGTATGGCACTTAGGGCTAAGTACCATAAGGACTACAAGAAGAAAAGAAAAACAAGTAACACATGAAGCATATACGATAAGGAGGCACCACAGTGCAGAGCACAAGCTCTGGAATCACACAGGCTTAGATCGAATCCCGGCTAAGCCACTACCATCTATATACCCTGAAGGACAGGCCAAGGTTTAAATGTTCTTTTACCAAATTTCAAAAAAGAAGTGAAGAAAGAACCTATCTGCCAGGAAGGGACATCGTGGGCTGCAGCATCCAGTCGGATCAGGGCTCTGCATCTCCTGCTCAGAAACCTTGGCCACCTGGCTCATGGTGATGCTGGCAGCTGAGCAGCCCTGGAGAAGGCGATCCTGTCTCCAGGACTCGCAGAGGAGCTGGGGAGGTCTCCGGACGAGGTGGCCCACACCCTGGTAAGCTCTGGCTGCCTCCTGCCCTCAGGTCTGAGCAGGCTCTGGCCTCTGGGCCCCGTGGTGGGGAAGGCCTGGCCGATACATATGCAGGGCTGAGGGGCCTGCAGAGCCAGTCCCCAGGCAGGGTGAGCTCTGGAGGAGGCTTCCACAATCCCCAACAGTCTCCGCATGGTGGCCCATCTGGTGCCAAACACCTGCCACCCACAGCCAGTAGTCCCAGCCACTAGAAAGTCCAGAAGGGGCCCCGCCCTTTGCCTTTGGGCCGGGGTTAAGCCAGCAGCTGGGCTTGCATGTGACCCCTGCCTCACCCCCTGCTCCGCCCGCTCTTTCTCTGTGACACCTACAATGGATATGTCATAAAGCCAGGCAGAGCCAGTGCTATAAATTCAGAGGAGTTAGAATCTAGGAAGAGGCTCTCCCACTTTCACTCTCTGCTCTCAGATCAGGCAGGCAGTACCTCTAATATGGAAGCTATGGACACCACACCTCCTTCACACGCTGTCCTCTTCCATTCTGCCCCTGTTTTCCCCAGCACCCCATTTACGGCCCTGGCGGGCATCGGTGCTTCAGCAGGAAGCACGTCAGACCCCGAACCTATGGACACCACACCTCCTTCACACGCTGTCCTCTTCCATTCTGCTCCTGTTTTCCCCACCACCCCATTTACGGCCCTGGCGGGCATCAGTGCTTCAGCAGGAAGCACGTCAGACCCCCAACCTATGGACAGCACACCACCTTCACACGCTGTCATCTTCCATTCTGCTCCTGTTTTCTCCAGCACCCCATTTACGGCTTTGGCGGGCATCGGTGCTTCAGCAGGAAGCACGTCAGAACCCCAACCTATGGACACCACACCTCCTTCACACGCTGTCCTCTTCCATTCTGCTCCTGTTTTCCCCAGCACCCCATTTACGGCCCTGGCGGGCATCGGTGCTTCAGCAGGAAGCATGTCAGACCCCGAACCTATGGACACCACACCACCTTCACATGCTGTCATCTTCCATTCTGCTCCTGTTTTCCCCAGCACCCCATTTACGGCCCTGGCGGGCATCGGTGCTTCAGCAGGAAGCACGTCAGACCCTGAACCTATGGACACCACACCTCCTTCACACGCTGTCATCTTCTATTCTGCTCCTGTTTTCTCCAGCAACCCATTTACGTCTTTGGTGGGCATCGGTGCCTCAGCAGTCAGCACCTCAGACCCCGAACCTATGGACACCACACCTCCTTCCCACGCTCTCATCTTCCATCCTGCTCCTCTTTACCCCAGCACCCCATTTACGGCTTAGGCTGGCACTGGTGCTTCACCAGGCAGCACCTCTAACACCAAAGCTATGGACACCACACCTCCTTCCCAGGCTGTCATTTTCTAGTCTGCCCTGTCTCCAATAGAACCACTACCCATTTCACACCGCTGTTCCAAGTTCTGGGAACACACCACCCAGTGATAGCAATGCCTCAGCCCATGCCTCGACTCATTTACCTGCGACGTGAGCCAACAGATAGACCAACACTTCAAAGTTATGACAGAAAGTTGAGTAAGTTATACGCTTGGAATTTCATTTATTATTATTAACAAGCACAACTGTAGTGCTTAGACTATAACAAGTACTATTCTAAGGGCTTACCAAATATTAACTCACTTATTCCTCATAATGGCAACCCTAGAGGTAGGGAATATTCATAATGTTTACTTTTCTGGGGGAAACTGAGGCCCAGAGACGTTGAAGAGCTTGCTTAGTGCCACACAGTAAGTAGGTGGCAAAACCCGGGATTAAAACTAGACCGTCTAGACTTTCATCACTTTGCTGTGTCACCGTACTATAAGTTGTGGTTAGGGAAGGAACTAAATTGACAAGACTCTGAACTAAAAGGAGAAGGGAGAAATGAGAAAATGAGTGATCCTAGAAACTAGAGTAGAGTTAGGCTCAGAAATTTCTGGTGATGAGACCCGGAAGAACAAGAACTTGGTTGGAATATTAACTTGGGGTAGTATCTGAATCCATGGAGAAATGGTTTTGTTTTCTGTAAAATTTAGAAAGGTCAGTTGGATGAAGATTAATGAAGACAAATGTAGAAAGGAAAAGAAAAAGATGCCTTAATGGAGACATAACCGCTTCCATCTACATACCCACAGGTGGGGTCCTGTGGGAAAGGATGGAGCTCTCTCTACCGGGTTGGTCACCAGGCTGAACAAGGAGAAACATGGCAACCATTGTACTGGTTTTGATGATCTCTCAAAACCAAGGCTTCAGTTTCCAAGAACGACCTATGGTAGCATAACTAGTGTGTGTCACACATACCACTAAGTGTGTTTCCAGTCACACATTTTAATTGGAGAAATACTTCCTATGAGGTAGGCATCAGTTCCCTAAGGCTGCTGTAACAAATGACTACAAATGTGCTTGCTTCTAACAAAACACACTTATTTTCTTATGGTTCTGGAAGACAGAGGTCCAAAACCAGTTTCCCTGGGCTGAAACCAGAAGTCGACAGGGCCATCCATCCTCCTTCTAGAGGCTCTAAGCGAGAATCTGTTTGTTTTATCGCCAGCATTCCTTCACTTCTGGCCACATCAATGCAACCCCAACTTTGTCATCACATTCTCTTTGGAGTACAAATTCCCTCTGCCTCTCTCTTATGAGAACACCAGTGGTTATATTTGGGCCCATCCAGGTAGTCCAGGAGAATCTTCCCATCTGAGAACCATTACTTTCATCCCACTGGCAAAGTGCCTTCTTCCATTTAAGGTGACATCCACAGGTTCTGGAGAGTAGAATGTGGACATTTGGGGGCAATGGTATTATTCAGTCTACTACAAGGTAGATACTATTATCTTTCTCAGATGTAGGAAATGACGTTTAGGGAAGTAGTTTGTCTCAGGTCTACAATTTCCAGAGTAGAGACTTAAATTCTGCCACTGACACTTTAGGACACATCCTAAACAACTTGAATCTGTGTCCTTAACTACTGCATAATCCTTGGTTAAGAGTCACACTTAGGTATCAAGACCCAATTGAATACAACACAAGTACTGTCTCCTCTTTCACTATGTTTGCCTGGTGTACTGATGAATCTTGCCCAGAGCAGAAGAGTTCAGAAAATTGTTATGCAGGTTTACGAAGAGAAAGCATTTACTGTTTGATGTGCCCGGAGTAACGGAAGGCTTTTTCAAATAAAATATGCCACCAAATAGTCAAGTGTCACAACAGAGGTAACCCCGTGGGAGTCACGAGGAGACTAAAATTATCTCCAATTGTGCAGGAGAGAAAAGTTTCACTGAAGGCAGGTGTAGTTCAGCCAAGCCCTACAGCACAGAAGTAGGAATGTGGGTATGTACGAATGGGAAACACTTTAATGCAGAATTGATGAGAAATATGCATTCGACCTATTCTAAAACAACTGGCTTATTAACTCAGTAAATCGATTTAGTCAGTCAAACTAGCTTTAGCTGATTACTTATCCAGGGAATAGCTGTTTAGAGTAATTTTTGTCATAGAACAGTAAATAAAATGGTTGAACTATAGCTTTAGGCTTGCTAAGTGAAATAGATTGCTCTAGATGATTTTCAAGTGACTTACTTGGTAGTACTCACGAAATTGGGGGTTAACAATTGCTTAAGAAAACAAAGAGAATTGATTTTAAATAAAGTACTTACTGTGTGAACTATCTGTTCAGTAGCTCATGTTAAATGGATGTTTATAATCCCCATTGGACAACCAACTACTTTTTTGCAAATGGCAATGTGAATTGCTCTCGCATAAACTATAGCAATGACCACCTATCTAATTTGTTGTCCAAACCAGAAATCTTCTAACAATACTGGTGTCCTAATAAAAATAAGCACGAAGGGAACACACACTGGGTGTCTCCCGTGTGCCTGTGCATGCATCTATATCTCACTGAAGCCCCATAACAGCCCCCAAGAGAGGGACTCTGAGTGTCCCCATGCTGCTTGTGGAGAGAAACAGGCACAGGAAGGTTCAATAGTCTATCTACCTAATATCACACAGAGGATGGGAGAGCCCGTTTTTAAACCACCTGCCTCCAATTCCAGGTGCCAGGAGCCAGACTCAGCCTACAGATCTCTTCTGCTCGCCTGGAGGTGAAACAAGGTGTCATGATTAGTCAAATCCCCGTCTTCACTCATCAAGGTAGCTTGAACACCTGCACGTCCTCCAAGTAGCATGTAGCATAAGCAATAAGATGTTTGCCCCGTGATCCTCCAGGAACTTGGAATCAGCTGTGCCTGGTTAGGCTGAGCTGGTTTAGAGTGGAGAGGACCACCGATCTTCCACCTGGGCAAGTGCCTTTTGACCTCCTGCCATCAGAGGGCCAAAACTCCAGCCTGAGAATGTGCTGAGGCCTGTAGCCTAGTTATGCCAGCTCAGAACCATGATGAGCACACGTTTTTCCAATCACCTTTCCTCATGCTCCCCATGCCTCATACTGCCCTGCTTCTTTATTCTTTATCCCACAGATACCCAAAGCCCCTTGCCTTTGGGGAGGCGGATTTGAGACCTATTGTCACGTCACGTCCTCGCTTGGCTGCCCTGTGAATAAACGTCCTCTTTGCTGCAAACCTCAGCATTTCAGTGTTTCGGCTTGCTGCGCCTCAGACAGAATGGTTGGGTACAGTGAGTACCTGCATTGGTACAGGACCCTTGCATGTGAGGGAAGCTGGTTCCTAGTAGTCACATTGCGGATGTTTTCTCCTTTCGGGGTGGGGGTGGGGCAGACATCTTGCTCTTCCGGAAAGGGAGAAACACAGGTGCCAAACCCTTGCCCTCAGCGTCACCGTCACCTAGGAGCTTGTTAGAAGCACAGAATCCAGGCCCCACCCAGAACTACTGAATACCAGCCTGCATTTAACAGGATCCCCAAGAGAGGCATACCCATATTAAAGTTGGAGAGGCACCAAGCTGTCATTGTCTTCTCCACAGCTAATGAAAACGAAGCAAAGATTCATCCCGAGCTGACTCTGCCTCAGTCACCTGGATATCCCATGAGCTCATTTAATCCTCCCCAGAACCTGCAAATGAGACTGAGGGTCAGAGTGGTCTAGCACCCAAGGTTCCATAAGAGAACATGACCAAGGCTCACTGGAGCCAAGACTTCCAAAAAAGAAGGCCCCTGAGCACAGCATGGCACCACCGCAGCCCAAACCGTGGGCCTGGAGGGTAGACCAGGCTCCCCACGCAGAGTTCACACCATTCGACAGATGCCTACAGCAGACCACAAGGCAATATGAGAAGTAACTTCTGATTGTGGAATCTCTGAACTTTGAGATTGAAAGAAAAAAATCTGTTTTCGGGGGATGGTTAAAACAGTTCTACCAAGGAGTAAAGAGAGGGCATCTCAAGGGTCCTTCTGGACTAAGAATTTAATGCCTACTTATTGAGAAATGCTCCGTGCATTTGCTCAGCCCTACGTCAAGATGAAGTTCTCTGTGCCCTAGAAGCTTAGGTTCTAAAAAGGCCACAGAAATGGGTGAGACCTAAAAAATGCCAGAACAATGCAACGGCCTTAATCAGACTGTCTTTGCTTTGCCTTGCTTACAAGTCACTGACTTTAAACTGAATATGGTGTCATGTCTTTATGTTTCTTGAAGCTTTTTTTTTTCAAAAGTTCATATAAAGATTTTCTTCCATGGTAAGACTTTTATATTGTATTTTTCTTAAACTGGACTGTGGCACATTTACCCTCCATCAGATGATTGCTTATAACTCACCTTGCTTTGTTAAGAATACCGCTAGAGGCTTCTATGTCCCTACTAAAGAAAATACATTTTCAGGCCCATTGAAACCAATGAAAATCCAAGATTTCAGAGCACAAGATAATGAAAATTCTCTCTATCCGCGTCTTTTACTGCTTTTAATCTGTTAACAGTCCCTAAGTGTGTCAGATGAAAGGTACTGTCGCGGGAATTGACATCATTAACAGCATTCCATACAGGTAAGTCTTGATTGTTCCAAGTTCTCAAAAAGTTGGACATATTTACTGCCTCTATGACATCTCTAGGGTGTGTGGAAGAAATAAAAAAGAGGCCTGTACAATGTATTTCTCCAAATATACACACAAATAGTTTGCACATACAAACAGGAAAACCTTATAAATAACGTATGGGGAGCGAAGGATTGTCGGTAACGGAACTACTCATTTCGAAAGACAACACTGTCACCAAGTGTCCCCTCACCAAAACTGACTGGGAATTTTTAGGGGCCACCAAACCAGAGATGGAGATTTTTAGGCACATTCTTGCCAGAAAAGAGAGCCTAGGGCATAAACCACTCAACTTGTTGGCACGAATGCCAGGGCAACCCAAGCAAGTGGATATACAAGCCTACGTAACGCTTGGAAGTAGGAAGCTTTGGGGGACTACACCTGGGATGGTACTGGCCTCCCTCCCCAAAGGGACAAGGAGAGCAGAAACCTGGATGGAGTCAAGAGAGAGAACAAAGAAAGGCAAGGCTGGGTATGGAGCAACGTGTGGATCCAGGAGCATGTGTCTCAGAACTGCCGGGGCTCTGCAGACCAGCTGCATCCCCATTCTCCTTGACCCTCATGGGTATAATGAACTCAGGATGGGCGCATCCCGGCTGCCAAGTCACTTCCACCTGTCCATGGAGTTGACAGTTACTTGCTCACAGTGAACCAACCTCTCTGGACCTAACAGCTACTGCAGGAGGCGGTAGTGGAGAACAAGGTGACGACAACGACCAGATGCGAAGGAGGAAGCGACGTTCAGCGGACCGACTGGGTGGACTGATGGTGTGGGGTTAAGTCTGCAGAGCTAAAGGGGCCAGATGTAGAAAAGGGAAGGGGAACCATGAGGATATGGTCAAGCCCCATCGTATGGATATTTCATCCATATGTTGTATGCAAATCCCATTCAATTTGCTCTGAGTGAACAAGAGAGAACTAAATTATCCTTTAAACGATGTCAGTGACTTTATTTACCATCTCATTTGAGGAGCTCATAGCCCAGGGGCAGAGGGAAATGGGAGCTGTGAGTCTGCCATCTCTCAGGAAGTCTCAGGCCTCAGAGGCCCCTCGGAGCCAAACTACCTCACCTTTTGCACTTTTCAAGCAACGTAATTCCTAAGTGCGAGTCACCCTCTTCATCAGGTTCTCCAAGAAACAGCAATCTCTCCCAATGAGAGAGGAAAAATGGTCTCCTTTGGCTTGCTGAGGCACAATATGTAGTTCTCCAAAATGGTACCTTCCTGGGGATTTTTCAAGAAAATTAAGCATCAGTGGTGATTTGTTTGTCTTCACATAACGTATGACCCAGGTGTGCTGAGAAATAAGAAAAGGACGAACGAATCAAGGGCGGCTGATCCAAGGAGGCAAGGGGCAACTTCCACAGCCTACGTGGAAAGCTAGAGGGAGGGAACATCCAGCTGGTGGGAGCTGAAGACAGGGGCCAGTCCTCCTTGGGCTCGGGATGCCACCCCCTCTTCCTACATCTTCACGCTCTCCTTCTCTGTTGGCCCCTCCCAGCCATATTAAAGAGCCACAAGGAACTGCTCTCCTCCATTCCATTCTCCTGTCCTCCTATCCACCCCTCCCTTCTTTCCCTTTGCCATCAATTTCTTGACTTGCACCCCATTTCTCCCCTCCCATCCACACTGCGGTCTGG
The DNA here is from genome assembly GCF_964374135.1 of Grampus griseus. NCBI lineage: Eukaryota > Metazoa > Chordata > Mammalia > Artiodactyla > Delphinidae > Grampus > Grampus griseus. The sequence continues at coordinate 246,303 of NW_028133371.1, forward strand.
TTTCTGCCCCCCTACTCTCGTGAAACTGATCTCCTTGAAGCCCCCAATGATTTCTCCGTTGACAAGTCCAGGGCACTACTTCTCAATCCTTATCTTTGTGACCGCCAAGCCGAGTCAGATCTTAAACAACGTCTCTGTCTTGAAAATCTCTTCCCTTGGCTTCCGTGCACCTTTCCTTTTCTTTCCATGAGACCGATCACAACCAGTGCTGCAGATTCCTTTGAATTAAGGAATGCTGTTGCCTACATGTGTGAATGAGCTCAAGTGAGTAAAGTACTGAAGTAGAGGACAGCTAAAGTGAAACGTCTTCATGAATGTCCACGTGGCTGAGCAGCAAGTTAACCTTTCCTACATGTGCTAAAGAGGAAGAGTTGGGTTTTATTTTATTTACTTTTCCCTGGACTGTGTTGAATGACTATCATCTACAAGTTCAGGCTACTTTTGGCTGAGGATTAATGCACTGGGAGAGCTGAGAGAAAGCTGAACAATAGAGCTGTCTTTTTCTTGACCAGTTCACCTTAGTTTCCCAAACTCTAAGTCTTTCCCGAATTCTTTCTCCTTTTTATTGTAGTAAAAGGAACATAACACAACATCCACCATTTGGATCATTTTACAATTCACCGTACCATTCAGTGGAATTTACTACTGTCACAGTGTTGTGCAACTATCACCACTGCCTAGCTGCAAAACATTTTCATCAACCAAGAGGAAACCTACACCCATTTTAAGGAGTCATTCCCTATTTCCCTCTCTTCCAACCCCCTGGCAACCACTAATGTAGAATCTTTTCTGTGTGTATGGATTTGCCACTGCGGGACATTTCATATAAATGGAACCATACGATATGTAGCCTTTCATGCCTGACTCCTTTCACTTAGTTGCATCCATCATGTAGCATGTATCAAAAATCCACTCACTGTTATGGCTGAATCCTTCATACCCTTTGAATACAAAATTAAAAATACGTTGAGAGTGAAGCTCTGTTTTAACGGCACATCTATTAGGCCAATTCATTGAAAGAAGCTGAAGATGGAGATATTGTTGGGAAATGATAATCATTGAGAAGCCTCAGCCAATTGGATAACGAAAAGTTTGGGAAATGTTGCAAAAAATTATCTGCTTTACGTTAAAAGCCTATTAAACAAGGATGCAGGAGATTGTCTTTTTCTTGCAGGTAACTTAAATGAGGCAGAAAGAAATAACTGCCCTTTAAAACACATTTTGAAAGGATTCTATTTATTCTTAATACATGAATGGGAGTACAGGAAGTTCACATCCAATATGGACTCCCTGTCCAAACACTGTTTATCGTTCTAGCCACCACTATCGAATTATATTTCTTGAGAGTAAGGCAGCTCAATTCCTGCATATTACTTTCTAAAATTCATCCATCAAATCCATTAATACAGTATAAACAAGAGTTGTTCATGTTTAAGTGAACTTCAAATATCAGGTATAAAGAACCCCCAGTAAGAAAAAGAATCCTATATCTCTTGCCAGAATGTGGTCAGCTGTGGGGTGCTCTGCTAGCTGAAAGACACATTCATTATTAAGGGGATAGAGGCTGTTTAAGTGGGATGAGAGCCAAAAAATTTTAACTACATATATGTGTGAAGAACAGTGCTAGGTTATCTCATATTGTATATCAGTCAAGGCTCACCATTTTACATACATGAAAAGCAAAGTTAAAAGTGTATTAGTAGGGCTTCCCTGTTGGTGCGGTGGTTAAGGATCCACCTGCCAGTGCATGGGACACACGTTTGAGCCCTGATGCGGGAAGATCCCACATGCCACGGAGCAACTAAGACCATGTGCCACAACTACTGAGCCTGCGTGCTAGAGCCCGTGAACCACAGCTACTGAAGCCCACGCACCTAGACCCCGTGCTCAGCAACAACGAGAAGCCACCACAATGAGAAGCCCGCGTACTGCAACAAAGAGTGGCCCCCGCTCACCGCAACTAGAGAAAGCCCGCGCACAGCAACGAAGAGCCTAGGCAGCCAAAGATAAATAAATAAATACGTCTATTTTTAAGAAAAGTGTTTTAGTAACTTACTAAAAGGCACGCAACCAGTAAACGTGAGCAAGAATTCAATCCCAAATCTGTCACACTGAAGTTTAAGCTAATACTTGAGATTAATAAACACAGCACTAAATTAAAAGTTCAGAGATATTTTTTATTTCATACTTTCACTAATGCTCTTTGGAGATAAATCATGTCATTTATATGGGCCTTAGTTTTCACAACTTTAATAGTTGGAAGCTTGACTAGATGATCTGTATGTAGTCTTCCAATTCTAAAATGTTCCACTAATTTGGATTGCTACAATAATTGCCCTTGCAATACATGCATGCTGCCACCAAGTAGCAGTAGAGACTACTAGTTCCTTTTTTACCCCTAGTGGGGGTGCATTTTGACAGCGGACTTATCCGTCAATAGTACAACCTGTTAGTATAACTATAAGATAACAAAATAATCTGGTATTCTTTCCTGTAAAAGAGAAGCTTTACATTGTGTCTGTGAATCGTACCAGAATCACCTGTAGGTTTTTAAATATAGAGGAAATCCTGAACCCATTGAATGAGACTCTTCAGAGACAGGACTTGGGCATCTGGAATTTTGGGTTCCCATCATTTGTATATTTTATTTCATTTCATTTTTGCCTATGTACAATATTTGTCACATCCTTTTGAATCTTTAAAACTTTCTTTTTGTTTTAAATTTTAGAATATTCCATAATCTTCACCTACTTTTCATAAGGTGTTATCTGTTATGTTTATTCGATCTTGTGCTTCTCCTGGTTAAGACTTCTTTCTTTCCTTTTTTTTTTTTTTGTATTTTTCGGGCCCTGCCTCATGTCTTGCAGGATCTTAGTTCCCTGACCTGGGATTGGACCCCAGGGCCCAGGCAGTGAAAGCGTCATGTTCTAAATACTGGACCACCAGGGAAGTCCCAAGATTTCAGTTGTAAATGACTTCTTTCCCCACTCTAATTCATTCCTGGGATCAGTTTCATGTTTGGACATTAAAGCAACCTTGCATTGCCAGAATAAAGCTACTTTGATTCTGATATATGATTGTTTTACATACCATGGATACAGTTTGTGCTTCTCTTTACACATTTTGCATGCATGTTCAAAGGAGAAACTGGCCTGTGATTCTATTCTCGTAATATTCTTTATCGATTTTTTTGTTGCTTTTTTAAGATTCTATACTTTATGTTTTGTTTATTTATTTTTGGCTGCATTGGGTCTTCATTGCTGCATGCGAGCTTTCTCTAGTTTCGGCGAGCGGGGGTCTATTCTTTGTTGCGGTGAGTAGGCTTCTCATTGCAGCCTTCTGACCCCATGGGCTTCTGACCCCATTCATCAGTGCTACTTCAGGTCCTCACCCCTTCCCTTCTGACCCTGGGCGGTGAAATCCTCTTTCTGCGGCTGGCGTGCGGCAGAAAGTCAATGAGGCAAGAGTAGGTTTGGAGTATCCAAGGAGCAGAAAGGATGTCAGCGTGTGGAAAACAGAGCGAGCAAATTGGAGAGGAGAATGAAACAGTCAGAGAGGAAACAGAGGCCCAGATTTCTAGGTCTGTGGAGGCACTCTGAGGACTTTGCATTTTCTGTGAAGAAGCCACTGAAGAAATTTGAGTGACATGATCTGACTTATGTTTTAACAAGATCTCTCTGGATGCCACGCTGATTAGAGACTGTAGGAGAGCAAGGACAAGCCCCAGAAGACCAACAGTTGATTCAAAGAAATGATTACTCAAACATGGTCCCCCTCCTCAGTGAAGACGCAGAGCAGGAATTGGCAAATAATGGCCACGAATCAAATCAGGCTCTCAGCCTGGATCTGTGGGACTGTGAGCTAATAATGGTTCTCACGTTTAGAAAGCTTGTTGAAGAGGAAAGAGGAGGAGAAGCTACAGAAACTGTATATGGCCCACAAAGCCTAAGATATTTAAAATCCAGAAAATGCTTTCCAACACCTGACATAAAGCATGTGGCTGGTAGGAGGTCCTCAACCAAATTTGGAAGAGGAATACATGAGTCAGTTAGTTCCTGAAAACACTGTAAAGTGATAGGTGTCAAGAAACATTTACCCCTTCACCCTTAACCTTCACAAATGATGCCAGTTCCATTGAGCTATTGAAAAATACATTCTGGCTTTCCGAAAAATAACCCAGAGGACATTTTCTCACATAGGCAAGGTCATAAACAACTGTCAAGTGAAGTTGAAATAGCAACAAATCAAATAATAACAAAAAACATTTTTACTGATTTTTAAATCTTACAAAGCATTTTCATGTTCATTATCTAATTTAATCCTCCAATCAACGTCATGAGATAGTTATTATTTCCCCATTAGAAATGACCACATATGAAATCCTGAGTGATTGCTCAAGAAAAGCTGAAATCTTGAGTGTTACATCTATTAAGGCCATGGTTGTGTGTTTTCCCATGGGAACATTGGATGCTAAAATCCACAGGGATTTTCAGCTCAAGATGGCAGACTAGGAAATATATTTACTTTCTGTTCCTCCTGAAACCATATCTAAATAAAACTGTAGAAATACCAAAATTAATCAACCAATAAAAGCCAAGATATTCTGGAAGTCATCAACCACAGAAAGATTTCAACACATTTCGAGAAGGCAAGCAATGAAATGGAGGAGCCATGAATAAAATAATGAAGAAAAAAAGGCTGAGCCTAAGTAATGTCTGCACAAAGTCACTCAGCTTTTGCTGAGCTCTGGTTATAGTCAAGGGCAGAGGAAAGAAGAGGGGCTGAAAACAAGGAGACAAACGTCATTTTAGGAAAAACACTTCATTTAATGAGCTCCAGGGAACACTCAGCCTGCTGCCATACTAACTCATGAATTACAATGGATTGTTGGTAAGCAAGACAAGAAAACAGGGAAGAAACAAAAGAAACAAAAATCAAGACACTGTTTCTAACTGAACTCTTCTCAAATGAGATCGAGGAATTATGGTTCAATGCCACAGCTGTAAATCATTTCTGCTCTTGGAGAGGTTACAAAGGGCTTATAATACTTCCCTTGTTTTCAGACAGAATTTAGGTCTGAGCAAAAGCTTTTGTGTCCTCCAACCCCAAAATTTATTGGGGATGGAAGCCCAGATTTGCTGGGACATACCATAAAAAGAATCTCATGAGCAGAGGGTCAAACTGATTTTGGAATATATGAATTATGCCCAGTGTGAGTTTCAATAGGTTTATATATATATATATATATATACATTTTTACTGATCTATATGATTTTGGGTTCTGAAACTTCTACATGTCACATGCGTGATACATAACAGACAATGTCAGCCCCAGGAGGGAGAAAACACTCCAATGAAGCAAGCCAAAGAAACAAGTTTTAAGCAAGGTCAAGTGATGTGTAGACCAGGATTGTTCAATTCCTACCTGTCATGCTGAAGCTTCCAGCTCCTGAATAACAACACATGCTTCCCTTGTCCTAGACAGCCAAGAGTACGTCTCCTCTCTTGGGCATAAGAATCCCTAGAGTTACATATGGGTAGTAAAGAGTGGACCCAGCTGTCATACTCACAATGACCAAATTGTGTTGATCGTACTTTATACCAATACATCACTCCACGCTGAAGTTGCAATAAATGATATATTTGCTTTCTAGACATATGAATGAGACACCTTACTGGATATACTCCAGGAAGGCCAGAGAAGCTGGCTTCTAATCCATACGGAACAAGTCACTGGTGAATTTCTTTCAGGATAACCCATGATTTATCTAGAATATCATCTTTACATATCTGGATCCTTCAAACTAGACAAAGGGAAAATACGGGCTTCAAGCCTCAGTTAGAAATATGGAATGGTGCCATGCTGACAACTGGTGGTCCCTGACCTGTATCTTCTGAGATTAGAACACAGTGTGGTGGATGACCAATTCATGCGTTGAACAAAAGAAGACCTCCTACAGGGCAGTGTAGCTGTTCGTTACAGGTATGGCACTGAGGGCTAAGTACCATAAGGACTACAAGAAGAAAAGAAAAACAAGTAACACATGAAGCATATACGATAAGGAGGCACCACAGTGCAGAGCACAAGCTCTGGAATCACACAGGCTTGGATCGAATCCCGGCTAAGCCACTACCATCTATATACCCTGAAGGACAGGCCAAGGTTTAAATGTTCTTTTACCAAATTTCAAAAAAGAAGTGAAGAAAGAACCTATCTGCCAGGAAGGGACATCGTGGGCTGCAGCATCCAGTCGGATCAGGGCTCTGCATCTCCTGCTCAGAAACCTTGGCCACCTGGCTCATGGTGATGCTGGCAGCTGAGCAGCCCTGGAGAAGTCGATCCTGTCTCCAGGACTCGCAGAGGAGCTGGGGAGGTCTCCGGACGAGGTGGCCCACACCCTGGTAAGCTCTGGCTGCCTCCTGCCCTCAGGTCTGAGCAGGCTCTGGCCTCTGGGCCCCGTGGTGGGGAAGGCCTTGCCAATACATACGCAGGGCTGAGGGGCCTGCAGAGCCAGTCCCCAGGCAGGGTGAGCTCTGGACGAGGCTTCCACAGTCCCCAACAGTCTCCGCATGGTGGCCCATCTGGTGCCAAACACCTGCCACCCACAGCCAGTAGTCCCAGCCACTAGAAAGTCCAGAAGGGGCCCCGCCCTTTGCCTTTGGGCCGGGGTTAAGCCAGCAGCTGGGCTTGCATGTGACCCCTGCCTCACCCCCTGCCCCGCCCGCTCTTTCTCTGTGACACCTACAATGGATATGTCATAAAGCCAGGCAGAGCCAGTGCTATAAATTCAGAGGAGTTAGAATCTAGGAAGAGGCTCTCCCACTTTCACTCTCTGCTCTCAGATCAGGCAGGCAATACCTCTAATATGGAAGCTATGGACACCACACCTCCTTCACACGCTGTCCTCTTCCATTCTGCTCCTGTTTTCCCGAGCACCCCATTTACGGCCCTGGCGGGCATCGGTGCTTCAGCAGGAAGCACGTCAGAACCCGAACCTATGGACACCACACCTCCTTCACACGCTGTCATCTTCCATTCTGCTCCTGTGTTCCCCACCACACCATTTACGGCCCTGGTGAGCATCGGTGCTTCAGCAGGAAGCATGTCAGACCCCGAGCCTATGGACACCACACCACCTTCACACACTGTCATCTTCCATTCTGCTCCTGTTTTCCCCAGCACCCCATTTACGGCCCTGGCGGGCATCGGTGCTTCAGCAGGAAGCACGTCAGACCCCGAACCTATGGACACCACACCTCCTTCACACGCTGGCATCTTCTATTCTGCTCCTGTTTTCTCCAGCAACCCATTTACGCCTTTGGTGGGCATCGGTGCCTCAGCAGTCAGCACCTCAGACCCTGAACCTATGGACACCACACCTCCTTCCCACGCTGTCATCTTCCATCCTGCTCCTCTTTACCCCAGCACCCCATTTACGGCTTAGGCCGGCACTGGTGCTTCACCAGGCAGCACCTCTAACACCAAAGCTATGGACACCACACCTCCTTCCCAGGCTGTCATTTTCCAGTCTGCCCTGTCTCCAATAGAACCACTACCCATTTCACACTGCTGTTCCAAGTTCTGGGAACACACCACCCAGTGATAGCAATGCCTCAGCCCATGCCTCGACTCATTTACCTGCGACGTGAGCCAACAGACAGACCAACCCTTCAAAGTTATGACAGAAAGTTGAGTAAGTTATACGCTTGGAATTTCATTTATTATTATTAACAAGCACAACTGTAGTGCTTAGACTATAACAAGTACTATTCTAAGGGCTTACCAAATATTAACTCACTTATTCCTCATAATGGCAACCCTAGAGGTAGGGAATATTCATAATGTTCACTTTTCTGGGGGAAACTGAGGCCCAGAGACGTTGAAGAGCTTGCCTAATGCCACACAGTAAGTAGGTGGCAAAACCCGGGATTAAAACCAGACCGTCTAGACTTTCATCACTTTGCTGTGTCACCGTACTATAAGTTGTGGTTAGGGAAGGAACTAAATTGACAAGACTCTGAACTAAAAGGAGAAGGGAGAAATGAGAAAATGAGTGATCCTAGAAACTAGAGTAGAGTTAGGCTCAGAAATTTCTGGTGATGAGACCTGGAAGAACAGGAACTTGGTTGGAATATTAACTTGGGGTAGTATCTGAATCCATGGAGAAATGGTTTGGTTTTCCGTAAAATTTAGAAAGATCAGTTGGATGAAGATTAATGAAGACAAATGTAGAAAGGAAAAGAAAAAGGTGCCTTAAGGGAGACATAACCGCTTCCCTCTACGTACCCACAGGTGGGGTCCTGTGGGAAAGGATGGAGCTCTCTCTACCGGGTTGGTCACCAGGCTGAACAAGGAGAAACATGGCAACCATTGTACTGGTTTTGATGATCTCTCAAAACCAAGGTTTCAGTTTCCAAGAATGACCTACGGTAGCATAACTAGTGTGTGTCACACATGTCACTAAGTGTGTTTCCAGTCTCACATTTTAATTGGAGAACTACTGCCTATGAGGTAGGCATTAGTTCCCTATGGCTGCTGTAACAAATGACTAGAAATGTGCTTGTTTCTAACAAAACACACTTATTTTCTTATGGTTCTGGAAGACAGAGGTCCAAAACCAGTTTCCCTGGGCTGAAACCAGAAGTCGACAGGGCCTTCCATCCTTCTTCTAGAGGCTCTAAGCGAGAATCTGTTTGTTTCCTCGCCAGCATTCCTTCACTTCTGGCCACATCAATGCAACCCCAACTTCGTCATCACATTCTCTTTGGAGTACAAATTCCCTCTGTGTCTCTCTTATGAGAACACCAGTGGTTATATTTGGGCCCATCCAGGTAGTCCAGGAGAATCTTCCCATCTGAGAACCATTACTTTCATCCCACTGGCAAAGTGCCTTCTGCCATTTAAGGTGACATCCACAGGTTCTGGAGAGTAGAATGTGGACATTTGGGGGCAATGGTATTATTCAGTCTACTACAAGGTAGATACTATTATCTTTCTCAGATGTAGGAAATGACGTTTAGGGAAGTAGTTTGTCTCAGGTCTACAATTTCCAGAGTAGAGACTTAAATTCTGCCACTGACACTTTAGGACACACCCTAAACAACTTGAATCTGTGTCCTTAACTACTGCATAATCCTTGGTTAAGAGTCACACTTAGGTATCAAGACCCAATTGAATACAACACAAGTGCTGTCTCCTCTTTCACTATGTTTGCCTGGTGTAGTCATGAATCCTGCCCAGAGCAGAAGAGTTCAGAAAACTGTTATGCAGGTTTACGAAGAGAAAGCATTTACTGTTTGACGTGCCCGGAGTAACGGAAGGCTTTTTCAAATAAAATATGCCACCAAATAGTCAAGTGTCACAACAGAGGTAACCCCGTGGGAGTCACGAGGAGACTAAAATTATCTCCAATTGTGCAGGAGAGAAAAGTTTCACTGAAGGCAGGTGTAGTTCAGCCAAGCCCTACAGCACAGAAGTAGGAATGTGGGTATGTACGAATGGGAAACACTTTAATGCAGAATGGATGAGAAATATGCATTCGACCTATTCTAAAACAACTGGCTTATTAACTCAGTAAATCGATTTAGTCAGTCAAACTAGCTTTAGCTGATTACTTATCCAGGGAATAGCTGTTTAGAGTAATTTTTGTCATAGAACAGTAAATAAAATGGTTGAACTATAGCTTTAGGCTTGCTAAGTGAAATAGATTGCTCTAGATGATTTTCAAGTGACTTACTTGGTAGTACTCACGAAATTGGGGGTTAACAATTGCTTAAGAAAACAAAGAGAATTGATTTTAAATAAAGTACTTACTGTGTGAACTATCTGTTCAGTAGCTCATGATAAATGGATGTTTATAATCCCCACTGGACAACCAACTACTTTTTTGCAAATGGCAATGTGAATTGCTCTCGCATAAACTATAGCAATGACCACCTATCTAATTTGTTGTCCAAACCAGAAATCTTCTAACAATACTGGTGTCCTAATAAAAATAAGCACGATGGGAACACACACTGGGTGTCTCCCGTGTGCCTGTGCATGCATCTATATCTCACTGAAGCCCCATAACAGCCCCCAAGAGAGGGACTCTGAGTGTCCCCATGCTGCTTGTGGAGAGAAACAGGCACAGGAAGGTTCAATAGTCTATCTACCTAATATCACACAGAGGGTGGGAGAGCCCGTTTTTAAACCACCTGCCTCCAATTCCAGGTGCCAGGAGCCAGACTCAGCCTACAGCTCTCTTCTGCTCGCCTGGAGGTGAAACAAGGTGTCATGATTAGTCAAATCCCGGTCTTCACTCATCAAGGTAGCTTGAACACCTGCACGTCCTCCAAGTAGCATGTAGCATAAGCAATAAGATGTTTGCCCCGTGATCCTCCAGGAACTTGCAATCAGCTGGGCCTGGTTAGGCTGAGCTGGTTTAGAGTGGAGAGGACCACCGATCTTCCACCTGGGCAAGTGCCTTTTGACCTCCTGCCATCAGAGGGCCGAAAACTCCAGCCTGAGAATGTGCTGAGGCCTGTAGCCTAGTTATGCCAGCTCAGAACAATGATGAGCACACGTTTTTCCAATCACCTTTCTTCATGCTCCGCATGCCTCATACTGCCCTGCTTCTTTATTCTGTATCCCACAGATATCCAAAACCCCTTGCCTTTGGGGAGGCAGATTTGAGACCTATTGTCACATCACGTCCTCGCTTGGCTGCCCTGTGAATAAACCTCCTCTTTGCTGCAAACCTCAGCATTTCAGTGTTTTGGCTTGCTGCACCTCAGACAGAATGGTTGGGAGCAGTGGTACAGGACCCTTGCATGTGAGGGAAGCTGGTTCCTAGTAGTCACATTGCGGATGTTTTCTCCTCTCGGGGTGGGGGTGGGGCAGACATCCTGCTCTTCCGGAAAGGGAGGAACACAGGTGCCAAACCCTTGCCCTCAGCGTCACCGTCACCTAGGAGCTTGTTAGAAGCACAGAATCCAGGCCCCACCCAGAACTACTGAATACCAGCCTGCATTTAACAAGATCCCCAAGAGAGGCATACCCATATTAAAGTTGGAGAGGCACCAAGCTGTCATCGACTTCTCCGCAGCTAATGAAAACGAAGCAAAGATTCATCCCGAGCCGACTCTGGCTCAGTCACCTGGATATCCCATGAGCTCATTTAATCCTCCCCAGAACCTGCAAATGAGACTGAGGGTCAGAGTGGTCTAGCACCCAAGGTTCCATAAGAGAACATGACCAAGGCCCCTGAGCACAGCATGGCACCACCGCAGCCCAAACCGTGGGCCTGGAGGGTAGACCAGGCTCCCCACGCAGAGTTCACACCATTCGACAGATGCCCACAGCAGACCACAAGGCAATATGAGAAGTAACTTCTGATTGTGGAATCTCTGAACTTTGAGATTGAAAGAAAAAAATCTGTTTTCGGGGGATGGTTAAAACAGTTCTACCAAGGAGTAAAGAGAGGGCATCTCAAGGGTCCTTCTGGACTAAGAATTTAATGCCTACTTATTGAGAAATGCTCCGTGCATTTGCTCAGCCCTACGCCAAGATGAAGTTCTCTGTGCCCTAGAAGCTTAGGTTCTATAAAGGCCACAGAAATGGGTGAGACCTAAAAAATGCCAGAACAATGCAACGGCCTTAATCAGACTGTCTTTGCTTTGCCTTGCTTACAAGTCACTGACTTTAAACTGAATATGGTGTCATGTCTTTATGTTTCTTGAAGCTTTTTTTTTTTCAAAAGATCATATAAAGATTTTCTTCCATGGTAAGACTTTTATATTGTATTTTTCTTAAACTGGACTGTGGCACATTTACCCTCCATCAGATGATTGCTTATAACTCACCTTGCTTTGTTAAGAATACCGCTAGAGGCTTCTATGTCCCTACTAAAGAAAATACATTTTCAGGCCCATTGAAACCAATGAAAATCCAAGATTTCAGAGCACAAGATAATGAAAATTCTCTCTATCCGCGTCTTTTACTGCTTTTAATCTGTTAACAGTCCCTAAGTGTGTCAGATGAAAGGTACTGTCGTGGGAATTGACATCATTAACAGCATTCCATACAGGTAAGTCTTGATTGTTCCAAGTTCTCAAAATGTTGGACATATTTACTGCCTCTATGACATCTCTAGGGTGTGTGGAAGAAATAAAAAAGAGGCCTGTACAATGTATTTCTCCAAATATACACACAAATAGTTTGCACATACAAACAGGGAAACCTTATAAATAACGTATGGGGAGCAAAGGATTGTCGGTAACGGAACTACTCATTTCGAAAGACAACACTGTCACCAAGTGTCCCCTCACCAAAACTGACTGGGAATTTTTAGGGGCCACAAAACCAGAGATGGAGATTTTTAGGCACATTCTTGCCAGAAAAGAGAGCCTAGGGCATAAACCACTCAACTTGTTGGCACGAATGCCAGGGCAACCCAAGCAAGTGGATATACAAGCCTACGTAACGCTTGGAAGTAGGAAGCTTTGGGGGACTACACCTGGGCTGGTACTGGCCTCCCTCCCCAAAGGGACAAGGAGAGCAGAAACCTGGGTGGAGTCAAGAGAGAGAACAAAGAAAGGCAAGACTGGGTATGGAGCAACGTGTGGATCCAGGAGCATGTGTCTCAGAACTGCTGGGGCTCTGCAGACCAGCTGCATCCCCATTCTCCTTGACCCTCATGGGTATAATGAACACAGGATGGGCGCATCCCGGCTGCCAAGTCACTTCCACCTGTCCATGGAGTTGACAGTTACTTGCTCACAGTGAACCAACCTCTCTGGACCTAACAGCTACTGCAGGAGGCGGTAGTGGAGAACAAGGTGACGACAACGACCAGATGCGAAGGAGGAAGCGATGTTCAGCGGACCGACTGGGTGGACTGATGGTGTGGGGTTAAGTCTGCAGAGCTAAAGGGGCCAGATGTAGAAAAGGGAAGGGGAACCATGAGGATATGGTCAAACCCCATCGTATGGATATTTCATCCATATGTTGTATGCAAATCCCATTCAATTTGCTCTGAGTGAACAAGAGAGAACTAAATTATCCTTTAAACCATGTCAGTGACTTTATTTACCATCTCATTTGATGAGCTCATAGCCCAGGGTCAGAGGGAAATGGGAGCTGTGAGTCTGCCATCTCTCAGGAAGTCTCAGGCCTCAGAGGCCCCTCAGAGCCAAACTACCTCACCTTTTGCACTTTTCAAGCAACGTTATTCCTAAGTGCGAGTCACCCTCTTCATCAGGTTCTCCAAGAAACAGCAATCTCTCCCAATGAGAGAGTAAAAATGGGCTACTTTGGCTTGCTGAGGCACAATATGTAGTTCTCCAAAATGGTACCTGCCTGGGGATTTTTCAAGAAAATTAAGCATCAGTGGTGATTTGTTTGTCTTCACATAACGTATGACCCAGGTGTGCTGAGAAATAAGAAAAGGACGAACGAATCAAGGGCGGCTGATCCAAGGAGGCAAGGGGCAACTTCCACAGCCTACGTGGAAAGCTAGAGGGAGGGAACATCCAGCTGGTGGGAGCTGAAGACAGGGGCCAGTCCTCCTTGGGCTCGGGATGCCACCCCCTCTTCCTACATCTTCATGCTCTCCTTCTCTGTTGGCCCCTCCCAGCCATATTAAAGAGCCTCAAGGAACTGCTCTCCTCCATTCCATTCTCCTGTCCTCCTATCCACCCCTCCCTTCTTTCCCTTTGCCATCAATTTCTTGACTTGCCCCCCATTTCTCCCCTTCCATCCACACTGCGGTCTGGTTTCTGCCCCACTACTCTCGTGAAACTGATCTCCTTGAAGCCCCCAATGATTTCTCCGTTGACAAGTCCAGGGCACTACTTCTCAATCCTTATCTTTGTGACCGCCAAGCCAAGTCAGATCTTAAACAACGTCTCTGTCTTGAAAATCTCTTCCCTTGGCTTCCGCGCCACCTTTCCTTTTCTTTCCATGAGACCGATCACAACCAGTGCTGCAGATTCCATCGAATTAAGGAATGCTGTTGCCTACATGTGTGAATGAGCTCAAGTGAGTAAAGTACTGAAGTAGAGGACAGCTAAAGTGAAACGTCTTCATGAATGTCCACGTGGCTGAGCAGCAAGTTAACCTTTCCTACATGTGCTAAAGAAGAAGAGTTGGGTTTTATTTTATTTACTTTTCCCTGGACTGTGTTGAATGACTATCATCTACAAGTTCAGGCTACTTTTGGCTGAGGATTAATGCACTGGGAGAGCTGAGAGAAAACTGAACAATAGAGCTGTCTTTTTCTTGACCAGTTCACCTTAGTTTCCCAAACTCTAAGTCTTTCCCGAATTCTTTCTCCTTTTTATTGTAGTAAAAGGAACATAACACAACATCCACCATTTGGATCATTTTACAATTCACCGTACCATTCAGTGGAAATTACTACTGTCACAGTGTTGTGCAACTATCACCACTGCCTAGCTGCAAAACATTTTCATCAACCAAGAGGAAACCTACACCCATTTTAAGGAGTCATTCCCTATTTCCCTCTCTTCCAACCCCCTGGCAACCACTAATGTAGAATCTTTTCTGTGTGTATGGATTTGCCACTGCTGGACATTTCATATAAATGGAACCATACGATATGTAGCCTTTCATGCCTGACTCCTTTCACTTAGTTGCATCCATCATGTAGCATGTATCAGAAATCCACTCACTGTTATGGCTGAATCCTTCATACCCTTTGAATACAAAATTAAAACTACGTTGAGAGTGAAGCTCTGTTTTAACGGCACATCTATTAGGCCAATTCATTGAAAGAAGCTGAAGATGGAGATATTGTTGTGAAATGATAATCATTGAGAAGCCTCAGCCAATTGGATAACGAAAAGTTTGGGAAATGTTGCAAAAAATTATCTGCTTTACGTTAAAAGCCTATTAAACGAGGATGCAGGAGATTGTCTTTTTCTTGCAGGTAACTTAAATGAGGCAGAAAGAAATAACTGCCCTTTAAAACACATTTTGAAAGGATTCTATTTATTCTTAATACATGAATGGGAGTACGGGAAGTTCACATCCATATGGACTCCCTGTCCAAACACTGTTTATCGTTCTAGCCACCACTATCGAATTATATTTCTTGAGAGTAAGGCAACTCAATTCCTGCATGTTACTTTCTAAAATTCATCCATCAAATCCATTAATACAGTATAAACAAGAGTTGTTCATGTTTAAGTGCACTTCAAATATCAGGTATAAAGAACCCCCAGTAAGAAAAAGAATCCTATATCTCTTGCCAGAATGTGGTCAGCTGTGGGTGCTCTGCTAGCTGAAAGACACATTCATTATTAAGGGGATAGAGGCTGTTTAAGTGGGATGAGAGCCAAAAAATTTTAACTACATATATGTGTGAAGAACAGTGCTAGGTTATCTCATATTCTATATCAGTCAAGGCTCACCATTTTACATACGTGAAAAGCAAAGTTAAAAGTGTATTAGTAGGGCTTCCCTGTTGGCGCGGTGGTTAAGGATCCACCTGCCAGTGCACGGGACACACGTTTGAGCCCTGATGCGGGAAGATCCCACATGCCACGGAGCAACTAAGACCATGTGCCACAACTACTGAGCCTGCGTGCTAGAGCCCGTGAACCACAGCTACAGAAGCCCACGCACCTAGACCCCATGCTCAGCAACAACGAGAAGCCACCACAATGAGAAGCCCGCGTACTGCAACAAAGAGTGGCCCCCGCTCACCGTAACTAGAGAAAGCCCGCGCACAGCAACGAAGAGCCTAGGCAGCCAAAGATAAATAAATAAATACGTCTATTTTTAAGAAAAGTGTTTTAGTAACTTACTAAAAGGCAGGCAACCGGTAAACGTGAGCAAGAATTCAATCCCAAATCTGTCACACTGAAGTTTAAGCTAATACTTGAGATTAATAAAAACAGCACTAAATTAAAAGTTCAGAGATATTTTTTATTTCATACGTTCACTAATGCTCTTTGGAGATAAATCATGTCATTTATATGGGCCTTAGTTTTCACAACTTTAATAGTTGGAAGCTTGACTAGATGATCTGTATGTAGTCTTCCAATTCTAAAATGTTCCACTAATTTGGATTGCTACAATAATTGCCCTTGCAATACATGCATGCTGCCACCAAGTAGCAGTAGAGACTACTAGTTCCTTTTTTACCCCTAGTGGGGGTGCATTTTGACAGCGGACTTATCCGTCAATAGTACAACCTGTTAGTATAACTATAAGATAACAAAATAATCTGGTATTCTTTCCTGTAAAAGAGAAGCTTTACATTGTGTCTGTGAATCGTACCAGAATCACCTGTAGGTTTTTAAATATAGAGGAAATCCTGAACCCATTGAATGAGACTCTTCAGAGACAGGACTTGGGCATCTGGAATTTTGGGTTCCCATCATTTGCATATTTTATTTCATTTCCTTTTTGCCTATGTACAATATTTGTCACATCCTTTTGAATCTTTAAAACTTTCCTTTTGTTTTAAATTTTAGAATATTCCATAATCTTCACCTACTTTTCATAAGGTGTTATCTGTTATGTTTATTCGATCTTGTGCTTCTCCTGGTTAAGACTTCTTTCTTTCCTTTTTTTTTGTTTTTTTCAGGGCCCTGCCTCATGTCTTGCAGGATCTTAGTTCCCTGACCTGGGATTGGACCCCAGGGCCCCAGCAGTGAAAGCGTCATGTTCTAAATACTGGACCACCAGGGAAGTCCCAAGATTTCAGTTGTAAATGACTTCTTTCCCCACTCTAATTCATTCCTGGGATCAGTTTCATGTTTGGACGTTAAAGCAACCTTGCATTGCCAGAATAAAGCTACTTTGATTCTGATATATGATTGTTTTACATACCATGGATAGAGTTTGTGCTTCTCTTTACACATTTTGCATGCATGTTCAAAGGAGAAACTGGCCTGTGATTCTATTCTCGTAATATTCTTTATCGATTTTTTTGTTGCTTTTTTAAGATTCTATACTTTATGTTTTATTTATTTATTTTTGGCTGCATTGGGTCTTCATTGCTGCATGCGAGCTTTCTCTAGTTTCGGCGAGCGGGGGTCTATTCTTTGTTGCGGTGAGTAGGCTTCTCATTGCAGCCTTCTGACCCCATGGGCTTCTGACCCCATTCGTCAGTGCTACTTCAGGTCCTCACCCCTTCCCTTCTGACCCTGGGCGGTGAAATCCTCTTTCTGCGGCTGGCGTGCGGCAGAAAGTCAATGAGGCAAGAGTAGGTTTGGAGTATCCAAGGAGCAGAAAGGATGTCAGCGTGTGGAAAACAGAGCGAGCAAATTGGAGAGGAGAACGAAACAGTCAAAGAGGAAACAGAGGCCCAGATTTCTAGGTCTGTGGAGGCACTCTGAGGACTTTGCATTTTCTGTGAAGAAGCCACTGAAGAAATTTGAGTGACATGATCTGACTTATGTTTTAACAAGATCTCTCTGGATGCCACGCTGATTAGAGACTGTAGGAGAGCAAGGACAAGCCCCAGAAGACCAACAGTTGATTCAAAGAAATGATTACTCAAACATGGTCCCCCTCCTCAGTGAAGACGCAGAGCAGGAATTGGCAAATAATGGCCACGAATCAAATCAGGCTCTCAGCCTGGATCTGTGGGACTGTGAGCTAATAATGGTTCTCACGTTTAGAAAGCTTGTTGAAGAGGAAAGAGGAGGAGAAGCTACAGAAACTGTATATGGCCCACAAAGCCTAAGATATTTAAAATCCAGAAAATGCTTTCCAACACCTGACGTAAAGCATGTGGCTGGTAGGAGGTCCTCAACCGAATTTGGAAGAGGAATACATGAGTCAGTTAGTTCCTGAAAACACTGTAAAGTGATAGGTGTCAAGAAACATTTACCCCTTCACCCTTAACCTTCACAAATGATGCCAGTTCCATTGAGCTATGGAAAAATACATTCTGGCTTTCCGAAAAATAACCCAGAGGACATTTTCTCACATAGGCAAGGTCATAAACAACTGTCAAGTGAAGTTGAAATAGCAACAAATCAAATAATAACAAAAAACATTTTTACTGATTTTTAAATCTTACAAAGCATTTTCATGTTCATTATCTAATTTAATCCTCCAATCAACGTCATGAGATAGTTATTATTTCCCCATTAGAAATGACCACATATGAAATCCTGAGTGATTGCTCAAGAAAAGCTGAAATCTTGAGTGTTACATCTATTAAGGCCATGGTTGGGTGTTTTCCCATGGGAACATTGGATGCTAAAATCCACAGGGATTTTCAGCTCAAGATGGCAGACTAGGAAATATATTTACTTTCTGTTCCTCCTGAAACCATATCTAAATAAAACTGTAGAAATACGAAAATTAATCAACCAATAAAAGCCAAGATATTCTGGAAGTCATCAACCACAGAAAGATTTCAACACATTTCGAGAAGGCAAGCAATGAAATGGAGGAGCCATGAATAAAATAATGAAGAAAAAAAGGCTGAGCCTAAGTAAGGTCTGCACAAAGTCACTCAGCTTTTGCTGAGCTCTGGTTATAGTCAAGGGCAGAGGAAAGAAGAGGGGCTGAAAACAAGGAGACAAACGTCATTTTAGGAAAAACACTTCATTTAATGAGCTCCAGGGAACACTCAGCCTGCTGCCATACTAACTCATGAATTACAATGGATTGTTGGTAAGCAAGACAAGAAAACAGGGAAGAAACAAAAGAAACAAAAATCAAGACACTGTTTCTAACTGAACTCTTCTCAAATGAGATCGAGGAATTATGGTTCAATGTCACAGCTGTAAATCATTTCTGCTCTTGGAGAGGTTACAAAGGGCTTATAATATTTCCCTTGTTTTCAGACAGAATTTAGGTCTGAGCAAAAGCTTTTGTGTCATCCAACCCCAAAATTTATTGGGGATGGAAGCCCAGATTTGCTGGGACATACCATAAAAAGAATCTCATGAGCAGAGGGTCAAACTGATTTTGGAATATATGAATTATGCCCAGTGTGAGTTTCAATAGGTTTATATATATATATATATATATATATATATATATATATATATATATATATATATATATATATATATATATACATTTTTACTGATCTATATGATTTTGGGTTCTGAAACTTCTACATATCACATGCGTGATACATAACAGACAATGTCAGCCCCAGGAGGGAGAAAACACTCCAATGAAGCAAGCCAAAGAAACAAGTTTTAAGCAAGGTCAAGTGATGTGTAGACCAGGATTGTTCAATTCCTACCTGTCATGCTGAAGCTTCCAGCTCCTGAATAACAACACATGCTTCCCTTGTCCTAGACAGCCAAGAGTCCGTCTCCTCTCTTGGGCATAAGAATCCCTAGAGTTACATATGGGTAGTAAAGAGTGGACCCAGCTGTCATACTCACAATGACCAAATTGTGTTGATCGTACTTTATACCAATACATCGCTCCACGCTGAAGTTGCAATAAATGATATATTTGCTTTCTAGACATATGAATGAGACGCCTTACTGGATATACTCCAGGAAGGCCAGAGAAGCTGGCTTCTAATCCATACGGAACAATTCACTGGTGAATTTCTTTCAGGATAACCCATGATTTATCTAGAATATCATCTTTACATATCTGGATCCTTCAAACTAGACAAAGGGAAAATACGGGCTTCAAGCCTCAGTTAGAAATATGGAATGGTGCCATGCTGACAACTGGTGGTCCCTGACCTGTATCTTCTGAGATTAGAACACAGTGTGGTGGATGACCAATTCATGCGTTGAACAAAAGAAGACCTCCTACAGGGCAGTGTAGCTGTTCATTACAGGTATGGCACTTAGGGCTAAGTACCATAAGGACTACAAGAAGAAAAGAAAAACAAGTAACACATGAAGCATATACGATAAGGAGGCACCACAGTGCAGAGCACAAGCTCTGGAATCACACAGGCTTGGATTGAATCCCGGCTAAGCCACTACCATCTATATACCCTGAAGGACAGGCCAAGGTTTAAATGTTCTTTTACCAAATTTCAAAAAAGAAGTGAAGAAAGAACCTATCTGCCAGGAAGGGACATCGTGGGCTGCAGCATCCAGTCGGATCAGGGCTCTGCATCTCCTGCTCAGAAACCTTGGCCACCTGGCTCATGGTGATGCTGGCAGCTGAGCAGCCCTGGAGAAGGCGATCCTGTCTCCAGGACTCGCAGAGGAGCTGGGGAGGTCTCTGGACGAGGTGGCCCACACCCTGGTAAGCTCTGGCTGCCTCCTGCCCTCAGGTCTGAGCAGGCTCTGGCCTCTGGGCCCCGTGGTGGGGAAGGCCTGGCCGATACATACGCAGGGCTGAGGGGCCTGCAGAGCCAGTCCCCAGGCAGGGTGAGCTCTGGACGAGGCTTCCACAGTCCCCAACAGTCTCTGCATTGTGGCCCATCTGGTGCCAAACACCTGCCACCCACAGCCAGTAGTCCCAGCCACTAGAAAGTCCAGAAGCGGCCCCGCCCTTTGCCTTTGGGCTGGGGTTAAGCCAGCAGCTGGTCTTGCATGTGACCCCTGCCTCACCCCCTGCCCCGCCCGCTCTTTCTCTGTGACACCTACAATGGATATGTCATAAAGCCAGGCAGAGCCAGTGCTATAAATTCAGAGGAGTTAGAATCTAGGAAGAGGCTCTCCCACTTTCACTCTCTGCTCTCAGATCAGGCAGGCAATACCTCTAATATGGAAGCTATGGACACCACACCTCCTTCACATGCTGTCCTCTTCCATTCTGCTCCTGTTTTCCCCAGCACCCCATTTATGGCCTTGGCGGGCATCGGTGCTTCAGCAGGAAGCACGTCAGACCCCGAACCTATGGACACCACACCTCCTTCACACGCTGTCATCTTCCATTCTGCTCCTGTTTTCCCCACCACCCCATTTACGGCCCTGGCGGGCATCGGTGCTTCAGCAGGAAGCACGTCAGACCCCGAATCTATGGACACCACACCACCTTCACACGCTGTCATCTTCCATTCTGCTCCTGTTTTCCCCACCACCCCATTTACGGCCCTGGTGAGCATCGGTGCTTCAGCAGGAAGCATGTCAGACCCCGAAATTATGGACACCACACCACCTTCACATGCTGTCATCTTCCATTCTGCTCCTGTTTTCCCCAGCACCCCATTTACGGCCCTGGCGGCCATCGGTGCTTCAGCAGGAAGCATGTCAGACCCCGAACCTATGGACACCACACCTCCTTCACACGCTGTCATCTTCTATTCTGCTCCTGTTTTCTCCAGCAACCCATTTACGCCTTTGGTGGGCATCAGTGCCTCAGCAGTCAGCACCTCAGACCCCGAACCTATGGACACCACACCTCCTTCCCACGCTGTCATCTTCCTTCCTGCTCCTCTTTACCCCAGCACCCCATTTACGGCTTAGGCCGGCACTGGTGCTTCACCAGGCAGCACCTCTAACACCAAAGCTATGGACACCACACCTCCTTCCCAGGCTGTCATTTTCCAGTCTGCCCTGTCTCCAATAGAACCACTATCCATTTCACACTGCTGTTCCAAGTTCTGGGAACACACCACCCAGTGATAGCAATGCCTCAGCCCATGCCTCGACTCATTTACCTGCGACGTGAGCCAACAGACAGACCAACACTTCAAAGTTATGACAGAAAGTTGAGTAAGTTATACGCTTGGAATTTCATTTATTATTATTAACAAGCACAACTGTAGTGCTTAGACTATAACAAGTACTATTCTAAGGGCTTACCAAATATTAACTCACTTATTCCTCATAATGGCAACACTAGAGGTAGGGAATATTCATAATGTACACTTTTCTGGGGGAAACTGAGGCCCAGAGACGTTGAAGAGCTTGCCTAATGTCACACAGTAAGTAGGTGGCAAAACCCAGGATTAAAACCAGACCGTCTAGACTTTCATCACTTTGCTGTGTCACCGTATTATAAGTTGTGGTTAGGGAAGGAACTAAATTGACAAGACTCTGAACTAAAAGGAGAAGGGAGAAATGAGAAAATGAGTGATCCTAGAAACTAGAGTAGAGTTAGGCTCAGAAATTTCTGGTGATGAGACCCGGAAGAACAAGAACTTGGTTGGAATATTAACTTGGGGTAGTATCTGAATCCATGGAGAAATGGTTTTGTTTTCTGTAAAATTTAGAAAGGTCAGTTGGATGAAGATTAATGAAGACAAAAGTAGAAAGGAAAAGAAAAAGGTGCCTTAAGGGAGACATAACCGCTTCCCTCTACGTACCCACAGGTGGGGTCCTGTGGGAAAGGATGGAGCTCTCTCTACCAGGTTGGTCACCAGGCTGAACAAGGAGAAACATGGCAACCATTGTACTGGTTTTGATGATCTCTCAAAACCAAGGCTTCAGTTTCCAAGAACGACCTATGGTAGCATAACTAGTGTGTGTCACACATGCCACTAAGTGTGTTTCCAGTCACACATTTTAATTGGACAGCTACTTCCTATGAGGTAGGCATTAGTTCCCTATGGCTGCTGTAACAAATGACTACAAATGTGCTTGCTTCTAACAAAACACACTTATTTTCATATGGTTCTGGAAGACAGAGGTCCAAAACCAGTTTCCCTGGGCTGAAACCAGAAGTCGACAGGGCCATCCATCCTCCTTCTAGAGGCTCTAAGCGAGAATCTGTTTGTTTCCTCGCCAGCATTCCTTCACTTCTGGCCACATCAATGCAACCCCAACTTCGTCATCACATTCTCTTTGGAGTACAAATTCCCTCTGCCTCTCTCTTACGAGAACACCAGTGGTTATATTTGGGCCCATCCAGGTAGTCCAGGAGAATCTTCCCATCTGAGAACCATTACTTTCATCCCACTGGCAAAGTGCCTTCTGCCATTTAAGGTGACATCCACAGGTTCTGGAGAGTAGAATGTGGACATTTGGGGGCAATGGTATTATTCAGTCTACTACAAGGTAGATACTATTATCTTTCTCAGATGTCGGAAATGACGTTTAGGGAAGTAGTTTGTCTCAGGTCTACAATTTCCAGAGTAGAGACTTAAATTCTGCCACTGACACTTTAGGACACACCCTAAACAACTTGAATCTGTGTCCTTAACTACTGCATAATCCTTGGTTAAGAGTCACACTTAGGTATCAAGACCCAATTGAATACAACACAAGTACTGTCTCCTCTTTCACTATGTTTGCCTCGTGTACTGATGAATCTTGCCCAGAGCAGAAGAGTTCAGAAAATTGTTATGCAGGTTTATGAAGAGAAAACATTTACTGTTTGATGTGCCCGGAGTAACGGAAGGCTTTTTCAAATAAAATATGCCACCAAATAGTCAAGTGTCACAACAGAGGTAACCCCGTGGGAGTCACGAGGAGACTAAAATTATCTCCAATTGTGCAGGAGAGAAAAGTTTCACTGAAGGCAGGTGTAGTTCAGCCAAGCCCTACAGCACAGAAGTAGGAATGTGGGTATGTACGAATGGGAAACACTTTAATGCAGAATGGATGAGAAATATGCATTTGACCTATTCTAAAACAACTGGCTTATTAACTCAGTAAATCGATTTAGTCAGTCAAACTAGCTTTAGCTGATTACTTATCCAGGGAATAGCTGTTTAGAGTAATTTTTGTCATAGAACAGTAAATAAAATGGTTGAACTATAGCTTTAGGCTTGCTAAGTGAAATAGATTTCTCTAGATGATTTTCAAGTGACTTACTTGGTAGTACTCACGAAATTGGGGGTTAACAATTGCTTAAGAAAACAAAGAGAATTGATTTTAAATAAAGTACTTACTGTGTGAACTATCTGTTCAGTAGCTCATGTTAAATGGATGTTTATAATCCCCATTGGACAACCAACTACTTTTTTGCAAATGGCAATGTGAATTGCTCTCGCATAAACTATAGCAATGACCACCTATCTAATTTGTTGTCCAAACCAGAAATCTTCTAACAATACTGGTGTCCTAATAAAAATAAGCACGAAGGGAACACACACTGGGTGTCTCCCGTGTGCCTGTGCATGCATCTATATCTCACTGAAGCCCCATAACAGCCCCCAAGAGAGGGACTCTGAGTGTCCCCATGCTGCTTGTGGAGAAACAGGCACAGGAAGGTTCAATAGTCTATCTACCTAATATCACACAGAGGGTGGGAGAGCCCGTGTTTTTTTTTTTTTTTTAATCATGAATAAGTTTATAAGTTGCTATCTCTTTCAATTTTTTTTTTTTTAACATCTTTATTGGGGTATAATTGCTTTACAATGGTGTGTTAGTTTCTGCTTTATAACAAAGTGAATCAGTCATACATAAACATATGTTCCCATATGTCTTCCCTGTTGCGTCTCCCTCCCTCCCACCCTCCCCATCCCACCCCTCCAGGCTGTCACAAAGCACCGAGCCAATATCCCTGCGCCATGCGGCTGCTTCCCACTAGCTATCTACCTTACTGCGTTTGTTAGTGTGTATATGCCCATGACTCTCCCTCGCCCTGTCACAGCTCACCCTTCCCCCTCCCCATAACCTCAAGTCCGTTCTCTAGGAGGTCTGCATCTTCATTCCTGCTTTACCCCTAGGTTCTTCATGACATTTTTTTCTTAAATTCCATATATATGTGTTAGCATACGGTATTTGTCTTTTTCTTTCTGACTTACTTCACTCTGTATGACAGACTCTAGGTCTATCCACCTCATTACAAATAGCTCAATTTCGTTTCTTTTTATGGCTGAGTAATATTCCATTGTATATATGTGCCACATCTTCTTTATCCATTCATCCGATGACGGGCACTTAGGTTGTTTCCATCTCCAGGCTATTGTAAATAGAGCTGCAATGAACATTTTGGTACATGACTCTTTTTGAATTTTGGTTTTCTCAGGGTATATGCCCAGTAGTGGGATTGCTGGGTCATATGGTAGTTCTATTTGTAGTTTTTTAAGGAACCTCCATACTGTTCTCCATAGTGGCTGAACCAATTCACATTCCCACCAGCAGTGCAAGAGTGTTCCCTTTTCTCCACACCCTCTCCAGCATTTATTGTTTCTAGATTTTTTGATGATGGCCATTCTGACTGGTGTGAGATGATATCTCATTGTAGTTTTGATTTGCATTTCTCTAATGATTAGTGATGTTGAGCATTCTTTCATGTGTTTGTTGGCAGTCTGTATATCTTCTTTGGAGAAATGTCTATTTAGGTCTTCTGCCCATTTTTGGATTGGGTTGTTTGTTTTCTTGTTATTGAGCTGCATGAGCTGCTTGTAAATTTTGGAGATTAATCCTTTGTCGGTTGCTTCATTTGCAAATATTTTCTCCCATTCTGAGGGTTGTCTTTTGGTCTTGTTTACGGTTTCCTTTGCTGTGCAAAAGCTTTGAAGTTTCATTAGGTCCCATTTGTTTATTTTTGTTTTTATTTCCATTACTCTAGGAGGTGGGTCAGAAAGGATCTTGCTTTGATTTATGTCATAGAGTGTTCTGCCTATGTTTTCCTCTAAGAGTTTGATAGTTTCTGGCCTTACATTTAGGTCTTTAATCCATTTTGAGAGCCCGTTTTTAAACCAGCTGCCTCCAATTCCAGGTGCCAGGAGCCAGACTCAGCCTACAGATCTCTTCTGCTCGCCTGGAGGTGAAACAAGGTGTCATGATTAGTCAAATCCCGGTCTTCACTCATCAAGGTAGCTTGAACACCTGCACGTCCTCCAAGTAGCATGTAGCATAAGCAATAAGATGTTTGCCCCTTGATCGTCCAGGAACTTGGAATCAGCTGTGCCTGGTTAGGCTGAGCTGGTTTAGAGTGGAGAGGACCACCGATCTTCCACCTGGGCAAGTGCCTTTTGACCTCCTGCCATC
Source organism: Grampus griseus (assembly GCF_964374135.1). Taxonomy (NCBI): domain Eukaryota; kingdom Metazoa; phylum Chordata; class Mammalia; order Artiodactyla; family Delphinidae; genus Grampus; species Grampus griseus. Next base: position 272,088 of record NW_028133371.1, read on the forward strand.
AGAGGGCCAAAACTCCAGCCTGAGAATGTGCTGAGGCCTGTAGCCTAGTTACGCCAGCTCAGAACAATGATGAGCACACGTTTTTCCAATCACCTTTCCTCATGCTCCCCATGCCTCATACTGCCCTGCTTCTTTATTCTTTATCCCACAGATACCCAAAGCCCCTTGCCTTTGCGGAGGCGGATTTGAGACCTATTGTCACGTCACATCCTCGCTTGGCTGCCCTGTGAATAAAGCTCCTCTTTGTTGCAAACCTCAGCATTTCAGTGTTTTGGCTTGCTGTGCCTCAGACAGAATGGTTGGGAGCAGTGGTACAGGACCCTTGCATGTGAGGGAAGCTGGTTCCTAGTAGTCACATTGCGGATGTTTTCTCCTCTCGGGGTGGGGGTGGGGCAGACATCCTGCTCTTCCGGAAAGGGAGAAACACAGGTGCCAAACCCTTGCCCTCAGCGTCACCGTCACCTAGGCGCTTGTTAGAAGCACAGAATCCAGGCCCCACCCAGAACTACTGAATACCAGTCTGCATTTAACAAGATCCCCAAGAGAGGCATACCCATATTAAAGTTGGAGAGGCACCAAGCTGTCATTGTCTTCTCCGCAGCTAATGAAAACGAAGCAAAGATTCATCCCGAGCCGACTCTGCCTCAGTCACCTGGATATCCCATGAGCTCATTTAATCCTCCCCAGAACCTGCAAATGAGACTGAGGGTCAGAGTGGTCTAGCACCCAAGGTTCCATAAGAGAACATGACCAAGGCTCACTGGAGCCAAGACTTCCAAAAAAGAAGGTCCCTGAGCACAGCATGGCACCACCGCAGCCCAAACCGTGGGCCTGGAGGGTAGACCAGGCTCCCCACGCAGAGTTCACACCATTCGACAGATGCCCACAGCAGACCACAAGGCAATATGAGAAGTAACTTCTGATTGTGGAATCTCTGAATTTTGAGATTGAAAGAAAAAAATCTGTTTTCGGGGGATGGTTAAAACAGTTCTACCAAGGAGTAAAGAGAGGGCATCTTGAAGCTCCTTCTGGACTAAGAATTTAATGCCTACTTATTGAGAAATGCTCCGTGCATTTGCTCAGCCCTACGCCAAGATGAAGTTCTCTGTGCCCTGGAAGCTTAGGTTCTAAAAAGGCCACAGAAATGGGTGAGACCTAACACATGCCAGAACAATGCAACGGCCTTAATCAGACTGTCTTTGCTTTGCCTTGCTTACAAGTCACTGACTTTAAACGGAATATGGTGTCATGTCTTTATGTTTCTTGAAGCTTTTTTTTTTCAAAAGATCATATAAAGATTTTCTTCCATGGTAAGACTTTTATATTGTATTTTTCTTAAACTGGACTGTGGCACATTTACCCTCCATCAGATGATTGCTTATAACTCACCTTGCTTTGTTAAGAATACCGCTAGAGGCTTCTATGTCCCTACTAAAGAAAATACATTTTCAGGCCCATTGAAACCAATGAAAATCCAAGATTTCAGAGCACAAGATAATGAAAATTCTCTCTATCTGCGTCTTTTACTGCTTTTAATCTGTTAACAGTCCCTAAGTGTGTCAGATGAAAGGTACTGTCGCGGGAATTGACATCATTAACAGCATTCCATACAGGTAAGTCTTGATTGTTCCAAGTTCTCAAAAAGTTGGACATATTTACTGCCTCTATGACATCTCTAGGGTGTGTGGAAGAAATAAAAAAGAGGCCTGTACAATGTATTTCTCCAAATATACACACAAATAGTTTGCACATACAAACAGGGAAACCTTATAAATAACGTATGGGGAGCAAAGGATTGTCGGTAACGGAACTACTCATTTCGAAAGACAACACTGTCACCAAGTGTCCCCTCACCAAAACTGACTGGGAATTTTTAGGGGCCACCAAACCAGAGATGGAGATTTTTAGGCACATTCTTGCCAGAAAAGAGAGCCTAGGGCATAAACCACTCAACTTGTTGGCACGAATGCCAGGGCAACCCAAGCAAGTGGATATACAAGTCTACGTAACGCTTGGAAGTAGGAAGCTTTGGGGGACTACACCTGGGCTGGTACTGGCCTCCCTCCCCAAAGGGACAAGGAGAGCAGAAACCTGGATGGAGTCAAGAGAGAGAACAAAGAAAGGCAAGGCTGGGTATGGAGCAACGTGTGGATCCAGGAGCATGTGTCTCAGAACGGCCGGGGCTCTGCAGACCAGCTGCATCCCCATTCTCCTTGACCCTCATGGGTATAATGAACTCAGGATGGGCGCATCCCGGCTGCCAAGTCACTTCCACCTGTCCATGGAGTTGACAGTTACTTGCTCACAGTGAACCAACCTCTCTGGACCTAACAGCTACTGCAGGAGGCGGTAGTGGAGAACAAGGTGACGACAACGACCAGATGCGAAGGAGGAAGCGACGTTCAGCGGACCGACTGGGTGGACTGATGGTGTGGGGTTAAGTCTGCAGAGCTAAAGGGGCCAGATGTAGAAAAGGGAAGGGGAACCATGAGGATATGGTCAAGCCCCATCGTATGGATATTTCATCCATATGTTGTATGCAAATCCCATTCAATTTGCTCTGAGTGAACAAGAGAGAACAAAATTATCCTTTAAACCATGTCAGTGACTTTATTTACCATCTCATTTGATGAGCTCATAGCCCAGGGGCAGAGGGAAATGGGAGCTGTGAGTCTGCCATCTCTCAGGAAGTCTCAGGCCTCAGAGGCCCCTCAGAGCCAGACTACCTCACCTTTTGCACTTTTCAAGCAACGTTATTCCTAAGTGCGAGTCACCCTCTTCATCAGGTTCTCCAAGAAACAGCAATCTCTCCCAATGAGAGAGGAAAAATGGGCTACTTTGGCTTGCTGAGGCACAATATGTAGTTCTCCAAAATGGTTTCTGCCTGGGGATTTTTCAAGAAAATTAAGCATCAGTGGTGATTTGTTTGTCTTCACATAACGTATGACCCAGGTGTGCTGAGAAATAAGAAAAGGACGAACGAATCAAGGGCGGCTGATCCAAGGAGGCAAGGGGCAACTTCCACAGCCTACGTGGAAAGCTAGAGGGAGGGAACATCCAGCTGGTGGGAGCTGAAGACAGGGGCCAGTCCTCCTTGGGCTCGGGATGCCACCCCCTCTTCCTACATCTTCACGCTCTCCTTCTCTGTTGGCCCCTCCCAGCCATATTAAAGAGCCACAAGGAACTGCTCTCCTCCATTCCATTCTCCTGTCCTCCTATCCACCCCTCCCTTCTTTCCCTTTGCCATCAATTTCTTGACTTGCCCCCCATTTCTCCCCTCCCATCCACACTGCGATCTGGTTTCTGCCCCCCTACCCTCGTGAAACTGATCTCCTTGAAGCCCCCAATGATTTCTCCGTTGACAAGTCCAAGGCACTACTTCTGAATCCTTATCTTTGTGACCGCCAAGCCGAGTCAGATCTTAAACAACGTCTCTGTCTTGAAAATCTTTTCCCTTGGCTTCCGCGCTACCTTTCCTTTTCTTTCCATGAGACCGATCACAACCAGTGCTGCAGATTCCATCGAATTAAGGAATGCTGTTGCCTACATGTGTGAATGAGCTCAAGTGAGTAAAGTACTGAAGTAGAGGACAGCTAAAGTGAAACGTCTTCATGAATGTCCACGTGGCTGAGCAGCAAGTTAACCTTTCCTACATGTGCTAAAGAAGAAGAGTTGGGTTTTATTTTATTTACTTTTCCCTGGACTGTGTTGAATGACTATCATCTACAAGTTCAGGCTACTTTTGGCTGAGGATTAATGCACTGGGAGAGCTGAGAGAAAACTGAACAATAGAGCTGTCTTTTTCTTGACCAGTTCACCTTAGTTTCCCAAACTCTAAGTCTTTCCCGAATTCTTTCTCCTTTTTATTGTAGTAAAAGGAACATAACACAAAATCCACCATTTGGATCATTTTACAATTCACCGTACCATTCAGTGGAATTTACTACTGTCACAATGTTGTGCAACTATCACCACTGCCTAGCTGCAAAACGTTTTCATCAACCAAGAGGAAACCTACACCCATTTTAAGGAGTCATTCCCTATTTCCCTCTCTTCCAACCCCCTGGCAACCACTAATGTAGAATCTTTTCTGTGTGTATGGATTTGCCACTGCTGGACATTTCATATAAATGGAACCATACGATATGTAGCCTTTCATGCCTGACTCCTTTCACTTAGTTGCATCCATCATGTAGCATGTATCAGAAATCCACTCACTGTTATGGCTGAATCCTTCATACCCTTTGAATACAAAATTAAAACTACGTTGAGAGTGAAGCTCTGTTTTAACGGCACATCTATTAGGCCAATTCATTGAAAGAAGCTGAAGATGGAGATATTGTTGTGAAATGATAATCATTGAGAAGCCTCAGCCAATTGGATAATGAAAAGTTTGGGAAATGTTGCAAAAAATTATCTGCTTTACGTTAAAAGCCTATTAAACAAGGATGCAGGAGATTGTCTTTTTCTTGCAGGTAACTTAAATGAGGCAGAAAGAAATAACTGCCCTTTAAAACACATTTTGAAAGGATTCTATTTATTCTTAATAGACGAATGGGAGTACAGGAAGTTCACATCCAATATGGACTCCCTGTCCAAACACTGTTTATCGTTCTAGCCACCACTATCGAATTATATTTCTTGAGAATAAGGCAGCTCAATTCCTGCATATTACTTTCTAAAATTCATCCATCAAATCCATTAATACAGTATAAACAAGAGTTGTTCATGTTTAAGTGCACTTCAAATATCAGGTATAAAGAACCCCCAGTAAGAAAAAGAATCCTATATCTCTTGCCAGAATGTGGTCAGCTGTGGGGTGCTCTGCTAGCTGAAAGACACATTCATTATTAAGGGGATAGAGGCTGTTTAAGTGGGATGAGAGCCAAAAAATTTTAACTACATATATGTGTGAAGAACAGTGCTAGGTTATCTCATATTCTATATCAGTCAAGGCTCACCATTTTACATACGTGAAAAGCAAAGTTAAAAGTGTATTAGTAGGGCTTCCCTGTTGGCGCGGTGGTTAAGGATCCACCTGCCAGTGCACGGGACACACGTTTGAGCCCTGATGCGGGAAGATCCCACATGCCACGGAGCAACTAAGACCATGTGCCACAACTACTGAGCCTGCGTGCTAGAGCCCGTGAACCACAGCTACTGAAGCCCACGCACCTAGACCCCATGCTCAGCAACAACGAGAAGCCACCACAATGAGAAGCCCGCGTACTGCAACAAAGAGTGGCCCCCGCTCACCGCAACTAGAGAAAGCCCGCGCACAGCAACGAAGAGCCTAGGCAGCCAAAGATAAATAAATAAATACGTCTATTTTTAAGAAAAGTGTTTTAGTAACTTACTAAAAGGCACGCAACCAGTAAACGTGAGCAAGAATTCAATCCCAAATCTGTCACACTGAAGTTTAAGCTAATACTTGAGATTAATAAAAACAGCACTAAATTAAAAGTTCAGGGATATTTTTTATTTCATACTTTCACTAATGCTCTTTGGAGATAAATCATGTCATTTATATGGGCCTTAGTTTTCACAACTTTAATAGTTGGAAGCTTGACTAGATGATCTGTATGTAGTCTTCCAATTCTAAAATGTTCCACTAATTTGGATTGCTACAATAATTGCCCTTGCAAAACACACATGCTGCCACCAAGTAGCAGTAGAGACTACTAGTTCCTTTTTTACCCCTAGTGGGGGTGCATTTTGACAGCGGACTTATCCGTCAATAGTACAACCTGTTAGTATAACTATAAGATAACAAAATAATCTGGTATTCTTTCCTGTAAAAGAGAAGCTTTACATTGTGTCTGTGAATCGTACCAGAATCACCTGTAGGTTTTTAAATATAGAGGAAATCCTGAACCCATTGAATGAGACTCTTCAGAGACAGGACTTGGGCATCTGGAATTTTGGGTTCCCATCATTTGTATATTTTATTTCATTTCATTTTTGCCTATGTACAATATTTGTCACATCCTTTTGAATCTTTAAAACTTTCTTTTTGTTTTAAATTTTAGAATATTCCATAATCTTCACCTACTTTTCATAAGGTGTTATCTGTTATGTTTATTCGATCTTGTGCTTCTCCTGGTTAAGACTTCTTTCTTTCCTTTTTTTTTTTTGTATTTTTCGGGGCCCTGCCTCATGTCTTGCAGGATCTTAGTTCCCTGACCTGGGATTGGACCCCAGGGCCCCAGCAGTGAAAGCGTCATGTTCTAAATACTGGACCACCAGGGAAGTCCCAAGATTTCAGTTGTAAATGACTTCTTTCCCCACTCTAATTCATTCCTGGGATCAGTTTCATGTTTGGACGTTAAAGCAACCTTGCATTGCCAGAATAAAGCTACTTTGATTCTGATATATGATTGTTTTACATACCATGGATACAGTTTGTGCTTCTCTTTACACATTTTGCATGCATGTTCAAAGGAGAAACTGGCCTGTGATTCTATTCTCGTAATATTCTTTATCGATTTTTTTGTTGCTTTTTTAAGATTCTATACTTTATGTTTTGTTTATTTATTTTTGGCTGCATTGGGTCTTCATTGCTGCATGCGAGCTTTCTCTAGTTTCGGCGAGCGGGGGTCTATTCTTTGTTGCGGTGAGTAGGCTTCTCATTGCAGCCTTCTGACCCCATGGGCTTCTGACCCCATTCGTCAGTGCTACTTCAGGTCCTCACCCCTTCCCTTCTGACCCTGGGCGGTGAAATCCTCTTTCTGCGGCTGGCGTGCGGCAGAAAGTCAATGAGGCAAGAGTAGGTTTGGAGTATCCAAGGAGCAGAAAGGATGTCAGCGTGTGGAAAACAGAGCGAGCAAATTGGAGAGGAGAACGAAACAGTCAGAGAGGAAACAGAGGCCCAGATTTCTAGGTCTGTGGAGGCACTCTGAGGACTTTGCATTTTCTGTGAAGAAGCCACTGAAGAAATTTGAGTGACATGATCTGACTTATGTTTTAACAAGATCTCTCTGGATGCCACACTGATTAGACACTGTAGGAGAGCAAGGACAAGCCCCAGAAGACCAACAGTTGATTCAAAGAAATGATTACTCAAACATGGTCCCCCTCCTCAGTGAAGACGCAGAGCAGGAATTGGCAAATAATGGCCACGAATCAAATCAGGCTCTCAGCCTGGATCTGTGGGACTGTGAGCTAATAATGGTTCTCACGTTTAGAAAGCTTGTTGAAGAGGAAAGAGGAGGAGAAGCTACAGAAACTGTATATGGCCCACAAAGCCTAAGATATTTAAAATCCAGAAAATGCTTTCCAACACCTGACGTAAAGCATGTGGCTGGTAGGAGGTCCTCAACCAAATTTGGAAGAGGAATACATGAGTCAGTTAGTTCCTGAAAACACTGTAAAGTGATAGGTGTCAAGAAACATTTACCCCTTCACCCTTAACCTTCACAAATGATGCCAGTTCCATTGAGCTATGGAAAAATACATTCTGGCTTTCCGAAAAATAACCCAGAGGACATTTTCTCACATAGGCAAGGTCATAAACAACTGTCAAGTGAAGTTGAAATAGCAACAAATCAAATAATAACAAAAAACATTTTTACTGATTTTTAAATCTTACAAAGCATTTTCATGTTCATTATCTAATTTAATCCTCCAATCAACGTCATGAGATAGTTATTATTTCCCCATTAGAAATGACCACATATGAAATCCTGAGTGATTGCTCAAGAAAAGCTGAAATCTTGAGTGTTACATCTATTAAGGCCATGGTTGGGTGTTTTCCCATGGGAACATTGGATGCTAAAATCCACAGGGATTTTCAGCTCAAGATGGCAGACTAGGAACTATATTTACTTTCTGTTCCTCCTGAAACCATATCTAAATAAAACTGTAGAAATACGAAAATTAATCAACCAATAAAAGCCAAGATATTCTGGAAGTCATCAACCACAGAAAGATTTCAACACATTTCGAGAAGGCAAGCAATGAAATGGAGGAGCCATGAATAAAATAATGAAGAAAAAAAGGCTGAGCCTAAGTAAGGTCTGCACAAAGTCACTCAGCTTTTGCTGAGCTCTGGTTATAGTCAAGGGCAGAGGAAAGAAGAGGGGCTGAAAACAAGGAGACAAACGTCATTTTAGGAAAAACACTTCATTTAATGAGCTCCAGGGAACACTCAGCCTGCTGCCATACTAACTCATGAATTACAATGGATTGTTGGTAAGCAAGACAAGAAAACAGGGAAGAAACAAAAGAAACAAAAATCAAGACACTGTTTCTAACTGAACTCTTCTCAAATGAGATCGAGGAATTATGGTTCAATGCCACAGCTGTAAATCATTTCTGCTCTTGGAGAGGTTACAAAGGGCTTATAATATTTCCCTTGTTTTCAGACAGAATTTAGGTCTGAGCAAAAGCTTTTGTGTCCTCCAACCCCAAAATTTATTGGGGATGGAAGCCCAGATTTGCTGGGACATACCATAAAAAGAATCTCATGAGCAGAGGGTCAAACTGATTTTGGAATATATGAATTATGCCCAGTGTGAGTTTCAATAGGTTTATATATATATATATATATATATATATATATATATATATATATATATATATATATATATATATATATATATATATATATACATTTTTACTGATCTATATGATTTTGGGTTCTGAAACTTCTACATATCACATGCGTGATACATAACAGACAATGTCAGCCCCAGGAGGGAGAAAACACTCCAATGAAGCAAGCCAAAGAAACAAGTTTTAAGCAAGGTCAAGTGATGTGTAGACCAGGATTGTTCAATTCCTACCTGTCATGCTGAAGCTTCCAGCTCCTGAATAACAACACATGCTTCCCTTGTCCTAGACAGCCAAGAGTACGTCTCCTCTCTTGGGCATAAGAATCCCTAGAGTTACATATGGGTAGTAAAGAGTGGACCCAGCTGTCATACTCACAATGACCAAATTGTGTTGATCGTACTTTATACCAATACATCGCTCCACGCTGAAGTTGCAATAAATGATATATTTGCTTTCTAGACATATGAATGAGACGCCTTACTGGATATACTCCAGGAAGGCCAGAGAAGCTGGCTTCTAATCCATACGGAACAATTCACTGGTGAATTTCTTTCAGGATAACCCATGATTTATCTAGAATATCATCTTTACATATCTGGATCCTTCAAACTAGACAAAGGGAAAATACGGGCTTCAAGCCTCAGTTAGAAATATGGAATGGTGCCATGCTGACAACTGGTGGTCCCTGACCTGTATCTTCTGAGATTAGAACACAGTGTGGTGGATGACCAATTCATGCGTTGAACAAAAGAAGACCTCCTACAGGGCAGTGTAGCTGTTCGTTACAGGTATGGCACTTAGGGCTAAGTACCATAAGGACTACAAGAAGAAAAGAAAAACAAGTAACACATGAAGCATATACGATAAGGAGGCACCACAGTGCAGAGCACAAGCTCTGGAATCACACAGGCTTGGATTGAATCCCGGCTAAGCCACTACCATCTATATACCCTGAAGGACAGGCCAAGCTTTAAATGTTCTTTTACCAAATTTCAAAAAAGAAGTGAAGAAAGAACCTATCTGCCAGGAAGGGACATCGTGGGCTGCAGCATCCAGTCGGATCAGGGCTCTGCATCTCCTGCTCAGAAACCTTGGCCACCTGGCTCATGGTGATGCTGGCAGCTGAGCAGCCCTGGAGAAGGCGATCCTGTCTCCAGGACTCGCAGAGGAGCTGGGGAGGTCTCCGGACGAGGTGGCCCACACCCTGGTAAGCTCTGGCTGCCTCCTGCCCTCAGGTCTGAGCAGGCTCTGGCCTCTGGGCCCCGTGGTGGGGAAGGCCTGGCCGATACATACGCAGGGCTGAGGGGCCTGCAGAGCCAGTCCCCAGGCAGGGTGAGCTCTGGAGGAGGCTTCCACAGTCCCCAACAGTCTCCGCATGGTGGCCCATCTGGTGCCAAACACCTGCCACCCACAGCCAGTAGTCCCAGCCACTAGAAAGTCCAGAAGGGGCCCCACACTTTGCCTTTGGGCCGGGGTTAAGCCAGCAGCTGGGCTTGCATGTGACCCCTGCCTCACCCCCTGCCCCGCCCGCTCTTTCTCTGTGACACCTACAATGGATATGTCATAAAGCCAGGCAGAGCCAGTGCTATAAATTCAGAGGAGTTAGAATCTAGGAAGAGGCTCTCCCACTTTCACTCTCTGCTCTCAGATCAGGCAGGCAATACCTCTAATATGGAAGCTATGGACACCACACCTCCTTCACACGCTGTCCTCTTCCATTCTGCTCCTGTTTTCCCCAGCACCCCATTTATTGCCTTGGCGGGCATCGGTGCTTCAGAAGGAAGCACGTCAGACCCCGAACCTATGGACACCACACCTCCTTCACACGCTGTCATCTTCCATTCTGCTCCTGTTTTCCCCACCACCCCATTTACGGCCCTGGCGGGCATGTGCTTCAGCAGGAAGCACGTCAGACCCCGAACCTATGGACACCACACCACCTTCACACGCTGTCATCTTCCATTCTGCTCCTGTTTTCCCCACCACCCCATTTACGGCCCTGGTGAGCATCGGTGCTTCAGCAGGAAGCATGTCAGACCCCGAAACTATGGACACCACACCACCTTCACGTGCTGTCATCTTCCATTCTGCTCCTGTTTTCCCCAGCACCCCATTTACGGCCCTGGCGGCCATCGGTGCTTCAGCAGGAAGCACGTCAGACCCCGAACCTATGGACACCACACCTCCTTCACACGCTGTCATCTTCTATTCTGCTCCTGTTTTCTCCAGCAACCCATTTACGCCTTTGGTGGGCATCAGTGCCTCAGCAGTCAGCACCTCAGACCCCGAACCTATGGACACCACACCTCCTTCCCACGCTGTCATCTTCCTTCCTGCTCCTCTTTACCCCAGCACCCCATTTACGGCTTAGGCCGGCACTGGTGCTTCACCAGGCAGCACCTCTAACACCAAAGCTATGGACACCACACCTCCTTCCCAGGCTGTCATTTTCCAGTCTGCCCTGTCTCCAATAGAACCACTACCCATTTCACACCGCTGTTCCAAGTTCTGGGAACACACCACCCAGTGATAGCAATGCCTCAGCCCATGCCTCGACTCATTTACCTGCGACGTGAGCCAACAGACAGACCAACACTTCAAAGTTATGACAGAAAGTTGAGTAAGTTATACGCTTGGAATTTCATTTATTATTATTAACAAGCACAACTGTAGTGCTTAGACTATAACAAGTACTATTCTAAGGGCTTACCAAATATTAACTCACTTATTCCTCATAATGGCAACCCTAGAGGTAGGGAATATTCATAATGTACACTTTTCTGGGGGAAACTGAGGCCCAGAGACGTTGAAGAGCTTGCCTAATGTCACACAGTAAGTAGGTGGCAAAACCCAGGATTAAAACCAGACCGTCTAGACTTTCATCACTTTGCTGTGTCACCGTATTATAAGTTGTGGTTAGGGAAGGAACTAAATTGACAAGACTCTGAACTAAAAGGAGAAGGGAGAAAGGAGAAAATGAGTGATCCTAGAAACTAGAGTAGAGTTAGGCTCAGAAATTTCTGGTGATGAGACCCGGAAGAACAAGAACTTGGTTGGAATATTAACTTGGGGTAGTATCTGAATTCATGGAGAAATGGTTTTGTTTTCTGTAAAATTTAGAAAGGTCAGTTGGATGAAGATTAATGAAGACAAAAGTAGAAAGGAAAAGAAAAAGGTGCCTTAAGGGAGACATAACCGCTTCCCTCTACGTACCCACAGGTGGGGTCCTGTGGGAAAGGATGGAGCTCTCTCTACCGGGTTGGTCACCAGGCTGAACAAGGAGAAACATGGCAACCATTGTACTGGTTTTGATGATCTCTCAAAACCAAGGCTTCAGTTTCCAAGAACGACCTATGGTAGCATAACTAGTGTGTGTCACACATGCCACTAAGTGTGTTTCCAGTCACACATTTTAATTGGACAGCTACTTCCTATGAGGTAGGCATTAGTTCCCTATGGCTGCTGTAACTAATGACTACAAATGTGCTTGCTTCTAACAAAACACACTTATTTTCTTATGGTTCTGGAAGACAGAGGTCCAAAACCAGTTTCCCTGGGCTGAAACCAGAAGTCGACAGGGCCATCCATCCTCCTTCTAGAGGCTCTAAGCGAGAATCTGTTTGTTTCCTCGCCAGCATTCCTTCACTTCTGGCCACATCAATGCAACCCCAACTTCGTCATCACATTCTCTTTGGAGTACAAATTCCCTCTGCCTCTCTCTTACGAGAACACCAGTGGTTATATTTGGGCCCATCCAGGTAGTCCAGGAGAATCTTCCCATCTGAGAACCATTACTTTCATCCCACTGGCAAAGTGCCTTCTGCCATTTAAGGTGACATCCACAGGTTCTGGAGAGTAGAATGTGGACATTTGGGGGCAATGGTATTATTCAGTCTACTACAAGGTAGATACTATTATCTTTCTCAGATGTAGGAAATGACGTTTAGGGAAGTAGTTTGTCTCAGGTCTACAATTTCCAGAGTAGAGACTTAAATTCTGCCACTGACACTTTAGGACACACCCTAAACAACTTGAATCTGTGTCCTTAACTACTGCATAATCCTTGGTTAAGAGTCACACTTAGGTATCAAGACCCAATTGAATACAACACAAGTACTGTCTCCTCTTTCACTATGTTTGCCTCGTGTACTGATGAATCTTGCCCAGAGCAGAAGAGTTCAGAAAATTGTTATGCAGGTTTATGAAGAGAAAGCATTTACTGTTTGATGGGCCCGGAGTAACGGAAGGCTTTTTCAAATAAAATATGCCACCAAATAGTCAAGTGTCACAACAGAGGTAACCCCGTGGGAGTCACGAGGAGACTAAAATTATCTCCAATTGTGCAGGAGAGAAAAGTTTCACTGAAGGCAGGTGTAGTTCAGCCAAGCCCTACAGCACAGAAGTAGGAATGTGGGTATGTACGAATGGGAAACACTTTAATGCAGAATGGATGAGAAATATGCATTTGACCTATTCTAAAACAACTGGCTTATTAACTCAGTAAATCGATTTAGTCAGTCAAACTAGCTTTAGCTGATTACTTATTCAGGGAATAGCTGTTTAGAGTAATTTTTGTCATTGAACAGTAAATAAAATGGTTGAACTATAGCTTTAGGCTTGCTAAGTGAAATAGATTGCTCTAGATGATTTTCAAGTGACTTACTTGGTAGTACTCACGAAATTGGGGGTTAACAATTGCTTAAGAAAACAAAGAGAATTGATTTTAAATAAAGTACTTACTGTGTGAACTATCTGTTCAGTAGCTCATGTTAAATGGATGTTTATAATCCCCATTGGACAACCAACTACTTTTTTGCAAATGGCAATGTGAATTGCTCTCCCATAAACTATAGCAATGACCACCTATCTAATTTGTTGTCCAAACCAGAAATCTTCTAACAATACTGGTGTCCTAATAAAAATAAGCACGAAGGGAACACACACTGGGTGTCTCCCGTGTGCCTGTGCATGCATCTATATCTCACTGAAGCCCCATAACAGCCCCCAAGAGAGGGACTCTGAGTGTCCCCATGCTGCTTGTGGAGAAACAGGCACAGGAAGGTTCAATAGTCTATCTACCTAATATCACACAGAGGGTGGGAGATCCCGTTTTTAAACCAGCTGCCTCCAATTCCAGGTGCCAGGAGCCAGACTCAGCCTACAGATCTCTTCTGCTCGCCTGGAGGTGAAACAAGGTGTCATGATTAGTCAAATCCCGGTCTTCACTCATCAAGGTAGCTTGAACACCTGCACGTCCTCCAAGTAGCATGTAGCATAAGCAATAAGATGTTTGCCCCTTGATCGTCCAGGAACTTGGCATCAGCTGTGCCTGGTTAGGCTGAGATGGTTTAGAGTGGAGAGGACCACCGATCTTCCACCTGGGCAAGTGCCTTTTGACCTCCTGCCATCAGAGGGCCAAAACTCCAGCCTGAGAATGTGCTGAGGCCTGTAGCCTAGTTATGCCAGCTCAGAACAATGATGAGCACACGTTTTTCCAATCACCTTTCCTCATGCTCCCCATGCCTCATACTGCCCTGCTTCTTTATTCTTTATCCCACAGATACCCAAAGCCCCTTGCCTTTGGGGAGGCGGATTTGAGACCTATTGTCACGTCACATCCTCGCTTGGCTGCCCTGTGAATAAAGCTCCTCTTTGCTGCAAACCTCAGCATTTCAGTGTTTTGGCTTGCTGTGCCTCAGACAGAAAGGTTGGGAGCAGTGGTACAGGACCCTTGCATGTGAGGGAAGCTGGTTCCTAGTAGTCACATTGCGGATGTTTTCTCCTCTCGGGGTGGGGGTGGGGCAGACATCCTGCTCTTCCGGAAAGGGAGAAACACAGGTGCCAAACCCTTGCCCTCAGCGTCACCGTCACCTAGGCGCTTGTTAGAAGCACAGAATCCAGGCCCCACCCAGAACTACTGAATACCAGCCTGCATTTAACAAGATCCCCAAGAGAGGCATACCCATATTAAAGTTGGAGAGGCACCAAGCTGTCATCGTCTTCTCCGCAGCTAATGAAAACGAAGCAAAGATTCATCCCGAGCCGACTCTGCCTCAGTCACCTGGATATCCCATGAGCTCATTTAATCCTCCCCAGAACCTGCAAATGAGACTGAGGGTCAGAGTGGTCTAGCACCCAAGGTTCCATAAGAGAACATGACCAAGGCTCACTGGAGCTCAGACTTCCAAAAAAGAAGGCCCCTGAGCATAGCATGGCACCACTGCAGCCCCAACCGTGGGCCTGGAGGGTAGGCCAGGCTCCCCACGCAGAGTTCACACCATTCGACAGATGCCCACAGCAGACCACAAGGCAATATGAGAAGTAACTTCTGATTGTGGAATCTCTGAATTTTGAGATTGAAAGAAAAAAATCTGTTTCCGGGGGATGGTTAAAACAGTTCTACCAAGGAGTAAAGAGAGGGCATCTTGAGGCTCCTTCTGGACTAAGAATTTAATGCCTACTTATTGAGAAATGCTCCGTGCATTTGCTCAGCCCTACGCCAAGATGAAGTTCTCTGTGCCCTGGAAGCTTAGGTTCTAATAAGGCCACAGAAATGGGTGAGACCTAAAACATGCCAGAACAATGCAACGGCCTTAATCAGACTGACTTTGCTTTGCCTTGCTTACAAGTCAGTGACTTTAAACGGAATATGGTGTCATGTCTTTATGTTTCTTGAAGCTTTTTTTTTTTTCAAAATATCATATAAAGATTTTCTTCCATGGTAAGACTTTTATATTGTATTTTTCTTAAACTGGACTGTGGCACATTTACCCTCCATCAGATGATTGCTTATAACTCACCTTGCTTTGTTAAGAATACCGCTAGAGGCTTCTATGTCCCTACTAAAGAAAATACATTTTCAGGCCCATTGAAACCAATGAAAATCCAAGATTTCAGAGCACAAGATAATGAAAATTCTCTATCTGCGTCTTTTACTGCTTTTAATCTGTTAACAGTCCCTAAGTGTGTCAGATGAAAGGTACTGTCGCGGGAATTGACATCATTAACAGCATTCCATACAGGTAAGTCTTGATTGTTCCAAGTTCTCAAAAAGTTGGACATATTTACTGCCTCTACTGACATCTCTAGGGTGTGTGGAAGAAATAAAAAAGAGGCCTGTACAATGTATTTCTCCAAATATACACACAAATAGTTTGCACATACAAACAGGGAAACCTTATAAATAACGTATGGGGAGCAAAGTATTGTCGGTAACGGAACTACTCATTTCGAAAGACAACACTGTCACCAAGTGTCCCCTCACCAAAACTGACTGGGAATTTTTAGGGGCCACCAAACCAGAGATGGAGATTTTTAGGCACATTCTTGCCAGAAAAGAGAGCCTAGGGCATAAACCACTCAACTTGTTGGCACGAATGCCAGGGCAACCCAAGCAAGTGGATATACAAGCCTACGTAACGCTTGGAAGTAGGAAGCTTTGGGGGACTACACCTGGGCTGGTACTGGCCTCCCTCCCCAAAGGGACAAGGAGAGCAGAAACCTGGATGGAGTCAAGAGAGAGAACAAAGAAAGGCAAGGCTGGGTATGGAGCAACGTGTGGATCCAGGAGCATGTGTCTCAGAATTGCCGGGGCTCTGCAGACCAGCTGCATCCCCATTCTCCTTGACCCTCATGGGTATAATGAACTCAGGATGGGCGCATCCCGGCTGCCAAGTCACTTCCACCTGTCCATGGAGTTGACAGTTACTTGCTCACAGTGAACCAACCTCTCTGGACCTAACAGCTACTGCAGGAGGCGGTAGTGGAGAACAAGGTGATGACAACGACCAGATGCGAAGGAGGAAGCGACGTTCAGTGGACCGACTGGGTGGACTGATGGTGTGGGGTTAGGTCTGCAGAGCTAAAGGGGCCAGATGTAGAAAAGGGAAGGGGAACCATGAGGATATGGTCAAGCCCCATCGTATGGATATTTCATCCATATGTTGTATGCAAATCCCATTCAATTTGCTCTGAGTGAACAAGAGAGAACAAAATTATCCTTTAAACCATGTCAGTGACTTTATTTACCATCTCATTTGATGAGCTCATAGCCCAGGGGCAGAGGGAAATGGGAGCTGTGAGTCTGCCATCTCTCAGGAAGTCTCAGGCCTCAGAGGCCCCTCAGAGCCAGACTACCTCACCTTTTGCACTTTTCAAGCAATGTTATTCCTAAGTGCGAGTCACCCTCTTCATCAGGTTCTCCAAGAAACAGCAATCTCTCCCAATGAGAGAGGAAAAATGGGCTACTTTGGCTTGCTGAGGCACAATATGTAGTTCTCCAAAATGGTACCTGCCTGGGGATTTTTCAAGAAAATTAAGCATCAGTGGTGATTTGTTTGTCTTCACATAACGTATGACCCAGGTGTGCTGAGAAATAAGAAAAGGACGAACGAATCAAGGGCGGCTGATCCAAGGAGGCAAGGGGCAACTTCCACAGCCTACGTGGAAAGCTAGAGGGAGGGAACATCCAGCTGGTGGGAGCTGAAGACAGGGGCCAGTCCTCCTTGGGCTCGGGATGCCACCCCCTCTTCCTACATCTTCACGCTCTCCTTCTCTGTTGGCCCCTCCCAGCCATATTAAAGAGCCACAAGGAACTGCTCTCCTCCATTCCATTATCCTGTCCTCCTATCCACCCCTCCCTTCTTTCCCTTTGCCATCAATTTCTTGACTTGCCCCCCATTTCTCCCCTCCCATCCACACTGCGGTCTGGTTTCTGCCCCCCTACTCTCGTGAAACTGATCTCCTTGAAGCCCCCAATGATTTCTCCGTTGACAAGTCCAGGGCACTACTTCTCAATCCTTATCTTTGTGACCGCCAAGCCGAGTCAGATCTTAAACAACGTCTCTGTCTTGAAAATCTCTTCCCTTGGCTTCCGCGCCACCTTTCCTTTTCTTTCCATGAGACCGATCACAACCAGTGGTGCAGATTCCATTGAATTAAGGAATGCTGTTGCCTACATGTGTGAATGAGCTCAAGTGAGTAAAGTACTGAAGTAGAGGACAGCTAAAGTGAAACGTCTTCATGAATGTCCACGTGGCTGAGCAGCAAGTTAACCTTTCCTACATGTGCTAAAGAAGAAGAGTTGGGTTTTATTTTATTTACTTTTCCCTGGACTGTGTTGAATGACTATCATCTACAAGTTCAGGCTACTTTTGGCTGAGGATTAATGCACTGGGAGAGCTGAGAGAAAACTGAACAATAGAGCTGTCTTTTTCTTGACCAGTTCACCTTAGTTTCCCAAACTCTAAGTCTTTCCCGAATTCTTTCTCCTTTTTATTGTAGTAAAAGGAACATAACACAACATCCACCATTTGGATCATTTTACAATTCACCGTACCATTCAGTGGAATTTACTACTGTCACAATGTTGTGCAACTATCACCACTGCCTAGCTGCAAAACGTTTTCATCAACCAAGAGGAAACCTACACCCATTTTAAGGAGTCATTCCCTATTTCCCTCTCTTCCAACCCCCTGGCAACCACTAATGTAGAATCTTTTCTGTGTGTATGGATTTGCCACTGCTGGACATTTCATATAAATGGAACCATACGATATGTAGCCTTTCATGCCTGACTCCTTTCACTTAGTTGCATCCATCATGTAGCATGTATCAGAAATCCACTCACTGTTATGGCTGAATCTTTCATACCCTTTGAATACAAAATTAAAACTACGTTGAGAGTGAAGCTCTGTTTTAACGGCACATCTATTAGGCCAATTCATTGAAAGAAGCTGAAGATGGAGATATTGTTGTGAAATGATAATCATTGAGAAGCCTCAGCCAACTGGATAACGAAAAATTTGGGAAATGTTGCAAAAAATTATCTGCTTTACGTTAAAAGCCTATTAAACAAGGATGCAGGAGATTGTCTTTTTCTTGCAGGTAACTTAAATGAGGCAGAAAGAAATAACTGCCCTTTAAAACACATTTTGAAAGGATTCTATTTATTCTTAATAGACGAATGGGAGTACAGGAAGTTCACATCCAATATGGACTCCCTGTCCAAACACTGTTTATCGTTCTAGCCACCACTATCGAATTATATTTCTTGAGAGTAAGGCAGCTCAATTCCTGCATATTACTTTCTAAAATTCATCCATCAAATCTATTAATACAGTATAAACAAGAGTTGTTCATGTTTAAGTGCACTTCAAATATCAGGTATAAAGAACCCCCAGTAAGAAAAAGAATCCTATATCCCTTGCCAGAACGTGGTCAGCTGTGGGGTGCTCTGCTAGCTGAAAGACACATTCATTATTAAGGGGATAGAGGCTGTTTAAGTGGGATGAGAGCCAAAAAATTTTAACTACATATATGTGTGAAGAACAGTGCTAGGTTATCTCATATTCTATATCAGTCAAGGCTCACCATTTTACATACGTGAAAAGCAAAGTTAAAAGTGTATTAGTAGGGCTTCCCTGTTGGCGCGGTGGTTAAGGATCCACCTGCCAGTGCACGGGACACACGTTTGAGCCCTGATGCGGGAAGATCCCACATGCCACGGAGCAACTAAGACCATGTGCCACAACTACTGAGCCTGCGTGCTAGAGCCCGTGAACCACAGCTACTGAAGCCCACGCACCTAGACCCCATGCTCAGCAACAACGAGAAGCCACCACAATGAGAGCCTGCGTACTGCAACAAAGAGTGGCCCCCGCTCACCGCAACTAGAGAAAGCCCGCGCACAGCAACGAAGAGCCTAGGCAGCCAAAGATAAATAAATAAATACGTCTATTTTTAAGAAAAGTGTTTTAGTAACTTACTAAAAGGCACGCAACCAGTAAACGTGAGCAAGAATTCAATCCCAAATCTGTCACACTGAAGTTTAAGCTAATACTTGAGATTAATAAAAACAGCACTAAATTAAAAGTTCAGAGATATTTTTTATTTCATACTTTCACTAATGCTCTTTGCAGATAAATCATGTCATTTATATGGGCCTTAGTTTTCACAACTTTAATAGTTGGAAGCTTGACTAGATGATCTGTATGTAGTCTTCCAATTCTAAAATGTTCCACTAATTTGGATTGCTACAATAATTGCCCTTGCAATACATGCATGCTGCCACCAAGTAGCAGTAGAGACTACTAGTTCCTTTTTTACCCCTAGTGGGGGTGCATTTTGACAGCGGACTCATCCGTCAATAGTACAACCTGTTAGTATAACTATAAGATAACAAAATAATCTGGTATTCTTTCCTGTAAAAGAGAAGCTTTACATTGTGTCTGTGAATCGTACCAGAATCACCTGTAGGTTTTTAAATATAGAGGAAATCCTGAACCCATTGAATGAGACTCTTCAGAGACAGGACTTGGGCATCTGGAATTTTGGGTTCCTATCATTTGTATATTTTATTTCATTTCATTTTTGCCTATGTACAATATTTGTCACATCCTTTTGAATCTTTAAAACTTTCTTTTTGTTTTAAATTTTAGAATATTCCATAATCTTCACCTACTTTTCATAAGGTGTTATCTGTTTTGTTTATTCGATCTTGTGCTTCTCCTGGTTAAGACTTCTTTCTTTCCTTTTTTTTTTTGTTTTTTTCAGGGCCCTGCCTCATGTCTTGCAGGATCTTAGTTCCCTGACCTGCGATTGGACCCCAGGGCCCCAGCAGTGAAAGCGTCATGTTCTAAATACTGGACCACCAGGGAAGTCCCAAGATTTCAGTTGTAAATGACTTCTTTCCCCACTCTAATTCATTCCTGGGATCAGTTTCATGTTTGGACGTTAAAGCAACCTTGCATTGCCAGAATAAAGCTACTTTGATTCTGATATATGATTGTTTTACATACCATGGATACAGTTTGTGCTTCTCTTTACACATTTTGCATGCATGTTCAAAGGAGAAACTGGCCTGTGATTCTATTCTCGTAATATTCTTTATCGATTTTTTTGTTGCTTTTTTAAGATTCTATACTTTATGTTTTATTTATTTATTTTTGGCTGCATTGGGTCTTCATTGCTGCATGCGAGCTTTCTCTAGTTTTGGCGAGCGGGGGTCTATTTTTGTTGTGGTGAGTAGGTTTCTCATTGCAGCCTTCTGACCCCATGGGCTTCTGACCCCATTCGTCAGTGCTACTTCAGGTCCTCACCCCTTCCCTTCTGACCCTGGGCGGTGAAATCCTCTTTCTGCGGCTGGCGTGCGGCAGAAAGTCAATGAGGCAAGAGTAGGTTTGGAGTATCCAAGGAGCAGAAAGGATGTCAGCGTGTGGAAAACAGAGCGAGCAAATTGGAGAGGAGAACGAAACAGTCAGAGAGGAAACAGAGGCCCAGATTTCTAGGTCTGTGGAGGCACTCTGAGGACTTTGCATTTTCTGTGAAGAAGCCACTGAAGAAATTTGAGTGACATGATCTGACTTATGTTTTAACAAGATCTCTCTGGATGCCACGCTGATTAGAGACTGTAGGAGAGCAAGGACAAGCCCCAGAAGACCAACAGTTGATTCAAAGAAATGATTACTCAAACATGGTCCCCCTCCTCAGTGAAGACGCAGAGCAGGAATTGGCAAATAATGGCCACGAATCAAATCAGGCTCTCAGCCTGGATCTGTGGGACTGTGAGCTAATAATGGTTCTCACGTTTAGAAAGCTTGTTGAAGAGGAAAGAGGAGGAGAAGCTACAGAAACTGTATATGGCCCACAAAGCCTAAGATATTTAAAATCCAGAAAATGCTTTCCAACACCTGACGTAAAGCATGTGGCTGGTAGGAGGTCCTCAACCAAATTTGGAAGAGGAATACATGAGTCAGTTAGTTCCTGAAAACACTGTAAAGTGATAGGTGTCAAGAAACATTTACCCCTTCACCCTTAACCTTCACAAATGATGCCAGTTCCATTGAGCTATGGAAAAATACATTCTGGCTTTCCGAAAAATAACCCAGAGGACATTTTCTCACATAGGCAAGGTCATAAACAACTGTCAAGTGAAGTTGAAATAGCAACAAATCAAATAATAACAAAAAACATTTTTACTGATTTTTAAATCTTACAAAGCATTTTCATGTTCATTATCTAATTTAATCCTCCAATCAACGTCATGAGATAGTTATTATTTCCCCATTAGAAATGACCACATATGAAATCCTGAGTGATTGCTCAAGAAAAGCTGAAATCTTGAGTGTTACATCTATTAAGGCCATGGTTGGGTGTTTTCCCATGGGAACATTGGATGCTAAAATCCACAGAGATTTTCAGCTCAAGATGGCAGACTAGGAAATATATTTACTTTCTGTTCCTCCTGAAACCATATCTAAATAAAACTGTAGAAATACCAAAATTAATCAACCAATAAAAGCCAAGATATTCTGGAAGTCATCAACCACAGAAAGATTTCAACACATTTCGAGAAGGCAAGCAATGAAATGGAGGAGCCATGAATAAAATAGTGAAGAAAAAAAGGCTGAGCCTAAGTAAGGTCTGCACAAAGTCACTCAGCTTTTGCTGAGCTCTGGTTATAGTCAAGGGCAGAGGAAAGAAGAGGGGCTGAAAACAAGGAGACAAATGTCATTTTAGGAAAAACACTTCATTTAATGAGCTCCAGGGAACACTCAGCCTGCTGCCATACTAACTCATGAATTACAATGGATTGTTGGTAAGCAAGACAAGAAAACAGGGAAGAAACAAAAGAAACAAAAATCAAGACACTGTTTCTAACTGAACTCTTCTCAAATGAGATCGAGGAATTATGGTTCAATGCCACAGCTGTAAATCATTTCTGCTCTTGGAGAGGTTACAAAGGGCTTATAATATTTCCCTTGTTTTCAAACAGAATTTAGGTCTGAGCAAAAGCTTTTGTGTCCTCCAACCCCAAAATTTATTGGGGATGGAAGCCCAGATTTGCTGGGACATACCATAAAAAGAATCTCATGAGCAGAGGGTCAAACTGATTTTGGAATATATGAATTATGCCCAGTGTGAGTTTCAATAGGTTTATATATATATATATATATATATACATATGTATATATGTATATGTATGTATATGTATATATGTATATATATATATACATTTTTACTGATCTATATGATTTTGGGTTCTGAAACTTCTACATATCACATGCGTGATACATAACAGACAATGTCAGCCCCAGGAGGGAGAAAACACTCCAATGAAGCAAGCCAAAGAAACAAGTTTTAAGCAAGGTCAAGTGATGTGTAGACCAGGATTGTTCAATTCCTACCTGTCATGCTGAAGCTTCCAGCTCCTGAATAACAACACATGCTTCCCTTGTCCTAGACAGCCAAGAGTACGTCTCCTCTCTTGGGCATAAGAATCCCTAGAGTTACATATGGGTAGTAAAGAGTGGACCCAGCTGTCATATTCACAATGACCAAATTGTGTTGATCGTACTTTATACCAATACATCGCTCCATGCTGAAGCTGCAATAAATGATATATTTGCTTTCTAGACATATGAATGAGACGCCTTACTGGATATACTCCAGGAAGGCCAGAGAAGCTGGCTTCTAATCCATACGGAACAATTCACTGGTGAATTTCTTTCAGGATAACCCATGATTTATCTAGAATATCATCTTTACATATCTGGATCCTTCAAATTAGACAAAGGGAAAATACGGGCTTCAAGCCTCAGTTAGAAATATGGAATGGTGCCATGCTGACAACTGGTGGTCCCTGACCTGTATCTTCTGAGATTAGAACACAGTGTGGTGGATGACCAATTCATGCGTTGAACAAAAGAAGACCTCCTACAGGGCAGTGTAGCTGTTCGTTACAGGTATGGCACTTAGGGCTAAGTACCATAAGGACTACAAGAAGAAAAGAAAAACAAGTAACACATGAAGCATATACGATAAGGAGACACCACAGTGCAGAGCACAAGCTCTGGAATCACACAGGCTTGGATCGAATCCCGGCTAAGCCACTACCATCTATATACCCTGAAGGACAGGCCAAGGTTTAAATGTTCTTTTACCAAATTTCAAAAAAGAAGTGAAGAAAGAACCTATCTGCCAGGAAGGGACATCGTGGGCTGCAGCATCCAGTAGGATCAGGGCTCTGCATCTCCTGCTCAGAAACCTTGGCCACCTGGCTCATGGTGATGCTGGCAGCTGAGCAGCCCTGGAGAAGGCGATCCTGTCTCCAGGACTCGCAGAGGAGCTGGGGAGGTCTCCGGACGAGGTGGCCCACACCCTGGTAAGCTCTGGCTGCCTCCTGCCCTCAGGTCTGAGCAGGCTCTGGCCTCTGGGCCCCGTGGTGGGGAAGGCCTGGTCGATACATACGCAGGGCTGAGGGGCCTGCAGAGCCAGTCCCCAGGCAGGGTGAGCTCTGGAGGAGGCTTCCACAGTCCCCAACAGTCTCCGCATGGTGGCCCATCTGGTGCCAAACACCTGCCACCCACAGCCAGTAGTCCCAGCCACTAGAAAGTCCAGAAGGGGCCCCGCCCTTTGCCTTGGGGCCGGGGTTAAGCCAGCAGCTGGGCTTGCATGTGACCCCTGCCTCACCCCCTGCCCCGCCCGCTCTTTCTCTGTGACACCTACAATGGATATGTCATAAAGCCAGGCAGAGCCAGTGCTATAAATTCAGAGGAGTTAGAATCTAGGAAGAGGCTCTCCCACTTTCACTCTCTGCTCTCAGATCAGGCAGGCAGTACCTCTAATATGGAAGCTATGGACACCACACCTCCTTCACACGCTGTCCTCTTCCATTCTGCTCCTGTTTTCCCCAGCACCCCATTTACGGCCCTGGCGGGCATCGGTGCTTCAGCAGGAAGCACGTCAGAACCCGAACCTATGGACACCACACCTCCTTCACACGCTGTCATCTTCCATTCTCCTCCTGTTTTCCCCACCACCCCATTTATGGCCCTGGCGAGCATCGGTGCTTCAGCAGGAAGCACGTCAGACCCCGAACCTATGGACACCACACCACCTTCACACGCTGTCATCTTCCATTCTGCTCCTGTTTTCCCCAGCACTCCATTTACGGCTTTGGCGGGCATCGCTGCTTCAACAGGAAGCACATCAGACCCCGAACCTATGGACACCACACCACCTTCACACGCTGTCATCTTCCATCCTGCTCCTGTTTTCCCCAGCACCCCATTTACGGCCCTGGCGGCCATCGGTGCTTCAGCAGGAAGCACGTCAGACCCCGAACCTATGGACACCACACCTCCTTCACACGCTGTCATCTTCTATTCTGCTCCTGTTTTCTCCAGCAACCCATTTACGCCTTTGGTGGGCATCGGTGCCTCAGCAGTCAGCACCTCAGACCCCGAACCTATGGACACCACACCTCCTTCCCACGCTGTCATCTTCCATCCTGCTCCTCTTTACCCCAGCACCCCATTTACGGCTTAGGCCGGCACTGGTGCTTCACCAGGCAGCACCTCTAACACCAAAGCTACGGACACCACACCTCCTTCCCAGGCTGTCATTTTCCAGTCTGCCCTGTCTCCAATAGAACCACTACCCATTTCACACCGCTGTTCCAAGTTCTGGGAACACACCACCCAGTGATAGCAATGCCTCAGCCCATGCCTCGACTCATTTACCTGCGACGTGAGCCAACAGACAGACCAACACTTCAAAGTTATGACAGAAAGTTGAGTAAGTTATACGCTTGGAATTTCATTTATTATTATTAACAAGCACAACTGTAGTGCTTAGACTATAACAAGTACTATTCTAAGGGCTTACCAAATATTAACTCACTTATTCCTCATAATGGCAACCCTAGAGGTAGGGAATATTCATAATGTACACTTTTCTGGGGGAAACTGAGGCCCAGAGACGTTGAAGAGCTTGCCTAATGTCACACAGTAAGTAGGTGGCAAAACCCAGGATTAAAACCAGACCGTCTACACTTTCATCAATTTGCTGTGTCACCGTATTATAAGTTGTGGTTAGGGAAGGAACTAAATTGACAAGACTCTGAACTAAAAGGAGAAGGGAGAAATGAGAAAATGAGTGATCCTAGAAACTAGAGTAGAGTTAGGCTCAGAAATTTCTGGTGATGAGACCCGGAAGAACAAGAACTTGGTTGGAATATTAACTTGGGGTAGTATCTGAATCCATGGAGAAATGGTTTTCTTTTCTGTAAAATTTAGAAAGGTCAGTTGGATGAAGATTAATGAAGACAAAAGTAGAAAGGAAAAGAAAAAGGTGCCTTAAGGGAGACATAACCGCTTCCCTCTACGTACCCACAGGTGGGGTCCTGTGGGAAAGGATGGAGCTCTCTCTACCGGGTTGGTCACCAGGCTGAACAAG
Organism: Grampus griseus; assembly: GCF_964374135.1. Taxonomy (NCBI): domain Eukaryota; kingdom Metazoa; phylum Chordata; class Mammalia; order Artiodactyla; family Delphinidae; genus Grampus; species Grampus griseus. The sequence continues at coordinate 297,879 of NW_028133371.1, forward strand.
GAGAAACATGGCAACCATTGTACTGGTTTTGATGATCTCTCAAAACCAAGGCTTCAGTTTCCAAGAACGACCTATGGTAGCATAACTAGTGTGTGTCACACATGCCAGTAAGTGTGTTTCCAGTCACACATTTTAATTGGACAGCTACTTCCTATGAGGTAGGCATTAGTTCCCTATGGCTGCTGTAACAAATGACTACAAATGTGCTTGCTTCTAACAAAACACACTTATTTTCTTATGGTTCTGGAAGACAGAGGTCCAAAACCAGTTTCCCTGGGCTGAAACCAGAAGTCGACAGGGCCATCCATCCTCCTTCTAGAGGCTCTAAGCGAGAATCTGTTTGTTTCCTCGCCAGCATTCCTTCACTTCTGGCCACATCAATGCAACCCCAACTTCGTCATCACATTCTCTTTGGAGTACAAATTCCCTCTGCCTCTCTCTTACGAGAACACCAGTGGTTATATTTGGGCCCATCCAGGTAGTCCAGGAGAATCTTCCCATCTGAGAACAATTACTTTCATCCCACTGGCAAAGTGCCTTCTGCCATTTAAGGTGACATCCACAGATTCTGGAGAGTAGAATGTGGACATTTGGGGGCAATGGTATTATTCAGTCTACTACAAGGTAGATACTATTATCTTTCTCAGATGTAGGAAATGACGTTTAGGGAAGTAGTTTGTCTCAGGTCTACAATTTCCAGAGTAGAGACTTAAATTCTGCCACTGACACTTTAGGACACACCCTAAACAACTTGAATCTGTGTCCTTAACTACTGCATAATCCTTGGTTAAGAGTCACACTTAGGTATCAAGACCCAATTGAATACAACACAAGTACTGTCTCCTCTTTCACTATGTTTGCCTGGTGTACTGATGAATCTTGCCCAGAGCAGAAGAGTTCAGAAAATTGTTATGCAGGTTTACGAAGAGAAAGCATTTACTGTTTGATGTGCCCGGAGTAACGGAAACCTTTTTCAAATAAAATATGCCACCAAATAGTCAAGTGTCACAACAGAGGTAACCCCGTGGGAGTCACGAGGAGACTAAAATTATCTCCAATTGTGCAGGAGAGAAAAGTTTCACTGAAGGCAGGTGTAGTTCAGCCAAGCCCTACAGCACAGAAGTAGGAATGTGGGTATGTACGAATGGGAAACACTTTAATGCAGAATGGATGAGAAATATGCATTCGACCTATTCTAAAACAACTGGCTTATTAACTCAGTAAATCGATTTAGTCAGTCAAACTAACTTTAGCTGATTACTTATCCAGGGAATAGCTGTTTAGAGTAATTTTTGTCATAGAACAGTAAATAAAATGGTTGAACTATAGCTTTAGGCTTGCTAAGTGAAATAGATTGCTCTAGATGATTTTCAAGTGACTTACTTGGTAGTACTCACGAAATTGGGGGTTAACAATTGCTTAAGAAAACAAAGAGAATTGATTTTAAATAAAGTACTTACTGTGTGAACTATCTGTTCAATAGCTCATGATAAATGGATGTTTATAATCCCCATTGGACAACCAACTACTTTTTTGCAAATGGCAATGTGAATTGCTCTCGCATAAACTATAGCAATGACCACCTATCTAATTTGTTGTCCAAACCAGAAATCTTCTAACAATACTGGTGTCCTAATAAAAATAAGCACGAAGGGAACACACACTGGGTGTCTCCCGTGTGCCTGTGCATGCATCTATATCTCACTGAAGCCCCATAACAGCCCCCAAGAGAGGGACTCTGAGTGTCCCCATGCTGCTTGTGGAGAGAAACAGGCACAGGAAGGTTCAATAGTCTATCTACCGATTATCACACAGAGGGTGGGAGAGCCCGTTTTTAAACCACCTGCCTCCAATTCCAGGTGCCAGGAGCCAGACTCAGCCTACAGCTCTCTTCTGCTCGCCTGGAGGTGAAACAAGGTGTCATGATTAGTCAAATCCCGGTCTTCACTCATCAAGGTAGCTTGAACACCTGCAAGTCCTCCAAGAAGCATGTAGCATAATCAATAAGATGTTTGCCCCGTGATCCTCCAGGAACTTGCAATCAGCTGGGCCTGGTTAGGCTGAGCTGGTTTAGAGTGGAGAGGACCACCGATCTTCCACCTGGGCAAGTGCCTTTTGACCTCCTGCCATTAGAGGGCCGAAAACTCCAGCCTGAGAATGTGCTGAGGCCTGTAGCCTAGTTATGCCAGCTCAGAACAATGATGAGCACACGTTTTTCCAATCACCTTTCTTCATGCTCCGCATGCCTCATACTGCCCTGCTTCTTTATTCTGTATCCCACAGATATCCAAAGCCCCCTGCCTTTGGGGAGGCGGATTTGAGACCTATTGTCACGTCACGTCCTCGCTTGGCTGCCCTGTGAATAAACCTCCTCTTTGCTGCAAACCTCAGCATTTCAGTGTTTTGGCTTGCTGCGCCTCAGACAGAATGGTTGGGAGCAGTGGTACAGGACCCTTGCATGTGAGGGAAGCTGGTTCCTAGTAGTCACATTGCGGATGTTTTCTCCTCTCGGGGTGGGGGTGGGGCAGACATCCTGCTCTTCCGGAAAGGGAGAAACACAGGTGCCAAACCCTTGCCCTCAGTGTCACCGTCACCTAGGAGCTTGTTAGACGCACAGAATCCAGGCCCCACCCAGAACTACTGAATACCAGCCTGCATTTAACAAGATCCCCAAGAGAGGCATACCCATATTAAAGTTGGAGAGGCACCAAGCTGTCATCGTCTTCTCCGCAGCTAATGAAAACGAAGCAAAGATTCATCCGGAGCCGACTCTGCCTCAGTCACCTGGATATCCCATGAGCTCATTTAATCCTCCCCAGAACCTGCAAATGAGACTGAGGGTCAGAGTGGTCTAGCACCCAAGGTTCCATAAAAGAACATGACCAAGGCTCACTGGAGCCAAGACTTCCAAAAAAGAAGGCCCCTGAGCACAGCATGGCACCACTGCAGTCCCAACCGTGGGCCTGGAGGGTAGGCCAGGCTCCCCACGCAGAGTTCACACCATTCGACAGATGCCCACAACAGACCACAAGGCAATATGAGAAGTAACTTCTGATTGTGCAATCTCTGAACTTTGAGATTGAAAGAAAAAAAATCTGTTTTCGGGGGATGGTTAAAACACTTCTACCAAGGAGTAAAGAGAGGACATCTCAAGGGTCCTTCTGGACTAAGAATTTAATGCCTACTTATTGAGAAATGCTCCGTGCATTTGCTCAGCCCTACGCCAAGATGAAGTTCTCTGTGCCCTAGAAGCTTAGGTTCTAAAAAGGCCACAGAAATGGGTGAGACCTAACACATGCCAGAACAATGCAACGGCCTTAATCAGACTGTCTTTGCTTTGCCTTGCTTACAAGTCACTGACTTTAAACTGAATATGGTGTCATGTCTTTATGTTTCTTGAAGCTTTTTTTTTTCAAAAGATCATATAAAGATTTTCTTCCATGGTAAGACTTTTATATTGTATTTTTCTTAAACTGGACTGTGGCACATTTACCCTCCATCAGATGATTGCTTATAACTCACCTTGCTTTGTTAAGAATACCGCTAGAGGCTTCTATGTCCCTACTAAAGAAAATACATTTTCAGGCCCATTGAAACCAATGAAAATCCAAGATTTCAGAGCACAAGATAATGAAAATTCTCTCTATCTGCGTCTTTTACTGCTTTTAATCTGTTAACAGTCCCTAAGTGTGTCAGATGAAAGGTACTGTCGTGGGAATTGACATCATTAACAGCATTCCATACAGGTAAGTCTTGATTGTTCCAAGTTCTCAAAAAGTTGGACATATTTACTGCCTCTATGACATCTCTAGGGTGTGTGGAAGAAATAAAAAAGAGGCCTGTACAATGTATTTCTCCAAATATACACACAAATAGTTTGCACATACAAACAGGGAAACCTTATAAATAACGTATGGGGAGCAAAGTATTGTCGGTAACGGAACTACTCATTTCGAAAGACAACACTGTCACCAAGTGTCCCCTCACCAAAACTGACTGGGAATTTTTAGGGGCCACCAAACCAGAGATGGAGATTTTTAGGCACATTCTTGCCAGAAAAGAGAGCCTAGGGCATAAACCACTCAACTTGTTGGCACGAATGCCAGGGCAACCCAAGCAAGTGGATATACAAGCCTACGTAATGCTTGGAAGTAGGAAGCTTTGGGGGACTACACCTGGGCTGGTACTGGCCTCCCTCCCCAAAGGGACAAGGAGAGCAGAAACCTGGATGGAGTCAAGAGAGAGAACAAAGAAAGGCAAGGCTGGGTATGGAGCAACGTGTGGATCCAGGAGCATGTGTCTCAGAACTGCCGGGGCTCTGCAGACCAGCTGCATCCCCATTCTCCTTGACCCTCATGGGTATAATGAACTCAGGATGGGCGCATCCCGGCTGCCAAGTCACTTCCACCTGTCCATGGAGTTGACAGTTACTTGCTCACAGTGAACCAACCTCTCTGGACCTAACAGCTACTGCAGGAGGCGGTAGTGGAGAACACGGTGACGACAACGACCAGATGCGAAGGAGGAAGCGACGTTCAGCGGACCGACTGGGTGGACTGATGGTGTGGGGTTAAGACTGCAGAGCTAAAGGGGCCAGATGTAGAAAAGGGAAGGGGAATCATGAGGATATGGTCAAACCCCATCGTATGGATATTTCATCCATATGTTGTATACAAATCCCATTCAATTTGCTCTGAGTGAACAAGAGAGAACTAAATTATCCTTTAAACCATGTCAGTGACTTTATTTACCATCTCATTTGATGAGCTTATAGCCCAGGGGCAGAGGGAAATGGGAGCTGTGAGTCTGCCATCTCTCAGGAAGTCTCAGGCCTCAGAGGCCCCTCAGAGCCAAACTACCTCACCTTTTGCACTTTTCAAGCAACGTTATTCCTAAGTGCGAGTCACATTCTTCATCAGGTTCTCCAAGAAACAGCAATCTCTCCCAATGAGAGAGGAAAAATGGGCTACTTTGGCTTGCTGAGGCACAATATGTAGTTCTCCAAAATGGTACCTGCCTGGGGATTTTTCAAGAAAATTAAGCATCAGTGGTGATTTGTTTGTCTTCACATAACGTATGACCCAGGTATGCTGAGAAATAAGAAAAGGACGAACGAATCAAGGGCGGCTGATCCAAGGAGGCAAGGGGCAACTTCCACAGCCTACGTGGAAAGCTAGAGGGAGGGAACATCCAGCTGGTGGGAGCTGAAGACAGGGGCCAGTCCTCCTTGGGCTCGGGATGCCACCCCCTCTTCCTACATCTTCACGCTCTCCTTCTCTGTTGGCCCCTTCCAGCCATATTAAAGAGCCACAAGGAACTGCTCTCCTCCATTCCATTCTCCTGTCCTCCTATCCACCCCTCCCTTCTTTCCCTTTGCCATGAATTTTTTTGACTTGCCCCCCATTTCTCCCCTCCCATCCACACTGCGGTCTGGTTTCTGCCCCCCTACTCTCGTGAAACTGATCTCCTTGAAGCCCCCAATGATTTCTCCGTTGACAAGTCCAGGGCACTACTTCTCAATTCTTATCTTTGTGACCGCCAAGCCGAGTCAGATCTTAAACAACGTCTCTGTCTTGAAAATCTCTTCCCTTGGCTTCCGCGCCACCTTTCCTTTTCTTTCCATGAGACCGATCACAACCAGTGCTGCAGATTCCATCGAATTAAGGAATGCTGTTGCCTACATGTGTGAATGAGCTCAAGTGAGTAAAGTACTGAAGTAGAGGACAGCTAAAGTGAAACGTCTTCATGAATGTCCACGTGCCTGAGCAGCAAGTTAACCTTTCTTACATGTGCTAAAGAAGAAGAGTTGGGTTTTATTTTATTTACTTTTCTCTGGACTGTGTTGAATGACTATCATCTACAAGTTCAGGCTACTTTTGGCTGAGGATTAATGCACTGAGAGAGCTGAGAGGAAACTGAACAATAGAGCTGTCTTTTTCTTGACCAGTTCACCTTAGTTTCCCAAACTCTAAGTCTTTCCCGAATTCTTTCTCCTTTTTATTGTAGTAAAAGGAACATAACACAACATCCACCATTTGGATCATTTTACAATTCACCGTACCATTCAGTGGAATTTACTACTGTCACAGTGCTGTGCAACTATCACCACTGCCTAGCTGCAAAACGTTTTCATCAACCAAGAGGAAACCTACACCCATTTTAAGGAGTCATTCCCTATTTCCCTCTCTTCCAACCCCCTGGCAACCACTAATGTAGAATCTTTTCTGTGTGTATGGATTTGCCACTGCTGGACATTTCATATAAATGGAACCATACGATATGTAGCCTTTCATGCCTGACTCCTTTCACTTAGTTGCATCCATCATGTAGCATGTATCAGAAATCCACTCACTGTTATGGCTGAATCCTTCATACCCTTTGAATACAAAATTAAAACTACGTTGAGAGTGAAGCTCTGTTTTAACGGCACATCTATTAGGCCAATTCATTGAAAGAAGCTGAAGATGGAGATATTGTTGTGAAATGATAATCATTGAGAAGCCTCAGCCAATTGGATAATGAAAAGTTTGGGAAATGTTGCAAAAAATTATCTGCTTTACGTTAAAAGCCTATTAAACAAGGATGCAGGAGATTGTCTTTTTCTTGCAGGTAACTTAAATGAGGCAGAAAGAAATAACTGCCCTTTAAAACACATTTTGAAAGGATTCTATTTATTCTTAATAGACGAATGGGAGTACAGGAAGTTCACATCCAATATGGACTCCCTGTCCAAACACTGTTTATCGTTCTAGCCACCACTATCGAATTATATTTCTTGAGAGTAAGGCAGATCAATTCCTGCATATTACTTTCTAAAATTCATCCATCAAATCCATTAATACAGTATAAACAAGAGTTGTTCAAGTTTAAGTGCACTTCAAATATCAGGTATAAAGAACCCTCAGTAAGAAAAAGAATCCTATATCTCTTGCCAGAATGTGGTCAGCTGTGGGGTGCTCTGCTAGCTGAAAGACACATTCATTATTAAGGGGATAGAGGCTGTTTAAGTGGGATGAGAGCCAAAAAATTTTAACTACATATATGTGTGAAGAACAGTGCTAGGTTATCTCATATTCTATATCAGTCAAAGCTCACCATTTTACATACGTGAAAAGCAAAGTTAAAAGTGTATTAGTAGGGCTTCCCTGTTGGCGCTGTGGTTAAGGATCCACCTGCCAATGCACGGGACACACGTTTGAGCCCTGATGCGGGAAGATCTCACATGCCACGGAGCAACTAAGACCATGTGCCACAACCACTGAGCCTGCGTGCTAGAGCCCGTGAACCACACCTACTGAAGCCCACGCACCTAGACCCCGTGCTCAGCAACAACGAGAAGCCACCACAATGAGAAGCCCGCGTACTGCAACAAAGAGTGGCCCCCGCTCACCGCAACTAGAGAAAGCCCGCGCACAGCAACGAAGAGCCTAGGCAGCCAAAGATAAATAAATAAATACGTCTATTTTTAAGAAAAGTGTTTTAGTAACTTACTAAAAGGCACGCAACCAGTAAACGTGAGCAAGAATTCAATCCCAAATCTGTCACACTGAAGTTTAAGCTAATACTTGAGATTAATAAACACAGCACTAAATTAAAAGTTCAGAGATATTTTTTATTTCATACTTTCACTAATGCTCTTTGGAGATAAATCATGTCATTTATATGGGCCTTAGTTTTCACAACTTTAATAGTTGGAAGCTTGACTAGATGATCTGTATGTAGTCTTCCAATTCTAAAATGTTCCACTAATTTGGATTGCTACAATAATTGCCCTTGCAATACATGCATGTTGCCACCAAGTAGCAGTAGAGACTACTAGTTCCTTTTTTACCCCTAGTGGGGGTGCATTTTGACAGCGGACTTATCCGTCAATAGTACAACCTGTTAGTATAACTATAAGATAACAAAATAATCTGGTATTCTTTCCTGTAAAAGAGAAGCTTTACATTGTGTCTGTGAATCGTACCAGAATCACCTGTAGGTTTTTAAATATAGAGGAAATCCTGAACCCATTGAATGAGACTCTTCAGAGACAGGACTTGGGCATCTGGAATTTTGGGTTCCCATCATTTGTATATTTTATTTCATTTCATTTTTGCCTATGTACAATATTTGTCACATCCTTTTGAATCTTTAAAACTTTCTTTTTGTTTTAAATTTTAGAATATTCCATAATCTTCACCTACTTTTCATAAGGTGTTATCTGTTATGTTTATTCGATATTGTGCTTCTCCTGGTTAAGACTTCTTTCTTTCCTTTTTTTTTTTGTTTTTTTCAGGGCCCTGCCTCATGTCTTGCAGGATCTTAGTTCCCTGACCTGGGATTGGACCCCAGGGCCCCAGCAGTGAAAGCGTCATGTTCTAAATACTGGACCACCAGGGAAGTCCCAAGATTTCAGTTGTAAATGACTTCTTTCCCCACTCTAATTCATTCCTGGGATCAGTTTCATGTTTGGACATTAAAGCAACCTTGCATTGCCAGAATAAAGCTACTTTGATTCTGATATATGATTGTTTTACATACCATGGATACAGTTTGTGCTTCTCTTTACACATTTTGCATGCATGTTCAAAGGAGAAACTGGCCTGTGATTCTATTCTCGTAATATTCTTTATCGATTTTTTTGTTGCTTTTTTAAGATTCTATACTTTATGTTTTATTTATTTATTTTTGGCTGCATTGGGTCTTCATTGCTGCATGCGAGCTTTCTCTAGTTTCGGCGAGCGGGGGTCTATTCTTTGTTGCGGTGAGTAGGCTTCTCATTGCAGCCTTCTGACCCCATGGGCTTCTGACCCCATTCGTCAGTGCTACTTCAGGTCCTCACCCCTTCCCTTCTGACCCTGGGCGGTGAAATCCTCTTTCTGCGGCTGGCATGCGGCAGAAAGTCAATGAGGCAAGAGTAGGTTTGGAGTATCCAAGGAGCAGAAAGGATGTCAGCGTGTGGAAAACAGAGCGAGCAAATTGGAGAGGAGAACGAAACAGTCAGAGAGGAAACAGAGGCCCAGATTTCTAGGTCTGTGGAGGCACTCTGAGGACTTTGCATTTTCTGTGAAGAAGCCACTGAAGAAATTTGAGTGACATGATCTGACTTATGTTTTAACAAGATCTCTCTGGATGCCACGCTGATTAGAGACTGTAGGAGAGCAAGGACAAGCCCCAGAAGACCAACAGTTGATTCAAAGAAATGATTACTCAAACATGGTCCCCCTCCTCAGTGAAGACGCAGAGCAGGAATTGGCAAATAATGGCCACGAATCAAATCAGGCTCTCAGCCTGGATCTGTGGGACTGTGAGCTAATAATGGTTCTCACGTTTAGAAAGCTTGTTGAAGAGGAAAGAGGAGGAGAAGCTACAGAAACTGTATATGGCCCACAAAGCCTAAGATATTTAAAATCCAGAAAATGCTTTCCAACACCTGACGTAAAGCATGTGGCTGGTAGGAGGTCCTCAACCAAATTTGGAAGAGGAATACATGAGTCAGTTAGTTCCTGTAAACACTGTAAAGTGATAGGTGTCAAGAAACATTTACCCCTTCACCCTTAACCTTCACAAATGATGCCAGTTCCATTGAGCTATTGAAAAATACATTCTGGCTTTCCGAAAAATAACCCAGAGGACATTTTCTCACATAGGCAAGGTCATAAACAACTGTCAAGTGAAGTTGAAATAGCAACAAATCAAATAGTAACAAAAAACATTTTTACTGATTTTTAAATCTTACAAAGCATTTTCATGTTCATTATCTAATTTAATCCTCCAATCAACGTCATGAGATAGTTATTATTTCCCCATTAGAAATGACCACATATGAAATCCTGAGTGATTGCTCAAGAAAAGCTGAAATCTTGAGTGTTACATCTATTAAGGCCATGGTTGTGTGTTTTCCCATGGGAACATTGGATGCTAAAATCCACAGGGATTTTCAGCTCAAGATGGCAGACTAGGAACTATATTTACTTTCTGTTCCTCCTGAAACCATATCTAAATAAAACTGTAGAAATACCAAAATTAATCAACCAATAAAAGCCAAGATATTCTGGAAGTCATCAACCACAGAAAGATTTCAACACATTTCGAGAAGGCAAGCAATGAAATGGAGGAGCCATGAATAAAATAATGAAGAAAAAAAGGCTGAGCCTAAGTAAGGTCTGCACAAAGTCACTCAGCTTTTGTGAGCTCTGGTTATAGTCAAGGGCAGAGGAAAGAAGAGGGGCTGAAAACAAGGAGACAAACGTCATTTTAGGAAATACACTTCATTTAATGAGCTCCAGGGAACACTCAGCCTGCTGCCGTACTAACTCATGAATTAGAATGGATTGTTGGTAAGCAAGACAAGAAAACAGGGAAGAAACAAAAGAAACAAAAATCAAGACACTGTTTCTAACTGAACTCTTCTCAAATGAGATCGAGGAATTATGGTTCAATGCCACAGCTGTAAATCATTTCTGCTCTTGGAGAGGTTACAAAGGACTTATAATATTTCCCTTGTTTTCAGACAGAATTTAGGTCTGAGCAAAAGCTTTTGTGTCCTCCAACCCCAAAATTTATTGGGCATAGAAGCCCAGATTTGCTGGGACATACCATAAAAAGAATCTCATGAGCAGAGGGTCAAACTGATTTTGGAATATATGAATTATGCCCAGTGTGAGTTTCAATAGGTTTATATATATATATATATATATATATATATATATATATATATATATATATACACAGTTTTAGTGCTCTATATGATTTTGGGTTCTGAAACTTCTTTTTTTTTTTTTTTTTTTAAGTCTTTATTTATTTATTTATATATATATATATTTTTTTGCGGTACGCGGGCCTCTCACTGCTGTGGCCTCTCCCGTTGCGGAGCACAGGCTCCGGACGCGCAGGCTCAGCGGCCATGGCTCACGGGCCCAGCCGCTCCGCGGCATGTGGGATCTTCCCAGACCGGGGCACGAACCGTGTCCCCTGCATCGGCAGGCGGACTCTCAACCACTGCGCCGCCGGGGAAGCCCAGGGTTCTGAAACTTCTACATGTCACATGCGTGATACATAACAGACAATGTCAGCCCCAGGAGGGAGAAAACACTCCAATGAAGCAAGCCAAAGAAACAAGTTTTAAGCAAGGTCAAGTGATGTGTAGACCAGGATTGTTCAATTCCTACCTGTCATGCTGAAGCTTCCAGCTCCTGAATAACAACACATGCTTCCCTTGTCCTAGACAGCCAAGAGTACGTCTCCTCTCTTGGGCATAAGAATCCCTAGAGTTACATATGGGTAGTAAAGAGTGGACCCAGCTGTCATACTCACAATGACCAAATTGTGTTGATCGTACTTTATACCAATACATCGCTCCACGCTGAAGTTGCAATAAATGATATATTTGCTTTCTAGACATATGAATGAGACGCCTTACTGGATATACTCCAGGAAGGCCAGAGAAGCTGGCTTCTAATCCATACGGAACAAGTCACTGGTGAATTTCTTTCAGGATAACCCATGATTTATCTAGAATATCATCTTTACATATCTGGATCCTTCAAACTAGACAAAGGGAAAATACGGGCTTCAAGCCTCAGTTAGAAATATGGAATGGTGCCATGCTGACAACTGGTGGTCCCTGACCTGTATCTTCTGAGATTAGAACACAGTGTGGTGGATGACCAATTCATGCGTTGAACAAAAGAAGACCTCCTACAGGGCAGTGTAGCTGTTCGTTACAGGTATGGCACTTAGGGCTAAGTACCATAAGGACTACAAGAAGAAAAGAAAAACAAGTAACACATGAAGCATATACGATAAGGAGGCACCACAGTGCAGAGCACAAGCTCTGGAATCACACAGGCTTGGATCGAATCCCGGCTAAGCCACTACCATCTATATACCCTGAAGGACAGGCCAAGGTTTAAATGTTCTTTTACCAAATTTCAAAAAAGAAGTGAAGAAAGAACCTATCTGCCAGGAAGGGACATCGTGGGCTGCAGCATCCAGTCGGATCAGGGCTCTGCATCTCCTGCTCAGAAACCTTGGCCACCTGGCTCATGGTGATGCTGGCAGCTGAGCAGCCCTGGAGAAGGCGATCCTGTCTCCAGGACTCGCAGAGGAGCTGGGGAGGTCTCCGGACGAGGTGGCCCACACCCTGGTAAGCTCTGGCTGCCTCCTGCCCTCAGGTCTGAGCAGGCTCTGGCCTCTGGGCCCCGTGGTGGGGAAGGCCTGGCCGATACATACGCAGGGCTGAGGGGCCTGCAGAGCCAGTCCCCAGGCAGGGTGAGCTCTGGACGAGGCTTCCACAGTCCCCAACAGTCTCCGCATGGTGGCCCATCTGGTGCCAAACACCTGCCACCCACAGCCAGTAGTCCCAGCCACTAGAAAGTCCAGAAGGGGCCCCGCCCTTTGCCTTTGGGCCGGGGTTAAGCCAGCAGCTGGGCTTGCATGTGACCGCTGCCTCACCCCCTGCCCCGCCCGCTCTTTCTCTGTGACACCTACAATGGATATGTCATAAAGCCAGGCAGAGCCAGTGCTATAAATTCAGAGGAGTTAGAATCTAGGAAGAGGCTCTCCCACTTTCACTCTCTGCTCTCAGATCAGGCAGGCAATACCTCTAATATGGAAGCTATGGACACCACACCTCCTTCACACGCTGTCCTCTTCCATTCTGCTCCTGTTTTCCCCACCACACCATTTATGGCCCTGGCGGGCATCTGTCCTTCAGCAGGAAGCACGTCAGACCCCGAACCTATGGACACCACACCTCCTTCACACGCTGTCATCTTCCATTCTGCTCCTGTTTTCTCCACCACCCCATTTATGGCCGTGGCGGGCATCGGTGCTTCAGCAGGAAGCACGTCAGACCCCGAACCTATGGACACCACACCTCCTTCTCACGCTGTCATCTTCCATCCTGCTCCTCCTTACCCCAGCACCTCATTTACGGCTTAGCCCGGCACTGGTGCTTCACCAGGCACCACCTCTAACACCAAAGATATGGACACCACACCTCCTTCCCAGGCTGTCATTTTCTAGTCTGCCCTGTCTCCAATAGAACCGCTACCCATTTCACACCGCTGTTCCAAGTTCTGGGAACACACCACCCAGTGATAGCAATGCCTCAGCCCATGCCTCGACTCATTTACCTGCGACGTGAGCCAACAGATAGACCAACACTTCAAAGTTATGACAGAAAGTTGAGTAAGTTATACGCTTGGAACTTCATTTATTATTATTAACAAGCACAACTGTAGTGCTTAGACTATAACAAGTACTATTCTAAGGGCTTACCAAATATTAACTCACTTATTCCTCATAATGGCAACCCTAGAGGTAGGGAATATTCATAATGTTCACTTTTCTGGGGGAAACTGAGGCCCAGAGACGTTGAAGAGCTTGCCTAATGCCACACAGTAAGTAGGTGGCAAAACCCAGGATTAAAACTAGACGGTCTAGACTTTCATCACTTTGCTGTGTCACCGTACTATAAGTTGTTGTTAGGGAAGGAACTAAATTGACAAGACTCTGAACTAAAAGGAGAAGGGAGAAATGAGAAAATGAGTGATCCTAGAAACTAGAGTAGAGTTAGGCTCAGAAATTTCTGGTGATGAGACCTGGAAGAACAAGAACTTGGTTGGAATATTAACTTGGGGTAGTATCTGAATCTATGGAGAAATGGTTTTGTTTTCTGTAAAATTTAGAAAGGTCAGTTGGATGAAGATTAATGAAGACAAAAGTAGAAAGGAAAAGAAAAAGGTGCCTTAAGGGAGACATAACCGCTTCCCTCTACGTACCCACAGGTGGGGTCCTGTGGGAAAGGATGGAGCTCTCTCTACCGGGTTGGTCACCAGGCTGAACAAGGAGAAACATGGCAACCATTGTACTGGTTTTGATGATCTCTCAAAACCAAGGCTTCAGTTTCCAAGAACGACCTACGGTAGCATAACTAGTGTGTGTCACACATGCCACTAAGTGTGTTTCCAGTCACACATTTTAATTGGAGAAATACTTCCTATGAGGTAGGCATCAGTTCCCTATGGCTGCTGTAACAAATGACTACAAATGTGCTTGCTTCTAACAAAACACACTTATTTTCTTATGGTTCTGGAAGACAGAGGTCCAAAACCAGTTTCCCTGAGCTGAAACCAGAAGTCGACAGGGCCATCCATCCTCCTTCTAGAGGCTCTAAGCGAGAATCTGTTTGTTTCCTCGCTAGCATTCCTTCACTTCTGGCCACGTCAATGCAACCCCAATTTCGTCATCACATTCTCTTTGGAGTACAAATTCCCTCTGCCTCTCTCTTATGAGAACACCAGTGTTTATATTTGGGCCCATCCAGGTAGTCCAGGAGAATCTTCCCATCTGAGAACCATTACTTTCATCCCACTGGCAAAGTGCCTTCTGCCATTTAAGGTGACATCCACAGGTTCTGGAGAGTAGAATGTGGACATTTGGGGGCAATGGTATTATTCAGTCTACTACAAGGTAGATACTATTATCTTTCTCAGATGTAGGAAATGACGTTTAGGGAAGTAGTTTGTCTCAGGTCTACAATTTCCAGAGTAGAGACTTAAATTCTGCCACTGACACTTTAGGACACACCCTAAACAACTTGAATCTGTGTCCTTAACTACTGCATAATCCTTGGTTAAGAGTCACACTTAGGTATCAAGACCCAATTGAATACAACACAAGTACTGTCTCCTCTTTCACTATGTTTGCCTCTTGTACTGATGAATCTTGCCCAGAGCAGAAGAGTTCAGAAAATTGTTATGCAGGTTTACAAAGAGAAAGCATTTACTGTTTGATGTGCCCGGAGTAACGGAAGGCTTTTTCAAATAAAATATGCCACCAAATAGTCAAGTGTCACAACAGAGGTAACCCCGTGGGAGTCACGAGGAGACTAAAATTATCTCCAATTGTGCAGGAGAGAAAAGTTTCACTGAAGGCAGGTGTAGTTCAGCCAAGCCCTACAGCACAGAAGTAGGAATGTGGGTATGTACGAATGGGAAACACTTTAATGCAGAATGGATGAGAAATATGCATTCGACCTATTCTAAAACAACTGGCTTATTAACTCAGTAAATCGATTTAGTCAGTCAAACTAGCTTTAGCTGATTACTTATCCAGGGAATAGCTGTTTAGAGTAATTTTTGTCATAGAACAGTAAATAAAATGGTTGAACTATAGCTTTAGGCTTGCTAAGTGAAATAGATTGCTCTAGATGATTTTCAAGTGACTTACTTGGTAGTACTCACGAAATTGGGGGTTAACAATTGCTTAAGAAAACAAAGAGAATTGATTTTAAATAAAGTACTTACTGTGTGAACTATCTGTTCAGTAGCTCATGTTAAATGGATGTTTATAATCCCCATTGGACAACCAACTACTTTTTTGCAAATGGCAATGTGAATTGCTCTCCCATAAACTATAGCAATGACCACCTATCTAATTTGTTGTCCAAACCAGAAATCTTCTAACAATACTGGTGTCCTAATAAAAATAAGCACGAAGGGAACACACACTGGGTGTCTCCCGTGTGCCTGTGCATGCATCTATATCTCACTGAAGCCCCATAACAGCCCCCAAGAGAGGGACTCTGAGTGTCCCCATGCTGCTTGTGGAGAAACAGGCACAGGAAGGTTCAATAGTCTATCTACCTAATATCACACAGAGGGTGGGAGAGCCCGTTTTTAAACCACCTGCCTCCAATTCCAGGTGCCAGGAGCCAGACTCAGCCTACAGCTCTCTTCTGCTCGCCTGGAGGTGAAACAAGGTGTCATGATTAGTCAAATCCCGGTCTTCACTCATCAAGGTAGCTTGAACACCTGCACGTCCTCCAAGTAGCATGTAGCATAAGCAATAAGATGTTTGCCCCGTGATCCTCCAGGAACTTGGAATCAGCTGTGCCTGGTTAGGCTGAGCTGGTTTAGAGTGGAGAGGACCACCGATCTTCCACCTGGGCAAGTGCCTTTTGACCTCCTGCCATCAGAGGGCCAAAACTCCAGCCTGAGAATGTGCTGAGGTCTGTAGCCTAGTTATGCCAGCTCAGAACAATGATGAGCACACGTTTTTCCAATCACCTTTCCTCATGCTCCCCATGCCTCATACTGCCCTGCTTCTTTATTCTTTATCCCACAGATACCCAAAGCCCCTTGCCTTTGGGGAGGCAGATTTGAGACCTATTGTCACGTCACGTCCTCGCTTGGCTGCCCTGTGAATAAACCTCCTCTTTGCTGCAAACCTCAGCATTTCAGTGTTTTGGCTTGCTGCGCCTCAGACAGAATGGTTGGGAGCAGTGGTACAGGACCCTTGCATGTGAGGGAAGCTGGTTCCTAGTAGTCACATTGCGGATGTTTTCTCCTCTCGGGGTGGGGGTGGGGCAGACATCCTGCTCTTCCGGAAAGGGAGAAACACAGGTGCCAAACCCTTGCCCTCAGCGTCACCGTCACCTAGGAGCTTGTTAGAAGCACAGAATCCAGGCCCCACCCAAAACTACTGAATACCAGCCTGCATTTAACAGGATCCCCAAGAGAGGCATACCCATATTAAAGTTGGAGAGGCACCAAGCTGTCATCGTCTTCTCCGCAGCTAATGAAAACGAAGCAAAGATTCATCCCGAGCCGACTCTGCCTCAGTCACCTGGATATCCCATGAGCTCATTTAATCCTCCCCAGAACCTGCAAATGAGACTGAGGGTCAGAGTGGTCTAGTGCCCAAGGTTCCATAAGAGAACATAACCAAGGCCCCTGAGCACAGCATGGCACCACCGCAGCCCAAACCGTGGGCCTGGAGGGTAGACCAGGCTCCCCACGCAGAGTTCACACCATTCGACAGATGCCCACAGCAGACCACAAGGCAATATGAGAAGTAACTTCTGATTGTGGAATCTCTGAACTTTGAGATTGAAAGAAAAAAATCTGTTTTCGGGGGATGGTTAAAACAGTTCTACCAAGGAGTAAAGAGAGGGCATCTCGAGGCTCCTTCTGGACTAAGAATTTAATGCCTACTTATTGAGAAATGCTCCGTGCATTTGCTCAGCCCTACGCCAAGATGAAGTTCTCTGTGCCCTAGAAGCTTAGGTTCTAAAAAGGCCACAGAAATGGGTGAGACCTAAAAAATGCCAGAACAATGCAACGGCCTTAATCAGACTGTCTTTGCTTTGCCTTGCTTACAAGTCACTGACTTTAAACTGAATATGGTGTCATGTCTTTATGTTTCTTGAAGCTTTTTTTTTTTCAAAAGATCATATAAAGATTTTCTTCCATGGTAAGACTTTTATATTGTATTTTTCTTAAACTGGACTGTGGCACATTTACCCTCCATCAGATGATTGCTTATAACTCACCTTGCTTTGTTAAGAATACTGCTAGAGGCTTCTATGTCCCTACTAAAGAAAATACATTTTCAGGCCCATTGAAACCAATGAAAATCCAAGATTTCAGAGCACAAGATAATGAAAATTCTCTCTATCCGCGTCTTTTACTGCTTTTAATCTGTTAACAGTCCCTAAGTGTGTCAGATGAAAGGTACTGTCGCGGGAATTGACATCATTAACAGCATTCCATACAGGTAAGTCTTGATTGTTCCACTTTCTCAAAAAGTTGGACATATTTACTGCCTCTATGACATCTCTAGGGTGTGTGGAAGAAATAAAAAAGAGGCCTGTACAATGTATTTCTCCAAATATACACACAAATAGTTTGCACATACAAACAGGGAAACCTTATAAATAACGTATGGGGAGCAAAGGATTGTCGGTAACGGAACTACTCATTTCGAAAGACAACACTGTCACCAAGTGTCCCCTCACCAAAACTGACTGGGAATTTTTAGGGGCCACCAAACCAGAGATGGAGATTTTTAGGCACATTCTTGCCAGAAAAGAGAGCCTAGGGCATAAACCACTCAACTTGTTGGCACGAATGCCAGGGCAACCCAAGCAAGTGGATATACAAGCCTACGTAACGCTTGGAAGTAGGAAGCTTTGGGGGACTACACCTGGGCTGGTACTGGCCTCCCTCCCCAAAGGGACAAGGAGAGCAGAAACCTGGATGGAGTCAAGAGAGAGAACAAAGAAAGGCAAGGCTGGGTATGGAGCAACGTGTGGATCCAGGAGCATGTGTCTCAGAACTGCCGGGGCTCTGCAGACCAGCTGCATCCCCATTCTCCTTGACCCTCATGGGTATAATGAACTCAGGATGGGCGCATCCCGGCTGCCAAGTCACTTCCACCTGTCCATGGAGTTGACAGTTACTTGTTCACAGTGAACCAACCTCTCTGGACCTAACAGCTACTGCAGGAGGCGGTAGTGGAGAACAAGGTGACGACAACGACCAGATGCGAAGGAGGAAGCGACGTTCAGCGGACCGACTGGGTGGACTGATGGTGTGGGGTTAAGTCTGCAGAGCTAAACGGGCCAGATGTAGAAAAGGGAAGGGGAACCATGAGGATATGGTCAAGCCCCATCGTATGGATATTTCATCCATATGTTGTATGCAAATCCCATTCAATTTGCTCTGAGTGAACAAGAGAGAACTAAATTATCCTTTAAACCATGTCAGTGACTTTATTTACCATCTCATTTGATGAGCTCATAGCCCAGGGGCAGAGGGAAATGGGAGCTGTGAGTCTGCCATCTCTCAGGAAGTCTCAGGCCTCAGAGGCCCCTCAGAGCCAAACTACCTCACCTTTTGCACTTTTCAAGCAACGTTATTCCTAAGTGCGAGTCACCTTCTTCATCAGGTTCTCCAAGAAACAGCAATCTCTCCCAATGAGAGAGGAAAAATGGGCTACTTTGGCTTGCTGAGGCACAATATGTAGTTCTCCAAAATGGTACCTGCCTGGGGATTTTTCAAGAAAATTAAGCATCAGTGGTGATTTGTTTGTCTTCACATAACGTATGACCCAGGTGTGCTGAGAAATAAGAAAAGGACGAACGAATCAAGGGCGGCTGATCCAAGGAGGCAAGGGGCAACTTCCACAGCCTACGTGGAAAGCTAGAGGGAGGGAACATCCAGCTGGTGGGAGCTGAAGACAGGGGCCAGTCCTCCTTGGGCTCGGGATGCCACCCCCTCTTCCTACATCTTCATGCTCTCCTTCTCTGTTGGCCCCTCCCAGCCATATTAAAGAGCCACAAGGAACTGCTCTCCTCCATTCCATTCTCCTGTCCTCCTATCCACCCCTCCCTTCTTTCCCTTTGCCATCAATTTCTTGACTTGCCCCCCATTTCTCCCCTCCCATCCACACTGCGGTCTGGTTTCTGCCCCGCTACTCTCGTGAAACTGATCTCCTTGAAGCCCCCAATGATTTCTCTGTTGACAAGTCCAGGGCACTACTTCTCAATCCTTATCTTTGTGACCGCCAAGCCGAGTCAGATCTTAAACAACGTCTCTGTCTTGAAAATCTCTTCCCTTGGCTTCCGCGCCACCTTTCCTTTTCTTTCCATGAGACCGATCACAACCAGTGCTGCAGATTCCATCGAATTAAGGAATGCTGTTGCCTACATGTGTGAATGAGCTCAAGTGAGTAAAGTACTGAAGTAGAGGACAGCTAAAGTGAAACGTCTTCATGAATGTCCACGTGGCTGAGCAGCAAGTTAACCTTTCCTACATGTGCTAAAGAAGAAGAGTTGGGTTTTATTTTATTTACTTTTCCCTGGACTGTGTTGAATGACTATCATCTACAAGTTCAGGCTACTTTTGGCTGAGGATTAATGCACTGGGAGAGCTGAGAGAAAACTGAACAATAGAGCTGTCTTTTTCTTGACCAGTTCACCTTAGTTTCCCAAACTCTAAGTCTTTCCCGAATTCTTTCTCCTTTTTATTGTAGTAAAAGGAACATAACACAAAATCCACCATTTGGATCATTTTACAATTCACCGTACCATTCAGTGGAATTTACTACTGTCACAGTGTTGTGCAACTATCACCACTGCCTAGCTGCAAAACATTTTCATCAACCAAGAGGAAACCTACACCCATTTTAAGGAGTCATTCCCTATTTCCCTCTCTTCCAACCCCCTGGCAACCACTAATGTAGAATCTTTTCTGTGTGTATGGATTTGCCACTGCTGGACATTTCATATAAATGGAACCATACGATATGTAGCCTTTCATGCCTGACTCCTTTCACTTAGTTGCATCCATCATGTAGCATGTATCAGAAATCCACTCACTGTTATGGCTGAATCCTTCATACCCTTTGAATACAAAATTAAAAATACGTTGAGAGTGAAGCTCTGTTTTAACGGCACATCTATTAGGCCAATTCATTGAAAGAAGCTGAAGATGGAGATATTGTTGTGAAATGATAATCATTGAGAAGCCTCAGCCAATTGGATAATGAAAAGTTTGGGAAATGTTGCAAAAAATTATCTGCTTTACGTTAAAAGCCTATTAAACAAGGATGCAGGAGATTGTCTTTTTCTTGCAGGTAACTTAAATGAGGCAGAAAGAAATAACTGCCCTTTAAAACACATTTTGAAAGGATTCTATTTATTCTTAATAGACGAATGGGAGTACAGGAAGTTCACATCCAATATGGACTCCCTGTCCAAACACTGTTTATCGTTCTAGCCACCACTATCGAATTATATTTCTTGAGAGTAAGGCAGCTCAATTCCTGCATATTACTTTCTAAAATTCATCCATCAAATCCATTAATACAGTATAAACAAGAGTTGTTCATGTTTAAGTGCACTTCAAATATCAGGTATAAAGAACCCCCAGTAAGAAAAAGAATCCTATATCTCTTGCCAGAATGTGGTCAGCTGTGGGGTGCTCTGCTAGCTGAAAGACACATTCATTATTAAGGGGATAGAGGCTGTTTAAGTGGGATGAGAGCCAAAAAATTTTAACTACATATATGTGTGAAGAACAGTGCTAGGTTATCTCATATTCTATATCAGTTAAGGCTCACCATTTTGCATACGCGAAAAGCAAAGTTAAAAGTGTATTAGTAAATATTTTCTCCCATTCTGAGGTTGTCTTTTGGTCTTGTTTACGGTTTCCTTTGCTGTGCAAAAGCTTTGAAGTTTCATTAGGTCCCATTTGTTTATTTTTGTTTTTATTTCCATTACTCTAGGAGGTGGGTCAGAAAGGATCTTGCTTTGATTTATGTCATAGAGTGTTCTGCCTATGTTTTCCTCTAAGAGTTTGATAGTTTCTGGCCTTACATTTAGGTCTTTAATCCATTTTGAGAGCCCGTTTTTAAACCAGCTGCCTCCAATTCCAGGTGCCACGAGCCAGACTCAGCCTACAGATCTCTTCTGCTCGCCTGGAGGTGAAACAAGGTGTCATGATTAGTCAAATCCCGGTCTTCACTCATCAAGGTAGCTTGAACACCTGCACGTCCTCCAAGTAGCATGTAGCATAAGCAATAAGATGTTTGCCCCTTGATCGTCCAGGAACTTGGCATCAGCTGTGCCTGGTTAGGCTGAGCTGGTTTAGAGTGGAGAGGACCACCGATCTTCCACCTGGGCAAGTGCCTTTTGACCTCCTGCCATCAGAGGGCCAAAACTCCAGCCTGAGAATGTGCTGAGGCCTGTAGCCTAGTTACGCCAGCTCAGAACAATGATGAGCACACGTTTTTCCAATCACCTTTCCTCATGCTCCCCATGCCTCATACTGCCCTGCTTCTTTATTCTTTATCCCACAGATACCCAAAGCCCCTTGCCTTTGCGGAGGCGGATTTGAGACCTATTGTCACGTCACATCCTCGCTTGGCTGCCCTGTGAATAAAGCTCCTCTTTGTTGCAAACCTCAGCATTTCAGTGTTTTGGCTTGCTGTGCCTCAGACAGAATGGTTGGGAGCAGTGGTACAAGACCCTTGCATGTGAGGGAAGCTGGTTCCTAGTAGTCACATTGCGGATGTTTTCTCCTCTCGGGGTGGGGGTGGGGCAGACATCCTGCTCTTCCGGAAAGGGAGAAACACAGGTGCCAAACCCTTGCCCTCAGCGTCACCGTCACCTAGGCGCTTGTTAGAAGCACAGAATCCAGGCCCCACCCAGAACTACTGAATACCAGCCTGCATTTAACAAGATCCCCAAGAGAGGCATACCCATATTAAAGTTGGAGAGGCACCAAGCTGTCATTGTCTTCTCCGCAGCTAATGAAAACGAAGCAAAGATTCATCCCGAGCCGACTCTGCCTCAGTCACCTGGATATCCCATGAGCTCATTTAATCCTCCCCAGAACCTGCAAATGAGACTGAGGGTCAGAGTGGTCTAGCACCCAAGGTTCCATAAGAGAACATGACCAAGGCTCACTGGAGCCAAGACTTCCAAAAAAGAAGGTCCCTGAGCACAGCATGGCACCACCGCAGCCCAAACCGTGGGCCTGGAGGGTAGACCAGGCTCCCCACGCAGAGTTCACACCATTCGACAGATGCCCACAGCAGACCACAAGGCAATATGAGAAGTAACTTCTGATTGTGGAATCTCTGAATTTTGAGATTGAAAGAAAAAAATCTGTTTTCGGGGGATGGTTAAAACAGTTCTACCAAGGAGTAAAGAGAGGGCATCTTGAAGCTCCTTCTGGACTAAGAATTTAATGCCTACTTATTGAGAAATGCTCCGTGCATTTGCTCAGCCCTACGCCAAGATGAAGTTCTCTGTGCCCTGGAAGCTTAGGTTCTAAAAAGGCCACAGAAATGGGTGAGACCTAACACATGCCAGAACAATGCAACGGCCTTAATCAGACTGTCTTTGCTTTGCCTTGCTTACAAGTCACTGACTTTAAACGGAATATGGTGTCATGTCTTTATGTTTCTTGAAGCTTTTTTTTTTCAAAAGATCATATAAAGATTTTCTTCCATGGTAAGACTTTTATATTGTATTTTTCTTAAACTGGACTGTGGCACATTTACCCTCCATCAGATGATTGCTTATAACTCACCTTGCTTTGTTAAGAATACCGCTAGAGGCTTCTATGTCCCTACTAAAGAAAATACATTTTCAGGCCCATTGAAACCAATGAAAATCCAAGATTTCAGAGCACAAGATAATGAAAATTCTCTCTATCTGCGTCTTTTACTGCTTTTAATCTGTTAACAGTCCCTAAGTGTGTCAGATGAAAGGTACTGTCGCGGGAATTGACATCATTAACAGCATTCCATACAGGTAAGTCTTGATTGTTCCAAGTTCTCAAAAAGTTGGACATATTTACTGCCTCTATGACATCTCTAGGGTGTGTGGAAGAAATAAAAAAGAGGCCTGTACAATGTATTTCTCCAAATATACACACAAATAGTTTGCACATACAAACAGGGAAACCTTATAAATAACGTATGGGGAGCAAAGGATTGTCGGTAACGGAACTACTCATTTCGAAAGACAACACTGTCACCAAGTGTCCCCTCACCAAAACTGACTGGGAATTTTTAGGGGCCACAAAACCAGAGATGGAGATTTTTAGGCACATTCTTGCCAGAAAAGAGAGCCTAGGGCATAAACCACTCAACTTGTTGGCACGAATGCCAGGGCAACCCAAGCAAGTGGATATACAAGTCTACGTAACGCTTGGAAGTAGGAAGCTTTGGGGGACTACACCTGGGCTGGTACTGGCCTCCCTCCCCAAAGGGACAAGGAGAGCAGAAACCTGGATGGAGTCAAGAGAGAGAACAAAGAAAGGCAAGGCTGGGTATGGAGCAACGTGTGGATCCAGGAGCATGTGTCTCAGAACTGCCGGGGCTCTGCAGACCAGCTGCATCCCCATTCTCCTTGACCCTCATGGGTATAATGAACTCAGGATGGGCGCATCCCGGCTGCCAAGTCACTTCCACCTGTCCATGGAGTTGACAGTTACTTGCTCACAGTGAACCAACCTCTCTGGACCTAACAGCTACTGCAGGAGGCGGTAGTGGAGAACAAGGTGACGACAACGACCAGATGCGAAGGAGGAAGCGACGTTCAGCGGACCGACTGGGTGGACTGATGGTGTGGGGTTAAGTCTGCAGAGCTAAAGGGGCCAGATGTAGAAAAGGGAAGGGGAACCATGAGGATATGGTCAAGCCCCATCGTATGGATATTTCATCCATATGTTGTATGCAAATCCCATTCAATTTGCTCTGAGTGAACAAGAGAGAACAAAATTATCCTTTAAACCATGTCAGTGACTTTATTTACCATCTCATTTGATGAGCTCATAGCCCAGGGTCAGAGGGAAATGGGAGCTGTGAGTCTGCCATCTCTCAGGAAGTCTCAGGCCTCAGAGGCCCCTCAGAGCCAGACTACCTCACCTTTTGCACTTTTCAAGCAACGTTATTCCTAAGTGCGAGTCACCCTCTTCATCAGGTTCTCCAAGAAACAGCAATCTCTCCCAATGAGAGAGTAAAAATGGGCTACTTTGGCTTGCTGAGGCACAATATGTAGTTCTCCAAAATGGTTTCTGCCTGGGGATTTTTCAAGAAAATTAAGCATCAGTGGTGATTTGTTTGTCTTCACATAACGTATGACCCAGGTGTGCTGAGAAATAAGAAACGGACGAACGAATCAAGGGCGGCTGATCCAAGGAGGCAAGGGGCAACTTCCACAGCCTACGTGGAAAGCTAGAGGGAGGGAACATCCAGCTGGTGGGAGCTGAAGACAGGGGCCAGTCCTCCTTGGGCTCGGGATGCCACCCCCTCTTCCTACATCTTCACGCTCTCCTTCTCTGTTGGCCCCTCCCAGCCATATTAAAGAGCCACAACGAACTGCTCTCCTCCATTCCATTCTCCTGTCCTCCTATCCACCCCTCCCTTCTTTCACTTTGCCATCAATTTCTTGACTTGCCCCCCATTTCTCCCCTCCCATCCACACTGCGATCTGGTTTTTGCCCCCCTACCCTCGTGAAACTGATCTCCTTGAAGCCCCCAATGATTTCTCCGTTGACAAGTCCAAGGCACTACTTCTGAATCCTTATCTTTGTGACCGCCAAGCCGAGTCAGATCTTAAACAACGTCTCTGTCTTGAAAATCTTTTCCCTTGGCTTCCGCGCTACCTTTCCTTTTCTTTCCATGAGACCGATCACAACCAGTGCTGCAGATTCCATCAAATTAAGGAATGCTGTTGCCTACATGTGTGAATGAGCTCAAGTGAGTAAAGTACTGAAGTAGAGGACAGCTAAAGTGAAACGTCTTCATGAATGTCCACGTGGCTGAGCAGCATGTTAACCTTTCCTACATGTGCTAAAGAAGAAGAGTTGGGTTTTATTTTATTTACTTTTCCCTGGACTGTGTTGAATGACTATCATCTACAAGTTCAGGCTACTTTTGGCTGAGGATTAATGCACTGGGAGAGCTGAGAGAAAACTGAACAATAGAGCTGTCTTTTTCTTGACCAGTTCACCTTAGTTTCCCAAACTCTAAGTCTTTCCCGAATTCTTTCTCCTTTTTATTGTAGTAAAAGGAACATAACACAAAATCCACCATTTGGATCATTTTACAATTCACCGTACCATTCAGTGGAATTTACTACTGTCACAATGTTGTGCAACTATCACCACTGCCTAGCTGCAAAACGTTTTCATCAACCAAGAGGAAACCTACACCCATTTTAAGGAGTCATTCCCTATTTCCCTCTTCCAACCCCCTGGCAACCACTAATGTAGAATCTTTTCTGTGTGTATGGATTTGCCACTGCTGGACATTTCATATAAATGGAACCATACGATATGTAGCCTTTCATGCCTGACTCCTTTCACTTAGTTGCATCCATCATGTAGCATGTATCAGAAATCCACTCACTGTTATGGCTGAATCCTTCATACCCTTTGAATACAAAATTAAAACTACGTTGAGAGTGAAGCTCTGTTTTAACGGCACATCTATTAGGCCAATTCATTGAAAGAAGCTGAAGATGGAGATATTGTTGTGAAATGATAATCATTGAGAAGCCTCAGCCAACTGGATAACGAAAGGTTTGGGAAATGTTGCAAAAAATTATCTGCTTTACGTTAAAAGCCTATTAAACAAGGATGCAGGAGATTGTCTTTTTCTTGCAGGTAACTTAAATGAGGCAGAAAGAAATAACTGCCCTTTAAAACACATTTTGAAAGGATTCTATTTATTCTTAATAGACGAATGGGAGTACAGGAAGTTCACATCCAATATGGACTCCCTGTCCAAACACTGTTTATCGTTCTAGCCACCACTATCGAATTATATTTCTTGAGAGTAAGGCAGCTCAATTCCTGCATATTACTTTCTAAAATTCATCCATCAAATCCATTAATACAGTATAAACAAGAGTTGTTCATGTTTAAGTGCACTTCAAATATCAGGTATAAAGAACCCCCAGTAAGAAAAAGAATCCTATATCTCTTGCCAGAATGTGGTCAGCTGTGGGGTGCTCTGCTAGCTGAAAGACACATTCATTATTAAGGGGATAGAGGCTGTTTAAGTGGGATGAGAGCCAAAAAATTTTAACTACATATATGTGTGAAGAACAGTGCTAGGTTATCTCATATTCTATATCAGTCAAGGCTCACCATTTTACATACGTGAAAAGCAAAGTTAAAAGTGTATTAGTAGGGCTTCCCTGTTGGCGCGGTGGTTAAGGATCCACCTGCCAGTGCACGGGACACACGTTTGAGCCCTGATGCGGGAAGATCCCACATGCCACGGAGCAACTAAGACCATGTGCCACAACTACTGAGCCTGCGTGCTAGAGCCCGTGAACCACAGCTACTGAAGCCCACGCACCTAGACCCCATGCTCAGCAACAACGAGAAGCCACCACAATGAGAAGCCCGCGTACTGCAACAAAGAGTGGCCCCCGCTCACCGCAACTAGAGAAAGCCCGCGCACAGCAACGAAGAGCCTAGGCAGCCAAAGATAAATAAATAAATACGTCTATTTTTAAGAAAAGTGTTTTAGTAACTTACTAAAAGGCACGCAACCAGTAAACGTGAGCAAGAATTCAATCCCAAATCTGTCACACTGAAGTTTAAGCTAATACTTGAGATTAATAAAAACAGCACTAAATTAAAAGTTCAGGGATATTTTTTATTTCATACTTTCACTAATGCTCTTTGCAGATAAATCATGTCATTTATATGGGCCTTAGTTTTCACAACTTTAATAGTTGGAAGCTTGACTAGATGATCTGTATGTAGTCTTCCAATTCTAAAATGTTCCACTAATTTGGATTGCTACAATAATTGCCCTTGCAAAACACACATGCTGCCACCAAGTAGCAGTAGAGACTACTAGTTCCTTTTTTACCCCTAGTGGGGGTGCATTTTGACAGCGGACTCATCCGTCAATAGTACAACCTGTTAGTATAACTATAAGATAACAAAATAATCTGGTATTCTTTCCTGTAAAAGAGAAGCTTTACATTGTGTCTGTGAATCGTACCAGAATCACCTGTAGGTTTTTAAATATAGAGGAAATCCTGAACCCATTGAATGAGACTCTTCAGAGACAGGACTTGGGCATCTGGAATTTTGGGTTCCCATCATTTGTATATTTTATTTCATTTCATTTTTGCCTATGTACAATATTTGTCACATCCTTTTGAATCTTTAAAACTTTCTTTTTGTTTTAAATTTTAGAATATTCCATAATCTTCACCTACTTTTCATAAGGTGTTATCTGTTATGTTTATTCGATCTTGTGCTTCTCCTGGTTAAGACTTCTTTCTTTCCTTTTTTTTTTTGTATTTTTCGGGCCCCTGCCTCATGTCTTGCAGGATCTTAGTTCCCTGACCTGGGATTGGACCCCAGGGCCCCAGCAGTGAAAGCGTCATGTTCTAAATACTGGACCACCAGGGAAGTCCCAAGATTTCAGTTGTAAATGACTTCTTTCCCCACTCTAATTCATTCCTGGGATCAGTTTCATGTTTGGACGTTAAAGCAACCTTGCATTGCCAGAATAAAGCTACTTTGATTCTGATATATGATTGTTTTACATACCATGGATACAGTTTGTGCTTCTCTTTACACATTTTGCATGCATGTTCAAAGGAGAAACTGGCCTGTGATTCTATTCTCGTAATATTCTTTATCGATTTTTTTGTTGCTTTTTTAAGATTCTATACTTTATGTTTTGTTTATTTATTTTTGGCTGCATTGGGTCTTCATTGCTGCATGCGAGCTTTCTCTAGTTTCGGCGAGCGGGGGTCTATTCTTTGTTGTGGTGAGTAGGCTTCTCATTGCAGCCTTCTGACCCCATGGGCTTCTGACCCCATTCGTCAGTGCTACTTCAGGTCCTCACCCCTTCCCTTCTGACCCTGGGCGGTGAAATCCTCTTTCTGCGGCTGGCGTGCGGCAGAAAGTCAATGAGGCAAGAGTAGGTTTGGAGTATCCAAGGAGCAGAAAGGATGTCAGCGTGTGGAAAACAGAGCGAGCAAATTGGAGAGGAGAACGAAACAGTCAGAGAGGAAACAGAGGCCCAGATTTCTAGGTCTGTGGAGGCACTCTGAGGACTTTGCATTTTCTGTGAAGAAGCCACTGAAGAAATTTGAGTGACATGATCTGACTTATGTTTTAACAAGATCTCTCTGGATGCCACACTGATTAGAGACTGTAGGAGAGCAAGGACAAGCCCCAGAAGACCAACAGTCGATTCAAAGAAATGATTACTCAAACATGGTCCCCCTCTTCAGTGAAGACGCAGAGCAGGAATTGGCAAATAATGGCCACGAATCAAATCAGGCTCTCAGCCTGGATCTGTGGGACTGTGAGCTAATAATGGTTCTCACGTTTAGAAAGCTTGTTGAAGAGGAAAGAGGAGGAGAAGCTACAGAAACTGTATATGGCCCACAAAGCCTAAGATATTTAAAATCCAGAAAATGCTTTCCAACACCTGACGTAAAGCATGTGGCTGGTAGGAGGTCCTCAACCAAATTTGGAAGAGGAATACATGAGTCAGTTAGTTCCTGAAAACACTGTAAAGTGATAGGTGTCAAGAAACATTTACCCCTTCACCCTTAACCTTCACAAATGATGCCAGTTCCATTGAGCTATGGAAAAATACATTCTGGCTTTCCGAAAAATAACCCAGAGGACATTTTCTCACATAGGCAAGGTCATAAACAACTGTCAAGTGAAGTTGAAATAGCAACAAATCAAATAATAACAAAAAACATTTTTACTGATTTTTAAATCTTACAAAGCATTTTCATGTTCATTATCTAATTTAATCCTCCAATCAACGTCATGAGATAGTTATTATTTCCCCATTAGAAATGACCACATATGAAATCCTGAGTGATTGCTCAAGAAAAGCTGAAATCTTGAGTGTTACATCTATTAAGGCCATGGTTGGGTGTTTTCCCATGGGAACATTGGATGCTAAAATCCACAGGGATTTTCAGCTCAAGATGGCAGACTAGGAAATATATTTACTTTCTGTTCCTCCTGAAACCATATCTAAATAAAACTGTAGAAATACCAAAATTAATCAACCAATAAAAGCCAAGATATTCTGGAAGTCATCAACCACAGAAAGATTTCAACACATTTCGAGAAGGCAAGCAATGAAATGGAGGAGCCATGAATAAAATAATGAAGAAAAAAAGGCTGAGCCTAAGTAAGGTCTGCACAAAGTCACTCAGCTTTTGCTGAGCTCTGGTTATAGTCAAGGGCAGAGGAAAGAAGAGGGGCTGAAAACAAGGAGACAAACGTCATTTTAGGAAAAACACTTCATTTAATGAGCTCCAGGGAACACTCAGCCTGCTGCCATACTAACTCATGAATTACAATGGATTGTTGGTAAGCAAGACAAGAAAACAGGGAAGAAACAAAAGAAACAAAAATCAAGACACTGTTTCTAACTGAACTCTTCTCAAATGAGATCGAGGAATTATGGTTCAATGCCACAGCTGTAAATCATTTCTGCTCTTGGAGAGGTTACAAAGGGCTTATAATATTTCCCTTGTTTTCAGACAGAATTTAGGTCTGAGCAAAAGCTTTTGTGTCCTCCAACCCCAAAATTTATTGGGGATGGAAGCCCAGATTTGCTGGGACATACCATAAAAAGAATCTCATGAGCAGAGGGTCAAACTGATTTTGGAATATATGAATTATGCCCAGTGTGAGTTTCAATAGGTTTATATATATATATACATTTTTACTGATCTATATGATTTTGGGTTCTGAAACTTCTACATGTCACATGCGTGATACATAACAGACAATGTCAGCCCCAGGAGGGAGAAAACACTCCAATGAAGCAAGCCAAAGAAACAAGTTTTAAGCAAGGTCAAGTGATGTGTAGACCAGGATTGTTCAATTCCTACCTGTCATGCTGAAGCTTCCAGCTCCTGAATAACAACACATGCTTCCCTTGTCCTAGACAGCCAAGAGTACGTCTCCTCTCTTGGGCATAAGAATCCCTAGAGTTACATATGTGTAGTAAAGAGTGGACCCAGCTGGCATACTCACAATGACCAAATTGTGTTGATCGTACTTTATACCAATACATCGCTCCACGCTGAAGTTGCAATAAATGATATATTTGCTTTCTAGACATATGAATGAGACGCCTTACTGGATATACTCCAGGAAGGCCAGAGAAGCTGGCTTCTAATCCATACGGAACAAGTCACTGGTGAATTTCTTTCAGGATAACCCATGATTTATCTAGAATATCATCTTTACATATCTGGATCCTTCAAACTAGACAAAGGGAAAATACGGGCTTCAAGCCTCAGTTAGAAATATGGAATGGTGCCATGCTGACAACTGGTGGTCCCTGACCTGTATCTTCTGAGATTAGAACACAGTGTGGTGGATGACCAATTCATGCGTTGAACAAAAGAAGACCTCCTACAGGGCAGTGTAGCTGTTCGTTACAGGTATGGCACTTAGGGCTAAGTACCATAAGGACTACAAGAAGAAAAGAAAAACAAGTAACACATGAAGCATATACGATAAGGAGGCACCACAGTGCAGAGCACAAGCTCTGGAATCACACAGGCTTGGATCGAATCCCGGCTAAGCCACTACCATCTATATACCCTGAAGGACAGGCCAAGGTTTAAATGTTCTTTTACCAAATTTCAAAAAAGAAGTGAAGAAAGAACCTATCTGCCAGGAAGGGACATCGTGGGCTGCAGCATCCAGTCGGATCAGGGCTCTGCATCTCCTGCTCAGAAACCTTGGCCACCTGGCTCATGGTGATGCTGGCAGCTGAGCAGCCCTGGAGAAGGCGATCCTGTCTCCAGGACTCGCAGAGGAGCTGGGGAGGTCTCCGGACGAGGTGGCCCACACCCTGGTAAGCTCTGGCTGCCTCCTGCCCTCAGGTCTGAGCAGGCTCTGGCCTCTGGGCCCCGTGGTGGGGAAGGCCTGGCCGATACATATGCAGGGCTGAGGGGCCTGCAGAGCCAGTCCCCAGGCAGGGTGAGCTCTGGAGGAGGCTTCCACAATCCCCAACAGTCTCCGCATGGTGGCCCATCTGGTGCCAAACACCTGCCACCCACAGCCAGTAGTCCCAGCCACTAGAAAGTCCAGAAGGGGCCCCGCCCTTTGCCTTTGGGCCGGGGTTAAGCCAGCAGCTGGGCTTGCATGTGACCCCTGCCTCACCCCCTGCTCCGCCCGCTCTTTCTCTGTGACACCTACAATGGATATGTCATAAAGCCAGGCAGAGCCAGTGCTATAAATTCAGAGGAGTTAGAATCTAGGAAGAGGCTCTCCCACTTTCACTCTCTGCTCTCAGATCAGGCAGGCAGTACCTCTAATATGGAAGCTATGGACACCACACCTCCTTCACACGCTGTCCTCTTCCATTCTGCCCCTGTTTTCCCCAGCACCCCATTTACGGCCCTGGCGGGCATCGGTGCTTCAGCAGGAAGCACGTCAGACCCCGAACCTATGGACACCACACCTCCTTCACACGCTGTCCTCTTCCATTCTGCTCCTGTTTTCCCCACCACCCCATTTACGGCCCTGGCGGGCATCAGTGCTTCAGCAGGAAGCACGTCAGACCCCCAACCTATGGACAGCACACCACCTTCACACGCTGTCATCTTCCATTCTGCTCCTGTTTTCTCCAGCACCCCATTTACGGCTTTGGCGGGCATCGGTGCTTCAGCAGGAAGCACGTCAGAACCCCAACCTATGGACACCACACCTCCTTCACACGCTGTCCTCTTCCATTCTGCTCCTGTTTTCCCCAGCACCCCATTTACGGCCCTGGCGGGCATCGGTGCTTCAGCAGGAAGCATGTCAGACCCCGAACCTATGGACACCACACCACCTTCACATGCTGTCATCTTCCATTCTGCTCCTGTTTTCCCCAGCACCCCATTTACGGCCCTGGCGGGCATCGGTGCTTCAGCAGGAAGCACGTCAGACCCCGAACCTATGGACACCACACCTCCTTCACACGCTGTCATCTTCTATTCTGCTCCTGTTTTCTCCAGCAACCCATTTACGTCTTTGGTGGGCATCGGTGCCTCAGCAGTCAGCACCTCAGACCCCGAACCTATGGACACCACACCTCCTTCCCACACTCTCATCTTCCATCCTGCTCCTCTTTACCCCAGCACCCCATTTACGGCTTAGGCTGGCACTGGTGCTTCACCAGGCAGCACCTCTAACACCAAAGCTATGGACACCACACCTCCT
The DNA here is from genome assembly GCF_964374135.1 of Grampus griseus. NCBI lineage: Eukaryota > Metazoa > Chordata > Mammalia > Artiodactyla > Delphinidae > Grampus > Grampus griseus. The sequence continues at coordinate 330,404 of NW_028133371.1, forward strand.
TCCCAGGCTGTCATTTTCTAGTCTGCCCTGTCTCCAATAGAACCACTACCCATTTCACACCGCTGTTCCAAGTTCTGGGAAGACACCACCCAGTGATAGCAATGCCTCAGCCCATGCCTCGACTCATTTACCTGCGACGTGAGCTAACAGATAGACCAACACTTCAAAGTTATGACAGAAAGTTGAGTAAGTTATACGCTTGGAATTTCATTTATTATTATTAACAAGCACAACTGTAGTGCTTAGACTATAACAAGTACTATTCTAAGGGCTTACCAAATATTAACTCACTTATTCCTCATAATGGCAACCCTAGAGGTAGGGAATATTCATAATGTTCACTTTTCTGGGGGAAACTGAGGCCCAGAGACGTTGAAGAGCTTGCTTAGTGCCACACAGTAAGTAGGTGGCAAAACCCGGGATTAAAACTAGACCGTCTAGACTTTCATCACTTTGCTGTGTCACCGTACTATAAGTTGTGGTTAGGGAAGGAACTAAATTGACAAGACTCTGAACTAAAAGGAGAAGGGAGAAATGAGAAAATGAGTGATCCTAGAAACTAGAGTAGAGTTAGGCTCAGAAATTTCTGGTGATGAGACCCGGAAGAACAAGAACTTGGTTGGAATATTAACTTGGGGTAGTATCTGAATCCATGGAGAAATGGTTTTGTTTTCTGTAAAATTTAGAAAGGTCAGTTGGATGAAGATTAATGAAGACAAAAGTAGAAAGGAAAAGAAAAAGATGCCTTAATGGAGACATAACCGCTTCCATCTACATAGCCACAGGTGGGGTCCTGTGGGAAAGGATGGAGCTCTCTCTACCGGGTTGGTCACCAGGCTGAACAAGGAGAAACATGGCAACCATTGTACTGGTTTTGATGATCTCTCAAAACCAAGGCTTCAGTTTCCAAGAACGACCTATGGTAGCATAACTAGTGTGTGTCACACATGCCACTAAGTGTGTTTCCAGTCACACATTTTAATTGGAGAAATACTTCCTATGAGGTAGGCATCAGTTCCCTATGGCTGCTGTAACAAATGACTACAAATGTGCTTGCTTCTAACAAAACACACTTATTTTCTTATGGTTCTGGAAGACAGAGGTCCAAAACCAGTTTCCCTGGGCTGAAACCAGAAGTCGACAGGGCCATCCATCCTCCTTCTAGAGGCTCTAAGCGAGAATCTGTTTGTTTTCTCGCCAGCATTCCTTCACTTCTGGCCACATCAATGCAACCCCAACTTTGTCATCACATTCTCTTTGGAGTACAAATTCCCTCTGCCTCTCTCTTATGAGAACACCAGTGGTTATATTTGGGCCCATCCAGGTAGTCCAGGAGAATCTTCCCATCTGAGAACCATTACTTTCATCCCACTGGCAAAGTGCCTTCTTCCATTTAAGGTGACATCCACAGGTTCTGGAGAGTAGAATGTGGACATTTGGGGGCAATGGTATTATTCAGTCTACTACAAGGTAGATACTATTATCTTTCTCAGATGTAGGAAATGACGTTTAGGGAAGTAGTTTGTCTCAGGTCTACAATTTCCAGAGTAGAGACTTAAATTCTGCCACTGACACTTTAGGACACATCCTAAACAACTTGAATCTGTGTCCTTAACTACTGCATAATCCTTGGTTAAGAGTCACACTTAGGTATCAAGACCCAATTGAATACAACACAAGTACTGTCTCCTCTTTCACTATGTTTGCCTGGTGTACTGATGAATCTTGCCCAGAGCAGAAGAGTTCAGAAAACTGTTATGCAGGTTTATGAAGAGAAAGCATTTACTATTTGACGTGCCCGGAGTAACGGAAGGCTTTTTCAAATAAAATATGCCACCAAATAGTCAAGTGTCACAACAGAGGTAACCCCGTGGGAGTCACGAGGAGACTAAAATTATCTCCAATTGTGCAGGAGAGAAAAGTTTCACTGAAGGCAGGTGTAGTTCAGCCAAGCCCTACAGCACAGAAGTAGGAATGTGGGTATGTACGAATGGGAAACACTTTAATGCAGAATGGATGAGAAATATGCATTCGACCTATTCTAAAACAACTGGCTTATTAACTCAGTAAATCGATTTAGTCAGTCAAACTAGCTTTAGCTGATTACTTATCCAGGGAATAGCTGTTTAGAGTAATTTTTGTCATAGAACAGTAAATAAAATGGTTGAACTATAGCTTTAGGCTTGCTAAGTGAAATAGATTGCTCTAGATGATTTTCAAGTGACTTACTTGGTAGTACTCACGAAATTGGGGGTTAACAATTGCTTAAGAAAACAAAGAGAATTGATTTTAAATAAAGTACTTACTGTGTGAACTATCTGTTCAGTAGCTCATGTTAAATGGATGTTTATAATCCCCATTGGACAACCAACTACTTTTTTGCAAATGGCAATGTGAATTGCTCTCGCATAAACTATAGCAATGACCACCTATCTAATTTGTTGTCCAAACCAGAAATCTTCTAACAATACTGGTGTCCTAATAAAAATAAGCACGAAGGGAACACACACTGGGTGTCTCCCGTGTGCCTGTGCATGCATCTATATCTCACTGAAGCCCCATAACAGCCCCCAAGAGAGGGACTCTGAGTGTCCCCATGCTGCTTGTGGAGAGAAACAGGCACAGGAAGGTTCAATAGTCTATCTACCTAATATCACACAGAGGATGGGAGAGCCCGTTTTTAAACCACCTGCCTCCAATTCCAGGTGCCAGGAGCCAGACTCAGCCTACAGATCTCTTCTGCTCGCCTGGAGGTGAAACAAGGTGTCATGATTAGTCAAATCCCCGTCTTCACTCATCAAGGTAGCTTGAACACCTGCACGTCCTCCAAGTAGCATGTAGCATAAGCAATAAGATGTTTGCCCCGTGATCCTCCAGGAACTTGGAATCAGCTGTGCCTGGTTAGGCTGAGCTGGTTTAGAGTGGAGAGGACCACCGATCTTCCACCTGGGCAAGTGCCTTTTGACCTCCTGCCATCAGAGGGCCAAAACTCCAGCCTGAGAATGTGCTGAGGCCTGTAGCCTAGTTATGCCAGCTCAGAACCATGATGAGCACACGTTTTTCCAATCACCTTTCCTCATGCTCCCCATGCCTCATACTGCCCTGCTTCTTTATTCTTTATCCCACAGATACCCAAAGCCCCTTGCCTTTGGGGAGGCGGATTTGAGACCTATTGTCACGTCACGTCCTCGCTTGGCTGCCCTGTGAATAAACGTCCTCTTTGCTGCAAACCTCAGCATTTCAGTGTTTCGGCTTGCTGCGCCTCAGACAGAATGGTTGGGTACAGTGAGTACCTGCATTGGTACAGGACCCTTGCATGTGAGGGAAGCTGGTTCCTAGTAGTCACATTGCGGATGTTTTCTCCTTTCGGGGTGGGGGTGGGGCAGACATCTTGCTCTTCCGGAAAGGGAGAAACACAGGTGCCAAACCCTTGCCCTCAGCGTCACCGTCACCTAGGAGCTTGTTAGAAGCACAGAATCCAGGCCCCACCCAGAACTACTGAATACCAGCCTGCATTTAACAGGATCCCCAAGAGAGGCATACCCATATTAAAGTTGGAGAGGCACCAAGCTGTCATTGTCTTCTCCACAGCTAATGAAAACGAAGCAAAGATTCATCCCGAGCTGACTCTGCCTCAGTCACCTGGATATCCCATGAGCTCATTTAATCCTCCCCAGAACCTGCAAATGAGACTGAGGGTCAGAGTGGTCTAGCACCCAAGGTTCCATAAGAGAACATGACCAAGGCTCACTGGAGCCAAGACTTCCAAAAAAGAAGGCCCCTGAGCACAGCATGGCACCACCGCAGCCCAAACCGTGGGCCTGGAGGGTAGACCAGGCTCCCCACGCAGAGTTCACACCATTCGACAGATGCCTACAGCAGACCACAAGGCAATATGAGAAGTAACTTCTGATTGTGGAATCTCTGAACTTTGAGATTGAAAGAAAAAAATCTGTTTTCGGGGGATGGTTAAAACAGTTCTACCAAGGAGTAAAGAGAGGGCATCTCAAGGGTCCTTCTGGACTAAGAATTTAATGCCTACTTATTGAGAAATGCTCCGTGCATTTGCTCAGCCCTACGTCAAGATGAAGTTCTCTGTGCCCTAGAAGCTTAGGTTCTAAAAAGGCCACAGAAATGGGTGAGACCTAAAACATGCCAGAACAATGCAACGGCCTTAATCAGACTGTCTTTGCTTTGCCTTGCTTACAAGTCACTGACTTTAAACTGAATATGGTGTCATGTCTTTATGTTTCTTGAAGCTTTTTTTTTTCAAAAGTTCATATAAAGATTTTCTTCCATGGTAAGACTTTTATATTGTATTTTTCTTAAACTGGACTGTGGCACATTTACCCTCCATCAGATGATTGCTTATAACTCACCTTGCTTTGTTAAGAATACCGCTAGAGGCTTCTATGTCCCTACTAAAGAAAATACATTTTCAGGCCCATTGAAACCAATGAAAATCCAAGATTTCAGAGCACAAGATAATGAAAATTCTCTCTATCCACGTCTTTTACTGCTTTTAATCTGTTAACAGTCCCTAAGTGTGTCAGATGAAAGGTACTGTCGTGGGAATTGACATCATTAACAGCATTCCATACAGGTAAGTCTTGATTGTTCCAAGTTCTCAAAAAGTTGGACATATTTACTGCCTCTATGACATCTCTAGGGTGTGTGGAAGAAATAAAAAAGAGGCCTGTACAATGTATTTCTCCAAATATACACACAAATAGTTTGCACATACAAACAGGAAAACCTTATAAATAACGTATGGGGAGCGAAGGATTGTCGGTAACGGAACTACTCATTTCGAAAGACAACACTGTCACCAAGTGTCCCCTCACCAAAACTGACTGGGAATTTTTAGGGGCCACCAAACCAGAGATGGAGATTTTTAGGCACATTCTTGCCAGAAAAGAGAGCCTAGGGCATAAACCACTCAACTTGTTGGCACGAATGCCAGGGCAACCCAAGCAAGTGGATATACAAGCCTACGTAACGCTTGGAAGTAGGAAGCTTTGGGGGACTACACCTGGGATGGTACTGGCCTCCCTCCCCAAAGGGACAAGGAGAGCAGAAACCTGGATGGAGTCAAGAGAGAGAACAAAGAAAGGCAAGGCTGGGTATGGAGCAACGTGTGGATCCAGGAGCATGTGTCTCAGAACTGCCGGGGCTCTGCAGACCAGCTGCATCCCCATTCTCCTTGACCCTCATGGGTATAATGAACTCAGGATGGGCGCATCCCGGCTGCCAAGTCACTTCCACCTGTCCATGGAGTTGACAGTTACTTGCTCACAGTGAACCAACCTCTCTGGACCTAACAGCTACTGCAGGAGGCGGTAGTGGAGAACAAGGTGACGACAACGACCAGATGCGAAGGAGGAAGCGACGTTCAGCGGACCGACTGGGTGGACTGATGGTGTGGGGTTAAGTCTGCAGAGCTAAACGGGCCAGATGTAGAAAAGGGAAGGGGAACCATGAGGATATGGTCAAGCCCCATCGTATGGATATTTCATCCATATGTTGTATGCAAATCCCATTCAATTTGCTCTGAGTGAACAAGAGAGAACTAAATTATCCTTTAAACCATGTCAGTGACTTTATTTACCATCTCATTTGAGGAGCTCATAGCCCAGGGGCAGAGGGAAATGGGAGCTGTGAGTCTGCCATCTCTCAGGAAGTCTCAGGCCTCAGAGGCCCCTCGGAGCCAAACTACCTCACCTTTTGCACTTTTCAAGCAACGTAATTCCTAAGTGCGAGTCACCCTCTTCATCAGGTTCTCCAAGAAACAGCAATCTCTCCCAATGAGAGAGGAAAAATGGTCTCCTTTGGCTTGCTGAGGCACAATATGTAGTTCTCCAAAATGGTACCTTCCTGGGGATTTTTCAAGAAAATTAAGCATCAGTGGTGATTTGTTTGTCTTCACATAACGTATGACCCAGGTGTGCTGAGAAATAAGAAAAGGACGAACGAATCAAGGGCGGCTGATCCAAGGAGGCAAGGGGCAACTTCCACAGCCTACGTGGAAAGCTAGAGGGAGGGAACATCCAGCTGGTGGGAGCTGAAGACAGGGGCCAGTCCTCCTTGGGCTCGGGATGCCACCCCCTCTTCCTACATCTTCACGCTCTCCTTCTCTGTTGGCCCCTCCCAGCCATATTAAAGAGCCACAAGGAACTGCTCTCCTCCATTCCATTCTCCTGTCCTCCTATCCACCCCTCCCTTCTTTCCCTTTGCCATCAATTTCTTGACTTGCACCCCATTTCTCCCCTCCCATCCACACTGCGGTCTGGTTTCTGCCCCCCTACTCTCGTGAAACTGATCTCCTTGAAGCCCCCAATGATTTCTCCGTTGACAAGTCCAGGGCACTACTTCTCAATCCTTATCTTTGTGACCGCCAAGCCGAGTCAGATCTTAAACAACGTCTCTGTCTTGAAAATCTCTTCCCTTGGCTTCCGTGCCACCTTTCCTTTTCTTTCCATGAGACCGATCACAACCAGTGCTGCAGATTCCTTTGAATTAAGGAATGCTGTTGCCTACATGTGTGAATGAGCTCAAGTGAGTAAAGTACTGAAGTAGAGGACAGCTAAAGTGAAACGTCTTCATGAATGTCCACGTGGCTGAGCAGCAAGTTAACCTTTCCTACATGTGCTAAAGAAGAAGAGTTGGGTTTTATTTTATTTACTTTTCCCTGGACTGTGTTGAATGACTATCATCTACAAGTTCAGGCTACTTTTGGCTGAGGATTAATGCACTGGGAGAGCTGAGAGAAAGCTGAACAATAGAGCTGTCTTTTTCTTGACCAGTTCACCTTAGTTTCCCAAACTCTAAGTCTTTCCCGAATTCTTTCTCCTTTTTATTGTAGTAAAAGGAACATAACACAAAATCCACCATTTGGATCATTTTACAATTCACCGTACCATTCAGTGGAATTTACTACTGTCACAGTGTTGTGCAACTATCACCACTGCCTAGCTGCAAAACATTTTCATCAACCAAGAGGAAACCTACACCCATTTTAAGGAGTCATTCCCTATTTCCCTCTCTTCCAACCCCCTGGCAACCACTAATGTAGAATCTTTTCTGTGTGTATGGATTTGCCACTGCGGGACATTTCATATAAATGGAACCATACGATATGTAGCCTTTCATGCCTGACTCCTTTCACTTAGTTGCATCCATCATGTAGCATGTATCAAAAATCCACTCACTGTTATGGCTGAATCCTTCATACCCTTTGAATACAAAATTAAAAATACGTTGAGAGTGAAGCTCTGTTTTAACGGCACATCTATTAGGCCAATTCATTGAAAGAAGCTGAAGATGGAGATATTGTTGGGAAATGATAATCATTGAGAAGCCTCAGCCAATTGGATAACGAAAAGTTTGGGAAATGTTGCAAAAAATTATCTGCTTTACGTTAAAAGCCTATTAAACAAGGATGCAGGAGATTGTCTTTTTCTTGCAGGTAACTTAAATGAGGCAGAAAGAAATAACTGCCCTTTAAAACACATTTTGAAAGGATTCTATTTATTCTTAATAGACGAATGGGAGTACAGGAAGTTCACATCCAATATGGACTCCCTGTCCAAACACTGTTTATCGTTCTAGCCACCACTATCGAATTATATTTCTTGAGAGTAAGGCAGCTCAATTCCTGCATATTACTTTCTAAAATTCATCCATCAAATCCATTAATACAGTATAAACAAGAGTTGTTCATGTTTAAGTGAACTTCAAATATCAGGTATAAAGAAGCCCCAGTAAGAAAAAGAATCCTATATCTCTTGCCAGAATGTGGTCAGCTGTGGGGTGCTCTGCTAGCTGAAAGACACATTCATTATTAAGGGGATAGAGGCTGTTTAAGTGGGATGAGAGCCAAAAAATTTTAACTACATATATGTGTGAAGAACAGTGCTAGGTTATCTCATATTGTATATCAGTCAAGGCTCACCATTTTACATACATGAAACCAAAGTTAAAAGTGTATTAGTAGGGCTTCCCTGTTGGTGCGGTGGTTAAGGATCCACCTGCCAGTGCATGGGACACACGTTTGAGCCCTGATGCGGGAAGATCCCACATGCCACGGAGCAACTAAGACCATGTGCCACAACTACTGAGCCTGCGTGCTAGAGCCCGTGAACCACAGCTACTGAAGCCCACGCACCTAGACCCCGTGCTCAGCAACAACGAGAAGCCACCACAATGAGAAGCCCGCGTACTGCAACAAAGAGTGGCCCCCGCTCACCGCAACTAGAGAAAGCCCGCGCACAGCAACGAAGAGCCTAGGCAGCCAAAGATAAATAAATAAATACGTCTATTTTTAAGAAAAGTGTTTTAGTAACTTACTAAAAGGCACGCAACCAGTAAACGTGAGCAAGAATTCAATCCCAAATCTGTCACACTGAAGTTTAAGCTAATACTTGAGATTAATAAACACAGCACTAAATTAAAAGTTCAGAGATATTTTTTATTTCATACTTTCACTAATGCTCTTTGGAGATAAATCATGTCATTTATATGGGCCTTAGTTTTCACAACTTTAATAGTTGGAAGCTTGACTAGATGATCTGTATGTAGTCTTCCAATTCTAAAATGTTCCACTAATTTGGATTGCTACAATAATTGCCCTTGCAATACATGCATGCTGCCACCAAGTAGCAGTAGAGACTACTAGTTCCTTTTTTACCCCTAGTGGGGGTGCATTTTGACAGCGGACTTATCCGTCAATAGTACAACCTGTTAGTATAACTATAAGATAACAAAATAATCTGGTATTCTTTCCTGTAAAAGAGAAGCTTTACATTGTGTCTGTGAATCGTACCAGAATCACCTGTAGGTTTTTAAATATAGAGGAAATCCTGAACCCATTGAATGAGACTCTTCAGAGACAGGACTTGGGCATCTGGAATTTTGGGTTCCCATCATTTGTATATTTTATTTCATTTCATTTTTGCCTATGTACAATATTTGTCACATCCTTTTGAATCTTTAAAACTTTCTTTTTGTTTTAAATTTTAGAATATTCCATAATCTTCACCTACTTTTCATAAGGTGTTATCTGTTATGTTTATTCGATATTGTGCTTCTCCTGGTTAAGACTTCTTTCTTTCCTTTTTTTTTTTTTTGTATTTTTCGGGGCCCTGCCTCATGTCTTGCAGGATCTTAGTTCCCTGACCTGGGATTGGACCCCAGGGCCCCAGCAGTGAAAGCGTCATGTTCTAAATACTGGACCACCAGGGAAGTCCCAAGATTTCAGTTGTAAATGACTTCTTTCCCCACTCTAATTCATTCCTGGGATCAGTTTCATGTTTGGACATTAAAGCAACCTTGCATTGCCAGAATAAAGCTACTTTGATTCTGATATATGATTGTTTTACATACCATGGATACAGTTTGTGCTTCTCTTTACACATTTTGCATGCATGTTCAAAGGAGAAACTGGCCTGTGATTCTATTCTCGTAATATTCTTTATCGATTTTTTTGTTGCTTTTTTAAGATTCTATACTTTATGTTTTGTTTATTTATTTTTGGCTGCATTGGGTCTTCATTGCTGCATGCGAGCTTTCTCTAGTTTCGGCGAGCGGGGGTCTATTCTTTGTTGCGGTGAGTAGGCTTCTCATTGCAGCCTTCTGACCCCATGGGCTTCTGACCCCATTCGTCAGTGCTACTTCAGGTCCTCACCCCTTCCCTTCTGACCCTGGGCGGTGAAATCCTCTTTCTGCGGCTGGCGTGTGGCAGAAAGTCAATGAGGCAAGAGTAGGTTTGGAGTATCCAAGGAGCAGAAAGGATGTCAGCGTGTGGAAAACAGAGCGAGCAAATTGGAGAGGAGAACGAAACAGTCAGAGAGGAAACAGAGGCCCAGATTTCTAGGTCTGTGGAGGCACTCTGAGGACTTTGCATTTTCTGTGAAGAAGCCACTGAAGAAATTTGAGTGACATGATCTGACTTATGTTTTAACAAGATCTCTCTGGATGCCACGCTGATTAGAGACTGTAGGAGAGCAAGGACAAGCCCCAGAAGACCAACAGTTGATTCAAAGAAATGATTACTCAAACATGGTCCCCCTCCTCAGTGAAGACGCAGAGCAGGAATTGGCAAATAATGGCCACGAATCAAATCAGGCTCTCAGCCTGGATCTGTGGGACTGTGAGCTAATAATGGTTCTCACGTTTAGAAAGCTTGTTGAAGAGGAAAGAGGAGGAGAAGCTACAGAAACTGTATATGGCCCACAAAGCCTAAGATATTTAAAATCCAGAAAATGCTTTCCAACACCTGACATAAAGCATGTGGCTGGTAGGAGGTCCTCAACCAAATTTGGAAGAGGAATACATGAGTCAGTTAGTTCCTGAAAACACTGTAAAGTGATAGGTGTCAAGAAACATTTACCCCTTCACCCTTAACCTTCACAAATGATGCCAGTTCCATTGAGCTATGGAAAAATACATTCTGGCTTTCCGAAAAATAACCCAGAGGACATTTTCTCACATAGGCAAGGTCATAAACAACTGTCAAGTGAAGTTGAAATAGCAACAAATCAAATAATAACAAAAAACATTTTTACTGATTTTTAAATCTTACAAAGCATTTTCATGTTCATTATCTAATTTAATCCTCCAATCAACGTCATGAGATAGTTATTATTTCCCCATTAGAAATGACCACATATGAAATCCTGAGTGATTGCTCAAGAAAAGCTGAAATCTTGAGTGTTACATCTATTAAGGCCATGGTTGTGTGTTTTCCCATGGGAACATTGGATGCTAAAATCCACAGGGATTTTCAGCTCAAGATGGCAGACTAGGAAATATATTTACTTTCTGTTCCTCCTGAAACCATATCTAAATAAAACTGTAGAAATACCAAAATTAATCAACCAATAAAAGCCAAGATATTCTGGAAGTCATCAACCACAGAAAGATTTCAACACATTTCGAGAAGGCAAGCAATGAAATGGAGGAGCCATGAATAAAATAATGAAGAAAAAAAGGCTGAGCCTAAGTAATGTCTGCACAAAGTCACTCAGCTTTTGCTGAGCTCTGGTTATAGTCAAGGGCAGAGGAAAGAAGAGGGGCTGAAAACAAGGAGACAAACGTCATTTTAGGAAAAACACTTCATTTAATGAGCTCCAGGGAACACTCAGCCTGCTGCCATACTAACTCATGAATTACAATGGATTGTTGGTAAGCAAGACAAGAAAACAGGGAAGAAACAAAAGAAACAAAAATCAAGACACTGTTTCTAACTGAACTCTTCTCAAATGAGATCAAGGAATTATGGTTCAATGCCACAGCTGTAAATCATTTCTGCTCTTGGAGAGGTTACAAAGGGCTTATAATACTTCCCTTGTTTTCAGACAGAATTTAGGTCTGAGCAAAAGCTTTTGTGTCCTCCAACCCCAAAATTTATTGGGGATGGAAGCCCAGATTTGCTGGGACATACCATAAAAAGAATCTCATGAGCAGAGGGTCAAACTGATTTTGGAATATATGAATTATGCCCAGTGTGAGTTTCAATAGGTTTATATATATATATATATATATACATTTTTACTGATCTATATGATTTTGGGTTCTGAAACTTCTACATGTCACATGCGTGATACATAACAGACAATGTCAGCCCCAGGAGGGAGAAAACACTCCAATGAAGCAAGCCAAAGAAACAAGTTTTAAGCAAGGTCAAGTGATGTGTAGACCAGGATTGTTCAATTCCTACCTGTCATGCTGAAGCTTCCAGCTCCTGAATAACAACACATGCTTCCCTTGTCCTAGACAGCCAAGAGTACGTCTCCTCTCTTGGGCATAAGAATCCCTAGAGTTACATATGTGTAGTAAAGAGTGGACCCAGCTGGCATACTCACAATGACCAAATTGTGTTGATCGTACTTTATACCAATACATCGCTCCACGCTGAAGTTGCAATAAATGATATATTTGCTTTCTAGACATATGAATGAGACGCCTTACTGGATATACTCCAGGAAGGCCAGAGAAGCTGGCTTCTAATCCATACGGAACAAGTCACTGGTGAATTTCTTTCAGGATAACCCATGATTTATCTAGAATATCATCTTTACATATCTGGATCCTTCAAACTAGACAAAGGGAAAATACGGGCTTCAAGCCTCAGTTAGAAATATGGAATGGTGCCATGCTGACAACTGGTGGTCCCTGACCTGTATCTTCTGAGATTAGAACACAGTGTGGTGGATGACCAATTCATGCGTTGAACAAAAGAAGACCTCCTACAGGGCAGTGTAGCTGTTCGTTACAGGTATGGCACTGAGGGCTAAGTACCATAAGGACTACAAGAAGAAAAGAAAAACAAGTAACACATGTAGCATATACGATAAGGAGGCACCACAGTGCAGAGCACAAGCTCTGGAACCACACAGGCTTGGATCGAATCCCGGCTAAGCCACTACCATCTATATACCCTGAAGGACAGGCCAAGGTTTAAATGTTCTTTTACCAAATTTCAAAAAAGAAGTGAAGAAAGAACCTATCTGCCAGGAAGGGACATCGTGGGCTGCAGCATCCAGTCGGATCAGGGCTCTGCATCTCCTGCTCAGAAACCTTGGCCACCTGGCTCATGGTGATGCTGGCAGCTGAGCAGCCCTGGAGAAGGCGATCCTGTCTCCAGGACTCGCAGAGGAGCTGGGGAGGTCTCCGGACGAGGTGGCCCACACCCTGGTAAGCTCTGGCTGCCTCCTGCCCTCAGGTCTGAGCAGGCTCTGGCCTCTGGGCCCCGTGGTGGGGAAGGCCTGGCCGATACATACGCAGGGCGGAGGGGCCTGCAGAGCCAGTCCCCAGGCAGGGTGAGTTCTGGACGAGGCTTCCACAGTCCCCAACAGTCTCCGCATGGTGGCCCATCTGGTGCCAAACACCTGCCACCCACAGCCAGTAGTCCCAGCCACTAGAAAGTCCAGAAGGGGCCCCGCCCTTTGCCTTTGGGCCGGGGTTAAGCCAGCAGCTGGGCTTGCATGTGACCCCTGCCTCACCCCCTGCCCCGCCCGCTCTTTCTCTGTGACACCTACAATGGATATGTCATAAAGCCAGGCAGAGCCAGTGCTATAAATTCAGAGGAGTTAGAATCTAGGAAGAGGCTCTCCCACTTTCACTCTCTGCTCTCAGATCAGGCAGGCAGTACCTCTAATATGGAAGCTATGGACACCACACCTCCTTCACACGCTGTCCTCTTCCATTCTGCTCCTGTTTTCCCGAGCACCCCATTTACGGCCCTGGCGGGCATCGGTGCTTCAGCAGGAAGCACGTCAGAACCCGAACCTATGGACACCACACCTCCTTCACACGCTGTCATCTTCCATTCTGCTCCTGTTTTCCCCACCACCCCATTTACGGCCCTGGCGGGCATCGGTGCTTCAGTAGGAAGCACGTCAGCCCCTGAACCTATGGACACCACACCACCTTCACACGCTGTCATCTTCCATTCTGCTCCTGTTTCCCCAGCACCCCATTTACGGCTATGGCGGGCATCGGTTCTTCAGCAGGAAGCACGTCAGACCCCCAACCTATGGACACCACACCTCCTTCACACGCTGTCATCTTCCATTCTGCTCCTGTTTTCCCCACCACCCCATTTACGGCCCTGGCGGGCATCGGTGCTTCAGCAGGAAGCACGTCAGACCCCGAACCTATGGACACCACACCTCCTTCACACGCTGTCATCTTCCATTCTGCTCCTGTGTTCCCCACCACACCATTTACGGCCCTGGTGAGCATCGGTGCTTCAGCAGGAAGCATGTCAGACCCCGAGCCTATGGACACCACACCACCTTCACACACTGTCATCTTCCATTCTGCTCCTGTTTTCACCAGCACCCCATTTACGGCCCTGGCGGGCATCGGTGCTTCAGCAGGAAGCACGTCAGACCCCGAACCTATGGACACCACACCTCCTTCACACGCTGGCATCTTCTATTCTGCTCCTGTTTTCTCCAGCAACCCATTTACGCCTTTGGTGGGCATCGGTGCCTCAGCAGTCAGCACCTCAGACCCCGAACCTATGGACACCACACCTCCTTCCCACGCTGTCATCTTCCATCCTGCTCCTCTTTACCCCAGCACCCCATTTACGGCTTAGGCTGGCACTGGTGCTTCACCAGGCAGCACCTCTAACACCAAAGCTATGGACACCACACCTCCTTCCCAAGCTGTCATTTTCCAGTCTGCCCTGTCTCCAATAGAACCACTACCCATTTCACACTGCTGTTCCAAGTTCTGGGAACACACCACCCAGTGATAGCAATGCCTCAGCCCATGCCTCGACTCATTTACCTGCGACGTGAGCCAACAGACAGACCAACCCTTCAAAGTTATGACAGAAAGTTGAGTAAGTTATACGCTTGGAATTTCATTTATTATTATTAACAAGCACAACTGTAGTGCTTAGACTATAACAAGTACTATTCTAAGGGCTTACCAAATATTAACTCACTTATTCCTCATAATGGCAACCCTAGAGGTAGGGAATATTCATAATGTTCACTTTTCTGGGGGAAACTGAGGCCCAGAGACGTTGAAGAGCTTGCCTAATGCCACACAGTAAGTAGGTGGCAAAACCCGGGATTAAAACCAGACCGTCTAGACTTTCATCACTTTGCTGTGTCACCATACTATAAGTTGTGGTTAGGGAAGGAACTAAATTGACAAGTCTCTGAACTAAAAGGAGAAGGGAGAAATGAGAAAATGAGTGATCCTAGAAACTAGAGTAGAGTTAGGCTCAGAAATTTCTGGTGATGAGACCTGGAAGAACAGGAACTTGGTTGGAATATTAACTTGGGGTAGTATCTGAATCCATGGAGAAATGGTTTTGTTTTCCGTAAAATTTAGAAAGGTCAGTTGGATGAAGATTAATGAAGACAAATGTAGAAAGGAAAAGAAAAAGGTGCCTTAAGGGAGACATAACCGCTTCCCTCTACGTACCCACAGGTGGGGTCCTGTGGGAAAGGATGGAGCTCTCTCTACCGGGTTGGTCACCAGGCTGAACAAGGAGAAACATGGCAACCATTGTACTGGTTTTGATGATCTCTCAAAACCAAGGCTTCAGTTTCCAAGAATGACCTACGGTAGCATAACTAGTGTGTGTCACACATGTCACTAAGTGTGTTTCCAGTCTCACATTTTAATTGGAGAACTACTGCCTATGAGGTAGGCATTAGTTCCCTATGGCTGCTGTAACAAATGACTACAAATGTGCTTGCTTCTAACAAAACACACTTATTTTCTTATGGTTCTGGAAGACAGAGGTCCAAAACCAGTTTCCCTGGGCTGAAACCAGAAGTCGACAGGGCCATCCATCCTTCTTCTAGAGGCTCTAAGCGAGAATCTGTTTGTTTCCTCGCCAGCATTCCTTCACTTCTGGCCACATCAATGCAACCCCAACTTCGTCATCACATTCTCTTTGGAGTACAAATTCCCTCTGCGTCTCTCTTATGAGAACACCAGTGGTTATATTTGGGCCCATCCAGGTAGTCCAGGAGAATCTTCCCATCTGAGAACCATTACTTTCATCCCACTGGCAAAGTGCCTTCTGCCATTTAAGGTGACATCCACAGGTTCTGGAGAGTAGAATGTGGACATTTGGGGGCAATGGTATTATTCAGTCTACTACAAGGTAGATACTATTATCTTTCTCAGATGTAGGAAATGACGTTTAGGGAAGTAGTTTGTCTCAGGTCTACAATTTCCAGAGTAGAGACTTAAATTCTGCCACTGACACTTTAGGACACACCCTAAACAACTTGAATCTGTGTCCTTAACTACTGCATAATCCTTGGTTAAGAGTCACACTTAGGTATCAAGACCCAATTGAATACAACACAAGTGCTGTCTCCTCTTTCACTATGTTTGCCTGGTGTAGTCATGAATCTTGCCCAGAGCAGAAGAGTTCAGAAAACTGTTATGCAGGTTTACGAAGAGAAAGCATTTACTGTTTGACGTGCCCGGAGTAACGGAAGGCTTTTTCAAATAAAATATGCCACCAAATAGTCAAGTGTCACAACAGAGGTAACCCCGTGGGAGTCACGAGGAGACTAAAATTATCTCCAATTGTGCAGGAGAGAAAAGTTTCACTGAAGGCAGGTGTAGTTCAGCCAAGCCCTACAGCACAGAAGTAGGAATGTGGGTATGTACGAATGGGAAACACTTTAATGTAGAATGGATGAGAAATATGCATTCGACCTATTCTAAAACAACTGGCTTATTAACTCAGTAAATCGATTTAGTCAGTCAAACTAGCTTTAGCTGATTACTTATCCAGGGAATAGCTGTTTAGAGTAATTTTTGTCATAGAACAGTAAATAAAATGGTTGAACTATAGCTTTAGGCTTGCTAAGTGAAATAGATTGCTCTAGATGATTTTCTAGTGACTTACTTGGTAGTACTCACGAAATTGGGGGTTAACAATTGCTTAAGAAAACAAAGAGAATTGATTTTAAATAAAGTACTTACTGTGTGAACTATCTGTTCAGTAGCTCATGATAAATGGATGTTTATAATCCCCACTGGACAACCAACTACTTTTTTGCAAATGGCAATGTGAATTGCTCTCGCATAAACTATAGCAATGACCACCTATCTAATTTGTTGTCCAAACCAGAAATCTTCTAACAATACTGGTGTCCTAATAAAAATAAGCACGATGGGAACACACACTGGGTGTCTCCCGTGTGCCTGTGCATGCATCTATATCTCACTGAAGCCCCATAACAGCCCCCAAGAGAGGGACTCTGAGTGTCCCCATGCTGCTTGTGGAGAGAAACAGGCACAGGAAGGTTCAATAGTCTATCTACCTAATATCACACAGAGGGTGGGAGAGCCCGTTTTTAAACCACCTGCCTCCAATTCCAGGTGCCAGGAGCCAGACTCAGCCTACAGCTCTCTTCTGCTCGCCTGGAGGTGAAACAAGGTGTCATGATTAGTCAAATCCCGGTCTTCACTCATCAAGGTAGCTTGAACACCTGCACGTCCTCCAAGTAGCATGTAGCATAAGCAATAAGATGTTTGCCCCGTGATCCTCCAGGAACTTGCAATCAGCTGGGCCTGGTTAGGCTGAGCTGGTTTAGAGTGGAGAGGACCACCGATCTTCCACCTGGGCAAGTGCCTTTTGACCTCCTGCCATCAGAGGGCCGAAAACTCCAGCCTGAGAATGTGCTGAGGCCTGTAGCCTAGTTATGCCAGCTCAGAACAATGATGAGCACACGTTTTTTCAATCACCTTTCTTCATGCTCCGCATGCCTCATACTGCCCTGCTTCTTTATTCTGTATCCCACAGATATCCAAAATCCCTTGCCTTTGGGGAGGCAGATTTGAGACCTATTGTCACATCACGTCCTCGCTTGGCTGCCCTGTGAATAAAGCTCCTCTTTACTGCAAACCTCAGCATTTCAGTGTTTTGGCTTGCTGCACCTCAGACAGAATGGTTGGGAGCAGTGGTACAGGACCCTTGCATGTGAGGGAAGCTGGTTCCTAGTAGTCACATTGCGGATGTTTTCTCCTCTCGGGGTGGGGGTGGGGCAGACATCCTGCTCTTCCGGAAAGGGAGGAACACAGGTGCCAAACCCTTGCCCTCAGCGTCACCGTCACCTAGGAGCTTGTTAGAAGCACAGAATCCAGGCCCCACCCAGAACTACTGAATACCAGCCTGCATTTAACAAGATCCCCAAGAGAGGCATACCCATATTAAAGTTGGAGAGGCACCAAGCTGTCATCGTCTTCTCCGCAGCTAATGAAAACGAAGCAAAGATTCATCCCGAGCCGACTCTGCCTCAGTCACCTGGATATCCCATGAGCTCATTTAATCCTCCCCAGAACCTGCAAATGAGACTGAGGGTCAGAGTGGTCTAGCACCCAAGGTTCCATAAGAGAACATGACCAAGGCCCCTGAGCACAGCATGGCACCACCGCAGCCCAAACCGTGGGCCTGGAGGGTAGACCAGGCTCCCCAAGCAGAGTTCACACCATTCGACAGATGCCCACAGCAGACCACAAGGCAATATGAGAAGTAACTTCTGATTGTGGAATCTCTGAACTTTGAGATTGAAAGAAAAAAATCTGTTTTCGGGGGATGGTTAAAACAGTTCTACCAAGGAGTAAAGAGAGGGCATCTCAAGGGTCCTTCTGGACTAAGAATTTAATGCCTACTTATTGAGAAATGCTCCGTGCATTTGCTCAGCCCTACGCCAAGATGAAGTTCTCTGTGCCCTAGAAGCTTAGGTTCTAAAAAGGCCACAGAAATGGGTGAGACCTAAAAAATGCCAGAACAATGCAACGGCCTTAATCAGACTGTCTTTGCTTTGCCTTGCTTACAAGTCACTGACTTTAAACTGAATATGGTGTCATGTCTTTATGTTTCTTGAAGCTTTTTTTTTTTCAAAAGATCATATAAAGATTTTCTTCCATGGTAAGACTTTTATATTGTATTTTTCTTAAACTGGACTGTGGCACATTTACCCTCCATCAGATGATTGCTTATAACTCACCTTGCTTTGTTAAGAATACCGCTAGAGGCTTCTATGTCCCTACTAAAGAAAATACATTTTCAGGCCCATTGAAACCAATGAAAATCCAAGATTTCAGAGCACAAGATAATGAAAATTCTCTCTATCCGCGTCTTTTACTGCTTTTAATCTGTTAACAGTCCCTAAGTGTGTCAGATGAAAGGTACTGTCGTGGGAATTGACATCATTAACAGCATTCCATACAGGTAAGTCTTGATTGTTCCAAGTTCTCAAAAAGTTGGACATATTTACTGCCTCTATGACATCTCTAGGGTGTGTGGAAGAAATAAAAAAGAGGCCTGTACAATGTATTTCTCCAAATATACACACAAATAGTTTGCACATACAAACAGGGAAACCTTATAAATAACGTATAGGGAGCAAAGGATTGTCGGTAACGGAACTACTCATTTCGAAAGACAACACTGTCACCAAGTGTCCCCTCACCAAAACTGACTGGGAATTTTTAGGGGCCACAAAACCAGAGATGGAGATTTATAGGCACATTCTTGCCAGAAAAGAGAGCCTAGGGCATAAACCACTCAACTTGTTGGCACGAATGCCAGGGCAACCCAAGCAAGTGGATATACAAGCCTACGTAACGCTTGGAAGTAGGAAGCTTTGGGGGACTACACCTGGGCTGGTACTGGCCTCCCTCCCCAAAGGGACAAGGAGAGCAGAAACCTGGGTGGAGTCAAGAGAGAGAACAAAGAAAGGCAAGACTGGGTATGGAGCAACGTGTGGATCCAGGAGCATGTGTCTCAGAACTGCCGGGGCTCTGCAGACCAGCTGCATCCCCATTCTCCTTGACCCTCATGGGTATAATGAACTCAGGATGGGCGCATCCCGGCTGCCAAGTCACTTCCACCTGTCCATGGAGTTGACAGTTACTTGCTCACAGTGAACCAACCTCTCTGGACCTAACAGCTACTGCAGGAGGCGGTAGTGGAGAACAAGGTGACGACAACGACCAGATGCGAAGGAGGAAGCGATGTTCAGCGGACCGACTGGGTGGACTGATGGTGTGGGGTTAAGTCTGCAGAGCTAAAGGGGCCAGATGTAGAAAAGGGAAGGGGAACCATGAGGATATGGTCAAACCCCATCGTATGGATATTTCATCCATATGTTGTATGCAAATCCCATTCAATTTGCTCTGAGTGAACAAGAGAGAACTAAATTATCCTTTAAACCATGTCAGTGACTTTATTTACCATCTCATTTGATGAGCTCATAGCCCAGGGTCAGAGGGAAATGGGAGCTGTGAGTCTGCCATCTCTCAGGAAGTCTCAGGCCTCAGAGGCCCCTCAGAGCCAAACTACCTCACCTTTTGCACTTTTCAAGCAACGTTATTCCTAAGTGCGAGTCACCCTCTTCATCAGGTTCTCCAAGAAACAGCAATCTCTCCCAATGAGAGAGGAAAAATGGGCTACTTTGGCTTGCTGAGGCACAATATGTAGTTCTCCAAAATAGTACCTGCCTGGGGATTTTTCAAGAAAATTAAGCATCAGTGGTGATTTGTTTGTCTTCACATAACGTATGACCCAGGTGTGCTGAGAAATAAGAAAAGGACGAACGAATCAAGGGCGGCTGATCCAAGGAGGCAAGGGGCAACTTCCACAGCCTACGTGGAAAGCTAGAGGGAGGGAACATCCAGCTGGTGGGAGCTGAAGACAGGGGCCAGTCCTCCTTGGGCTCGGGATGCCACCCCCTCTTCCTACATCTTCACGCTCTCCTTCTCTGTTGGCCCCTCCCAGCCATATTAAAGAGCCTCAAGGAACTGCTCTCCTCCATTCCATTCTCCTGTCCTCCTATCCACCCCTCCCTTCTTTCCCTTTGCCATCAATTTCTTGACTTGCCCCCCATTTCTCCCCTCCCATCCACACTGCGGTCTGGTTTCTGCCCCACTACTCTCGTGAAACTGATCTCCTTGAAGCCCCCAATGATTTCTCCGTTGACAAGTCCAGGGCACTACTTCTCAATCCTTATCTTTGTGACCGCCAAGCCAAGTCAGATCTTAAACAACGTCTCTGTCTTGAAAATCTCTTCCCTTGGCTTCCGCGCCACCTTTCCTTTTCTTTCCATGAGACCGATCACAACCAGTGCTGCAGATTCCATAGAATTAAGGAATGCTGTTGCCTACATGTGTGAATGAGCTCAAGTGAGTAAAGTACTGAAGTAGAGGACAGCTAAAGTGAAACGTCTTCATGAATGTCCACGTGGCTGAGCAGCAAGTTAACCTTTCCTACATGTGCTAAAGAAGAAGAGTTGGGTTTTATTTTATTTACTTTTCCCTGGACTGTGTTGAATGACTATCATCTACAAGTTCAGGCTACTTTTGGCTGAGGATTAATGCACTGGGAGAGCTGAGAGAAAACTGAACAATAGAGCTGTCTTTTTCTTGACCAGTTCACCTTAGTTTCCCAAACTCTAAGTCTTTCCCGAATTCTTTCTCCTTTTTATTGTAGTAAAAGGAACATAACACAACATCCACCATTTGGATCATTTTACAATTCACCGTACCATTCAGTGGAATTTACTACTGTCACAGTGTTGTGCAACTATCACCACTGCCTAGCTGCAAAACATTTTCATCAACCAAGAGGAAACCTACACCCATTTTAAGGAGTCATTCCCTATTTCCCTCTCTTCCAACCCCCTGGCAACCACTAATGTAGAATCTTTTCTGTGTGTATGGATTTGCCACTGCGGGACATTTCATATAAATGGAACCATACGATATGTAGCCTTTCATGCCTGACTCCTTTCACTTAGTTGCATCCATCATGTAGCATGTATCAGAAATCCACTCACTGTTATGGCTGAATCCTTCATACCCTTTGAATACAAAATTAAAAATACGTTGAGAGTGAAGCTCTGTTTTAACGGCACATCTATTAGGCCAATTCATTGAAAGAAGCTGAAGATGGAGATATTGTTGGGAAATGATAATCATTGAGAAGCCTCAGCCAATTGGATAACGAAAAGTTTGGGAAATGTTGCAAAAAATTATCTGCTTTACGTTAAAAGCCTATTAAACAAGGATGCAGGAGATTGTCTTTTTCTTGCAGGTAACTTAAATGAGGCAGAAAGAAATAACTGCCCTTTAAAACACATTTTGAAAGGATTCTATTTATTCTTAATACATGAATGGGAGTACGGGAAGTTCACATCCAATATGGACTCCCTGTCCAAACACTGTTTATCGTTCTAGCCACCACTATCGAATTATATTTCTTGAGAGTAAGGCAACTCAATTCCTGCATGTTACTTTCTAAAATTCATCCATCAAATCCATTAATACAGTATAAACAAGAGTTGTTCATGTTTAAGTGCACTTCAAATATCAGGTATAAAGAACCCCCAGTAAGAAAAAGAATCCTATATCTCTTGCCAGAATGTGGTCAGCTGTGGGTGCTCTGCTAGCTGAAAGACACATTCATTATTAAGGGGATAGAGGCTGTTTAAGTGGGATGAGAGCCAAAAAATTTTAACTACATATATGTGTGAAGAACAGTGCTAGGTTATCTCATATTCTATATCAGTCAAGGCTCACCATTTTACATACGTGAAAAGCAAAGTTAAAAGTGTATTAGTAGGGCTTCCCTGTTGGCGCGGTGGTTAAGGATCCACCTGCCAGTGCACGGGACACACGTTTGAGCCCTGATGCGGGAAGATCCCACATGCCACGGAGCAACTAAGACCATGTGCCACAACTACTGAGCCTGCGTGCTAGAGCCCGTGAACCACAGCTACTGAAGCCCACGCACCTAGACCCCGTGCTCAGCAACAACGAGAAGCCACCACAATGAGAAGCCCGCATACTGCAACAAAGAGTGGCCCCCGCTCACCGCAACTAGAGAAAGCCCGCGCACAGCAACGAAGAGCCTAGGCAGCCAAAGATAAATAAATAAATACGTCTATTTTTAAGAAAAGTGTTTTAGTAACTTACTAAAAGGCACGCAACCAGTAAACGTGAGCAAGAATTCAATCCCAAATCTGTCACACTGAAGTTTAAGCTAATACTTGAGATTAATAAACACAGCACTAAATTAAAAGTTCAGAGATATTTTTTATTTCATACTTTCACTAATGCTCTTTGGAGATAAATCATGTCATTTATATGGGCCTTAGTTTTCACAACTTTAATAGTTGGAAGCTTGACTAGATGATCTGTATGTAGTCTTCCAATTCTAAAATGTTCCACTAATTTGGATTGCTACAATAATTGCCCTTGCAATACATGCATGCTGCCACCAAGTAGCAGTAGAGACTACTAGTTCCTTTTTTACCCCTAGTGGGGGTGCATTTTGACAGCGGACTTATCCGTCAATAGTACAACCTGTTAGTATAACTATAAGATAACAAAATAATCTGGTATTCTTTCCTGTAAAAGAGAAGCTTTACATTGTGTCTGTGAATCGTACCAGAATCACCTGTAGGTTTTTAAATATAGAGGAAATCCTGAACCCATTGAATGAGACTCTTCAGAGACAGGACTTGGGCATCTGGAATTTTGGGTTCCCATCATTTGTATATTTTATTTCATTTCATTTTTGCCTATGTACAATATTTGTCACATCCTTTTGAATCTTTAAAACTTTCTTTTTGTTTTAAATTTTAGAATATTCCATAATCTTCACCTACTTTTCATAAGGTGTTATCTGTTATGTTTATTCGATCTTGTGCTTCTCCTGGTTAAGACTTCTTTCTTTCCTTTTTTTTTTTTTTGTATTTTTCGGGGCCCTGCCTCATGTCTTGCAGGATCGTAGTTCCCTGACCTGGGATTGGACCCCAGGGCCCCAGCAGTGAAAGCGTCATGTTCTAAATACTGGACCACCAGGGAAGTCCCAAGATTTCAGTTGTAAATGACTTCTTTCCCCACTCTAATTCATTCCTGGGATCAGTTTCATGTTTGGACGTTAAAGCAACCTTGCATTGCCAGAATAAAGCTACTTTGATTCTGATATATGATTGTTTTACATACCATGGATACAGTTTGTGCTTCTCTTTACACATTTTGCATGCATGTTCAAAGGAGAAACTGGCCTGTGATTCTATTCTCGTAATATTCTTTATCGATTTTTTTGTTGCTTTTTTAAGATTCTATACTTTATGTTTTATTTATTTATTTTTGGCTGCATTGGGTCTTCATTGCTGCATGCGAGCTTTCTCTAGTTTCGGCGAGCGGGGGTCTATTCTTTGTTGCGGTGAGTAGGCTTCTCATTGCAGCCTTCTGACCCCATGGGCTTCTGACCCCATTCGTCAGTGCTACTTCAGATCCTCACCCCTTCCCTTCTGACCCTGGGCGGTGAAATCCTCTTTCTGCGGCTGGCGTGCGGCAGAAAGTCAATGAGGCAAGAGTAGGTTTGGAGTATCCAAGGAGCAGAAAGGATGTCAGCGTGTGGAAAACAGAGCGAGCAAATTGGAGAGGAGAACGAAACAGTCAGAGAGGAAACAGAGGCCCAGATTTCTAGGTCTGTGGAGGCACTCTGAGGACTTTGCATTTTCTGTGAAGAAGCCACTGAAGAAATTTGAGTGACATGATCTGACTTATGTTTTAACAAGATCTCTCTGGATGCCACGCTGATTAGAGACTGTAGGAGAGCAAGGACAAGCCCCAGAAGACCAACAGTTGATTCAAAGAAATGATTACTCAAACATGGTCCCCCTCCTCAGTGAAGACGCAGAGCAGGAATTGGCAAATAATGGCCACGAATCAAATCAGGCTCTCAGCCTGGATCTGTGGGACTGTGAGCTAATAATGGTTCTCACGTTTAGAAAGCTTGTTGAAGAGGAAAGAGGAGGAGAAGCTACAGAAACTGTATATGGCCCACAAAGCCTAAGATATTTAAAATCCAGAAAATGCTTTCCAACACCTGACATAAAGCATGTGGCTGGTAGGAGGTCCTCAACCAAATTTGGAAGAGGAATACATGAGTCAGTTAGTTCCTGAAAACACTGTAAAGTGATAGGTGTCAAGAAACATTTACCCCTTCACCCTTAACCTTCACAAATGATGCCAGTTCCATTGAGCTATGGAAAAATACATTCTGGCTTTCCGAAAAATAACCCAGAGGACATTTTCTCACATAGGCAAGGTCATAAACAACTGTCAAGTGAAGTTGAAATAGCAACAAATCAAATAATAACAAAAAACATTTTTACTGATTTTTAAATCTTACAAAGCATTTTCATGTTCATTATCTAATTTAATCCTCCAATCAACGTCATGAGATAGTTATTATTTCCCCATTAGAAATGACCACATATGAAATCCTGAGTGATTGTTCAAGAAAAGCTGAAATCTTGAGTGTTACATCTATTAAGGCCATGGTTGGGTGTTTTCCCATGGGAACATTGGATGCTAAAATCCACAGGGATTTTCAGCTCAAGATGGCAGACTAGGAACTATATTTACTTTCTGTTCCTCCTGAAACCATATCTAAATAAAACTGTAGAAATACCAAAATTAATCAACCAATAAAAGCCAAGATATTCTGGAAGTCATCAACCACAGAAAGATTTCAACACATTTCGAGAAGGCAAGCAATGAAATGGAGGAGCCATGAATAAAATAATGAAGAAAAAAAGGCTGAGCCTAAGTAAGGTCTGCACAAAGTCACTCAGCTTTTGTGAGCTCTGGTTATAGTCAAGGGCAGAGGAAAGAAGAGGGGCTGAAAACAAGGAGACAAACGTCATTTTAGGAAAAACACTTCATTTAATGAGCTCCAGGGAACACTCAGCCTGCTGCCATACTAACTCATGAATTAGAATGGATTGTTGGTACGCAAGACAAGAAAACAGGGAAGAAACAAAAGAAACAAAAATCAAGACACTGTTTCTAACTGAACTCTTCTCAAATGAGATCGAGGAATTATGGTTCAATGCCACAGCTGTAAATCATTTCTGCTCTTGGAGAGGTTACAAAGGGCTTATAATATTTCCCTTGTTTTCAGACAGAATTTAGGTCTGAGCAAAAGCTTTTGTGTCCTCCAACCCCAAAATTTATTGGGGATGGAAGCCCAGATTTGCTGGGACATACCATAAAAAGAATCTCATGAGCAGAGGGTCAAACTGATTTTGGAATATATGAATTATGCCCAGTGTGAGTTTCAATAGGTTTATATATATATATACATTTTTACTGATCTATATGATTTTGGGTTCTGAAACTTCTACATGTCACATGCGTGATACATAACAGACAATTTCAGCCCCAGGAGGGAGAAAACACTCTAATGAAGCAAGCCAAAGAAACAAGTTTTAAGCAAGGTCAAGTGATGTGTAGACCAGGATTGTTCAATTCCTATCTGTCATGCTGAAGCTTCCAGCTCCTGAATAACAACACATGCTTCCCTTGTCCTAGACAGCCAAGAGTACGTCTCCTCTCTTGGGCATAAGAATCCCTAGAGTTACATATGGGTAGTAAAGAGTGGACCCAGCTGTCATACTCACAATGACCAAATTGTGTTGATCGTACTTTATACCAATACATCGCTCCACGCTGAAGTTGCAATAAATGATATATTTGCTTTCTAGACATATGAATGAGACACCTTACTGGATATACTCCAGGAAGGCCAGAGAAGCTGGCTTCTAATCCATACGGAACAAGTCACTGGTGAATTTCTTTCAGGATAACCCATGATTTATCTAGAATATCATCTTTACATATCTGGATCCTTCAAACTAGACAAAGGGAAAATACGGGCTTCAAGCCTCAGTTAGAAATATGGAATGGTGCCATGCTGACAACTGGTGGTCCCTGACCTGTATCTTCTGAGATTAGAACACAGTGTGGTGGATGACCAATTCATGCGTTGAACAAAAGAAGACCTCCTACAGGGCAGTGTAGCTGTTCGTTACAGGTATGGCACTGAGGGCTAAGTACCATAAGGACTACAAGAAGAAAAGAAAAACAAGTAACACATGAAGCATATACGATAAGGAGGCACCACAGTGCAGAGCACAAGCTCTGGAATCACACAGGCTTGGATCGAATCCCGGCTAAGCCACTACCATCTATATACCCTGAAGGACAGGCCAAGGTTTAAATGTTCTTTTACCAAATTTCAAAAAAGAAGTGAAGAAAGAACCTATCTGCCAGGAAGGGACATCGTGGGCTGCAGCATCCAGTCGGATCAGGGCTCTGCATCTCCTGCTCAGAAACCTTGGCCACCTGGCTCATGGTGATGCTGGCAGCTGAGCAGCCCTGGAGAAGGCGATCCTGTCTCCAGGACTCGCAGAGGAGCTGGGGAGGTCTCCGGACGAGGTGGCCCACACCCTGGTAAGCTCTGGCCGCCTCCTGCCCTCAGGTCTGAGCAGGCTCTGGCCTCTGGGCCCCGTGGTGGGGAAGGCCTGGCCGATACATACGCAGGGCTGAGGGGCCTGCAGAGCCAGTCCCCAGGCAGGGTGAGCTCTGGAGGAGGCTTCCACAGTCCCCAACAGTCTCCGCATGGTGGCCCATCTGGTGCCAAACACCTGCCACCCACAGCCAGTAGTCCCAGCCACTAGAAAGTCCAGAAGGGGCCCCGCCCTTTGCCTTTGGGCCGGGGTAAAGCCAGCAGCTGGGCTTGCATGTGACCCCTGCCTCACCCCCTGCCCCGCCCGCTCTTTCTCTGTGACACCTACAATGGATATGTCATAAAGCCAGGCAGAGCCAGTGCTATAAATTCAGAGGAGTTAGAATCTAGGAAGAGGCTCTCCCACTTTCACTCTCTGCTCTCAGATCAGGCAGGCAGTACCTCTAATATGGAAGCTATGGACACCACACCTCCTTCACACGCTGTCATCTTCTATTCTGCTCCTGTTTTCCCCAGCACCCCATTTACGGCCCTGGCGGGCATCGGTGCTTCAGCAGGAAGCACGTCAGACCCCGAACCTGTGGACACCACACCTCCTTCCCACGCTGTCATCTTCCATCCTGCTCCTCTTTACCCCAGCACCCCATTTACGGCTTAGGCCGGCACTGGTGCTTCACCAGGCAGCACTTCTAACACCAAAGCTATGGACACCACACCTCCTTCCCAGGCTGTCATTTTCCAGTCTGCCCTGTCTCCAATAGAACCACTACCCATTTCACACCGCTGTTCCAAGTTCTGGGAACACACCACCCAGTGATAGCAATGCCTCAGCCCATGCCTCGACTCATTTACCTGCAACGTGAGCCAACAGATAGACCAACACTTCAAAGTTATGACAGAAAGTTGAGTAAGTTATACGCTTGGAATTTCATTTATTATTATTAACAAGCACAACTGTAGTGCTTAGACTATAACAAGTACTATTCTAAGGGCTTACCAAATATTAACTCACTTATTCCTCATAATGGCAACCCTAGAGGTAGGGAATATTCATAATGTTCACTTTTGTGGGGGAAACTGAGGCCCAGAGACGTTGAAGAGCTTGCCTAATGCCACACAGTAAGTAGGTGGCAAAACCCGGGATTAAAACCAGACCGTCTAGACTTTCATCACTTTGCTGTGTCACCGTACTATAAGTTGTGGTTAGGGAAGGAACTAAATTGACAAGACTCTGAACTAAAAGGAGAAGGGAGAAATGAGAAAATGAGTGATCCTAGAAACTAGAGTAGAGTTAGGCTCAGAAATTTCTGGTGATGAGACCCGGAAGAACGAGAACTTGGTTGGAATATTAACTTGGGGTAGTATCTGAATCCATGGAGAAATGGTTTTGTTTTCTGTAAAATTTAGAAAGGTCAGTTGGATGAAGATTAATGAAGACAAAAGTAGAAAGGAAAAGAAAAAGGTGCCTTAAGGGAGACATAACCGCTTCCCTCTACGTACCCACAGGTGGAGTCCTGTGGGAAAGGATGGAGCTCTCTCTACCGGGTTGGTCACCAGGCTGAACAAGGAGAAACATGGCAACCATTGTACTGGTTTTGATGATCTCTCAAAACCAAGGCTTCAGTTTCCAAAATGACCTACGGTAGCATAACTAGTGTGTGTCACACATGCCACTAAGTGTGTTTCCAGTCACACATTTTAATTGGAGAACTACTTCCTATGAGGTAGGCATTAGTTCCCTATGGCTGCTGTAACAAATGACTACAAATGTGCTTGCTTCTAACAAAACACACTTATTTTCTTATGGTTCTGGAAGACAGAGGTCCAAAACCAGTTTCCCTGGGCTGAAACCAGAAGTCGACAGGGCCATCCATCCTCCTTCTAGAGGCTCTAAGCGAGAATCTGTTTGTTTCCTCGTCAGCATTCCTTCACTTCGGCCACATCAATGCAACCCCAACTTCGTCATCACATTCTCTTTGGAGTACAAATTCCCTCTGCCTCTCTCTTACGAGAACACCAGTGGTTATATTTGGGCCCATCCAGGTAGTCCAGGAGAATCTTCCCATCTGAGAACCATTACTTTCATCCCACTGGCAAAGTGCCTTCTGCCATTTAAGGTGACATCCACAGGTTCTGGAGAGTAGAATGTGGACATTTGGGGGCAATGGTATTATTCAGTCTACTACAAGGTAGATACTATTATCTTTCTCAGATGTAGGAAATGACGTTTAGGGAAGTAGTTTGTCTCAGGTCTACAATTTCCAGAGTAGAGACTTAAATTCTGCCACTGACACTTTAGGACACATCCTAAACAACTTGAATCTGTGTCCTTAACTACTGCATAATCCTTGGTTAAGAGTCACACTTAGGTATCAAGACCCAATTGAATACAACACAAGTACTGTCTCCTCTTTCACTATGTTTGCCTGGTGTACTGATGAA
The DNA here is from genome assembly GCF_964374135.1 of Grampus griseus. Taxonomy (NCBI): domain Eukaryota; kingdom Metazoa; phylum Chordata; class Mammalia; order Artiodactyla; family Delphinidae; genus Grampus; species Grampus griseus. The sequence continues at coordinate 359,670 of NW_028133371.1, forward strand.
TCTTGCCCAGAGCAGGAGAGTTCAGAAAATTGTTATGCAGGTTTACGAAGAGAAAGCATTTACTGTTTGATGTGCCCGGAGTAACGGAAGGCTTTTTCAAATAAAATATGCCACCAAATAGTCAAGTGTCACAACAGAGGTAACCCCGTGGGAGTCACGAGGAGACTAAAATTATCTCCAATTGTGCAGGAGAGAAAAGTTTCACTGAAGGCAGGTGTAGTTCAGCCAAGCCCTACAGCACAGAAGTAGGAATGTGGGTATGTACGAATGGGAAACACTTTAATGCAGAATGGATGAGAAATATGCATTCGACCTATTCTAAAACAACTGGCTTATTAACTCAGTAAATCGATTTAGTCAGTCAAACTAGCTTTAGCTGATTACTTATCCAGGGAATAGCTGTTTAGAGTAATTTTTGTCATAGAACAGTAAATAAAATGGTTGAACTATAGCTTTAGGCTTGCTAAGTGAAATAGATTGCTCTAGATGATTTTCAAGTGACTTACTTGGTAGTACTCACGAAATTGGGGGTTAACAATTGCTTAAGAAAACAAAGAGAATTGATTTTAAATAAAGTACTTACTGTGTGAACTATCTGTTCAGTAGCTCATGTTAAATGGATGTTTATAATCCCCATTGGACAACCAACTACTTTTTTGCAAATGGCAATGTGAATTGCTCTCGCATAAACTATAGCAATGACCACCTATCTAATTTGTTGTCCAAACCAGAAATCTTCTAACAATACTGGTGTCCTAATAAAAATAAGCACGAAGGGAACACACACTGGGTGTCTCCCGTGTGCCTGTGCATGCATCTATATCTCACTGAAGCCCCATAACAGCCCCCAAGAGAGGGACTCTGAGTGTCCCCATGCTGCTTGTGGAGAAACAGGCACAGGAAGGTTCAATAGTCTATCTACCTAATATCACACAGAGGGTGGGAGAGCCCGTTTTTAAACCACCTGCCTCCAATTCCAGGTGCCAGGAGCCAGACTCAGCCTACAGCTCTCTTCTGCTCGCCTGGAGGTGAAACAAGGTGTCATGATTAGTCAAATCCCGGTCTTCACTCATCAAGGTAGCTTGAACACCTGCACGTCCTCCAAGTAGCATGTAGCATAAGCAATAAGATGTTTGCCCCGTGATCGTCCAGGAACTTGCAATCAGCTGTGCCTGGTTAGGCTGAGCTGGTTTAGAGTGGAGAGGACCACCGATCTTCCACCTGGGCAAGTGCCTTTTGACCTCCTGCCATCAGAGGGCCAAAACTCCAGCCTGAGAATGTGCTGAGGCCTGTAGCCTAGTTATGCCAGCTCAGAACCATGATGAGCACACGTTTTTCCAATCACCTTTCCTCATGCTCCCCATGCCTCATACTGCCCTGCTTCTTTATTCTTTATCCCACAGATACCCAAAGCCCCTTGCCTTTGGGGAGGCGGATTTGAGACCTATTGTCACGTCACGTCCTCGCTTGGCTGCCCTGTGAATAAAGCTCCTCTTTGCTGCAAACCTCAGCATTTCAGTGTTTTGGCTTGCTGCGCCTGAGACAGAATGGTTGGGAGCAGTGGTACAGGACCCTTGCATGTGAGGGAAGCTGGTTCCTAGTAGTCACATTGCGGATGTTTTCTCCTCTCGGGGTGGGGGTGGGGCAGACATCCTGCTCTTCCGGAAAGGGAGAAACACAGGTGCCAAACCCTTGCCCTCAGCGTCACCGTCACCTAGGAGGTTGTTAGAAGCACAGAATCCAGGCCCCACCCAGAAGTACTGAATACCAGCCTGCATTTAACAAGATCCCCAAGAGAGGCATACCCATATTAAAGTTGGAGAGGCACCAAGCTGTCATCGTCTTCTCCGCAGCTAATGAAAACGAAGCAAAGATTCATCCCGAGCCGACTCTGCCTCAGTCACCTGGATATCCCATGAGCTCATTTAATCCTCCCCAGAACCTGCAAATGAGACTGAGGGTCAGAGTGGTCTAGCACCCAAGGTTCCATAAGAGAACATGACCAAGGCTCACTGGAGCCAAGACTTCCAAAAAAGAAGGCCCCTGAGCACAGCATGGCACCACCACAGCCCAAACCGTGGGTCTGGAGGGTAGACCAGGCTCCCCACGCAGAGTTCACACCATTCGACAGATGCCCACAGCAGACCACAAGGCAATATGAGAAGTAACTTCTGATTGTGGAATCTCTGAACTTTGAGATTGAAAGAAAAAAATCTGTTTTCGGGGGATGGTTAAAACAGTTCTACCAAGGAGTAAAGAGAGGGCATCTCAAGGGTCCTTCTGGACTAAGAATTTAATGCCTACTTATTGAGAAATGCTCCGTGCATTTGCTCAGCCCTACGCCAAGATGAAGTTCTCTGTGCCCTAGAAGCTTAGGTTCTAAAAAGGCCACAGAAATGGGTGAGACCTAAAACATGCCAGAACAATGCAACGGCCTTAATCAGACTGTCTTTGCTTTGCCTTGCTTACAAGTCACTGACTTTAAACTGAATATGGTGTCATGTCTTTATGTTTCTTGAAGCTTTTTTTTTTCAAAAGATCATATAAAGATTTTCTTCCATGGTAAGACTTTTATATTGTATTTTTCTTAAACTGGACTGTGGCACATTTACCCTCCATCAGATGATTGCTTATAACTCACCTTGCTTTGTTAAGAATACCGCTAGAGGCTTCTATGTCCCTACTGAAGAAAATACATTTTCAGGCCCATTGAAACCAATGAAAATCCAAGATTTCAGAGCACAAGATAATGAAAATTCTCTCTATCCGCGTCTTTTACTGCTTTTAATCTGTTAACAGTCCCTAAGTGTGTCAGATGAAAGGTACTGTCGCGGGAATTGACATCATTAACAGCATTCCATACAGGTAAGTCTTGATTGTTCCAATTTCTCAAAAAGTTGGACATATTTACTGCCTCTATGACATCTCTAGGGTGTGTGGAAGAAATAAAAAAGAGGCCTGTACAATGTATTTCTCCAAATATACACACAAATAGTTTGCACATACAAACAGGGAAACCTTATAAATAACGTATGGGGAGCAAAGGATTGTCGGTAACGGAACTACTCATTTCGAAAGACAACACTGTCACCAAGTGTCCCCTCACCAAAACTGACTGGGAATTTTTAGGGGCCACCAAACCAGAGATGGAGATTTTTAGGCACATTCTTGCCAGAAAAGAGAGCCTAGGGCATAAACCACTCAACTTGTTGGCACGAATGCCAGGGCAACCCAAGCAAGTGGATATACAAGCCTACGTAACGCTTGGAAGTAGGAAGCTTTGGGGGACTACACCTGGGCTGGTACTGGCCTCCCTCCCCAAAGGGACAAGGAGAGCAGAAACCTGGATGGAGTCAAGAGAGAGAACAAAGAAAGGCAAGGCTGGGTATGGAGCAACGTGTGGATCCAGGAGCATGTGTCTCAGAACTGCCGGGGCTCTGCAGACCAGCTGCATCCCCATTCTCCTTGACTCTCATGGGTATAATGAACTCAGGATGGGCGCATCCCGGCTGCCAAGTCACTTCCACCTGTCCATGGAGTTGACAGTTACTTGCTCACAGTGAACCAACCTCTCTGGACCTAACAGCTACTGCAGGAGGCGGTAGTGGAGAACAAGGTGACGACAACGACCAGATGCGAAGGAGGAAGCGATGTTCAGCGGACCGACTGGGTGGACTGATGGTGTGGGGTTAAGTCTGCAGAGCTAAACGGGCCAGATGTAGAAAAGGGAAGGGGAACCATGAGGATATGGTCAAGCCCCATCGTATGGATATTTCATCCATATGTTGTATGCAAATCCCATTCAATTTGCTCTGAGTGAACAAGAGAGAACTAAATTATCCTTTAAACCATGTCAGTGACTTTATTTACCATCTCATTTGAGGAGCTCATAGCCCAGGGGCAGAGGGAAATGGGAGCTGTGAGTCTGCCATCTCTCAGGAAGTCTCAGGCCTCAGAGGCCCCTCAGAGCCAAACTACCTCACCTTTTGCACTTTTCAAGCAACGTTATTCCTAAGTGCGAGTCACCCTCTTCATCAGGTTCTCCAAGAAACAGCAATCTCTCCCAATGAGAGAGGAAAATTGGGCTCCTTTGGCTTGCTGAGGCACAATATGTAGTTCTCCAAAATGGTACCTGCCTGGGGATTTTTCAAGAAAATTAAGCATCAGTGGTGATTTGTTTGTCTTCACATAACGTATGACCCAGGTGTGCTGAGAAATAAGAAAAGGACGAACGAATCAAGGGCGGCTGATCCAAGGAGGCAAGGGGCAACTTCCACAGCCTACGTGGAAAGCTAGAGGGAGGGAACATCCAGCTGGTGGGAGCTGAAGACAGGGGCCAGTCCTCCTTGGGCTCGGGATGCCACCCCCTCTTCCTACATCTTCACGCTCTCCTTCTCTGTTGGCCCCTCCCAGCCATATTAAAGAGCCACAAGGAACTGCTCTCCTCCATTCCATTCTCCTGTCCTCCTATCCACCCCTCCCTTCTTTCCCTTTGCCATCAATTTCTTGACTTGCCCCCCATTTCTCCCCTCCCATCCACACTGCGGTCTGGTTTCTGCCCCCCTACTCTCGTGAAACTGATCTCCTTGAAGCCCCCAATGATTTCTCCATTGACAAGTCCAGGGCACTACTTCTCAATCCTTATCTTTGTGACCGCCAAGCCGAGTCAGATCTTAAACAACGTCTCTGTCTTGAAAATCTCTTCCCTTGGCTTCCGCGCTACCTTTCCTTTTCTTTCCATGAGACCGATCACAACCAGTGCTGCAGATTCTATCGAATTAAGGAATGCTGTTGCCTACATGTGTGAATGAGCTCAAGTGAGTAAAGTACTGAAGTAGAGGACAGCTAAAGTGAAACGTCTTCATGAATGTCCACGTGGCTGAGCAGCAAGTTAACCTTTCCTACATGTGCTAAAGAAGAAGAGTTGGGTTTTATTTTATTTACTTTTCCCTGGACTGTGTTGAATGACTATCATCTACAAGTTCAGGCTACTTTTGGCTGAGGATTAATGCACTGGGAGAGCTGAGAGAAAACTGAACAATAGAGCTGTCTTTTTCTTGACCAGTTCACCTTAGTTTCCCAAACTCTAAGTCTTTCCCGAATTCTTTCTCCTTTTTATTGTAGTAAAATGAACATAACACAAAATCCACCATTTGGATCATTTTACAATTCACCGTACCATTCAGTGGAATTTACTACTGTCACAATGTTGTGCAACTATCACCACTGCCTAGTTGCAAAACGTTTTCATCAACCAAGAGGAAACCTACACCCATTTTAAGGAGTCATTCCCTATTTCCCTCTTCCAACCCCCTGGCAACCACTAATGTAGAATCTTTTCTGTGTGTATGGATTTGCCACTGCTGGACATTTCATATAAATGGAACCATACGATATGTAGCCTTTCATGCCTGACTCCTTTCACTTAGTTGCATCCATCATGTAGCATGTATCAGAAATCCACTCACTGTTATGGCTGAATCCTTCATACCCTTTGAATACAAAATTAAAACTACGTTGAGAGTGAAGCTCTGTTTTAACGGCACATCTATTAGGCCAATTCATTGAAAGAAGCTGAAGATGGAGATATTGTTGGGAAATGATAATCATTGAGAAGCCTCAGCCAATTGGACAACGAAAAGTTTGGGAAATGTTGCAAAAAATTATCTGCTTTATGTTAAAAGCCTATTAAACAAGGATGCAGGAGATTGTCTTTTTCTTGCAGGTAACTTAAATGAGGCAGAAAGAAATAACTGCCCTTTAAAACACATTTTGAAAGGATTCTATTTATTCTTAATACATGAATGGGAGTACAGGAAGTTCACATCCAATATGGACTCCCTGTCCAAACACTGTTTATTGTTCTAGCCACCACTATCGAATTATATTTCTTGAGAGTAAGGCAGCTCAATTCCTGCATATTACTTTCTAAAATTCATCCATCAAATCCATTAATACAGTATAAACAAGAGTTGTTTATGTTTAAGTGCACTTCAAATATCAGGCATAAAGAACCCCCAGTAAGAAAAAGAATCCTATATCTCTTGCCAGAATGTGGTCAGCTGTGGGGTGCTCTGCTAGCTGAAAGACACATTCATTATTAAGGGGATAGAGGCTGTTTAAGTGGGATGAGAGCGAAAAAATTTTAACTACATATGTGTGTGAGGAACAGTGCTAGGTTATCTCATATTCTATATCAGTCAAGGCTCACCATTTTACATACGTGTAAAGCAAAGTTAAAAGTGTATTAGTAGGGCTTCCCTGTTGGTGCGGTGGTTAAGGATCCACCTGCCAGTGCACGGGACACACGTTTGAGCCCTGATGCGGGAAGATCCCACATGCCACGGAGCAACTAAGACCATGTGCCACAACTACTGAGCCTGCGTGCTAGAGCCCGTGAACCACAGTTACTGAAGCCCATGCACCTAGACCCCATGCTCAGCAACAACGAGAAGCCACCACAATGAGAAGCCCGCGTACTGCAACAAAGAGTGGCCCCCGCTCACCGCAACTAGAGAAAGCCCGCGCACAGCAACGAAGAGCCTAGGCAGCCAAAGATAAATAAATAAATACGTCTATTTTTAAGAAAAGTGTTTTAGTAACTTACTAAAAGGCACGCAACCAGTAAACGTGAGCAAGAATTCAATCTCAAATCTGTCACACTGAAGTTTAAGCTAATACTTGAGATTAATAAAAACAGCACTAAATTAAAAGTTCAGAGATATTTTTTATTTCATACTTTCACTAATGCTCTTTGGAGATAAATCATGTCATTTATATGGGCCTTAGTTTTCACAACTTTAATAGTTGGAAGCTTGACTAGATGATCTGTATGTAGTCTTCCAATTCTAAAATGTTCCACTAATTTGGATTGCTACAATAATTGCCCTTGCAATACATGCATGCTGCCACCAAGTAGCAGTAGAGACTACTAGTTCCTTTTTTACCCCTAGTGGGGGTGCATTTTGACAGCGGACTTATCCATCAATAGTACAACCTGTTAGTATAACTATAAGATAACAAAATAATCTGGTATTCTTTCCTGTAAAAGAGAAGCTTTACATTGTGTCTGTGAATCGTACCAGAATCACCTGTAGGTTTTTAAATATAGAGGAAATCCTGAACCCATTGAATGAGACTCTTCAGAGACAGGACTTGGGCATCTGGAATTTTGGGTTCCCATCATTTGTATATGTTATTTCATTTCCTTTTTGCCTATGTACAATATTTGTCACATTCTTTTGAATCTTTAAAACTTTCTTTTTGTTTTAAATTTTAGAATATTCCATAATCTTCACCTACTTTTCATAAGGTGTTATCTGTTATGTTTATTCGATCTTGTGCTTCTCCTGGTTAAGACTTCTTTCTTTCCTTTTTTTTTTTTTTCGGGGGGGCCCTGCCTCATGTCTTGCAGGATCTTAGTTCCCTGACCTGGGATTGGACCCCAGGGCCCCAGCAGTGAAAGCGTCATGTTCTAAACACTGGACAACCAGGGAAGTCCCAAGATTTCAGTTGTAAATGAATTCTTTCCCCGCTCTAATTCATTCCTGGGATCAGTTTCATGTTTGGACATTAAAGCAACCTTGCATTGCCAGAATAAAGCTACTTTGATTCTGATATATGATTGTTTTACATACCATGGATACAGTTTGTGCTTCTCTTTACACATTTTGCATGCATGTTCAAAGGAGAAACTGGCCTGTGATTCTATTCTCGTAATATTCTTTATCGATTTTTTGTTGCTTTTTTAAGATTCTATACTTTATGTTTTATTTATTTATTTTTGGCTGCATTGGGTCTTCATTGCTGCATGCGAGCTTTCTCTAGTTTCAGCGAGCGGGGGTCTATTCTTTGTTGCGGTGAGTAGGCTTCTCATTGCAGCCTTCTGACCCCATGGGCTTCTGACCCCATTCGTCAGTGCTACTTCAGGTCCTCACCCCTTCCCTTCTGACCCTGGGTGGTGAAATCCTCTTTCTGCAGCTGGCGTGCGGCAGAAAGTCAATGAGGCAAGAGTAGGTCTGGAGTATCCAAGGAGCAGAAAGGATATCAGCGTGTGGAAAACAGAGCGAGCAAATTGGAGAGGAGAACGAAACAGTCAGAGAGGAAACAGAGGCCCAGATTTCTAGGTCTGTGGAGGCACTCTGAGGACTTTGCATTTTCTGTGAAGAAGCCACTGAAGAAATTTGAGTGACATGATCTGACTTATGTTTTAACAAGATCTCTCTGGATGCCACGCTGATTAGAGACTGTAGGAGAGCAAGGACAAACCCCAGAAGACCAACAGTTGATTCAAAGAAATGATTACTCAAACATGGTCCCCCTCCTCAGTGAAGACGCAGAGCAGGAATTGGCAAATAATGGCCATGAATCAAATCAGGCTCTCAGCCTGGATCTGTGGGACTGTGAGCTAATAATGGTTCTCACGTTTAGAAAGCTTGTTGAAGAGGAAAGAGGAGGAGAAGCTACAGAAACTGTATATGGCCCACAAAGCCTAAGATATTTAAAATCCAGAAAATGCTTTCCAACACCTGACGTAAAGCATGAGGCTGGTAGGAGGTCCTCAACCAAATTTGGAAGAGGAATACATGAGTCAGTTAGTTCCTGAAAACACTGTAAAGTGATAGGTGTCAAGAAACATTTACCCCTTCACACTTAACCTTCACAAATGATGCCAGTTCCATTGAGGTATTGAAAAATACATTCTGGCTTTCAGAAAAATAACCCAGAGCACATTTTCTCACATAGGCAAGGTCATAAACAACTGTCAAGTGAAGTTGAAATAGCAACAAATCAAATAATAACAAAAAACATTTTTACTGATTTTTAAATCTTACAAAGCATTTTCATGTTCATTATCTAATTTAATCCTCCAATCAACGTCATGAGATAGTTATTATATCCCAATTAGAAATGACCACATATGAAATCCTGAGTGATTGCTCAAGAAAAGCTGAAATCTTGAGTGTTACATCTATTAAGGCCATGGTTGGGTGTTTTCCCATGGGAACATTGGATGCTAAAATCCACAGGGATTTTCAGCTCAAGATGGCAGACTAGGAACTATATTTACTTTCTGTTCCTCCTGAAACCATATCTAAATAAAACTGTAGAAATACCAAAATTAATCAACCAATAAAAGCCAAGATATTCTGGAAGTCATCAACCACAGAAAGATTTCAACACATTTCGAGAAGGCAAGCAATGAAATGGAGGAGCCATGAATAAAATAATGAAGAAAAAAAGGCTGAGCCTAAGTAAGGTCTGCACAAAGTCACTCAGCTTTTGCTGAGCTCTGGTTATAGTCAAGGGCAGAGGAAAGAAGAGGGGCTGAAAACAAGGAGACAAACGTCATTTTAGGAAAAACACTTCATTTAATGAGCTCCAGGGAACACTCAGCCTGCTGCCATGCTAACTCATGAATTACAATGGATTGTTGGTAAGCAAGACAAGAAAACAGGGAAGAAACAAAAGAAACAAAAATCAAGACACTGTTTCTAACTGAACTCTTCTCAAATGAGATCGAGGAATTATGGTTCAATGCCACAGCTGTAAATCATTTCTGCTCTTGGAGAGGTTACAAAGGGCTTATAATATTTCCCTTGTTTTCAGACAGAATTTAGGTCTGAGCAAAAGCTTTTGTGTCCTCCAACCCCAAAATTTATTGGGGATGGAAGCCCAGATTTGCTGGGACATACCATAAAAAGAATCTCATGAGCAGAGGGTCAAACTGATTTTGGAATATATGAATTATGCCCAGTGTGAGTTTCAATAGGTTTATATATATATATACATTTTTACTGATCTATATGATTTTGGGTTCTGAAACTTCTACATGTCACATGCGTGATACATAACAGACAATGTCAGCCCCAGCAAGCCAAAGAAACAAATTTTAAGCAAGGTCAAGTGATGTGTAGACCAGGATTGTTCAATTCCTACCTGTCATGCTGAAGCTTCCAGCTCCTGAATAACAACACATGCTTCCCTTGTCCTAGACAGCCAAGAGTACGTCTCCTCTCTTGGGCATAAGAATCCCTAGAGTTACATATGGGTAGTAAAGAGTGGACCCAGCTGTCATACTCACAATGACCAAATTGTGTTGATCGTACTTTATACCAATACATCGCTCCACGCTGAAGTTGCAATAAATGATATATTTGCTTTCTAGACATATGAATGAGACGCCTTCCTGGATATACTCCAGGAAGGCCAGAGAAGCTGGCTTCTAATCCATACGGAACAAGTCACTGGTGAATTTCTTTCAGGATAACCCATGATTTATCTAGAATATCATCTTTACATATCTGGATCCTTCAAACTAGACAAAGGGAAAATACGGGCTTCAAGCCTCAGTTAGAAATATGGAATGGTGCCATGCTGACAACTGGTGGTCCCTGACCTGTATCTTCTGAGATTAGAACACAGTGTGGTGGATGACCAATTCATGCGTTGAACAAAAGAAGACCTCCTACAGGGCAGTGTAGCTGTTCGTTACAGGTATGGCACTTAGGGCTAAGTACCATAAGGACTACAAGAAGAAAAGAAAAACAAGTAACACATGAAGCATATATGATAAGGAGGCACCACAGTGCAGAGCACAAGCTCTGGAATCACACAGGCTTGGATCGAATCCCGGCTAAGCCACTACCATCTATATACCCTGAAGGACAGGCCAAGGTTTAAATGTTCTTTTACCAAATTTCAAAAAAGAAGTGAAGAAAGAACCTATCTGCCAGGAAGGGACATCGTGGGCTGCAGCATCCAGTCGGATCAGGGCTCTGCATCTCCTGCTCAGAAACCTTGGCCACCTGGCTCATGGTGATGCTGGCAGCTGAGCAGCCCTGGAGAAGGCGATACTCTCTCCAGGACTCGCAGAGGAGCTGGGGAGGTCTCCGGACGAGGTGGCCCACACCCTGGTAAGCTCTGGCTGCCTCCTGCCCTCAGGTCTGAGCAGGCTCTGGCCTCTGGGCCCCGTGGTGGGGAAGGCCTGGCCGATACATACGCAGGGCTGAGGGGCCTGCAGAGCCAGTCCCCAGGCAGGGTGAGCTCTGGAGGAGGCTTCCACAGTCCCCAACAGTCTCCGCATGGTGGCCCATCTGGTGCCAAACACCTGCCACCCACAGCCAGTAGTCCCAGCCACTAGAAAGTCCAGAAGGGGCCCCGCCCTTTGCCTTTTGGCCGGGGTTCAGCCAGCAGCTGGGCTTCCATGTGACCCCTGCCTCACCCCCTGCCCCGGCCGCTCTTTCTCTGTGACACCTACAATGGATATGTCATAAAGCCAGGCAGAGCCAGTGCTATAAATTCAGAGGAGTTAGAATCTAGGAAGAGGCTCTCCCACTTTCACTCTCTGCTCTCAGATCAGGCAGGCAGTACCTCTAATATGGAAGCTATGGACACCACACCTCCTTCACACGCTGTCCTCTTCCATTCTGCTCCTGTTTTCCCGAGCACCCCATTTACGGCCCTGGCGGGCATCGGTGCTTCACCAGGAAGCACGTCAGACCCCGAACCTATGGACACCACACCTCCTTCACACGCTGTCATCTTCCATTCTGCTCCTGTTTTCCCCAGCACCCCATTTACGGCCGTGGCGGGCATCGGTGCTTCAGCAGGAAGCACGTCAGACCCCGAACCTATGGACACCACACCTCCTTCACACGCTGTCATCTTCCATTCTGCTCCTGTTTTCCCCAGCACCCCATTTACGACCCTGGCGGGCATCGGTGCTTCAGCAGGAAGCACGTCAGACCCCGAACCTATGGACACCACACCTCCTTCACACGCTGTCATCTTCCATTCTGCTCCTGTTTTCCCCAGCACCCCATTTACGACCCTGGCGGGCATCGGTGCTTCAGCAGGAAGCACGTCAGACCCCGAACCTATGGACACCACACCTCCTTCACACGCTGTCATCTTCCATTCTGCTCCTGTGTTCCCCACCACCCCATTTACAGCCCTGGTGAGCATCGGTGTTTCAGCAGGAAGCATGTCAGACCCCGAGCCTATGGACACCACACCACCTTCACACGCTGTCATCTTCCATTCCGATCATGTTTTCCCCAGCACCCCATTTACGGCCCTGGCGGGCATCGGTGCTTCAGCAGGAAGCACGTCAGACCCCGAACTTATGGACACCACACCTCCTTCACACGCTGTCATCTTCTATTCTGCTCCTGTTTTCTCCAGCAACCCATTTACGCCTTTGGTGGGCATCGGTGCCTCAGCAGTCAGCACCTCAGACCCCGAACCTATGGACACCACACCTCCTTCCCACGCTGTCATCTTCCATCCTGCTCCTCTTTACCCCAGCACCCCATTTACGGCTTAGGCCGGCACTGGTGCTTCACCAGGCAGCACCTCTAACACCAAAGCTATGGACACCACACCTCCTTCCCAGGCTGTCATTTTCCAGTCTGCCCTGTCTCCAATAGAACCACTACCCATTTCACACCGCTGTTCCAAGTTCTGGGAACACACCACCCAGTGATAGCAATGCCTCAGCCCATGCCTCGACTCATTTACCTGCGACGTGAGCCAACAGACAGACCAACACTTCAAAGTTATGACAGAAAATTGAGTAAGTTATACGCTTGGAATTTCATTTATTATTATTAACAAGCACAACTGTAGTGCTTAGACTATAACAAGTAATATTCTAAGGGCTTACCAAATATTAACTCACTTATTCCTCATAATGGCAACCCTAGAGGTAGGGAATATTCATAATGTTCACTTTTCTGGGGGAAACTGAGGCCCAGAGACCTTGAAGAGCTTGCCTAATGCCACACAGTAAGTAGGTGGCAAAACCCGGGATTAAAACCAGACCGTCTAGACTTTCATCACTTTGCTGTGTCACCATACTATAAGTTGTGGTTAGGGAAGGAACTAAATTGACAAGACTCTGAACTAAAAGGAGAAGGGATAAATGAGAAAATGAGTGATCCTAGAAACTAGAGTAGAGTTAGGCTCAGAAATTTCTGGTGATGAGACCCGGAAGAACGAGAACTTGGTTGGAATATTAACTTGGGGTAGTATCTGAATCCATGGAGAAATGGTTTTGTTTTCTGTAAAATTTAGAAAGGTCAGTTGGATGAAGATTAATGAAGACAAAAGTAGAAAGGAAAAGAAAAAGGTGCCTTAAGGGAGACATAACCGCTTCCCTCTACGTACCCACAGGTGGGGTCCTGTGGGAAAGGATGGAGCTCTCTCTACCGGGTTGGTCACCAGGCTGAACAAGGAGAAACATGGCAACCATTGTACTGGTTTTGATGATCTCTCAAAACCAAGGCTTCAGTTTCCAAGAACGACCTACGGTAGCATAACTAGTGTGTGTCACACATGCCACTAAGTGTGTTTCCAGTCACACATTTTAATTGGAGAACTACTTCCTATGAGGTAGGCATTAGTTCCCTATGGCTGCTGTAACAAATGACTACAAATGTGCTTGCTTCTAACAAAACACACTTATTTTCTTATGGTTCTGGAAGACAGAGGTCCAAAACCAGTTTCCCTGGGCTGAAACCAGAAGTCGACAGGGCCATCCATCCTTCTTCTAGAGGCTCTAAGTGAGAATCTGTTTGTTTCCTCGCCAGCATTCCTTCACTTCTGGCCACATCAATGCAACCCCAACTTCGTCATCACATTCTCTTTGGAGTACAAATTCCCTCTGCCTCTCTCTTACGAGAACACCAGTGGTTATATTTGGGCCCATCCAGGTAGTCCAGGAGAATCTTCCCATCTGAGAACCATTACTTTCATCCCACTGGCAAAGTGCCTTCTGCCATTTAAGGTGACATCCACAGGTTCTGGAGAGTAGAATGTGGACATTTGGGGGCAATGGTATTATTCAGTCTACTACAAGGTAGATACTATTATCTTTCTCAGATGTAGGAAATGACGTTTAGGGAAGTAGTTTGTCTCAGGTCTACAATTTCCAGAGTAGAGACTTAAATTCTGCCACTGACACTTTAGGACACACCCTAAACAACTTGAATCTGTGTCCTTAACTACTGCATAATCCTTGGTTAAGAGTCACACTTAGGTATCAAGACCCAATTGAATACAACACAAGTACTGTCTCCTCTTTTACTATGTTTGCCTCGTGTACAGATGAATCTTGCCCAGAGCAGAAGAGTTCAGAAAATTGTTATGCAGGTTTACGAAGAGAAAGCATTTTGTTTGATGAGCCCGGAGTAACGGAAGGCTTTTTCAAATAAAATATGCCACCAAATAGTCAAGTGTCACAACAGAGGTAACCCCGTGGGAGTCACGAGGAGACTAAAATTATCTCCAATTGTGCAGGAGAGAAAAGTTTCACTGAAGGCAGGTGTAGTTCAGCCAAGCCCTACAGCACAGAAGTAGGAATGTGGGTATGTACGAATGGGAAACACTTTAATGCAGAATGGATGAGAAATATGCATTCGACCTATTCTAAAACAACTGGCTTATTAACTCAGTAAATCGATTTAGTCAGTCAAACTAGCTTTAGCTGATTACTTATCCAGGGAATAGCTGTTTAGAGTAATTTTTGTCATAGAACAGTAAATAAAATGGTTGAACTATAGCTTTAGGCTTGCTAAGTGAAATAGATTGCTCTAGATGATTTTCAAGTGACTTACTTGGTAGTACTCACGAAATTGGGGGTTAACAATTGCTTAAGAAAACAAAGAGAATTGATTTTAAATAAAGTACTTACTGTGTGAACTATCTGTTCAGTAGCTCATGATAAATGGATGTTTATAATCCCCATTGGACAACCAACTACTTTTTTGCAAATGGCAATGTGAATTGCTCTCGCATAAACTATAGCAATGACCACCTATCTAATTTGTTGTCCAAACCAGAAATCTTCTAACAATACTGGTGTCCTAATAAAAATAAGCACGAAGGGAACACACACTGGGTGTCTCCCGTGTGCCTGTGCATGCATCTATATCTCACTGAAGCCCCATAACAGCCCCCAAGAGAGGGACTCTGAGTGTCCCCATGCTGCTTGTGGAGAGAAACAGGCACAGGAAGGTTCAATAGTCTATCTACCGATTATCACCCAGAGGGTGGGAGAGCCCGTTTTTAAACCACCTGCCTCCAATTCCAGGTGCCAGGAGCCAGACTCAGCCTACAGCTCTCTTCTGCTCGCCTGGAGGTGAAACAAGGTGTCATGATTAGTCAAATCCCGGTCTTCACTCATCAAGGTAGCTTGAACACCTGCACGTCCTCCAAGTAGCATGTAGCATAAGCAATAAGATGTTTGCCCCGTGATCGTCCAGGAACTTGCAATCAGCTGTGCCTGGTTAGGCTGAGCTGGTTTAGAGTGGAGAGGACCACCGATCTTCCACCTGGGCAAGTGCCTTTTGACCTCCTGCCATCAGAGGGCCCAAAACTCCAGCCTGAGAATGTGCTGAGGCCTGTAGCCTAGTTATGCCAGCTCAGAACAATGATGAGCACACGTTTTTCCAATCACCTTTCCTCATGCTCCCCATGCCTCATACTGCCCTGCTTCTTTATTTTATCCCACAGATACCCAAAGCCCCTTGCCTTTGGGGAGGCGGATTTGAGACCTATTGTCACGTCACGTCCTCGCTTGGCTGCCCTGTGAATAAACCTCCTCTTTGCTGCAAACCTCAGCATTTCAGTGTTTTGGCTTGCTGCGCCTCAGACAGAATGGTTGGGAGCAGTGGTACAGGACCCTTGCATGTGAGGGAAGCTGGTTCCTAGTAGTCACATTGCGGATGTTTTCTCCTCTCGGGGTGGGGGTGGGGCAGACATCCTGCTCTTCCGGAAAGGGAGAAACACAGGTGCCAAACCCTTGCCCTCAGCGTCTCTGTCACCTAGGATCTTGTTAGAAGCACAGAATCCAGGCCCCACCCAGAAGTACTGAATACCAGCCTGCATTTAACAAGATCCCCAAGAGAGGCATACCCATATTAAAGTTGGAGAGGCACCAAGCTGTCATCGTCTTCTCCGCAGCTAATGAAAACGAAGCAAAGATTCATCCCGAGCCGACTCTGCCTCAGTCACCTGGATATCCCATGAGCTCATTTAATCCTCCCCAGAACCTGCAAATGAGACTGAGGGTCAGAGTGGTCTAGCACCCAAGGTTCCATAAGAGAACATGACCAAGGCTCACTGGAGCCCAGACTTCCAAAAAAGAAGGCCCCTGAGCACAGCATGGCACCACTGCAGCCCCAACCGTGGGCCTGGAGGGTAGGCCAGGCTCCCCACGCAGAGTTCACACCATTCGACAGATGCCCACAGCAGACCACAAGGCAATATGAGAAGTAACTTCTGATTGTGCAATCTCTGAACTTTGAGATTGAAAGAAAAAAAATCTGTTTTCGGAGGATGGTTAAAACAGTTCTACCAAGGAGTAAAGAGAGGGCATCTCGAGGCTCCTTCTGGACTAAGAATTGAATGCCTACTTATTGAGAAATGCTCCGTGCATTTGCTCAGCCCTATGCCAAGATGAAGTTCTCTGTGCCCTAGAAGCTTAGGTTCTAAAAAGGCCACAGAAATGGGTGAGACCTAAAAAATGCCAGAACAATGCAACGGCCTTAATCAGACTGTCTTTGCTTTGCCTTGCTTACAAGTCACTGACTTTAAACTGAATATGGTGTCATGTCTTTATGTTTCTTGAAGCTTTTTTTTTTTTTCAAAAGATCATATAAAGATTTTCTTCCATGGTAAGACTTTTATATTGTATTTTTCTTAAACTGGACTGTGGCACATTTACCCTCCATCAGATGATTGCTTATAACTCACCTTGCTTTGTTAAGAATACCGCTAGAGGCTTCTATGTCCCTACTAAAGAAAATACATTTTCAGACCCATTGAAACCAATGAAAATCCAAGATTTCAGAGCACAAGATAATGAAAATTCTCTCTATCCGCATCTTTTACTGCTTTTAATCTGTTAACAGTCCCTAAGTGTGTCAGATGAAAGGTACTGTCGTGGGAATTGACATCATTAACAGCATTCCATACAGGTAAGTCTTGATTGTTCCAATTTCCCAAAAAGTTGGACATATATACTGCCTCTATGACATCTCTAGGGTGTGTGGAAGAAATAAAAAAGAGGCCTGTACAATGTATTTCTCCAAATATACACACAAATAGTTTGCACATACAAACAGGGAAACCTTATAAATAACGTATGGGGAGCAAAGTTTTGTCGGTAATGGAACTACTCATTTCGAAAGACAACACTGTCACCAAGTGTCCCCTCACCAAAACTGACTGGGAATTTTTAGGGGCCACCAAACCAGAGATGGAGATTTTTAGGCACATTCTTGCCAGAAAAGAGAGCCTAGGGCATAAACCACTCAACTTGTTGGCACGAATGCCAGGGCAACCCAAGCAAGTGGATATACAAGCCTACGTAACGCTTGGAAGTAGGAAGCTTTGGGGGACTACACCTGGGCTGGTACTGGTCTCCCTCCCCAAAGGGACAAGGAGAGCAGAAACCTGGATGGAGTCAAGAGAGAGAACAAAGAAAGGCAAGGCTGGGTATGGAGCAACGTGTGGATCCAGGAGCATGTGTCTCAGAACTGCCGGGGCTCTGCAGACCAGCTGCATCCCCATTCTCCTTGACCCTCATGGGTATAATGAACTCAGGATGGGCGCATCCCGGCTGCCAAGTCACTTCCACCTGTCCATGGAGTTGACAGTTACTTGCTCACAGTGAACCAACCTCTCTGGACCTAACAGCTACTGCAGGAGGCGGTAGTGGAGAACAAGGTGACGACAACGACCAGATGCGAAGGAGGAAGCGACGTTCAGCGGACCGACTGGGTGGACTGATGGTGTGGGGTTAAGTCTGCAGAGCTAAAGGGGCCAGATGTAGAAAAGGGAAGAGGAACCATGAGGATATGGTCAAGCCCCATCGTATGGATATTTCATCCATATGTTGTATGCAAATCCCATTCAATTTGCTCTGAGTGAACAAGAGAGAACTAAATTATCCTTTAAACCATGTCAGTGACTTTATTTACCATCTCATTTGATGAGCTCATAGCCCAGGGTCAGAGGGAAATGGGAGCTGTGAGTCTGCCATCTCTCAGGAAGTCTCAGGCCTCAGAGGCCCCTCAGAGCCAAACTACCTCACCTTTTGCACTTTTCAAGCAACGTTATTCCTAAGTGCGAGTCACCCTCTTCATCAGGTTCTCCAAGAAACAGCAATCTCTCCCAATGAGAGAGGAAAAATGGGCTACTTTGGCTTGCTGAGGCACAATATGTAGTTCTCCAAAATGGTACCTGCCTGGGGATTTTTCAAGAAAATTAAGCATCAGTGGTGATTTGTTTGTCTTCACATAACGTATGACCCAGGTGTGCTGAGAAATAAGAAAAGGACAAACGAATCAAGGGCGGCTGATCCAAGGAGGCAAGGGGCAACTTCCACAGCCTACGTGGAAAGCTAGAGGGAGGGAACATCCAGCTGGTGGGAGCTGAAGACAGGGGCCAGTCCTCCTTGGGCTCGGGATGCCACCCCCTCTTCCTACATCTTCACGCTCTCCTTCTCTGTTGGCCCCTCCCAGCCATATTAAAGAGCCACAAGGAACTGCTCTCCTCCATTCCATTCTCCTGTCCTCCTATCCACCCCTCCCTTCTTTCCCTTTGCCATCAATTTCTTGACTTGCACCCCATTTCTCCCCTCCCATCCACACTGCGGTCTGGTTTATGCCCCCCTACTCTCGTGAAACTGATCTCCTTGAAGCCCCCAATGATTTCTCCGTTGACAAGTCCAGGGCACTACTTCTCAATCCTTATCTTTGTGACCGTCAAGCCGAGTCAGATCTTAAACAACGTCTCTGTCTTGAAAATCTCTTCCCTTGGCTTCCGCGCCACCTTTCCTTTTCTTTCCATGAGACCGATCACAACCAGTGCTGCAGATTCCATCGAATTAAGGAATGCTGTTGCCTACATGTGTGAATGAGCTCAAGTGAGTAAAGTACTGAAGTAGAGGACAGCTAAAGTGAAACGTCTTCATGAATGTCCACGTGGCTGAGCAGCAAGTTAACCTTTCCTACATGTGCTAAAGAAGAAGAGTTGGGTTTTATTTTATTTACTTTTCCCTGGACTGTGTTGAATGACTATCATCTACAAGTTCAGGCTACTTTTGGCTGAGGATTAATGCACTGGGAGAGCTGAGAGAAAACTGAACAATAGAGCTGTCTTTTTCTTGACCAGTTCACCTTAGTTTCCCAAACTCTAAGCCTTTCCCGAATTCTTTCTCCTTTTTATTGTAGTAAAAGGAACATAACACAACATCCACCATTTGGATCATTTTACAATTCACCGTACCATTCAGTGGAATTTACTACTGTCACAGTGCTGTGCAACTATCACCACTGCCTAGCTGCAAAACGTTTTCATCAACCAAGAGGAAACCTACACCCATTTTAAGGAGTCATTCCCTATTTCCCTCTCTTCCAAACCCCTGGCAACCACTAATGTAGAATATTTTCTGTGTGTATGGATTTGCCACTGCTGGACATTTCATATAAATGGAACCATACGATATGTAGCCTTTCATGCCTGACTCCTTTCACTTAGTTGCATCCATCATGTAGCATGTATCAGAAATCCACTCACTGTTATGGCTGAATCCTTCATACCCTTTGAATACAAAATTAAAAATACGTTGAGAGTGAAGCTCTGTTTTAACGGCACATCTATTAGGCCAATTCATTGAAAGAAGCTGAAGATGGAGATATTGTTGTGAAATGATAATCATTGAGAAGCCTCAACCAATTGGATAACAAAAAGTTTGGGAAATGTTGCAAAAAATTATCTGCTTTACGTTAAAAGCCTATTAAACAAGGATGCAGGAGATTGTCTTTTTCTTGCACGTAACTTAAATGAGGCAGAAAGAAATAACTGCCCTTTAAAACACATTTTGAAAGGATTCTATTTATTCTTAATAGACGAATGGGAGTACAGGAAGTTCACATCCAATATGGACTCCCTGTCCAAACACTGTTTATCGTTCTAGCCACCACTATCGAATTATATTTCTTGAGAGTAAGGCAGCTCAATTCCTGCATATTACTTTCTAAAATTCATCCATCAAATCCATTAATACAGTATAAACAAGAGTTGTTCATGTTTAAGTGCACTTCAAATATCAGGTATAAAGAACCCCCAGTAAGAAAAAGAATCCTATATCTCTTGCCAGAATGTGGTCAGCTGTGGGTGCTCTGCTAGCTGAAAGACACATTCATTATTAAGGGGATAGAGGCTGTTTAAGTGGGATGAGAGCCAAAAAATTTTAACTACATATATGTGTGAAGAACAGTGCTAGGTTATCTCATATTCTATATCAGTCAAGGCTCACCATTTTACATACGTGAAAAGCAAAGTTAAAAGTGTATTAGTAGGGCTTCCCTGTTGGCGCGGTGGTTAAGGATCCACCTGCCAGTGCACGGGACACACGTTTGAGCCCTGATGCGGGAAGATCCCACATGCCACAGAGCAACTAAGACCATGTGCCACAACTACTGAGCCTGCGTGCTAGAGCCCGTGAACCACACCTACTGAAGCCCACGCACCTAGACCCCGTGCTCAGCAACAACGAGAAGCCACCACAATGAGAAGCCCGCGTACTGCAACAAAGAGTGGCCCCCGCTCACCGCAACTAGAGAAAGCCCGCGCACAGCAACGAAGAGCCTAGGCAGCCAAAGATAAATAAATAAATACGTCTATTTTTAAGAAAAGTGTTTTAGTAACTTACTAAAAGGCACGCAACCAGTAAACGTGAGCAAGAATTCAATCCCAAATCTGTCACACTGAAGTTTAAGCTAATACTTGAGATTAATAAAAACAGCACTAAATTAAAAGTTCAGAGATATTTTTTATTTCATACTTTCACTAATGCTCTTTGGAGATAAATCATGTCATTTATATGGGCCTTAGTTTTCACAACTTTAATAGTTGGAAGCTTGACTAGATGATCTGTATGTAGTCTTCCAATTCTAAAATGTTCCACTAATTTGGATTGCTACAAAAATTGCCCTTGCAATACATGCATGCTGCCACCAAGTAGCAGTAGAGACTACTAGTTCCTTTTTTACCCCTAGTGGGGGTGCATTTTGACAGCGGACTTATCCGTCAATAGTACAACCTGTTAGTATAACTATAAGATAACAAAATAATCTGGTATTCTTTCCTGTAAAAGAGAAGCTTTACATTGTGTCTGTGAATCGTACCAGAATCACCTGTAGGTTTTTAAATATAGAGGAAATCCTGCACCCATTGAATGAGACTCTTCAGAGACAGGACTTGGGCATCTGGAATTTTGGGTTCCCATCATTTGTATATTTTATTTCATTTCATTTTTGCCTATGTGCAATATTTGTCACATCCTTTTGAATCTTTAAAACTTTCTTTTTGTTTTAAATTTTAGAATATTCCATAATCTTCACCTACTTTTCATAAGGTGTTATCTGTTATGTTTATTCGATCTTGTGCTTCTCCTGGTTAAGACTTCTTTCTTTCCTTTTTTTTTTTTTTTGTTCTTTTCGGGGCCCTGCCTCATGTCTTGAAGGATTTTAGTTCCCTGACCTGGGATTGGACCCCAGGGCCCCAGCAGTGAAAGCGTCATGTTCTAAATACTGGACCACCAGGGAAGTCCCAAGATTTCAGTTGTAAATGACCTCTTTCCCCACTCTAATTCATTCCTGGGATCAGTTTCATGTTTGGACATTAAAGCAACCTTGCATTGCCAGAATAAAGCTACCTTGATTCTGATATATGATTGTTTTACATATCATGGATACAGTTTGTGCTTCTCTTTACACATTTTGCATGCATGTTCAAAGGAGAAACTGACCTGTGATTCTATTCTCATAATATTCTTTATCGTTTTTTTGTTGCTTTTTTAAGATTCTATACTTTATGTTTTATTTATTTATTTTTGGCTGCATTGGGTCTTCATTGCTGCATGCGAGCTTTCTCTAGTTTTGGCGAGCGGGGGTCTATTCTTTGTTGCAGTGAGTAGGCTTCTTATTGCAGGCTTCTGACCCCATGGGCTTCTGACCCCATCCGTCAGTGCTACTTCAGGTCTTCACCCCTTCCCTTCTGACCCTGGGTGGTGAAATCCTCTTTCTGCGGCTGGCGTGCGGCAGAAAGTCAATGAGGCAAGAGTAGGTTTGGAGTAACCAAGGAGCAGAAAGGATGTCAGCGTGTGGAAAACAGAGCGAGCAAATTGGAGAGGAGAACGAAACAGTCAGAGAGGAAACAGAGGCCCAGATTTCTAGGTCTGTGGAGGCACTCTGAGGACTTTGCATTTTCTGTGAAGAAGCCACTGAAGAAATTTGAGTGACATGATCTTACTTATGTTTTAACAAGATCTCTCTGGATGCCACGCTGATTAGAGACTGTAGGAGAGCAAGGACAAGCCCAAGAAGACCAGCAGTTGATTCAAAGAAATGATTACTCAAACATGGTCCCCCTCCTCAGTGAAGACGCAGAGCAGGAATTGGCAAATAATGGCCACGAATCAAATCAGGCTCTCAGCCTGGATCTGTGGGACTGTGAGCTAATAATGGTTCTCACGTTTAGAAAGCTTGTTGAAGAGGAAAGAGGAGGAGAAGCTACAGAAACTGTATATGGCCCACAAAGCCTAAGATATTTAAAATCCAGAAAATGCTTTCCAACACCTGACGTAAAGCATGTGGCTGGTAGGAGGTCCTCAACCAAATTTGGAAGAGGAATACATGAGTCAGTTAGTTCCTGAAAACACTGTAAAGTGATAGGTGTCAAGAAACATTTACCCCTTCACCCTTAACCTTCACAAATGATGCCAGTTCCATTGAGCTATTGAAAAATACATTCTGGCTTTCCGAAAAATAACCCAGAGGACATCTTCTCACATAGGCAAGGTCATAAACAACTGTCAAGTGAAGTTGAAATAGCAACAAATCAAATAATAACAAAAATCATTTTTACTGATTTTTAAATCTTACAAAGCATTTTCATGTTCATTATCTAATTTAATCCTCCAATCAACGTCATGAGATAGTTATTATTTCCCCATTAGAAATGACCACATATGAAATCCTGAGTGATTGCTCAAGAAAAGCTGAAATCTTGAGTGTTACATCTATTAAGGCCATGGTTGGGTGTTTTCCCATGGGAACATTGGATGCTAAAATCCACAGGGATTTTCAGCTCAAGATGGCAGACTAGGAACTATATTTACTTTCTGTTCCTCCTGAAACCATATGTAAATAAAACTGTAGAAATACCAAAATTAATCAACCAATAAAAGCCAAGATATTCTGGAAGTCATCAACCACAGAAAGATTTCAACACATTTCGAGAAGGCAAGCAATGAAATGGAGGAGCCATGAATAAAATAGTGAAGAAAAAAAGGCTGAGCCTAAGTAAGGTCTGCACAAAGTCACTCAGCTTTTGCTGAGCTCTGGTTATAGTCAAGGGCAGAGGAAAGAAGAGGGGCTGAAAACAAGGAGACAAACGTCATTTTAGGAAAAACACTTCATTTAATGAGCTCCAGGAAACACTCAGCCTGCTGCCATACTAACTCATGAATTACAATGGATTGTTGGTAAGCAAGACAAGAAAACAGGGAAGAAACAAAAGAAACAAAAATCAAGACACTGTTTCTAACTGAACTCTTCTCAAATGAGATCGAGGAATTATGGTTCAATGCCACAGCTGTAAATCATTTCTGCTCTTGGAGAGGTTACAAAGGGCTTATAATATTTCCCTTGTTTTCAGACAGAATTTAGGTCTGAGCAAAAGCTTTTGTGTCCTCCAACCCCAAAATTTATTGGGGATGGAAGCCCAGATTTGCTGGGACATTCCATAAAAGGAATCTCATGAGCAGAGGGTCAAACTGATTTTGGAATATATGAATTATGCCCAGTGTGAGTTTCAATAGGTTTATATATACATATACATTTTTACTGATCTATATGATTTTGGGTTCTGAAACTTCTACATGTCACATGCGTGATACATAACAGACAATGTCAGCCCCAGCAAGCCAAAGAAACAAGATTTAAGCAAGGTCAAGTGATGTGTAGACCAGGATTGTTCAATTCCTACCTGTCATGCTGAAGCTTCCAGCTCCTGAATAACAACACATGCTTCCCTTGTCCTAGACAGCCAAGAGTACGTCTCCTCTCTTGGGCATAAGAATCCCTAGAGTTACATATGTGTAGTAAAGAGTGGACCCAGCTGGCATACTCACAATGACCAAATTGTGTTGATCGTACTTTATACCAATACATCGCTCCACGCTGAAGTTGCAATAAATGATATATTTGCTTTCTAGACATATGAATGAGACGCCTTACTGGATATACTCCAGGAAGGCCAGAGAAGCTGGCTTCTAATCCATACGGAACAAGTCACTGGTGAATTTCTTTCAGGATAACCCATGATTTATCTAGAATATCATCTTTACATATCTGGATCCTTCAAACTAGACAAAGGGAAAATACGGGCTTCAAGCCTCAGTTAGAAATATGGAATGGTGCCATGCTGACAACTGGTGGTCCCTGACCTGTATCTTCTGAGATTAGAACACAGTGTGGTGGATGACCAATTCATGCGTTGAACAAAAGAAGACCTCCTACAGGGCAGTGTAGCTGTTCGTTACAGGTATGGCACTTAGGGCTAAGTACCATAAGGACTACAAGAAGAAAAGAAAAACAAGTAACACATGAAGCATATACGATAAGGAGGCACCACAGTGCAGAGCACAAGCTCTGGAATCACACAGGCTTGGATCGAATCCCGGCTAAGCCACTACCATCTATATACCCTGAAGGACAGGCCAAGGTTTAAATGTTCTTTTACCAAATTTCAAAAAAGAAGTGAAGAAAGAACCTATCTGCCAGGAAGGGACATCGTGGGCTGTAGCATCCAGTCAGATCAGGGCTCTGCATCTCCTGCTCAGAAACCTTGGCCACCTGGCTCATGGTGATGCTGGCAGCTGAGCAGCCCTGGAGAAGGCAATGCTGTCTCCAGGACTCGCAGAGGAGCTGGGGAGGTCTCCGGACGAGGTGGCCCACACCCTGGTAAGCTCTGGCTGCCTCCTGCCCTCAGGTCTGAGCAGGCTCTGGCCTCTGGGCCCCGTGGTGGGGAAGGCCTGGCCGATACATACGCAGGGCTGAGGGGCCTGCAGAGCCAGTCCCCAGGCAGGGTGAGCTCTGGAGGAGGCTTCCACAGTCCCCAACAGTCTCCGCATGGTGGCCCATCTGGTGCCAAACACCTGCCACCCACAGCCAGAAGTCCCAGCCACTAGAAAGTCCAGAAGGGGCCCCGCCCTTTGCCTTTGGGCCGGGGTTAAGCCAGCAGCTGGGCTTGCATGTGACCCCTGCCTCAGCCCCTGCCCCGCCCGCTCTTTCTCTGTGACACCTACAATGTATATGTCATAAAGCCAGGCAGAGCCAGAGCTATAAATTCAGAGGAGTTAGAATCTAGGAAGAGGCTCTCCCACTTTCACTCTCTGCTCTCAGATCAGGCAGGCAGTACCTCTAATATGGAAGCTATGGACACCACACCTCCTTCACACGCTGTCATCTTCCATTCTGCTCCTGTTTTCCCGAGCACCCCATTTACGGCCCTGGCGGGCATCGGTGCTTCAGCAGGAAGCACGTCAGAACCCGAACCTATGGACACCACACCTCCTTCACACGCTGTCATCTTCCATTCTGCTCCTGTTTTCCCCAGCACCCCATTTACGGCCCTGGCGGGCATCGGTGCCTCAGCAGTCAGCACCTCAGACCCCGAACCTATGGACACCACACCTCCTTCCCACGCTGTCATCTTCAGTCCTGCTCCTCTTTACCCCAGCACCCCATTTACGGCTTAGGCCGGCACTGGTTTTTCACCAGGCAGCACCTCTAACACCAAAGCTATGGACACCACACCTCCTTCCCAGGCTGTCATTTTCCAGTCTGCCCTGTCTCCAATAGAACCACTACCCATTTCACACCGCTGTTCCACGTTCTGGGAACACACCACCCAGTGATAGCAATGCCTCAGCCCATGCCTCGATTCATTTACCTGCGACGTGAGCCAACAGACAGACCAACACTTCAAATTTATGACAGAAAGTTGAGTAAGTTATACGCTTGGAATTTCATTTATTATTATTAACAAGCACAACTGTAGTGCTTAGACTATAACAAGTACTATTCTAAGGGCTTACCAAATATTAACTCACTTATTCCTCATAATGGCAACCCTAGAGGTAGGGAATATTCATAATTTTCACGTTTTTGGGGGAAATTGAGGCCCAGAGACCTTGAAGAGCTTGCCTAATGCCACACAGTAAGTAGGTGGCAAAACCCGGGATTAAAACCAGACCGTCTAGACTTTCATCACTTTGCTGTGTCACCGTACTATAAGTTGTGGTTAGGGAAGGAAGTAAATTGACAAGACTCTGAACTAAAAGGAGAAGGGAGAAATGAGAAAATGAGTGATCCTAGAAACTAGAGTAGAGTTAGGCTCAGAAATTTCTGGTGATGAGACCCGGAAGAACAAGAACTTGGTTGGAATATTAACTTGGGGTAGTATCTGAATCCATGGAGAAATGGTTTTGTTTTCTGTAAAATTTAGAAAGGCCAGTTGGATGAAGATTAATGAAGACAAATGTAGAAAGGAAAAGAAAAAGGTGCCTTAAGGGAGACATAACCGCTTCCCTCTACGTACCCACAGGTGGGGTCCTGTGGGAAAGGATGGAGCTCTCTCTACCGGGCTGGTCACCAGGCTGAACAAGGAGAAACATGGCAACCATTGTACTGGTTTTGATGATCTCTCAAAACCAAGGCTTCATTTTCCAAGAACGACCTACGGTAGCATAACTAGTGTGTGTCACACATGCCACTAAGTGTGTTTCCAGTCACACATTTTAATTGGAGAACTACTTCCTATGAGGTAGGCATTAGTTCCCTATGGCTGCTGTAACAAATGACTACAAATGTGCTTGCTTCTAACAAAACACACTTATTTTCTTATGGTTCTGGAAGACAGAGGTCCAAAACCAGTTTCCCTGGGCTGAAACCAGAAGTCGACTGGGCCTTCCATCCTTCTTCTAGAGGCTCTAAGCGAGAATCTGTTTGTTTCCTCGCCAGCATTCCTTCACTTCTGGCCACATCAATGCAACCCCAACTTCGTCATCACATTCTCTTTGGAGTACAAATTCCCTCTGCCTCTCTCTTACGAGAACACCAGTGGTTATATTTGGGCCCATCCAGGTAGTCCAGGAGAATCTTCCCATCTGAGAACCATTACTTTCATCCCACTGGCAAAGTGCCTTCTGCCATTTAAGGTGACATCCACAGGTTCTGGAGAGTAGAATGTGGACATTTGGGGGCAATGGTATTATTCAGTCTACTACAAGGTAGATACTATTATCTTTCTCAGATGTAGGAAATGACGTTTAGGGAAGTAGTTTGTCTCAGGTCTACAATTTCCAGAGTAGAGACTTAAATTCTGCCACTGACACTTTAGGACACACCCTAAACAACTTGAATCTGTGTCCTTAACTACTGCATAATCCTTGGTTAAGAGTCACACTTAGGTATCAAGACCCAATTGAATACAACACAAGTGCTGTCTCCTCTTTCACTATGTTTGCTGGTGTACTGATGAATCTTGCCCAGAGCAGGAGAGTTCAGAAAATTGTTATGCAGGTTTACGAAGAGAAAGCATTTACTGTTTGACGTGCCCGGAGTAACGGAAGGCTTTTTCAAATAAAATATGCCACCAAATAGTCAAGTGTCACAACAGAGGTAACCCCATGTGAGTCACGAGGAGACTAAAATTATCTCCAATTGTGCAGGAGAGAAAAGTTTCACTGAAGGCAGGTGTAGTTCAGCCAAGCCCTACAGCACAGAAGTAGGAATGTGGGTATGTACGAATGGGAAACACTTTAATGCAGAATGGATGAGAAATATGCATTCGACCTATTCTAAAACAACTGGCTTATTAACTCAGTAAATCGATTTAGTCAGTCAAACTAGCTTTAGCTGATTACTTATCCAGGGAATAGCTGTTTAGAGTAATTTTTGTCATAGAACAGTAAATAAAATGGTTGAACTATAGCTTTAGGCTTGCTAAGTGAAATAGATTGCTCTAGATGATTTTCAAGTGACTTACTTGGTAGTACTCACGAAATTGGGGGTTAACAATTGCTTAAGAAAACAAAGAGAATTGATTTTAAATAAAGTACTTACTGTGTGAACTATCTGTTCAGTAGCTCATGTTAAATGGATGTTTATAATCCCCATTGGACAACCAACTACTTTTTTGCAAATGGCAATGTGAATTGCTCTCCCATAAACTATAGCAATGACCACCTATCTAATTTGTTGTCCAAACCAGAAATCTTCTAACAATACTGGTGTCCTAATAAAAATAAGCACGAAGGGAACACACACTGGGTGTCTCCCGTGTGCCTGTGCATGCATCTATATCTCACTGAAGCCCCATAACAGCCCCCAAGAGAGGGACTCTGAGTATCCCCATGCTGCTTGTGGAGAAACAGGCACAGGAAGGTTCAATAGTCTATCTACCTAATATCACACAGAGGGTGGGAGAGCCCGTTTTTAAACCACCTGCCTCCAATTCCAGGTGCCAGGAGCCAGACTCAGCCTACAGCTCTCTTCTGCTCACCTGGAGGTGAAACAAGGTGTCATGATTAGTCAAATCCCGGTCTTCACTCATCAAGGTAGCTTGAACACCTGCACGTCCTCCAAGTAGCATGTAGCATAAGCAATAAGATGTTTGCCCCGTGATCGTCCAGGAACTTGGAATCAGCTGTGCCTGGTTAGGCTGAGCTGGTTTAGAGTGGAGAGGACCACCAATCTTCCACCTGGGCAAGTGCCTTTTGACCTCCTGCCATCAGAGGGCCAAAACTCCAGCCTGAGAATGTGCTGAGGCCTGTAGCCTAGTTACGCCAGCTCAGAACAATGATGAGCACACGTTTTTCCAATCACCTTTCCTCATGCTCCCCATGCCTCATACTGCCCTGCTTCTTTATTCTTTATCCCATAGATACCCAAAGCCCCTTGCCTTTGCGGAGGCGGATTTGAGACCTATTGTCACGTCACATCCTCGCTTGGCTGCCCTGTGAATAAAGATCCTCTTTGTTGCAAACCTCAGCATTTCAGTGTTTTGGCTTGCTGTGCCTCAGACAGAATGGTTGGGAGCAGTGGTACAGGACCCTTGCATGTGAGGGAAGCTGGTTCCTAGTAGTCACATTGCGGATGTTTTCTCCTCTCGGGGTGGGGGTGGGGCAGACATCCTGCTCTTCCGGAAAGGGAGAAACACAGGTGCCAAACCCTTGCCCTCAGCGTCACCATCACCTAGGCGCTTGTTAGAAGCACAGAATCCAGGCCCCACCCAGAACTACTGAATACCAACCTGCATTTAACAAGATCCCCAAGAGAGGCATACCCATATTAAAGTTGGAGAGGCACCAAGCTGTCATCGTCTTCTCCGCAGCTAATGAAAACGAACCAAAGATTCATCCCGAGCCGACTCTGCCTCAGTCACCTGGATATCCCATGAGCTCATTTAATCCTCCCCAGAACCTGCAAATGAGACTGAGGGTCAGAGTGGTCTAGCACCCAAGGTTCCATAAGAGAACATGACCAAGGCTCACTGGAGCCCAGACTTCCAAAAAAGAAGGCCCCTGAGCACAGCATGACACCACTGCAGCCCCAACCGTGGGCCTGGAGGGTAGGCCAGGTTCCCCACGCAGAGTTCACACCATTCGACAGATGCCCACAGCAGACCACAAGGCAATATGAGAAGTAACTTCTGATTGTGCAATCTCTGAACTTTGAGATTGAAAGAAAAAAAATCTGTTTTCGGGGGATGGTTAAAACAGTTCTACCAAGGAGTAAAGAGAGGGCATCTCGAGGCTCCTTCTGGACTAAGAATTTAATGCCTACTTATTGAGAAATGCTCTGTGCATTTGCTCAGCCCTACGCCAAGATGAAGTTCTCTGTGCCCTAGAAGCTTAGGTTCTAAAAAGGCCACAGAAATGGGTGAGACCTAAAACATGCCAGAACAATGCAACGGCCTTAATCAGACTGTCTTTGCTTTGCCTTGCTTACAAGTCACTGACTTTAAACTGAATATGGTGTCATGTCTTTATGTTTCTTGAAGCTTTTTTTTTTCAAAAGATCATATAAAGATTTTCTTCCATGGTAAGACTTTTATATTGTATTTTTCTTAAACTGGACTGTGACACATTTACCCTCCATCAGATGATTGCTTATAACTCACCTTGCTTTGTTAAGAATACCGCTAGAGGCTTCTATGTCCCTACTAAAGAAAATACATTTTCAGGCCCATTGAAACCAATGAAAATCCAAGATTTCTGAGCACAAGATAATGAAAATTCTCTCTATCCGCGTCTTTTACTGCTTTTAATCTGTTAACAGTCCCTAAGTGTGTCAGATGAAAGGTACTGTCGCGGGAATTGACATCATTAACAGCATTCCATACAGGTAAGTCTTGATTGTTCCAAGTTCTCAAAAAGTTGGACATATTTACTGCCTCTATGACATCTCTAGGGTGTGTGGAAGAAATAAAAAAGAGGCCTGTACAATGTATTTCTCCAAATATACACACAAATAGTTTGCACATACAAACAGGGAAACCTTATAAATAACGTATGGGGAGCAAAGGATTGTCGGTAACGGAACTACTCATTTCGAAAGACAACACTGTCACCAAGTGTCCCCTCACCAAAACTGACTGGGAATTTTTAGGGGCCACCAAACCAGAGATGGAGATTTTTAGGCAAATTCTTGCCAGAAAAGAGAGCCTAGGGCATAAACCACTCAACTTGTTGGCACGAATGCCAGGGCAACCCAAGCAAGTGGATATACAAGCCTACGTAACGCTTGGAAGTAGGAAGCTTTGGGGGACTACACCTGGGCTGGTACTGGCCTCCCTCCCCAAAGGGACAAGGAGAGCAGAAACCTGGATGGAGTCAAGAGAGAGAACAAAGAAAGGCAAGGCTGGGTATGGAGCAACGTGTGGATCCAGGAGCATGTCTCTCAGAACTGCTGGGGCTCAGCAGACCAGCTGCATCCCCATTCTCCTTGACCCTCATGGGTATAATGAACTCAGGATGGGCGCATCCCGGCTGCCAAGTCACTTCCACCTGTCCATGGAGTTGACAGTTACTTGCTCACAGTGAACCAACCTCTCTGGACCTAACAGCTACTGCAGGAGGCGGTAGTGGAGAACAAGGTGACAACAACGACCAGATGCGAAGGAGGAAGCGACGTTCAGCGGACCGACTGGGTGGACTGATGGTGTGGGGTTAAGTCTGCAGAGCTAAACGGGCCAGATGTAGAAAAGGGAAGGGGAACCATGAGGATATGGTCAAGCCCCATCGTATGGATATTTCATCCATATGTTGTATGCAAATCCCATTCAATTTGCTCTGAGTGAACAAGAGAGAACTAAATTATCCTTTAAACCATGTCAGTGACTTTATTTACCATCTCATTTGAGGAGCTCATAGCCCAGGGGCAGAGGGAAATGGGAGCTGTGAGTCTGCCATCTCTCAGGAAGTCTCAGGCCTCAGAGGCCCCTCAGAGCCAAACTACCTCACCTTTTGCACTTTTCAAGCAACGTTATTCCTAAGTGCGAGTCACCCCCTTCATCAGGTTCTCCAAGAAACAGCAATCTCTCCCAATGAGAGAGGAAAAATGGGCTACTTTGGCTTGCTGAGGCACAATATGTAGTTCTCCAAAATGGTACCTGCCTGGGGATTTTTCAAGAAAATTAAGCATCAGTGGTGATTTGTTTGTCTTCACATAACGTATGACCCAGGTGTGCTGAGAAATAAGAAAAGGACGAACGAATCAAGGGCGGCTGATCCAAGGAGGCAAGGGGCAACTTCCACAGCCTACGTGGAAAGCTAGAGGGAGGGAACATCCAGCTGGTGGGAGCTGAAGACAGGGGCCAGTCCTCCTTGGGCTCGGGATGCCACCCCCTCTTCCTACATCTTCACGCTCTCCTTCTCTGTTGGCCCCTCCCAGCCATATTAAAGAGCCACAAGGAACTGCTCTCCTCCATTCCATTCTCCTGTCCTCCTATCCACCCCTCCCTTCTTTCCCTTTGCCATCAATTTCTTGACTTGCACCCCATTTCTCCCCTCCCATCCACACTGCGGTCTGGTTTCTGCCCCCCTACTCTCGTGAAACTGATCTCCTTGAAGCCCCCAATGATTTCTCCGTTGACAAGTCCAGGGCACTACTTCTCAATCCTTATCTTTGTGACTGCCAAGCCGAGTCAGATCTTAAACAACGTCTCTGTCTTGAAAATCTCTTCCCTTGGCTTCCGCGCCACCTTTCCTTTTCTTTCCATGAGACCGATCACAACCAGTGCTGCAGATTCCATCGAATTAAGGAATGCTGTTGCCTACATGTGTGAATGAGCTCAAGTGAGTAAAGTACTGAAGTAGAGGACAGCTAAAGTGAAACGTCTTCATGAATGTCCACGTGGCTGAGCAGCAAGTTAACCTTTCCTACATGTGCTAAAGAAGAAGAGTTGGGTTTTATTTTATTTACTTTTCCCTGGACTGTGTTGAATGACTATCATCTACAAGTTCAGGCTACTTTTGGCTGAGGATTAATGCACTGGGAGAGCTGAGAGAAAACTGAACAATAGAGCTGTCTTTTTCTTGACCAGTTCACCTTAGTTTCCCAAACTCTAAGTCTTTCCCGAATTCTTTCTCCTTTTTATTGTAGTAAAAGGAACATAACACAACATCCACCATTTGGATCATTTTACAATTCACCGTACCATTCAGTGGAATTTACTACTGTCACAGTGTTGTGCAACTATCACCACTGCCTAGCTGCAAAACATTTTCATCAACCAAGAGGAAACCTACACCCATTTTAAGGAGTCATTCCCTATTTCCCTCTCTTCCAACCCCCTGGCAACCACTAATGTAGAATCTTTTCTGTGTGTATGGATTTGCCACTGCTGGACATTTCATATAAATGAAACCATACGGTATGTAGCATTTCATGCCAGACTCCTTTCACTTAGTTGCATCCATCATGTAGCATGTATCAGAAATCCACTCACTGTTATGGCTGAATCCTTCATACCCTTTGAATACAAAATTAAAAATACGTTGAGAGTGAAGCTCTGTTTTAACGGCACATCTATTAGGCCAATTAATTGAAAGAAGCTGAAGATGGAGATATTGTTGTGAAATGATAATCATTGAGAAGCCTCAGCCAATTGGATAACAAAAAGTTTGGGAAATGTTGCAAAAAATTATCTGCTTTACGTTAAAAGCCTATTAAACAAGGATGCAGGAGATTGTCTTTTTCTTGCAGGTAACTTAAATGAGGCAGAAAGAAATAACTGCCCTTTAAAACACATTTTGAAAGGATTCTATTTATTCTTAATAGACGAATGGGAGTACAGGAAGTTCACATCCAATATGGACTCCCTGTCCAAACACTGTTTATCGTTCTAGCCACCACTATCGAATTATATTTCTTGAGAGTAAGGCAGCTCAATTCCTGCATATTACTTTCTAAAATTCATCCATCAAATCCATTAATACAGTATAAACAAGAGTTGTTCATGTTTAAGTGCACTTCAAATATCAGGTATAAAGAACCCCCAGTAAGAAAAAGAATCCTATATCTCTTGCCAGAATGTGGTCAGCTGTGGGTGCTCTGCTAGCTGAAAGACACATTTATTATTAAGGGGATAGAGGCTGTTTAAGTGGGATGAGAGCCAAAAAATTTTAACTACATATATGTGTGAAGAACAGTGCTAGGTTATCTCATATTCTATATCAGTCAAGGCTCACCATTTTACATACGTGAAAAGCAAAGTTAAAAGTGTATTAGTAGGGCTTCCCTGTTGGCGCGGTGGTTAAGGATCCACCTGCCAGTGCACGGGACACACGTTTGAGCCCTGATGCGGGAAGATCCCACATGCCACGGAGCAACTAAGACCATGTGCCACAACTACTGAGCCTGCGTGCTAGAGCCCGTGAACCACACCTACTGAAGCCCACGCACCTAGACCCCGTGCTCAGCAACAACGAGAAGCCACCACAATGAGAAGCCCGCGTACTGCAACAAAGAGTGGCCCCCGCTCACCGCAACTAGAGAAAGCCCGCGCACAGCAACGAAGAGCCTAGGCAGCCAAAGATAAATAAATAAATACGTCTATTTTTAAGAAAAGTGTTTTAGTAACTTACTAAAAGGCACGCAACCAGTAAACGTGAGCAAGAATTCAATCCCAAATCTGTCACACTGAAGTTTAAGCTAATACTTGAGATTAATAAAAACAGCACTAAATTAAAAGTTCAGAGATATTTTTTATTTCATACTTTCACTAATGCTCTTTGGAGATAAATCATGTCATTTATATGGGCCTTAGTTTTCACAACTTTAATAGTTGGAAGCTTGACTAGATGATCTGTATGTAGTCTTCCAATTCTAAAATGTTCCACTAATTTGGATTGCTACAATAATTGCCCTTGCAAAACACACATGCTGCCACCAAGTAGCAGTAGAGACTACTAGTTCCTTTTTTACCCCTAGTGGGGGTGCATTTTGACAGCGGACTTATCCGTCAATAGTACAACCTGTTAGTATAACTATAAGATAACAAAATAATCTGGTATTCTTTCCTGTAAAAGAGAAGCTTTACATTGTGTCTGTGAATCGTACCAGAATCACCTGTAGGTTTTTAAATATAGAGGAAATCCTGAACCCATTGAATGAGACTCTTCAGAGACAGGACTTGGGCATCTGGAATTTTGGGTTCCCATCATTTGTATATTTTATTTCATTTCATTTTTGCCTATGTACAATATTTGTCACATCCTTTTGAATCTTTAAAACTTTCTTTTTGTTTTAAATTTTAGAATATTCCATAATCTTCACCTACTTTTCATAAGGTGTTATCTGTTATGTTTATTCGATCTTGTGCTTCTCCTGGTTAAGACTTCTTTCTTTCCTTTTTTTTTTTGTTTTTTTTGTTTTTTTCGGGGCCCTGCCTCATGTCTTGCAGGATCTTAGTTCCCTGACCTGGGATTGGACCCCAGGGCCCCAGCAGTGAAAGCGTCATGTTCTAAATACTGGACCACCAGGGAAGTCCCAAGATTTCAGTTGTAAATGACTTCTTTCCCCACTCTAATTCATTCCTGGGATCAGTTTCATGTTTGGACATTAAAGCAACCTTGCATTGCCAGAATAAAGCTACTTTGATTCTGATATATGATTGTTTTACATACCATGGATACAGTTTGTGCTTCTCTTTACACATTTTGCATGCATGTTCAAAGGAGAAACTGGCCTGTGATTCTATTCTCGTAATATTCTTTATCGATTTTTTTGTTGCTTTTTTAAGATTCTATACTTTATGTTTTGTTTATTTATTTTTGGCTGCATTGGGTCTTCATTGCTGCATGCGAGCTTTCTCTAGTTTCGGCGAGCGGGGGTCTATTCTTTGTTGCGGTGAGTAGGCTTCTCATTGCAGCCTTCTGACCCCATGGGCTTCTGACCCCATTCGTCAGTGCTACTTCAGGTCCTCACCCCTTCCCTTCTGACCCTGGGCGGTGAAATCCTCTTTCTGCGGCTGGCGTGCGGCAGAAAGTCAATGAGGCAAGAGTAGGTTTGGAGTATCCAAGGAGCAGAAAGGATGTCAGCGTGTGCAAAACAGAGCGAGCAAATTGGAGAGGAGAATGAAACAGTCAGAGAGGAAACAGAGGCCCAGATTTCTAGGTCTGTGGAGGCACTCTGAGGACTTTGCATTTTCTGTGAAGAAGCCACTGAAGAAATTTGAGTGACATGATCTTACTTATGTTTTAACAAGATCTCTCTGGATGCCACGCTGATTAGAGACTGTAGGAGAGCAAGGACAAGCCCAAGAAGACCAGCAGTTGATTCAAAGAAATGATTACTCAAACATGGTCCCCCTCTTCAGTGAAGACGCAGAGCAGGAATTGGCAAATAATGGCCACGAATCAAATCAGGCTCTCAGCCTGGATCTGTGGGACTGTGAGCTAATAATGGTTCTCACGTTTAGAAAGCTTGTTGAAGAGGAAAGAGGAGGAGAAGCTACAGAAACTGTATATGGCCCACAAAGCCTAAGATATTTAAAATCCAGAAAATGCTTTCCAACACCTGACGTAAAGCATGTGGCTGGTAGGAGGTCCTCAACCAAATTTGGAAGAGGAATACATGAGTCAGTTAGTTCCTGAAAACACTGTAAAGTGATAGGTGTCAAGAAACATTTACCCCTTCACCCTTAACCTTCACAAATGATGCCAGTTCCATTGAGCTATTGAAAAATACATTCTGGCTTTCCGAAAAATAACCCAGAGGACATTTTGTCACATAGGCAAGGTCAGAAACAACTGTCAAGTGAAGTTGAAATAGCAACAAATCAAATAGTAACAAAAATCATTTTTACTGATTTTTAAATCTTACAAAGCATTTTCATGTTCATTATCTAATTTAATCCTCCAATCAACGTCATGAGATAGTTATTATTTCCCCATTAGAAATGACCACATATGAAATCCTGAGTGATTGCTCAAGAAAAGCTGAAATCTTGAGTGTTACATCTATTAAGGCCATGGTTGTGTGTTTTCCCATGGGAACATTGGATGCTAAAATCCACAGGGATTTTCAGCTCAAGATGGCAGACTAGGAAATATATTTACTTTCTGTTCCTCCTGAAACCATATCTAAATAAAACTGTAGAAATACCAAAATTAATCAACCAATAAAAGCCAAGATATTCTGGAAGTCATCAACCACAGAAAGATTTCAACACATTTCGAGAAGGCAAGCAATGAAATGGAGGAGCCATGAATAAAATAATGAAGAAAAAAAGGCTGAGCCTAAGTAAGGTCTGCACAAAGTCACTCAGCTTTTGTTGAGCTCTGGTTATAGTCAAGGGCAGAGGAAAGAAGAGGGGCTGAAAACAAGGAGACAAACGTCATTTTAGGAAAAACACTTCATTTAATGAGCTCCGGGGAACACTCAGCCTGCTGCCATACTAACTCATGAATTACAATGGATTGTTGGTAAGCAAGACAAGAAAACAGGGAAGAAACAAAAGAAACAAAAATCAAGACACTGTTTCTAACTGAACTCTTCTCAAATGAGATCGAGGAATTATGGTTCAATGCCACAGCTGTAAATCATTTCTGCTCTTGGAGAGGTTACAAAGGGCTTATAATATTTCCCTTGTTTTCAGACAGAATTTAGGTCTGAGCAAAAGCTTTTGTGTCCT
Organism: Grampus griseus; assembly: GCF_964374135.1. Classification (NCBI taxonomy): domain Eukaryota; kingdom Metazoa; phylum Chordata; class Mammalia; order Artiodactyla; family Delphinidae; genus Grampus; species Grampus griseus. The sequence goes on from NW_028133371.1 coordinate 396,951, forward strand.
CCAACCCCAAAATTTATTGGGGATGGAAGCCCAGATTTGCTGGGACATACCATAAAAAGAATCTCATGAGCAGAGGGTCAAACTGATTTTGGAATATATGAATTATGCCCAGTGTGAGTTTCAATAGGTTTATATATATATATACATTTTTACTGATCTATATGATTTTGGGTTCTGAAACTTCTACATGTCACATGCGTGATACATAACAGACAATGTCAGCCCCAGGAGGGAGAAAACACTCCAATGAAGCAAGCCAAAGAAACAAGTTTTAAGCAAGGTCAAGTGATGTGTAGACCAGGATTGTTCAATTCCTACCTGTCATGCTGAAGCTTCCAGCTCCTGAATAACAACACATGTTTCCCTTGTCCTAGACAGCCAAGAGTACGTCTCTCTTGGGCATAAGAATCCCTAGAGTTACATATGGGTAGTAAAGAGTGGACCCAGATGTCATACTCACAATGACCAAATTGTGTTGATCGTACTTTATACCAATACATCGCTCCACACTGAAGTTGCAATAAATGATATATTTGCTTTCTAGACACATGAATGAGACGCCTTACTGGATATACTCCAGGAAGACCAGAGAAGCTGGCTTCTAATCCATACGGAACAAGCCACTGGTGAATTTCTTTCAGGATAACCCATGATTTATCTAGAATATCATCTTTACATATCTGGATCCTTCAAACTAGACAAAGGGAAAATACGGGCTTCAAGCCTCAGTTAGAAATATGGAATGGTGCCATGTTGACAACTGGTGGTCCCTGACCTGTATCTTCTGAGATTAGAACACAGTGTGGTGGATGACCAATTCATGCGTTGAACAAAAGAAGACCTCCTACAGGGCAGTGTAGCTGTTCATTACAGGTATGGCACTTAGGGCTAAGTACCATAAGGACTACAAGAAGAAAAGAAAAACAAGTAACACATGAAGCATATACGATAAGGAGGCACCACAGTGCAGAGCACAAGCTCTGGAATCACACAGGCTTGGATCGAATCCCGGCTAAGCCACTACCATCTATATACCCTGAAGGACAGGCCAAGGTTTAAATGTTCTTTTACCAAATTTCAAAAAAGAAGTGAAGAAAGAACCTATCTGCCAGGAAGGGACATCGTGGGCTGCAGCATCCAGTCGGATCAGGGCTCTGCATCTCCTGCTCAGAAACCTTGGCCACCTGGCTCATGGTGATGCTGGCAGCTGAGCAGCCCTGGAGAAGGCGATCCTGTCTCCAGGACTCGCAGAGGAGCTGGGGAGGTCCCGGGACGAGGTGGCCCACACCCTGGTAAGCTCTGGCTGCCTCCTGCCCTCAGGTCTGAGCAGGCTCTGGCCTCTGGGCCCCGTGGTGGGGAAGGCCTGGCCGATACATACGCAGGGCTGAGGGGCCTGCAGAGCCAGTCCCCAGGCAGGGTGAGCTCTGGACGAGGCTTCCACAGTCCCCAACAGTCTCCGCATGGTGGCCCATCTGGTGCCAAACACCTGCCACCCACAGCCAGTAGTCCCAGCCACTAGAAAGTCCAGAAGGGGCCCCGCCCTTTGCCTTTGGGCCGGGGTTAAGCCAGCAGCTGGGCTTGCATGTGACCCCTGCCTCAGCCCCTGCCCCGCCCGCTCTTTCTCTGTGACACCTACAATGGATATGTCATAAAGCCAGGCAGAGCCAGTGCTATAAATTCAGAGGAGTTAGAATCTAGGAAGAGGCTCTCCCACTTTCACTCTCTGCTCTCAGATCAGGCAGGCAGTACCTCTAATATGGAAGCTATGGACACCACACCTCCTTCACACGCTGTCATCTTCCATTCTGCTTCTGTTTTCCCCACCACCCCATTTACGGTCCTGGTGAGCATCGGTGCTTCAGCAGGAAGCATGTCAGACCCCGAACCTATGGACACCACACCACCTTCACACGCTGTCATCTTCCATTCTACTCCTGTTTTCCCCAGCACCCCATTTACGGCCCTGGCGGGCATCGGTGCTTCAGCAGGAAGCACGTCAGACCCCGAACCTATGGACACCACACCTCCTTCACATGCTGTTATCTTCTATTCTGCTCCTGTTTTCTCCAGCAACCCATTTACGCCTTTGGTGGGCATCGGTGCCTCAGCAGTCAGCACCTCAGACCCCGAACCTATGGACACCACACCTCCTTCCCACGCTGTCATCTTCCTTCCTGCTCCTCTTTACCCCAGCACCCCATTTACGGCTTAGGCCGGCACTGGTGCTTCACCAGGCAGCACCTCTAACACCAAAGCTATGGACACCACACCTCCTTCCCAGGCTGTCATTTTCCAGTCTGCCCTGTCTCCAATAGAACCACTACCCATTTCACACCGCTGTTCCAAGTTCTGGGAACACACCACCCAGTGATAACAATGCCTCAGCCCATGCCTCGACTCATTTACCTGCGACATGAGCCAACAGACAGACCAACACTTCAAAGTTATGACAGAAAGTTGAGTAAGTTATACGCTTGGAATTTCATTTATTATTATTAACAAGCACAACTGTAGTGCTTAGACTATAACAAGTACTATTCTAAGGGCTTACCAAATATTAACTCACTTATTCCTCATAATGGCAACCCTAGAGGTAGGGAATATTCATAATGTTCACTTTTCTGGGGGAAACTGAGGCCCAGAGACGTTGAAGAGCTTGCCTAATGCCACACAGTAAGTAGGTGGCAAAACCCGGGATTAAAACCAGACCGTCTAGACTTTCATCATTTTGCTGTGTCACCGTACTATAAGTTGTGGTTAGGGAAGGAGGTAAATTGACAAGACTCTGAACTAAAAGGAGAAGGGAGAAATGAGAAAATGAGTGATCCTAGAAACTAGAGTAGAGTTAGGCTCAGAAATTTCTGGTGATGAGACCCGGAAGAACGAGAACTTGGTTGGAATATTAACTTGGGGTAGTATCTGAATCCATGGAGAAATGGTTTTGTTTTCTGTAAAATTTAGAAAGGTCAGTTGGTTGAAGATTAATGAAGACAAAAGTAGAAAGGAAAAGAAAAAGGTGCCTTAAGGGAGACATAACCGCTTCCCTCTACGTACCCACAGGTGGGGTCCTGTGGGAAAGGATGGAGCTCTCTCTACCGGGTTGGTCACCAGGCTGAACAAGGAGAAACATGGCAACCATTGTAATGGTTTTGATGATCTCTCAAAACCAAGGCTTCAGTTTCCAAGAACGACCTACGGTAGCATAACTAGTGTGTGTCACACATGCCACTAAGTGTGTTTCCAGTCACACATTTTAATTGGAGAACTACTTCCTATGAGGTAGGCATTAGTTCCCTATGGCTGCTGTAACAAATGACTACAAATGTGCTTGCTTCTAACAAAACACACTTATTTTCTTATGGTTCTGGAAGACAGAGGTCCAAAACCAGTTTCCCTGGGCTGAAACCAGAAGTCGACTGGGCCATCCATCCTCCTTCTAGAGGCTCTAAGCGAGAATCTGTTTGTTTCCTCGCCAGCATTCCTTCACTTCTGGCCACATCAATGCAACCCCAACTTCGTCATCACATTCTCTTTGGAGTACAAATTCCCTCTGCCTCGCTCTTACGAGAACACCAGTGGTTATATTTGGGCCCATCCAGGTAGTCCAGGAGAATCTTCCCATCTGAGAACCATTACTTTCATCCCACTGGCAAAGTGCCTTCTGCCATTTAAGGTGACATCCACAGGTTCTGGAGAGTAGAATGTGGACATTTGGGGGCAATGGTATTATTCAGTCTACCACAAGGTAGATACTATTATCTTTCTCAGATGTAGGAAATGACGTTTAGGGAAGTAGTTTGTCTCAGGTCTACAATTTCCAGAGTAGAGACTTAAATTCTGCCACTGACACTTTAGGACACACCCTAAACAACTTGAATCTGTGTCCTTAACTACTGCATAATCCTTGGTTAAGAGTCACACTTAGGTATCAAGACCCAATTGAATACAACACAAGTGCTGTCTCCTCTTTCACTATGTTTGCCTGGTGTAGTCATGAATCTTGCCCAGAGCAGAAGAGTTCAGAAAACTGTTATGCAGGTTTATGAAGAGAAAGCATTTACTGTTTGACGTGCCCGGAGTAACGGAAGGCTTTTTCAAATAAAATATGCCACCAAATAGTCAAGTGTCACAACAGAGGTAACCCCATGTGAGTCACGAGGAGACTAAAATTATCTCCAATTGTGCAGGAGAGAAAAGTTTCACTGAAGGCAGGTGTAGTTCAGCCAAGCCCTACAGCACAGAAGTAGGAATGTGGGTATGTACGAATGGGAAACACTTTAATGCAGAATGGATGAGAAATATGCATTCGACCTATTCTAAAACAACTGGCTTATTAACTCAGTAAATCGATTTAGTCAGTCAAACTAGCTTTAGCTGATTACTTATCCAGGGAATAGCTGTTTAGAGTAATTTTTGTCATAGAACAGTAAATAAAATGGTTGAACTATAGCTTTAGGCTTGCTAAGTGAAATAGATTGCTCTAGATGATTTTCAAGTGACTTACTTGGTAGTACTCACGAAATTGGGGGTTAACAATTGCTTAAGAAAACAAAGAGAATTGATTTTAAATAAAGTACTTACTGTGTGAACTATCTGTTCAGTAGCTCATGTTAAATGGATGTTTATAATCCCCATTGGACAACCAACTACTTTTTTGCAAATGGCAATGTGAATTGCTCTCGCATAAACTATAGCAATGACCACCTATCTAATTTGTTGTCCAAACCAGAAATCTTCTAACAATACTGGTGTCCTAATAAAAATAAGCACGAAGGGAACACACACTGGGTGTCTCCCGTGTGCCTGTGCATGCATCTATATCTCACTGAAGCCCCATAACAGCCCCCAAGAGAGGGACTCTGAGTGTCCCCATGCTGCTTGTGGAGAGAAACAGGCACAGGAAGGTTCAATAGTCTATCTACCTAATATCACACAGAGGGTGGGAGAGCCCGTTTTTAAACCACCTGCCTCCAATTCCAGGTGCCAGGAGCCAGACTCAGCCTACAGCTCTCTTCTGCTCGCCTGGAGGTGAAACAAGGTGTCATGATTAGTCAAATCCCGGTCTTCACTCATCAAGGTAGCTTGAACACCTGCACGTCCTCCAAGTAGCATGTAGCATAAGCAATAAAATGTTTGCCCCGTGATCCTCCAGGAACTTGGAATCAGCTGTGCCTGGTTAGGCTGAGCTGGTTTAGAGTGGAGACGACCACCGATCTTCCACCTGGGCAAGTGCCTTTTGACCTCCTGCCATCAGAGGGCCAAAACTCCAGCCTGAGAATGTGCTGAGGCCTGTAGCCTAGTTATGCCAACTCAGAACAATGATGAGCACACGTTTTTCCAATCACCTTTCCTCATGCTCCCCATGCCTCATACTGCCCTGCTTCTTTATTCTTTATCCCACAGACACCCAAAGCCCCTTGCCTTTGGGGAGGTGGATTTGAGACCTATTGTCACGTCACGTCCTCGCTTGGCTGCCCTGTGAATAAAGCTCCTCTTTACTGCAAACCTCAGCATTTTAGTGTTTTGGCTTGCTGCACCTCAGACAGAATGGTTGGGAGCAGTGGTACAGGACCCTTGCATGTGAGGGAAGCTGGTTCCTAGTAGTCACATTGCGGATGTTTTCTCCTCTCGGGGTGGGGGTGGGGCAGACATCCTGCTCTTCGTGAAAGGGAGAAACACAGGTGCCAAACCCTTGCCCTCAGCGTCACCGTCACGTAGGAGCTTGTTAGAAGCACAGAATCCAGGCCCCACCCAGAACTACTGAATACCAGCCTGCATTTAACAAGATCCCCAAGAGAGGCATACCCATATTAAAGTTGGAGAGGCACCAAGCTGTCATCGTCTTCTCCGCAGCTAATGAAAACGAAGCAAAGATTCATCCCGAGCCGACTCTGCCTCAGTCACCTGGATATCCCATGAGCTCATTTAATCCTCCCCAGAACCTGCAAATGAGACTGAGGGTCAGAGTGGTCTAGCACCCAAGGTTCCATAAGAGAACATGACCAAGGCTCACTGGAGCCAAGACTTCCAAAAAAGAAGGCCCCTGAGCACAGCATGGCACCACCGCAGCCCAAACCGTGGGCCTGGAGGGTAGACCAGGCTCCCCACGCAGAGTTCACACCATTCGACAGATGCCCAAAGCAGACCACAAGGCAATATGAGAAGTAACTTCTGATTGTGGAATCTCTGAACTTTGAGATTGAAAGAAAAAAATCTGTTTTCGGGGGATGGTTAAAACAGTTCTACCAAGGAGTAAAGAGAGGGCATCTCGAGGCTCCTTCTGGACTGAGAATTTAATGCCTACTTATTGAGAGATGCTCCGTGCATTTGCTCAGCCTTACGTCAAGATGAAGTTCTCTGTGCCCTAGAAGCTTAGGTTCTAAAAAGGCCACAGAAATGGGTGAGACCTAAAAAATGCCAGAACAATGCAACGGCCTTAATCAGACTGTCTTTGCTTTGCCTTGCTTACAAGTCACTGACTTTAAACTGAATATGGTGTCATGTCTTTATGTTTCTTGAAGCTTTTTTTTTTTCAAAAGATCATATAAAGATTTTCTTCCATGGTAAGACTTTTATATTGTATTTTTCTTAAACTGGACTGTGGCACATTTACCCTCCATCAGATGATTGCTTATAACTCACCTTGCTTTGTTAAGAATACCGCTAGAGGCTTCTATGTCCCTACTAAAGAAAATACATTTTCAGGCCCATTGAAACCAATGAAAATCCAAGATTTCAGAGCACAAGAAAATGAAAATTCTCTCTACCCGCGTCTTTTACTGCTTTTAATCTGTTAACAGTCCCTAAGTGTGTCAGATGAAAGGTACTGTCACGGGAATTGACATCATTAACAGCATTCCATACAGGTAAGTCTTGATTGTTCCAATTTCTCAAAAAGTTGGACATATTTACTGCCTCTATGACATCTCTAGGGTGTGTGGAAGAAATAAAAAAGAGGCCTGTACAATGTATTTCTCCAAATATACACACAAATAGTTTGCACATACAAACAGGGAAACCTTATAAATAACGTATGGGGAGCAAAGTATTGTCGGTAACGGAACTACTCATTTCGAAAGACAACACTGTCACCAAGTGTCCCCTCACCAAAACTGACTGGGAATTTTTAGGGGCCACCAAACCAGAGATGGAGATTTTTAGGCAAATTCTTGCCAGAAAAGAGAGCCTAGGGCATAAACCACTCAACTTTTTGGCACGAATGCCAGGGCAACCCAAGCAAGTGGATATACAAGCCTACGTAACTCTTGGAAGTAGGAAGCTTTGGGGGACTACACCTGGGCTGGTACTGGCCTCCCTCCTCAAAGGGACAAGGAGAGCAGAAACCTGGATGGAGTCAAGAGAGAGAACAAAGAAAGGCAAGGCTGGGTATGGAGCAACGTGTGGATCCAGGAGCATGTCTCTCAGAACTGCTGGGGCTCTGCAGACCAGCTGCATCCCCATTCTCCTTGACCCTCATGGGTATAATGAACTCAGGATGGGCGCATCCCGGCTGCCAAGTCACTTCCACCTGTCCATGGAGTTGACAGTTACTTGCTCACAGTGAACCAACCTCTCTGGACCTAACAGCTACTGCAGGAGGCGGTAGTGGAGAACAAGGTGACGACAACGACCAGATGCGAAGGAGAAAGCGACGTTCAGCGGACCGACTGGGTGGACTGATGGTGTGGGGTTAAGTCTGCAGAGCTAAAGGGGCCAGATGTGGAAAAGGGAAGGGAAACCATGAGGATATGGTCAAGCCCCATCGTATTGATATTTCATCCATATGTTGTATGCAAATCCCATTCAATTTGCTCTGAGTGAAGAAGAGAGAACTAAATTATCCTTTAAACCATGTCAGTGACTTTATTTACCATCTCATTTGAGGAGCTCATAGCCCAGGGGCAGAGGGAAATGGGAGCTGTGAGTCTGCCATCTCTCAGGAAGTCTCAGCCCTCAGAGGCCCCTCAGAGCCAAACTACCTCACCTTTTGCACTTTTCAAGCAACGTTATTCCTAAGTGCGAGTCACCCTCTTCATCAGGTTCTCCAAGAAACAGCAATCTCTCCCAATGAGAGAGGAAAAATGGGCTACTTTGGCTTGCTGAGGCACAATATGTAGTTCTCCAAAATGGTACCTGCCTGGGGATTTTTCAAGAAAATTAAGCATCAGTGGTGATTTGTTTGTCTTCACATAACGTATGACCCAGGTGTGCTGAGAAATAAGAAAAGGACGAACGAATCAAGGGCGGCTGATCCAAGGAGGCAAGGGGCAACTTCCACAGCCTACGTGGAAAGCTAGAGGGAGGGAACATCCAGCTGGTGGGAGCTGAAGACAGGGGCCAGTCCTCCTTGGGCTCGGGATGCCACCCCCTCTTCCTACATCTTCACGCTCTCCTTCTCTGTTGGCCCCTCCCAGCCATATTAAAGAGCCATAACGAACTGCTCTCCTCCATTCCATTCTCCTGTCCTCCTATCCACCCCTCCCTTCTTTCCCTTTGCCATCAATTTCTTGACTTGCCCCCCATTTCTCCCCTCCCATCCACACTGCGGTCTGGTTTCTGCCCCCCTACTCTCGTGAAACTGATCTCCTTGAAGCCCCCAATGATTTCTCCGTTGACAAGTCCAGGGCACTACTTCTCAATCCTTATCTTTGTGACCGCCAAGCCGAGTCAGATCTTAAACAACGTCTCTGTCTTGAAAATCTCTTCCCTTGGCTTCCGTGCCACCTTTCCTTTTCTTTCCCTGAGACCGATCACAACCAGTGCTGCAGATTCCATCGAATTAAGGAATGCTGTTGCCTACATGTGTGAATGAGCTCAAGTGAGTAAAGTACTGAAGTAGAGGACAGCTAAAGTGAAACGTCTTCATGAATGTCCACGTGGCTGAGCAGCAAGTTAACCTTTCCTACATGTGCTAAAGAAGAAGAGTTGGGTTTTATTTTATTTACTTTTCCCTGGACTGTGTTGAATGACTATCATCTACAAGTTCAGGCTACTTTTGGCTGAGGATTAATGCACTGGGAGAGCTGAGAGAAAACTGAACAATAGAGCTGTCTTTTTCTTGACCAGTTCACCTTAGTATCCCAAACTCTAAGTCTTTCCCGAATTCTTTCTCCTTTTTATTGTAGTAAAAGGAACATAACACAACATCCACCATTTGGATCATTTTACAATTCACCGTACCATTCAGTGGAATTTACTACTGTCACAGTGTTGTGCAACTATCACCCCTGCCGAGCTGCAAAACATTTTCATCAACCAAGAGGAAACCTACACCCATTTTAAGGAGTCATTCCCTATTTCCCTCTCTTCCAACCCCCTGGCAACCACTAATGTAGAATCTTTTCTGTGTGTATGGATTTGCCACTGCTGGACATTTCATATAAATGGAACCATACGATATGTAGCCTTTCATGCCTGACTCCTTTCACTTAGTTGCATCCATCATGTAGCATGTATCAGAAATCCACTCACTGTTATGGCTGAATCCTTCATACCCTTTGAATACAAAATTAAAAATACGTTGAGAGTGAAGCTCAGTTTTAATGGCACATCTATTAGGCCAATTCATTGAAAGAAGCTGAAGATGGAGATATTGTTGTGAAATGATAATCATTGAGAAGGCTCAATCAATTGGATAACGAAAAGTTTGGGAAATGTTGCAAAAATTATCTGCTTTACGTTAAAATCCTATTAAACAAGGATGCAGGAGATTGTCTTTTTCTTGCAGGTAACTTAAATGAGGCAGAAAGAAATAACTGCCCTTTAAAACACATTTTGAAAGGATTCTATTTATTCTTAATAGACGAATGGGAGTACAGGAAGTTCACATCCAATATGGACTCCCTGTCCAAACACTGTTTATCGTTCTAGCCACCACTATTGAATTATATTTCTTGAGAGTAAGGCAGCTCAATTCCTGCATATTACTTTCTAAAATTCATCCATCAAATCCATTAATACAGTATAAACAAGAGTTGTTCATGTTTAAGTGCACTTCAAATATCAGGTATAAGGAAACCCCAGTAAGAAAAAGAATCCTATATCTCTTGCCAGAATATGGTCAGCTGTGGGGTGCTCTGCTAGCTGAAAGACACATTCATTATTAAGGGGATAGAGGCTGTTTAAGTGGGATGAGAGCCAAAAAATTTTAACTACATATATGTGTGAAGAACAGTGCTAGGTTATCTCATATTCTATATCAGTCAAGGCTCACCATTTTACATACGTGAAAAGCATAGTTAAAAGTGTATTAGTAGGGCTTCCCTGTTGGCGCGGTGGTTAAGGATCCACCTGCCAGTGCACGGGACACACTTTTGAGCCCTGGTCCGGGAAGATCCCACATGCCACGGAGCAACTAAGACCATATGCCACAACTACTGAGCCTGCGTGTTAGAGCCCGTGAACCACAGCTACTGAAGCCCAGACACCTAGACCCCGTGCTCAGCAACAACGAGAAGCCACCACAATGAGAAGCCCGCATACTGCAACAAAGAGTAGCCCCCACTCACCGCAACTAGAGAAAGCCCGCGCACAGCAACGAAGAGCCTAGGCAACCAAAGATAAATAAATAAATGCGTCTATTTTTAAGAAAAGTGTTTTAGTATCTTACTAAAAGGCACGCAACCAGTAAACGTGAGCAAGAATTCAATCCCAAATCTGTCACACTGAAGTTTAAGCTAATACTTGAGATTAATAAAAACAGCACTAAATTAAAAGTTCAGAGATATTTTTTATTTCATACTTTCACTAATGCTCTTTGGAGATAAATCATGTCATTTATATGGGCCTTAGTTTTCACAACTTTAATAGTTGGAAGCTTGACTAGATGATCTGTATGTAGTCTTCCAATTCTAAAATGTTCCACTAATTTGGATTGCTACAATAATTGCCCTTGCAATACATGCATGCTGCCACCAAGTAGCAGTAGAGACTACTAGTTCCTTTTTTACCCCTAGTGGGGGTGCATTTTGACAGTGGACTTATCCGTCAATAGTACAACCTGTTAGTATAACTATAAGATAACAAAATAATCTGGTATTCTTTCCTGTAAAAGAGAAGCTTTACATTGTGTCTGTGAATCGTACCAGAATCACCTGTAGGTTTTTAAATATAGAGGAAATCCTGAACCCATTGAATGAGACTCTTCAGAGACAGGACTTGGGCATCTGGAATTTTGGGTTCCCATCATTTGTATATTTTATTTCATTTCATTTTTGCCTATGTACAATATTTGTCACATCCTTTTGAATCTTTAAAACTTTCTTTTTGTTTTAAATTTTAGAATATTCCATAATCTTCACCTACTTTTCATAAGGTGTTATCTGTTATGTTTATTCGATCTTGTGCTTCTCCTGGTTAAGACTTCTTTCTTTCCTTTTTTTTTTGTTTTTTTTTGTTTTTTTCGGGGCCCTGCCTCATGTCTTGCAGGATCTTAGTTCCCTGACCTGGGATTGGACCCCAGGGCCCCAGCAGTGAAAGCGTCATGTTCTAAATACTGGACCACCAGGGAAGTCCCAAGATTTCAGTTGTAAATGACTTCTTTCCCCACTCTAATTCATTCCTGGGATCAGTTTCATGTTTGGACATTAAAGCAACCTTGCATTGCCAGAATAAAGCTACTTTGATTCTGATATATGATTGTTTTACATACCATGGATACAGTTTGTGCTTCTCTTTACACATTTTGCATGCATGTTCAAAGGAGAAACTGGCCTGTGATTCTATTCTCGTAATATTCTTTATCGATTTTTTGTTGCTGTTTTAAGATTCTATACTTTATCTTTTGTTTATTTATTTTTGGCTGCATTGGGTCTTCATTGCTGCATGCGAGCTTTCTCTAGTTTCGGCGAGCGGGGATCTATTCTTTGTTGCGGTGAGTAGGCTTCTCATTGCAGCCTTCTGACCCCATGGGCTTCTGACCCCATTCGTCAGTGCTACTTCAGGTCCTCACCCCTTCCCTTCTGACCCTGGGCGGTGAAATCCTCTTTCTGCGGCTGGCGTGTGGCAGAAAGTCAATGAGGCAAGAGTAGGTTTGGAGTATCCAAGGAGCAGAAAGGATGTCAGCGTGTGGAAAACAGAGCGAGCAAATTGGAGAGGAGAACGAAACAGTCAGAGAGGAAACAGAGGCCCAGATTTCTAGGTCTGTGGAGGCACTCTGAGGACTTTGCATTTTCTGTGAAGAAGCCACTGAAGAAATTTGAGTGACATGATCTGACTTATGTTTTAACAAGATCTCTCTGGATGCCACACTGATTAGAGACTGTAGGAGAGCAAGGACAAGCCCCAGAAGACCAACAGTTGATTCAAAGAAATGATTACTCAAACATGGTCCCCCTCCTCAGTGAAGACGCAGAGCAGGAATTGGCAAATAATGGCCACGAATCAAATCAGGCTCTCAGCCTGGATCTGTGGGACTGTGAGCTAATAATGGTTCTCACGTTTAGAAAGCTTGTTGAAGAGGAAAGAGGAGGAGAAGCTACAGAAACTGTATATGGCCCACAAAGCCTAAGATATTTAAAATCCAGAAAATGCTTTCCAACACCTGACGTAAAGCATGTGGCTGGTAGGAGGTCCTCAACCAAATTTGGAAGAGGAATACATGAGTCAGTTAGTTCCTGAAAACACTGTAAAGTGATAGGTGTCAAGAAACATTTACCCCTTCACCCTTAACCTTCACAAATGATGCCAGTTCCATCGAGCTATTGAAAAATACATTCTGGCTTTCCGAAAAATAACCCAGAGGACATTTTCTCACATAGGCAAGGTCATAAACAACTGTCAAGTGAAGTTGAAATAGCAACAACTCAAATAGTAACAAAAAACATTTTTACTGATTTTTAAATCTTACAAAGCATTTTCATGTTCATTATCTAATTTAATCCTCCAATCAACGTCATGAGATAGTTATTATTTCCCCATTAGAAATGACCACATATGAAATCCTGAGTGATTGCTCAAGAAAAGCTGAAATCTTGAGTGTTACATCTATTAAGGCCATGGTTGGGTGTTTTCCCATGGGAACATTGGATGCTAAAATCCACAGGGATTTTCAGCTCAAGATGGCAGACTAGGAAATATATTTACTTTCTGTTCCTCCTGAAACCATATCTAAATAAAACTGTAGAAATACCAAAATTAATCAACCAATAAAAGCCAAGATATTCTGGAAGTCATCAACCACAGAAAGATTTCAACACATTTCGAGAAGGCAAGCAATGAAATGGAGGAGCCATGAATAAAATAATGAAGAAAAAAAGGCTGAGCCTAAGTAAGGTCTGCACAAAGTCACTCAGCTTTTGCTGAGCTCTGGTTATAGTCAAGGGCAGAGGAAAGAAGAGGGGCTGAAAACAAGGAGACAAACGTCATTTTAGGAAAAACACTTCATTTAATGAGCTCCAGGGAACACTCAGCCTGCTGCCATACTAACTCATGAATTACAATGGATTGTTGGTAAGCAAGACAAGAAAACAGGGAAGAAACAAAAGAAACAAAAATCAAGACACTGTTTCTAACTGAACTCTTCTCAAATGAGATCGAGGAATTATGGTTCAATGCCACAGCTGTAAATCATTTCTGCTCTTGGAGAGGTTACAAAGGGCTTATAATATTTCCCTTGTTTTCAGACAGAATTTAGGTCTGAGCAAAAGCTTTTGTGTCCTCCAACCCCAAAATTTATTGGGGATGGAAGCCCAGATTTGCTGGGACATACCATAAAAAGAATCTCATGAGCAGAGGGTCAAACTGATTTTGGAATATATGAATTATGCCCAGTGTGAGTTTCAATAGGTTTATATATATATATATACATTTTTACTGATCTATATGATTTTGGGTTCTGAAACTTCTACATGTCACATGCGTGATACATAACAGACAATGTCAGCCCCAGGAGGGAGAAAACACTCCAATGAAGCAAGCCAAAGAAACAAGTTTTAAGCAAGGTCAAGTGATGTGTAGACCAGGATTGTTCAATTCCTACCTGTCATGCTGAAGCTTCCAGCTCCTGAATAACAACACATGCTTCCCTTGTCCTAGACAGCCAAGACTACGTCTCCTCTCTTGGGCATAAGAATCCCTAGAGTTACATATGGGTAGTAAAGAGTGGACCCAGCTGTCATACTCACAATGACCAAATTGTGTTGATCGTACTTTATACCAATACATCGCTCCACGCTGAAGCTGCAATAAATGATATATTTGCTTTCTAGACATATGAATGAGACGCCTTACTGGATATACTCCAGGAAGGCCAGAGAAACTGGCTTCTAATCCATACGGAACAAGTCACTGGTGAATTTCTTTCAGGATAACCCATGACTTATCTAGAATATCATCTTTACATATCTGGATCCTTCAAACTAGACAAAGGGAAAATACGGGCTTCAAGCCTCAGTTAGAAATATGGAATGGTGCCATGCTGACAACTGGTGGTCCCTGACCTGTATCTTCTGAGATTAGAACACAGTGTGGTGGATGACCAATTCATGCGTTGAACAAAAGAAGACCTCCTACAGGGCAGTGTAGCTGTTCGTTACAGGTATGGCACTGAGGGCTAAGTACCATAAGGACTACAAGAAGAAAAGAAAAACAAGTAACACATGAAGCATATACGATAAGGAGACACCACAGTGCAGAGCACAAGCTCTGGAATCACACAGGCTTGGATCGAATCCCGGCTAAGCCACTACCATCTATATACCCTGAAGGACAGGCCAAGGTTTAAATGTTCTTTTACCAAATTTCAAAAAAGAAGTGAAGAAAGAACCTATCTGCCAGGAAGGGACATCGTGGGCTGCAGCATCCAGTCGGATCAGGGCTCTGCATCTCCTGCTCAGAAACCTTGGCCACCTGGCTCATGGTGATGCTGGCAGCTGAGCAGCCCTGGAGAAGGCGATCCTGTCTCCAGGACTCGCAGAGGAGCTGGGGAGGTCTCCGGACGAGGTGGCCCACACCCTGGTAAGCTCTGGCTGCCTCCTGCCCTCAGGTCTGAGGAGGCTCTGGCCTCTGGGCCCCGTGGTGGGGAAGGCCTGGCCGATACATACGCAGGGCTGAGGGGCCTGCAGAGCCAGTCCCCAGGCAGGGTGAGCTCTGGACGAGGCTTCCACAGTCCCCAACAGTCTCCGCATGGTGGCCCATCTGGTGCCAAACACCTGCCACCCACAGCCAGTAGTCCCAGCCACTAGAAAGTCCAGAAGGGGCCCCGCCCTTTGCCTTTGGGCCGGGGTTAAGCCAGCAGCTGGGCTTGCATGTGACCCCTGCCTCACCCCCTGCCCCGCCCGCTCTTTCTCTGTGACACCTAAAATGGATATGTCATAAAGCCAGGCAGAGCCAGTGCTATAAATTCAGAGGAGTTAGAATCTAGGAAGACGCTCTCCCACTTTCACTCTCTGCTCTCAGATCAGGCAGGCAGTACCTCTAATATGGAAGTTATGGACACCACACCTCCTTCACACGCTGTCCTCTTCCATTCTGCTCCTGTTTTCCCGAGCACCCCATTTACGGCCCTGGCGGGCATCGGTGCTTCAGCAGGAAGCACGTCAGACACCCAACCTATGGACACCACACCTCCTTCACACGCTGTCATCTTCCATTCTGCTCCTGTTTTCCCCACCATCCCATTTACGGCCCTGGCGGGCATCGGTGCTTCAGCAGGAAGCACGTCAGACCCCGAACCTATGGACACCACACCACCTTCACAGGCTGTCATCTTCCATCCTGCTCCTCTTTACCCCAGCACCTCATTTACGGCTTAGGCCGGCACTGGTGCTTCACCAGGCAGCACCTCTAACACCAAAGCTATGGACACCACACCTCCTTCCCAGGCTGTCATTTTCCAGTCTGCCCTGTCTCCAATAGAACCACTACCCATTTCACACCGCTGTTCCAAGTTCTGGGAAGACACCACCCAGTGATAGCAATGCCTCAGCCCATGCCTCGACTCATTTACCTGCGACGTGAGCCAACAGATAGACCAACACTTCAAAGTTATGACAGAAAGTTGAGTAAGTTATACGCTTGGAATTTCATTTATTATTATTAACAAGCACAACTGTAGTGCTTACACTATAACAAGTACTATTCTAAGGGCTTACCAAATATTAACTCACTTATTCCTCATAATGGCAACCCTAGAGGTAGGGAATATTCATAATGTTCACTTTTCTGGGGGAAACTGAGTCCCAGAGACGTTGAAGAGCTTGCCTAATGCCACACAGTAAGTAGGTGGCAAAACCCGGGATTAAAACTAGACCGTCTAGACTTTCATCACTTTGCTGTGTCACCGTACTATAAGTTGTGGTTAGGGAAGGAACTAAATTGACAAGACTCTGAACTAAAAGGAGAAGGGAGAAATGAGAAAATGAGTGATCCTAGAAACTAGAGTAGAGTTAGGCTCAGAAATTTCTGGTGATGAGACCCGGAAGAACAAGAACTTGGTTGGAATATTAACTTGGGGTAGTATCTGAATCCATGGAGAAATGGTTTTGTTTTCTGTAAAATTTAGAAAGGTCAGTTGGATGAAGATTAATGAAGACAAAAGTAGAAAGGAAAAGAAAAAGGTGCCTTAAGGGAGACATAACCGCTTCCCTCTACGTACCCACAGGTGGGGTCCTGTGGGAAAGGATGGAGCTCTCTCTACCGGGTTGGTCACCAGGCTGAACAAGGAGAAACATGGCAACCATTGTACTGGTTTTGATGATCTCTCAAAACCAAGGCTTCAGTTTCCAAGAACGACCTACGGTAGCATAACTAGTGTGTGTCACACATGCCACTAAGTGTGTTTCCAGTCACACATTTTAATTGGACAACTACTTCCTATGAGGTAGGCATCAGTTCCCTATGGCTGCTGTAACAAATGACTACAAATGTGCTTGCTTCTAACAAAACACACTTATTTTCTTATGGTTCTGGAAGACAGAGGTCCAAAACCAGTTTCCCTGGGCTGAAACCAGAAGTCGACAGGGCCATCCATCCTGATTCTAGAGGCTCTAAGCGAGAATCTGTTTGTTTCCTCGCCAGCATTCCTTCACTTCTGGCCACATCAATGCAACCCCAACTTCGTCATCACATTCTCTTTGGAGTACAAATTCCCTCTGTCTCGCTCTTACGAGAACACCAGTGCTTATATTTGGGCCCATCCAGGTAGTCCAGGAGAATCTTCCCATCTGAGAACCATTACTTTCATCCCACTGGCAAAGTGCCTTCTGCCATTTAAGTTGACATTCACAGGTTCTGGAGAGTAGAATGTGGACATTTGGGGGCAATGGTATTATTCAGTCTACTACAAGGTAGATACTATTATCTTTCTCAGATGTAGGAAATGACGTTTAGGGAAGTAGTTTGTCTCAGGTCTACAATTTCCAGAGTAGAGACTTAAATTCTGCCACTGACACTTTAGGACACACCCTAAACAACTTGAATCTGTGTCCTTAACTACTGCATAATCCTTGGTTAAGAGTCACACTTAGGTATCAAGACCCAATTGAATACAACACAAGTGCTGTCTCCTCTTTCACTATGTTTGCCTGGTGTAGTGATGAATCTTGCCCAGAGCAGAAGAGTTCAGAAAACTGTTATGCAGGTTTATGAAGAGAAAGCATTTACTGTTTGACGTGCCCGGAGTAACGGAAGGATTTTTCAAATAAAATATGCCACCAAATATTCAAGTGTCACAACAGTGGTAACCGCGTGGGAGGAGAGTAAAATTATCTCCAATTGTGCAGGAGAGAAAAGTTTCACTGAAGGCAGGTGTAGTTCAGCCAAGCCCTACAGCACAGAAGTAGGAATGTGGGTATGTACGAATGGGAAACACTTTAATGCAGAATGGATGAGAAATATGCATTCGACCTATTCTAAAACAACTGGCTTATTAACTCAGTAAATCGATTTAGTCAGTCAAACTAGCTTTAGCTGATTACTTATCCAGGGAATAGCTGTTTAGAGTAATTTTTGTCATAGAACAGTAAATAAAATGGTTGAACTATAGCTTTAGGCTTGCTAAGTGAAATAGATTGCTCTAGATGATTTTCAAGTGACTTACTTGGTAGTACTCACGAAATTGGGGGTTAACAATTGCTTAAGAAAACAAAGAGAATTGATTTTAAATAAAGTACTTACTGTGTGAACTATCTGTTCAGTAGCTCATGTTAAATGGATGTTTATAATCCCCATTGGACAACCAACTACTTTTTTGCAAATGGCAATGTGAATTGCTCTCGCATAAACTATAGCAATGACCACCTATCTAATTTGTTGTCCAAACCAGAAATTTTCTAACAATACTGGTGTCCTAATAAAAATAAGCACGAAGGGAACACACACTGGGTGTCTCCCGTGTGCCTGTGCATGCATCTATATCTCACTGAAGCCCCATAACAGCCCCCAAGAGAGGGACTCTGAGTGTCCCCATGCTGCTTGTGGAGAAACAGGCACAGGAAGGTTCAATAGTCTATCTACCTAATATCACACAGAGGATGGGAGAGCCCGTTTTTAAACCACCTGCCTCCAATTCCAGGTGCCAGGAGCCAGACTCAGCCTACAGCTCTCTTCTGCTCGCCTGGAGGTGAAACAAGGTGTCATGATTAGTCAAATCCCGGTCTTCACTCATCAAGGTAGCTTGAACACCTGCACGTCCTCCAAGTAGCATGTAGCATAAGCAATAAGATGTTTGCCCCGTGATCCTCCAGGAACTTGGAATCAGCTGTGCCTGGTTAGGCTGAGCTGGTTTAGAGTGGAGAGGACCACCGATCTTCCACCTGGGCAAGTGCCTTTTGACCTCCTGCCATCAGAGGGCCAAAACTCCAGCCTGAGAATGTGCTGAGGCCTGTAGCCTAGTTATGCCAGCTCAGAACAATGATGAGCACACGTTTTTCCAATCACCTTTCCTCATGCTCCCCATGCCTCATACTGCCCTGCTTCTTTATTCTTTATCCCACAGATACCCAAAGCCCCTTGCCTTTGGGGAGGCGGATTTGAGACCTATTGTCACGTCACGTCCTCGCTTGGCTGCCCTGTGAATAAAGCTCCTCTTTACTGCAAACCTCAGCATTTCAGTGTTTTGGCTTGCTGCACCTCAGACAGAATGGTTGGGAGCAGTGGTACAGGACCCTTGCATGTGAGGGAAGCTGGTTCCTAGTAGTCACATTGCGGATGTTTTCTCCTCTCGGGGTGGGGGTGGGGCAGACATCCTGCTCTTCTGGAAAGGGAGAAACACAGGTGCCAAACCCTTGCCCTCAGCGTCACCGTCACCTAGGAGCTTGTTAGAAGCACAGAATCCAGGCCCCACCCAGAAGTACTGAATACCAGCCTGCATTTAACAAGATCCCCAAGAGAGGCATACCCATATTAAAGTTGGAGAGGCACCAAGCTGTCATCGTCTTCTCCGCAGCTAATGAAAACGAAGCAAAGATTCATCCCGAGCCGACTCTGCCTCAGTCACCTGGATATCCCATGAGCTCATTTAATCCTCCCCAGAACCTGCAAATGAGACTCAGGGTCAGAGTGGTCTAGCACCCAAGGTTCCATAAGAGAACATGAGCAAGGCTCACTGGAGCCCAGACTTCCAAAAAAGAAGGCCCCTGAGCACAGCATGGCACCACTGCAGCCCAAACCGTGGGCCTGGAGGGTAGACCAGGCTCCCCACGCAGAGTTCACACCATTCGACAGATGCCCACAGCAGACCACAAGGCAATATGAGAAGTAACTTCTGATTGTGGAATCTCTGAACTTTGAGATTGAAAGAAAAAAATCTGTTTTCGTGGGATGGTTAAAACAGTTCTACCAAGGAGTAAAGAGAGGGCATCTCAAGGGTCCTTCTGGACTAAGAATTTAATGCCTACTTATTGAGAAATGCTCCGTGCATTTGCTCAGCCCTACGCCAAGATGAAGTTCTCTGTGCCCTAGAAGCTTAGGTTCTAAAAAGGCCACAGAAATGGGTGAGACCTAAAACATGCCAGAACAATGCAACGGCCTTAATCAGACTGTCTTTGCTTTGCCTTGCTTACAAGTCACTGACTTTAAACTGAATATGGTGTCATGTCTTTATGTTTCTTGAAGCTTTTTTTTTTTCAAAAGATCATATAAAGATTTTCTTCCATGGTAAGACTTTTATATTGTATTTTTCTTAAACTGGACTGTGGCACATTTACCCTCCATCAGATGATTGCTTATAACTCACCTTGCTTTGTTAAGAATACCGCTAGAGGCTTCTATGTCCCTACTAGAGAAAATACATTTTCAGGCCCATTGAAACCAATGAAAATCCAAGATTTCAGAGCACAAGATAATGAAAATTCTCTCTATCTGCGTCTTTTACTGCTTTTAATCTGTTAACAGTCCCTAAGTGTGTCAGATGAAAGGTACTGTCGCGGGAATTGACATCATTAACAGCATTCCATACAGGTAAGTCTTGATTGTTCCACTTTCTCAAAAAGTTGGACATATTTACTGCCTCTATGACATCTCTAGGGTGTGTGGAAGAAATAAAAAAGAGGCCTGTACAATGTATTTCTCCAAATATACACACAAATAGTTTGCACATACAAACAGGGAAATCTTATAAATAACGTATGGGGAGCAAAGGATTGTCGGTAACGGAACTACTCATTTCGAAAGACAACACTGTCACCAAGTGTCCCCTCACCAAAACTGACTGGGAATTTTTAGGGGCCACAAAACCAGAGATGGAGATTTTTAGGCACATTCTTGCCAGAAAAGAGAGCCTAGGGCATAAACCACTCAACTTGTTGGCACGAATGCCAGGGCAACCCAAGCAAGTGGATATACAAGCCTACGTAACGCTTGGAAGTAGGAAGCTTTGGGGGACTACACCTGGGCTGGTACTGGCCTCCCTCCCCAAAGGGACAAGGAGAGCAGAAACCTGGATGGAGTCAAGAGAGAGAACAAAGAAAGGCAAGGCTGGGTATGGAGCAACGTGTGGATCCAGGAGCATGTGTCTCAGAACTGCCGGGGCTCTGCAGACCAGCTGCATCCCCATTCTCCTTGACCCTCATGGGTATAATGAACTCAGGATGGGCGCATCCCGGCTGCCAAGTCACTTCCACCTGTCCATGGAGTTGACAGTTACTTGCTCACAGTGAACCAACCTCTCTGGACCTAACAGCTACTGCAGGAGGCGGTAGTGGAGAACAAGGTGACGACAACGACCAGATGCGAAGGAGAAAGCGACGTTCAGCGGACCGACTGGGTGGACTGATGGTGTGGGGTTAAGTCTGCAGAGCTAAAGGGGCCAGATGTGGAAAAGGGAAGGGGAACCATGAGGATATGGTCAAGCCCCATCGTATGGATATTTCATCCATATGTTGTATGCAAATCCCATTCAATTTGCTCTGAGTGAACAAGAGAGAACTAAATTATCCTTTAAACCATGTCAGTGACTTTATTTACCATCTCATTTGAGGAGCTCATAGCCCAGGGGCAGAGGGAAATGGGAGCTGTGAGTCTGCCATCTCTCAGGAAGTCTCAGGCCTCAGAGGCCCCTCAGAGCCAAACTACCTCACCTTTTGCACTTTTCAAGCAACGTTATTCCTAAGTGCGAGTCACCCTCTTCATCAGGTTCTCCAAGAAACAGCAATCTCTCCCAATGAGAGAGGAAAAATGGGCTACTTTGGCTTGCTGAGGCACAATATGTAGTTCTCCAAAATGGTACCTGCCTGGGGATTTTTCAAGAAAATTAAGCATCAGTGGTGATTTGTTTGTCTTCACATAACGTATGACCCAGGTGGGCTGAGAAATAAGAAAAGGACGAACGAATCAAGGGCGGCTGATCCAAGGAGGCAAGGGGCAACTTCCACAGCCTACGTGGAAAGCTAGAGGGAGGGAACATCAAGCTGGTGGGAGCTGAAGACAGGGGGCAGTCCTCCTTGGGCTCGGGATGCCACCCCCTCTTCCTACATCTTCACGCTCTCCTTCTCTGTTGGCCCCTCCCAGCCATATTAAAGAGCCACAAGGAACTGCTCTCCTCCATTCCATTCTCCTGTCCTCCTATCCACCCCTCCCTTCTTTCTCTTTACCATCAATTTCTTGACTTGCCCCCCATTTCTCCCCTCCCATCCACACTGCGGTCTGGTTTCTGCCCCCCTACTCTCGTGAAACTGATCTCCTTGAAGCCCCCAATGATTTCTCCATTGACAAGTCCAGGGCACTACTTCTCAATCCTTATCTTTGTGACCGCCAAGCCGAGTCAGATCTTAAACAACGTCTCTGTCTTGAAAATCTCTTCCCTTGGCTTCCGCGCCACCTTTCCTTTTCTTTCCATGAGACCGATCACAACCAGTGCTGCAGATTCCATAGAATTAAGGAATGCTGTTGCTTACATGTGTGAATGAGCTCAAGTGAGTAAAGTACTGAAGTAGAGGACAGCTAAAGTGAAACGTCTTCATGAATGTCCACGTGGCTGAGCAGCAAGTTAACCTTTCCTACATGTGCTAAAGAAGAAGAGTTGGGTTTTATTTTATTTACTTTTCCCTGGACTGTGTTGAATGACTATCATCTACAAGTTCAGGCTACTTTTGGCTGAGGATTAATGCACTGGGAGAGCTGAGAGAAAACTGAACAATAGAGCTGTCTTTTTCTTGACCAGTTCACCTTAGTATCCCAAACTCTAAGTCTTTCCCGAATTCTTTCTCCTTTTTATTGTAGTAAAAGGAACATAACACAACATCCACCATTTGGATCATTTTACAATTCACCGTACCATTCAGTGGAATTTACTACTGTCACAATGTTGTGCAACTATCACCCCTGCCGAGCTGCAAAACATTTTCATCAACCAAGAGGAAACCTACACCCATTTTAAGGAGTCATTCCCTATTTCCCTCTCTTCCAACCCCCTGGCAACCACTAATGTAGAATCTTTTCTGTGTGTATGGATTTGCCACTGCTGGACATTTCATATAAATGGAACCATACGATATGTAGCCTTTCATGCCTGACTCCTTTCACTTAGTTGCATCCATCATGTAGCATGTATCAGAAATCCACTCACTGTTATGGCTGAATCCTTCATACCCTTTGAATACAAAATTAAAAATACGTTGAGAGTGAAGCTCAGTTTTAACGGCACATCTATTAGGCCAATTCATTGAAAGAAGCTGAAGATGGAGATATTGTTGGGAAATGATAATCATTGAGAAGCCTCAATCAATTGGATAAAGAAAAGTTTGGGAAATGTTGCAAAAATTATCTGCTTTACGTTAAAATCCTATTAAACAAGGATGCAGGAGATTGTCTTTTTCTTGCAGGTAACTTAAATGAGGCAGAAAGAAATAACTGCCCTTTAAAACACATTTTGAAAGGATTCTATTTATTCTTAATAGACGAATGGGAGTACAGGAAGTTCACATCCAATATGGACTCCCTGTCCAAACACTGTTTATCGTTCCAGCCACCACTATCGAATTATATTTCTTGAGAGTAAGGCAGCTCAATTCCTGCATATTACTTTCTAAAATTCATCCATCAAATCCATTAATACAGTATAAACAAGAGTTGTTCAAGTTTAAGTGCACTTCAAATATCAGGTATAAAGAACCCCCAGTAAGAAAAAGAATCCTATATCTCTTGCCAGAATGTGGTCAGCTGTGGGGTGCTCTGCTAGCTGAAAGACACATTCATTATTAAGGGGATAGAGGCTGTTTAAGTGGGATGAGAGCCAAAAAATTTTAACTACATATATGTGTGAAGAACAGTGCTAGGTTATCTCATATTCTATATCAGTCAAGGCTCACCATTTTACATACGTGAAAAGCAAAGTTAAAAGTGTATTAGTAGGGCTTCCCTGTTGGCACGGTGGTTAAGGATCCACCTGCCAATGCACGGGACACACGTTTGAGCCCTGATGCGGGAAGATCTCACATGCCACGGAGCAACTAAGACCATGTGCCACAACTACTGAGCCTGCGTGCTAGAGCCCGTGAACCACAGCTACTGAAGCCCACGCACCTAGACCCCGTGCTCAGCAACAACGAGAAGCCACCACAATGAGAAGCCCGCGTACTGCAACAAAGAGTGGCCCCCGCTCACCGCAACTAGAGAAAGCCCGCGCACAGCAACGAAGAGCCTAGGCAGCCAAAGATAAATAAATAAATACGTCTATTTTTAAGAAAAGTGTTTTAGTAACTTACTAAAAGGCACGCAACCAGTAAACGTGAGCAAGAATTCAATCCCAAATCTGTCACACTGAAGTTTAAGCTAATACTTGAGATTAATAAAAACAGCACTAAATTAAAAGTTCAGAGATATTTTTTATTTCATACTTTCACTAATGCTCTTTGGAGATAAATCATGTCATTTATATGGGCCTTAGTTTTCACAACTTTAATAGTTGGAAGCTTGACTAGATGATCTGTATGTAGTCTTCCAATTCTAAAATGTTCCACTAATTTGGATTGCTACAATAATTGCCCTTGCAATACATGCATGCTGCCACCAAGTAGCAGTAGAGACTACTAGTTCCTTTTTTACCCCTAGTGGGGGTGCATTTTGACAGCGGACTTATCCGTCAATAGTACAACCTGTTAGTATAACTATAAGATAACAAAATAATCTGGTATTCTTTCCTGTAAAAGAGAAGCTTTACATTGTGTCTGTGAATCGTACCAGAATCACCTGTAGGTTTTTAAATATAGAGGAAATCCTGAACCCATTGAATGAGACTCTTCAGAGACAGGACTTGGGCATCTGGAATTTTGGGTTCCCATCATTTGTATATTTTATTTCATTTCATTTTTGCCTATGTACAATATTTGTCACATCCTTTTGAATCTTTAAAACTTTCTTTTTGTTTTAAATTTTAGAATATTCCATAATCTTCACCTACTTTTCATAAGGTGTTATCTGTTATGTTTATTCGATCTTGTGCTTCTCCTGGTTAAGACTTCTTTCTTTCCTTTTTTTTTTTTTTTGTTTTTTTCGGGGCCCTGCCTCATGTCTTGCAGGATCTTAGTTCCCTGACCTGGGATTGGACCCCAGGGCCCCAGCAGTGAAAGCGTCATGTTCTAAATACTGGACCACCAGGGAAGTCCCAAGATTTCAGTTTTAAATGACTTCTTTCCCCACTCTAATTCATTCCTGGGATCAGTTTCATGTTTGGACATTAAAGCAACCTTGCATTGCCAGAATAAAGCTACTTTGATTCTGATATATGATTGTTTTACATACCATGGATACAGTTTGTGCTTCTCTTTACACATTTTGCATGCATGTTCAAAGGAGAAACTGGCCTGTGATTCTATTCTCGTAATATTCTTTATCGATTTTTTTGTTGCTTTTTTAAGATTCTATACTTTATGTTTTGTTTATTTATTTTTGGCTGCATTGGGTCTTCATTGCTGCATGCGAGCTTTCTCTAGTTTCGGCGAGCGGGGGTCTATTCTTTGTTGCGGTGAGTAGGCTTCTCATTGCAGCCTTCTGACCCCATGGGCTTCTGACCCCATTCGTCAGTGCTACTTCAGGTCCTCACCCCTTCCCTTCTGACCCTGGGCGGTGAAATCCTCTTTCTGCGGCTGGCGTGCGGCAGAAAGTCAATGAGGCAAGAGTAGGTTTGGAGTATCCAAGGAGCAGAAAGGATGTCAGCGTGTGGAAAACAGAGCGAGCAAATTGGAGAGGAGAACGAAACAGTCAGAGAGGCAACAGAGGCCCAGATTTCTAGGTCTGTGGAGGCACTCTGAGGACTTTGCATTTTCTGTGAAGAAGCCACTGAAGAAATTTGAGTGACATGATCTGACTTATGTTTTAACAAGATCTCTCTGGATGCCACGCTGATTAGAGACTGTAGGAGAGCAAGGACAAGCCCCAGAAGACCAACAGTTGATTCAAAGAAATGATTACTCAAACATGGTCCCCCTCCTCAGTGAAGACGCAGAGCAGGAATTGGCAAATAATGGCCACGAATCAAATCAGGCTCTCAGCCTGGATCTGTGGGACTGTGAGCTAATAATGGTTCTCACGTTTAGAAAGCTTGTTGAAGAGGAAAGAGGAGGAGAAGCTACAGAAACTGTATATGGCCCACAAAGCCTAAGATATTTAAAATCCAGAAAATGCTTTCCAACACCTGACGTAAAGCATGTGGCTGGTAGGAGGTCCTCAACCAAATTTGGAAGAGGAATACATGAGTCAGTTAGTTCCTGAAAACACTGTAAAGTGATAGGTGTCAAGAAACATTTACCCCTTCACCCTTAACCTTCACAAATGATGCCAGTTCCATTGAGCTATTGAAAAATACATTCTGGCTTTCCGAAAAATAACCCAGAGGACATTTTCTCACATAGGCAAGGTCATAAACAACTGTCAAGTGAAGTTGAAATAGCAACAAATCAAATAGTAACAAAAAACATTTTTACTGATTTTTAAATCTTACAAAGCATTTTCATGTTCATTATCTAATTTAATCCTCCAATCAACGTCATGAGATAGTTATTATTTCCCCATTAGAAATGACCACATATGAAATCCTGAGTGATTGCTCAAGAAAAGCTGAAATCTTGAGTGTTACATCTATTAAGGCCATGGTTGGGTGTTTTCCCATGGGAACATTGGATGCTAAAATCCACAGGGATTTTCAGCTCAAGATGGCAGACTAGGAAATATATTTACTTTCTGTTCCTCCTGAAACCATATCTAAATAAAACTGTAGAAATACCAAAATTAATCAACCAATAAAAGCCAAGATATTCTGGAAGTCATCAACCACAGAAAGATTTCAACACATTTCGAGAAGGCAAGCAATGAAATGGAGGAGCCATGAATAAAATAATGAAGAAAAAAAGGCTGAGCCTAAGTAAGGTCTGCACAAAGTCACTCAGCTTTTGTGAGCTCTGGTTATAGTCAAGGGCAGAGGAAAGAAGAGGGGCTGAAAACAAGGAGACAAACGTCATTTTAGGAAAAACACTTCATTTAATGAGCTCCAGGGAACACTCAGCCTGCTGCCATACTAACTCATGAATTACAATGGATTGTTGGTAAGCAAGACAAGAAAACAGGGAAGAAACAAAAGAAACAAAAATCAAGACACTGTTTCTAACTGAACTCTTCTCAAATGAGATCGAGGAATTATGGTTCAATGCCACAGCTGTAAATCATTTCTGCTCTTGGAGAGGTTACAAAGGGCTTATAATATTTCCCTTGTTTTCAGACAGAATTTAGGTCTGAGCAAAAGCTTTTGTGTCCTCCAACCCCAAAATTTATTGGGGATGGAAGCCCAGATTTGCTGGGACATACCATAAAAAGAATCTCATGAGCAGAGGGTCAAACTGATTTTGGAATATATGAATTATGCCCAGTGTGAGTTTCAATAGGTTTATATATATATATACATTTTTACTGATCTATATGATTTTGGGTTCTGAAACTTCTACATGTCACATGCGTGATACATAACAGACAATGTCAGCCCCAGGAGGGAGAAAACACTCCAATGAAGCAAGCCAAAGAAACAAGTTTTAAGCAAGGTCAAGTGATGTGTAGACCAGGATTGTTCAATTCCTACCTGTCATGCTGAAGCTTCCAGCTCCTGAATAACAACACATGCTTCCCTTGTCCTAGACAGCCAAGAGTACGTCTCCTCTCTTGGGCATAAGAATCCCTAGAGTTACATATGGGTAGTAAAGAGTGGACCCAGCTGTCATACTCACAATGACCAAATTGTGTTGATCGTACTTTATACCAATACATCGCTCCACGCTGAAGCTGCAATAAATGATATATTTGCTTTCTAGACATATGAATGAGACGCCTTACTGGATATACTCCAGGAAGGCCAGAGAAGCTGGCTTCTAATCCATACGGAACAAGTCACTGGTGAATTTCTTTCAGGATAACCCATGATTTATCTAGAATATCATCTTTACATATCTGGATCCTTCAAACTAGACAAAGGGAAAATACGGGCTTCAAGCCTCAGTTAGAAATATGGAATGGTGCCATGCTGACAACTGGTGGTCCCTGACCTGTATCTTCTGAGATTAGAACACAGTGTGGTGGATGACCAATTCATGCGTTGAACAAAAGAAGACCTCCTACAGGGCAGTGTAGCTGTTCGTTACAGGTATGGCACTGAGGGCTAAGTACCATAAGGACTACAAGAAGAAAAGAAAAACAAGTAACACATGAAGCATATACGATAAGGAGGCACCACAGTGCAGAGCACAAGCTCTGGAATCACACAGGCTTGGATCGAATCCCGGCTAAGCCACTACCATCTATATACCCTGAAGGACAGGCCAAGGTTTAAATGTTCTTTTACCAAATTTCAAAAAAGAAGTGAAGAAAGAACCTATCTGCCAGGAAGGGACATCGTGGGCTGCAGCATCCAGTCGGATCAGGGCTCTGCATCTCCTGCTCAGAAACCTTGGCCACCTGGCTCATGGTGATGCTGGCAGCTGAGCAGCCCTGGAGAAGGCGATCCTGTCTCCAGGACTCGCAGAGGAGCTGGGGAGGTCTCCGGACGAGGTGGCCCACACCCTGGTAAGCTCTGGCTGCCTCCTGCCCTCAGGTCTGAGCAGGCTCTGGCCTCTGGGCCCCGTGGTGGGGAAGGCCTGGCCGATACATACGCAGGGCTGAGGGGCCTGCAGAGCCAGTCCCCAGGCAGGGTGAGCTCTGGACGAGGCTTCCACAGTCCCCAACAGTCTCCGCATGGTGGCCCATCTGGTGCCAAACACCTGCCACCCACAGCCAGAAGTCCCAGCCACTAGAAAGTCCAGAAGGGGCCCCGCCCTTTGCCTTTGGGCCGGGGTTAAGCCAGCAGCTGGGCTTGCATGTGACCCCTGCCTCAGCCCCTGCCCCGCCCGCTCTTTCTCTGTGACACCTACAATGTATATGTCATAAAGCCAGGCAGAGCCAGTGCTATAAATTCAGAGGAGTTAGAATCTAGGAAGAGGCTCTCCCACTTTCACTCTCTGCTCTCAGATCAGGCAGGCAGTACCTCTAATATGGAAGCTATGGACACCACACCTCCTTCACACGCTGTCCTCTTCCATTCTGCTCCAGTTTTCCCGAGCACCCCATTTACGGCCCTGGCGGGCATCGGTGCTTCAGCAGGAAGCACGTCAGAACCGGAACCTATGGACACCACACCTCCTTCACACGCTGTCATCTTCCATTCTGCTCCTGTTTTCCCCACCACCCCATTTACGGCCCTGGCGGGCATCGGTGCTTCAGCAGGAAGCACGTCAGACCCCGAACCTATGGACACCACACCTCCTTCACACGCTGTCATCTTCCATTCTGCTCCTGTTTTCCCCAGCACCCCATTTACGGCCCTGGCGGGCATCGGTGCTTCAGCAGGAAGCACATCAGACCCCGAACCTATGGACACCACACCACCTTCACACGCTGTCATCTTCCATTCTGCTCCTGTTTTCCCCAGCACCCCATTTACGGCCCTGGCGGGCATCGGTGCCTCAGCAGTCAGCACCTCAGACCCCGAACCTATGGACACCACACCTCCTTCCCACGCTGTCATCTTCTGTCCTGCTCCTCTTTACCCCAGCACCCCATTTACGGCTTAGGCCGGCACTGGTTTTTCACCAGGCAGCACCTCTAACACCAAAGCTATGGACACCACACCTCCTTCCCAGGCTGTCATTTTCCAGTCTGCCCTGTCTCCAATAGAACCACTACCCATTTCACACCGCTGTTCCACGTTCTGGGAACACACCACCCAGTGATAGCAATGCCTCAGCCCATGCCTCGACTCATTTACCTGCGACGTGAGCCAACAGACAGACCAACACTTCAAAGTTATGACAGAAAGTTGAGTAAGTTATACGCTTGGAATTTCATTTATTATTATTAACAAGCACAACTGTAGTGCTTAGACTATAACAAGTACTATTCTAAGGGCTTACCAAATATTAACTCACTTATTCCTCATAATGGCAACCCTAGAGGTAGAGAATATTCATAATTTTCACGTTTTTGGGGGAAACTGAGGCCCAGAGACCTTGAAGAGCTTGCCTAATGCCACACAGTAAGTAGGTGGCAAAACCCGGGATTAAAACCAGACCGTCTAGACTTTCATCACTTCGCTGTGTCACCGTACTATAAGTTGTGGTTAGGGAAGGAAGTAAATTGACAAGACTCTGAACTAAAAGGAGAAGGGAGAAATGAGAAAATGAGTGATCCTAGAAACTAGAGTAGAGTTAGGCTCAGAAATTTCTGGTGATGAGACCCGGAAGAACGAGAACTTGGTTGGAATATTAACTTGGGGTAGTATCTGAATCCATGGAGAAATGGTTTTGTTTTCTGTAAAATTTAGAAAGGTCAGTTGGATGAAGATTAATGAAGACAAAAGTAGAAAGGAAAAGAAAAAGGTGCCTTAAGGGAGACATAACCGCTTCCCTCTACGTACCCACAGGTGGGGTCCTGTGGGAAAGGATGGAGCTCTCTCTACCGGGTTGGTCACCAGGCTGAACAAGGAGAAACATGGCAACCATTGTACTGGTTTTGATGATCTCTCAAAACCAAGGCTTCAGTTTTCAAGAACGACCTACGGTAGCATAACTAGTGTGTGTCACACATGCCACTAAGTGTGTTTCCAGTCACACATTTTAATTGGACAACTACTTCCTATGAGGTAGGCATCAGTTCCCTATGGCTGCTGTAACAAATGACTACAAATGTGCTTGCTTCTAACAAAACACACTTATTTTCTTATGGTTCTGGAAGACAGAGGTCCAAAACCAGTTTCCCTGGGCTGAAACCAGAAGTCGACAGGGCCATCCATCCTCCTTCTAGAGGCTCTAAGCGAGAATCTGTTTGTTTCCTCGCCAGCATTCCTTCACTTCTGGCCACATCAATGCAACCCCAACTTCGTCATCTCATTCTCTTTGGAGTACAAATTCCCTCTGCCTCTCTCTTACGAGAACACCAGTGGTTATATTTGGGCCCATCCAGGTAGTCCAGGAGAATCTTCCCATCTGAGAACCATTACTTTCATCCCACTGGCAAAGTGCCTTCTGCCATTCAAGTTGACATTCACAGGTTCTGGAGAGTAGAATGTGGACATTTGGGGGCAATGGTATTATTCAGTCTACTACAAGGTAGATACTATTATCTTTCTCAGATGTAGGAAATGACGTTTAGGGAAGTAGTTTGTCTCAGGTCTACAATTTCCAGAGTAGAGACTTAAATTCTGCCACTGACACTTTAGGACACACCCTAAACAACTTGAATCTGTGTCCTTAACTACTGCATAATCCTTGGTTAAGAGTCACACTTAGGTATCAAGACCCAATTGAATACAACACAAGTGCTGTCTCCTCTTTCACTATGTTTGCTGGTGTACTGATGAATCTTGCCCAGAGCAGGAGAGTTCAGAAAATTGTTATGCAGGTTTACGAAGAGAAAGCATTTACTGTTTGACGTGCCCGGAGTAACGGAAGGCTTTTTCAAATAAAATATGCCACCAAATAGTCAAGTGTCACAACAGAGGTAACCCCGTGGGAGTCACAAGGAGACTAAAATTATCTCCAATTGTGCAGGAGAGAAAAGTTTCACTGAAGGCAGGTGTAGTTCAGCCAAGCCCTACAGCACAGAAGTAGGAATGTGGGTATGTACGAATGGGAAACACTTTAATGCAGAATGGATGAGAAATATGCATTCGACCTACTCTAAAACAACTGGCTTATTAACTCAGTAAATCGATTTAGTCAGTCAAACTAGCTTTAGCTGATTACTTATCCAGGGAATAGCTGTTTAGAGTAATTTTTGTCATAGAACAGTAAATAAAATGGTTGAACTATAGCTTTAGGCTTGCTAAGTGAAATAGATTGCTCTAGATGATTTTCAAGTGACTTACTTGGTAGTACTCACGAAATTGGGGGTTAACAATTGCTTAAGAAAACAAAGAGAATTGATTTTAAATAAAGTACTTACTGTGTGAACTATCTGTTCAGTAGCTCATGTTAAATGGATGTTTATAATCCCCATTGGACAACCAACTACTTTTTTGCAAATGGCAATGTGAATTGCTCTCCCATAAACTATAGCAATGACCACCTATCTAATTTGTTGTCCAAACCAGAAATCTTCTAACAATACTGGTGTCCTAATAAAAATAAGCACGAAGGGAACACACACTGGGTGTCTCCCGTGTGCCTGTGCATGCATCTATATCTCACTGAAGCCCCATAACAGCCCCCAAGAGAGGGACTCTGAGTGTCCCCATGCTGCTTGTGGAGAAACAGGCACAGGAAGGTTCAATAGTCTATCTACCTAATATCACACAGAGGGTGGGAGAGCCCGTTTTTAAACCACCTGCCTCCGATTCCAGGTGCCAGGAGCCAGACTCAGCCTACAGCTCTCTTCTACTCACCTGGAGGTGAAACAAGGTGTCATGATTAGTCAAATCCCGGTCTTCACTCATCAAGGTAGCTTGAACACCTGCGCGTCCTCCAAGTAGCATGTAGCATAAGCAATAAGATGTTTGCCCCGTGATCGTCCAGGAACTTGGAATCAGCTGTGCCTGGTTAGGCTGAGCTGGTTTAGAGTGGAGAGGACCACCGATCTTCCACCTGGGCAAGTGCCTTTTGACCTCCTGCCATCAGAGGGCCAAAACTCCAGCCTGAGAATGTGCTGAGGCCTGTAGCCTAGTTATGCCAGCTCAGAACAATGATGAGCACACGTTTTTCCAATCACCTTTCCTCATGCTCCCCATGCCTCATACTGCCCTGCTTCTTTATTCTTTATCCCATAGATACCCAAAGCCCCTTGCCTTTGTGGAGGCGGATTTGAGACCTATTGTCACGTCACATCCTCGCTTGGCTGCCCTGTGAATAAAGATCCTCTTTGTTGCAAACCTCAGCATTTCAGTGTTTTGGCTTGCTGCGCCTCAGACAGAATGGTTGGGAGCAGTGGTACAGGACCCTTGCATGTGAGGGAAGCTGGTTCCTAGTAGTCACATTGCGGATGTTTTCTCCTCTCGGGGTGGGGGTGGGGCAGACATCCTGCTCTTCCGGAAAGGGAGAAACACAGGTGCCAAACCCTTGCGCTCAGCGTCACCATCACCTAGGCGCTTGTTAGAAGCCCAGAATCCAGGCCCCACCCAGAACTACTGAATACCAACCTGCATTTAACAAGATCCCCAAGAGAGGCATACCCATATTAAAGTTGGAGAGGCACCAAGCTGTCATCGTCTTCTCCGCAGCTAATGAAAACGAACCAAAGATTCATCCCGAGCCGACTCTGCCTCAGTCACCTGGATATCCCATGAGCTCATTTAATCCTCCCCAGAACCTGCAAATGAGA
Source organism: Grampus griseus (assembly GCF_964374135.1). NCBI lineage: Eukaryota > Metazoa > Chordata > Mammalia > Artiodactyla > Delphinidae > Grampus > Grampus griseus. The sequence goes on from NW_028133371.1 coordinate 430,212, forward strand.
CTGAGGGTCAGAGTGGTCTAGCACCCAAGGTTCCATAAGAGAACATGACCAAGGCTCACTGGAGCCCAGACTTCCAAAAAAGAAGGCCCCTGAGCACAGCATGACACCACTGCAGCCCCAACCGTGGGCCTGGAGGGTAGGCCAGGTTCCCCACGCAGAGTTCACACCATTCGACAGATGCCCACAGCAGACCACAAGGCAATATGAGAAGTAACTTCTGATTGTGCAATCTCTGAACTTTGAGATTGAAAGAAAAAAAATCTGTTTTCGGGGGATGGTTAAAACAGTTCTACCAAGGAGTAAAGAGAGGGCATCTCGAGGCTCCTTCTGGACTAAGAATTTAATGCCTACTTATTGAGAAATGCTCTGTGCATTTGCTCAGCCCTACGCCAAGATGAAGTTCTCTGTGCCCTAGAAGCTTAGGTTCTAAAAAGGCCACAGAAATGGGTGAGACCTAAAACATGCCAGAACAATGCAACGGCCTTAATCAGACTGTCTTTGCTTTGCCTTGCTTACAAGTCACTGACTTTAAACTGAATATGGTGTCATGTCTTTATGTTTCTTGAAGCTTTTTTTTTTCAAAAGATCATATAAAGATTTTCTTCCATGGTAAGACTTTTATATTGTATTTTTCTTAAACTGGACTGTGACACATTTACCCTCCATCAGATGATTGCTTATAACTCACCTTGCTTTGTTAAGAATACCGCTAGAGGCTTCTATGTCCCTACTAAAGAAAATACATTTTCAGGCCCATTGAAACCAATGAAAATCCAAGATTTCTGAGCACAAGATAATGAAAATTCTCTCTATCCGCGTCTTTTACTGCTTTTAATCTGTTAACAGTCCCTAAGTGTGTCAGATGAAAGGTACTGTCGCGGGAATTGACATCATTAACAGCATTCCATACAGGTAAGTCTTGATTGTTCCAAGTTCTCAAAAAGTTGGACATATTTACTGCCTCTATGACATCTCTAGGGTGTGTGGAAGAAATAAAAAAGAGGCCTGTACAATGTATTTCTCCAAATATACACACAAATAGTTTGCACATACAAACAGGGAAACCTTATAAATAACGTATGGGGAGCAAAGGATTGTCGGTAACGGAACTACTCATTTCGAAAGACAACACTGTCACCAAGTGTCCCCTCACCAAAACTGACTGGGAATTTTTAGGGGCCACCAAACCAGAGATGGAGATTTTTAGGCAAATTCTTGCCAGAAAAGAGAGCCTAGGGCATAAACCACTCAACTTGTTGGCACGAATGCCAGGGCAACCCAAGCAAGTGGATATACAAGCCTACGTAACGCTTGGAAGTAGGAAGCTTTGGGGGACTACACCTGGGCTGGTACTGGCCTCCCTCCCCAAAGGGACAAGGAGAGCAGAAACCTGGATGGAGTCAAGAGAGAGAACAAAGAAAGGCAAGGCTGGGTATGGAGCAACGTGTGGATCCAGGAGCATGTCTCTCAGAACTGCTGGGGCTCAGCAGACCAGCTGCATCCCCATTCTCCTTGACCCTCATGGGTATAATGAACTCAGGATGGGCGCATCCCGGCTGCCAAGTCACTTCCACCTGTCCATGGAGTTGACAGTTACTTGCTCACAGTGAACCAACCTCTCTGGACCTAACAGCTACTGCAGGAGGCGGTAGTGGAGAACAAGGTGACAACAACGACCAGATGCGAAGGAGGAAGCGACGTTCAGCGGACCGACTGGGTGGACTGATGGTGTGGGGTTAAGTCTGCAGAGCTAAACGGGCCAGATGTAGAAAAGGGAAGGGGAACCATGAGGATATGGTCAAGCCCCATCGTATGGATATTTCATCCATATGTTGTATGCAAATCCCATTCAATTTGCTCTGAGTGAACAAGAGAGAACTAAATTATCCTTTAAACCATGTCAGTGACTTTATTTACCATCTCATTTGAGGAGCTCATAGCCCAGGGTCAGAGGGAAATGGGAGCTGTGAGTCTGCCATCTCTCAGGAAGTCTCAGGCCTCAGAGGCCCCTCAGAGCCAAACTACCTCACCTTTTGCACTTTTCAAGCAACGTTATTCCTAAGTGCGAGTCACCCCCTTCATCAGGTTCTCCAAGAAACAGCAATCTCTCCCAATGAGAGAGGAAAAATGGGCTACTTTGGCTTGCTGAGGCACAATATGTAGTTCTCCAAAATGGTACCTGCCTGGGGATTTTTCAAGAAAATTAAGCATCAGTGGTGATTTGTTTGTCTTCACATAACGTATGACCCAGATGTGCTGAGAAATAAGAAAAGGACGAACGAATCAAGGGCGGCTGATCCAAGGAGGCAAGGGGCAACTTCCACAGCCTACGTGGAAAGCTAGAGGGAGGGAACATCCAGCTGGTGGGAGCTGAAGACAGGGGCCAGTCCTCCTTGGGCTCGGGATGCCACCCCCTCTTCCTACATCTTCACGCTCTCCTTCTCTGTTGGCCCCTCCCAGCCATATTAAAGAGCCACAACGAACTGCTCTCCTCCATTCCATTCTCCTGTCCTCCTATCCACCCCTCCCTTCTTTCCCTTTGCCATCAATTTCTTGACTTGCCCCCCATTTCTCCCCTCCCATCCACACTGCGGTCTGGTTTCTGCCCCCCTACTCTCGTGAAACTGATCTCCTTGAAGCCCCCAATGATTTCTCCGTTGACAAGTCCAGGGCACTACTTCTCAATCCTTATCTTTGTGACTGCCAAGCCGAGTCAGATCTTAAACAACGTCTCTGTCTTGAAAATCTCTTCCCTTGGCTTCCGCGCCACCTTTCCTTTTCTTTCCATGAGACCGATCACAACCAGTGCTGCAGATTCCATCGAATTAAGGAATGCTGTTGCCTACATGTGTGAATGAGCTCAAGTGAGTAAAGTACTGAAGTAGAGGACAGCTAAAGTGAAACGTCTTCATGAATGTCCACGTGGCTGAGCAGCAAGTTAACCTTTCCTACATGTGCTAAAGAAGAAGAGTTGGGTTTTATTTTATTTACTTTTCCCTGGACTGTGTTGAATGACTATCATCTACAAGTTCAGGCTACTTTTGGCTGAGGATTAATGCACTGGGAGAGCTGAGAGAAAACTGAACAATAGAGCTGTCTTTTTCTTGACCAGTTCACCTTAGTTTCCCAAACTCTAAGTCTTTCCCGAATTCTTTCTCCTTTTTATTGTAGTAAAAGGAACATAACACAACATCCACCATTTGGATCATTTTACAATTCACCGTACCATTCAGTGGAATTTACTACTGTCACAGTGTTGTGCAACTATCACCACTGCCTAGCTGCAAAACATTTTCATCAACCAAGAGGAAACCTACACCCATTTTAAGGAGTCATTCCCTATTTCCCTCTCTTCCAACCCCCTGGCAACCACTAATGTAGAATCTTTTCTGTGTGTATGGATTTGCCACTGCTGGACATTTCATATAAATGAAACCATACGGTATGTAGCATTTCATGCCAGACTCCTTTCACTTAGTTGCATCCATCATGTAGCATGTATCAGAAATCCACTCACTGTTATGGCTGAATCCTTCATACCCTTTGAATACAAAATTAAAAATACGTTGAGAGTGAAGCTCTGTTTTAACGGCACATCTATTAGGCCAATTCATTGAAAGAAGCTGAAGATGGAGATATTGTTGTGAAATGATAATCATTGAGAAGCCTCAGCCAATTGGATAACGAAAAGTTTGGGAAATGTTGCAAAAAATTATCTGCTTTACATTAAAAGCCTATTAAACAAGGATGCAGGAGATTGTCTTTTTCTTGCAGGTAACTTAAATGAGGCAGAAAGAAATAACTGCCCTTTAAAACACATTTTGAAAGGATTCTATTTATTCTTAATAGACGAATGGGAGTACAGGAAGTTCACATCCAATATGGACTCCCTGTCCAAACACTGTTTATCGTTCTAGCCACCACTATCGAATTATATTTCTTGAGAGTAAGGCAGCTCAATTCCTGCATATTACTTTCTAAAATTCATCCATCAAATCCATTAATACAGTATAAACAAGAGTTGTTCATGTTTAAGTGCACTTCAAATATCAGGTATAAAGAACCCCCAGTAAGAAAAAGAATCCTATATCTCTTGCCAGAATGTGGTCAGCTGTGGGTGCTCTGCTAGCTGAAAGACACATTCATTATTAAGGGGATAGAGGCTGTTTAAGTGGGATGAGAGCCAAAAAATTTTAACTACATATATGTGTGAAGAACAGTGCTAGGTTATCTCATATTCTATATCAGTCAAGGCTCACCATTTTACATACGTGAAAAGCAAAGTTAAAAGTGTATTAGTAGGGCTTCCCTGTTGGCGCGGTGGTTAAGGATCCACCTGCCAGTGCACGGGACACACGTTTGAGCCCTGATGCGGGAAGATCCCACATGCCACGGAGCAACTAAGACCATGTGCCACAACTACTGAGCCTGCGTGCTAGAGCCCGTGAACCACACCTACTGAAGCCCACGCACCTAGACCCCGTGCTCAGCAACAACGAGAAGCCACCACAATGAGAAGCCCGCATACTGCAACAAAGAGTGGCCCCCGCTCACCGCAACTAGAGAAAGCCCGCGCACAGCAACGAAGAGCCTAGGCAGCCAAAGATAAATAAATAAATACGTCTATTTTTAAGAAAAGTGTTTTAGTAACTTACTAAAAGGCACGCAACCAGTAAACGTGAGCAAGAATTCAATCCCAAATCTGTCACACTGAAGTTTAAGCTAATACTTGAGATTAATAAAAACAGCACTAAATTAAAACTTCAGAGATATTTTTTATTTCATACTTTCACTAATGCTCTTTGGAGATAAATCATGTCATTTATATGGGCCTTAGTTTTCACAACTTTAATAGTTGGAAGCTTGACTAGATGATCTGTATGTAGTCTTCCAATTCTAAAATGTTCCACTAATTTGGATTGCTACAATAATTGCCCTTGCAATACATGCATGCTGCCACCAAGTAGCAGTGGAGAGTACTAGTTCCATTTTTACCCCTAGTGGGGGTGCATTTTGACAGCGGACTTATCCGTCAATAGTACAACCTGTTAGTATAACTATAAGATAACAAAATAATCTGGTATTCTTTCCTGTAAAAGAGAAGCTTTACATTGTGTCTGTGAATCGTACCAGAATCACCTGTAGGTTTTTAAATATAGAGGAAATCCTGAACCCATTGAATGAGACTCTTCAGAGACAGGACTTGGGCATCTGGAATTTTGGGTTCCCATCATTTGTATATTTTATTTCATTTCATTTTTGCCTATGTACAATATTTGTCACATCCTTTTGAATCTTTAAAACTTTCTTTTTGTTTTAAATTTTAGAATATTCCATAATCTTCACCTACTTTTCATAAGGTGTTATCTGTTATGTTTATTCGATCTTGTGCTTCTCCTGGTTAAGACTTCTTTCTTTCCTTTTTTTTTTTTTTTGTTTTTTTCGGGGCCCTGCCTCATGTCTTGCAGGATCTTAGTTCCCTGACCTGGGATTGGACCCCAGGGCCCCAGCAGTGAAAGCGTCATGTTCTAAATACTGGACCACCAGGGAAGTCCCAAGATTTCAGTTGTAAATGACTTCTTTCCCCACTCTAATTCATTCCTGGGATCAGTTTCATGTTTGGACATTAAAGCAACCTTGCATTGCCAGAATAAAGCTACTTTGATTCTGATATATGATTGTTTTACATACCATGGATACAGTTTGTGCTTCTCTTTACACATTTTGCATGCATGTTCAAAGGAGAAACTGGCCTGTGATTCTATTCTCGTAATATTCTTTATCGATTTTTTTGTTGCTTTTTTAAGATTCTATACTTTATGTTTTGTTTATTTATTTTTGGCTGCATTGGGTCTTCATTGCTGCATGCGAGCTTTCTCTAGTTTCGGCGAGCGGGGGTCTATTCTTTGTTGCGGTGAGTAGGCTTCTCATTGCAGCCTTCTGACCCCATGGGCTTCTGACCCCATTCGTCAGTGCTACTTCAGGTCCTCACCCCTTCCCTTCTGACCCTGGGCGGTGAAATCCTCTTTCTGCGGCTGGCGTGCGGCAGAAAGTCAATGAGGCAAGAGTAGGTTTGGAGTATCCAAGGAGCAGAAAGGATGTCAGCGTGTGGAAAACAGAGCGAGCAAATTGGAGAGGAGAACGAAACAGTCAGAGAGGAAACAGAGGCCCAGATTTCTAGGTCTGTGGAGGCACTCTGAGGACTTTGCATTTTCTGTGAAGAAGCCACTGAAGAAATTTGAGTGACATGATCTGACTTATGTTTTAACAAGATCTCTCTGGATGCCACGCTGATTAGAGACTGTAGGAGAGCAAGGACAAGCCCCAGAAGACCAACAGTTGATTCAAAGAAATGATTACTCAAACATGGTCCCCCTCCTCAGTGAAGACGCAGAGCAGGAATTGGCAAATAATGGCCACGAATCAAATCAGGCTCTCAGCCTGGATCTGTGGGACTGTGAGCTAATAATGGTTCTCACGTTTAGAAAGCTTGTTGAAGAGGAAAGAGGAGGAGAAGCTACAGAAACTGTATATGGCCCACAAAGCCTAAGATATTTAAAATCCAGAAAATGCTTTCCAACACCTGACGTAAAGCATGTGGCTGGTAGGAGGTCCTCAACCAAATTTGGAAGAGGAATACATGAGTCAGTTAGTTCCTGAAAACACTGTAAAGTGATAGGTGTCAAGAAACATTTACCCCTTCACCCTTAACCTTCACAAATGATGCCAGTTCCATTGAGCTATTGAAAAATACATTCTGGCTTTCAGAAAAATAACCCAGAGGACATTTTCTCACATAGGCAAGGTCATAAACAACTGTCAAGTGAAGTTGAAATAGCAACAAATCAAATAATAACAAAAAACATTTTTACTGATTTTTAAATCTTACAAAGCATTTTCATGTTCATTATCTAATTTAATCCTCCAATCAACGTCATGAGATAGTTATTATTTCCCCATTAGAAATGACCACATATGAAATCCTGAGTGATTGCTCAAGAAAAGCTGAAATCTTGAGTGTTACATCTATTAAGGCCATGGTTGGGTGTTTTCCCATGGGAACATTGGATGCTAAAATCCACAGGGATTTTCAGCTCAAGATGGCAGACTAGGAACTATATTTACTTTCTGTTCCTCCTGAAACCATATCTAAATAAAACTGTAGAAATACCAAAATTAATCAACCAATAAAAGCCAAGATATTCTGGAAGTCATCAACCACAGAAAGATTTCAACACATTTCGAGAAGGCAAGCAATGAAATGGAGGAGCCATGAATAAAATAATGAAGAAAAAAAGGCTGAGCCTAAGTAAGGTCTGCACAAAGTCACTCAGCTTTTGTGAGCTCTGGTTATAGTCAAGGGCAGAGGAAAGAAGAGGGGCTGAAAACAAGGAGACAAACGTCATTTTAGGAAAAACACTTCATTTAATGAGCTCCAGGGAACACTCAGCCTGCTGCCATACTAACTCATGAATTACAATGGATTGTTGGTAAGCAAGACAAGAAAACAGGGAAGAAACAAAAGAAACAAAAATCAAGACACTGTTTCTAACTGAACTCTTCTCAAATGAGATCGAGGAATTATGGTTCAATGCCACAGCTGTAAATCATTTCTGCTCTTGGAGAGGTTACAAAGGGCTTATAATATTTCCCTTGTTTTCAGACAGAATTTAGGTCTGAGCAAAAGCTTTTGTGTCCTCCAACCCCAAAATTTATTGGGGATAGAAGCCCAGATTTGCTGGGACATACCATAAAAAGAATCTCATGAGCAGAGGGTCAAACTGATTTTGGAATATATGAATTATGCCCAGTGTGAGTTTCAATAGGTTTATATATATATATATATATACACATTTTTACTGCTCTATATGATTTTGGGTTCTGAAACTTCTTTTTTTTTTTTTTTTTAAGTCTTTATTTATTTATTTATATATATATTTTTTTTTTTGCGGTACGCGGGCCTCTCACTGCTGTGGCCTCTCCCGTTGCGGAGCACAGGATCCGGACGCGCAGGCTCAGCGGCCATGGCTCACGGGCCCAGCCGCTCTGCGGCATGTGGGATCTTCCCAGACCGGGGCACGAACCGTGTCCCCTGCATCGGCAGGCGGACTCTCAACCACTGCGCCGCCGGGGAAGCCCAGGGTTCTGAAACTTCTACATGTCACATGCGTGATACATAACAGACAATGTCAGCCCCAGGAGGGAGAAAACACTCCAATGAAGCAAGCCAAAGAAACAAGTTTTAAGCAAGGTCAAGTGATGTGTAGACCAGGATTGTTCAATTCCTACCTGTCATGCTGAAGCTTCCAGCTCCTGAATAACAACACATGCTTCCCTTGTCCTAGACAGCCAAGAGTACGTCTCCTCTCTTGGGCATAAGAATCCCTAGAGTTACATATGGGTAGTAAAGAGTGGACCCAGCTGTCATACTCACAATGACCAAATTGTGTTGATCGTACTTTATACCAATACATCGCTCCACGCTGAAGTTGCAATAAATGATATATTTGCTTTCTAGACATATGAATGAGACACCTTACTGGATATACTCCAGGAAGGCCAGAGAAGCTGGCTTCTAATCCATACGGAACAAGTCACTGGTGAATTTCTTTCAGGATAACCCATGATTTATCTAGAATATCATCTTTACATATCTGGATCCTTCAAACTAGACAAAGGGAAAATACGGGCTTCAAGCCTCAGTTAGAAATATGGAATGGTGCCATGCTGACAACTGGTGGTCCCTGACCTGTATCTTCTGAGATTAGAACACAGTGTGGTGGATGACCAATTCATGCGTTGAACAAAAGAAGACCTCCTACAGGGCAGTGTAGCTGTTCGTTACAGGTATGGCACTGAGGGCTAAGTACCATAAGGACTACAAGAAGAAAAGAAAAACAAGTAACACATGTAGCATATACGATAAGGAGGCACCACAGTGCAGAGCACAAGCTCTGGAATCACACAGGCTTGGATCGAATCCCGGCTAAGCCACTACCATCTATATACCCTGAAGGACAGGCCAAGGTTTAAATGTTCTTTTACCAAATTTCAAAAAAGAAGTGAAGAAAGAACCTATCTGCCAGGAAGGGACATCGTGGGCTGCAGCATCCAGTCGGATCAGGGCTCTGCATCTCCTGCTCAGAAACCTTGGCCACCTGGCTCATGGTGATGCTGGCAGCTGAGCAGCCCTGGAGAAGGCGATCCTGTCTCCAGGACTCGCAGAGGAGCTGGGGAGGTCTCCGGACGAGGTGGCCCACACCCTGGTAAGCTCTGGCTGCCTCCTGCCCTCAGGTCTGAGCAGGCTCTGGCCTCTGGGCCCCGTGGTGGGGAAGGCCTGGCCGATACATACGCAGGGCTGAGGGGCCTGCAGAGCCAGTCCCCAGGCAGGGTGAGCTCTGGACGAGGATTCCACAGTCCCCAACAGTCTCCGCATGGTGGCCCATCTGGTGCCAAACACCTGCCACCCACAGCCAGTAGTCCCAGCCACTAGAAAGTCCAGAAGGGGCCCCGCCCTTTGCCTTTGGGCCGGGGTTAAGCCAGCAGCTGGGCTTGCATGTGACCCCTGCCTCACCCCCTGCCCCGCCCGCTCTTTCTCTGTGACACCTACAATGGATATGTCATAAAGCCAGGCAGAGCCAGTGCTATAAATTCAGAGGAGTTAGAATCTAGGAAGAGGCTCTCCCACTTTCACTCTCTGCTCTCAGATCAGGCAGGCAGTACCTCTAATATGGAAGCTATGGACACCACACCTCCTTCACACGCTGTCATCTTCCATTCTGCTTCTGTTTTCCCCACCACCCCATTTACGGTCCTGGTGAGCATCGGTGCTTCAGCAGGAAGCATGTCAGACCCCGAACCTATGGACACCACACCACCTTCACACGCTGTCATCTTCCATTCTACTCCTGTTTTCCCCAGCACCCCATTTACGGCCCTGGCGGGCATCGGTGCTTCAGCAGGAAGCACGTCAGACCCCGAACCTATGGACACCACACCTCCTTCACATGCTGTTATCTTCTATTCTGCTCCTGTTTTCTCCAGCAACCCATTTACGCCTTTGGTGGGCATCGGTGCCTCAGCAGTCAGCACCTCAGACCCCGAACCTATGGACACCACACCTCCTTCCCACGCTGTCATCTTCCATCCTGCTCCTCTTTACCCCAGCACCCCATTTACGGCTTAGGCCGGCACTGGTGCTTCACCAGGCAGCACCTCTAACACCAAAGCTATGGACACCACACCTCCTTCCCAGGCTGTCATTTTCCAGTCTGCCCTGTCTCCAATAGAACCACTACCCATTTCACACCGCTGTTCCAAGTTCTGGGAACACACCACCCAGTGATAACAATGCCTCAGCCCATGCCTCGACTCATTTACCTGCGACATGAGCCAACAGACAGACCAACACTTCAAAGTTATGACAGAAAGTTGAGTAAGTTATACGCTTGGAATTTCATTTATTATTATTAACAAGCACAACTGTAGTGCTTAGACTATAACAAGTACTATTCTAAGGGCTTACCAAATATTAACTCACTTATTCCTCATAATGGCAACCCTAGAGGTAGGGAATATTCATAATGTTCACTTTTCTGGGGGAAACTGAGGCCCAGAGACGTTGAAGAGCTTGCCTAATGCCACACAGTAAGTAGGTGGCAAAACCCGGGATTAAAACCAGACCGTCTAGACTTTCATCATTTTGCTGTGTCACCGTACTATAAGTTGTGGTTAGGGAAGGAGGTAAATTGACAAGACTCTGAACTAAAAGGAGAAGGGAGAAATGAAAAAATGAGTGATCCTAGAAACTAGAGTAGAGTTAGGCTCAGAAATTTCTGGTGATGAGACCCGGAAGAACGAGAACTTGGTTGGAATATTAACTTGGGGTAGTATCTGAATCCATGGAGAAATGGTTTTGTTTTCTGTAAAATTTAGAAAGGTCAGTTGGTTGAAGATTAATGAAGACAAAAGTAGAAAGGAAAAGATAAAGGTGCCTTAAGGGAGACATAACCGCTTCCCTCTACGTACCCACAGGTGGGGTCCTGTGGGAAAGGATGGAGCTCTCTCTACCGGGTTGGTCACCAGGCTGAACAAGGAGAAACATGGCAACCATTGTACTGGTTTTGATGATCTCTCAAAACCAAGGCTTCAGTTTTCAAGAACGACCTACGGTAGCATAACTAGTGTGTGTCACACATGCCACTAAGTGTGTTTCCAGTCACACATTTTAATTGGAGAACTACTTCCTATGAGGTAGGCATTAGTTCCCTATGGCTGCTGTAACAAATGACTACAAATGTGCTTGCTTCTAACAAAACACACTTATTTTCTTATGGTTCTGGAAGACAGAGGTCCAAAACCAGTTTCCCTGGGCTGAAACCAGAAGTCGACTGGGCCATCCATCCTCCTTCTAGAGGCTCTAAGCGAGAATCTGTTTGTTTCCTCGCCAGCATTCCTTCACTTCTGGCCACATCAATGCAACCCCAACTTCGTCATCACATTCTCTTTGGAGTACAAATTCCCTCTGCCTCGCTCTTACGAGAACACCAGTGCTTATATTTGGGCCCATCCAGGTAGTCCAGGAGAATCTTCCCATCTGAGAACCATTACTTTCATCCCACTGGCAAAGTGCCTTCTTCCATTTAAGGTGACATCCACAGGTTCTGGAGAGTAGAATGTGTACATTTGGGGGCAATGGTATTATTCAGTCTACTACAAGGTAGATACTATTATCTTTCTCAGATGTAGGAAATGACGTTTAGGGAAGTAGTTTGTCTCAGGTCTACAATTTCCAGAGTAGAGACTTAAATTCTGCCACTGACACTTTAGGACACACCCTAAACAACTTGAATCTGTGTCCTTAACTACTGCATAATCCTTGGTTAAGAGTCACACTTAGGTATCAAGACCCAATTGAATACAACACAAGTGCTGTCTCCTCTTTCACTATGTTTGCCTAGTGTAGTGATGAATCTTGCCCAGAGCAGAAGAGTTCAGAAAACTGTTATGCAGGTTTATGAAGAGAAAGCATTTACTGTTTGACGTGCCCGGAGTAACGGAAGGATTTTTCAAATAAAATATGCCACCAAATAGTCAAGTGTCACAACAGAGGTAACCCCGTGGGAGGAGACTAAAATTATCTCCAATTGTGCAGGAGAGAAAAGTTTCACTGAAGGCAGGTGTAGTTCAGCCAAGCCCTACAGCACAGAAGTAGGAATGTGGGTATGTACGAATGGGAAACACTTTAATGCAGAATGGATGAGAAATATGCATTCGACCTATTCTAAAACAACTGGCTTATTAACTCAGTAAATCGATTTAGTCAGTCAAACTAGCTTTAGCTGATTACTTATCCAGGGAATAGCTGTTTAGAGTAATTTTTGTCATAGAACAGTAAATAAAATGGTTGAACTATAGCTTTAGGCTTGCTAAGTGAAATAGATTGCTCTAGATGATTTTCAAGTGACTTACTTGGTAGTACTCACGAAATTGGGGGTTAACAATTGCTTAAGAAAACAAAGAGAATTGATTTTAAATAAAGTACTTACTGTGTGAACTATCTGTTCAGTAGCTCATGTTAAATGGATGTTTATAATCCCCATTGGACAACCAACTACTTTTTTGCAAATGGCAATGTGAATTGCTCTCGCATAAACTATAGCAATGACCACCTATCTAATTTGTTGTCCAAACCAGAAATCTTCTAACAATACTGGTGTCCTAATAAAAATAAGCACGAAGGGAACACACACTGGGTGTCTCCCGTGTGCCTGTGCATGCATCTATATCTCACTGAAGCCCCATAACAGCCCCCAAGAGAGGGACTCTGAGTGTCCCCATGCTGCTTGTGGAGAGAAACAGGCACAGGAAGGTTCAATAGTCTATCTACCTAATATCACACAGAGGGTGGGAGAGCCCGTTTTTAAACCACCTGCCTCCAATTCCAGGTGCCAGGAGCCAGACTCAGCCTACAGCTCTCTTCTGCTCGCCTGGAGGTGAAACAAGGTGTCATGATTAGTCAAATCCCGGTCTTCACTCATCAAGGTAGCTTGAACACCTGCACGTCCTCCAAGTAGCATGTAGCATAAGCAATAAGATGTTTGCCCCGTGATCGTCCAGGAACTTGCAATCAGCTGTGCCTGGTTAGGCTGAGCTGGTTTAGAGTGGAGAGGACCACCGATCTTCCACCTGGGCAAGTGCCTTTTGACCTCCTGCCATCAGAGGGCCAAAACTCCAGCCTGAGAATGTGCTGAGGCCTGTAGCCTAGTTATGCCAACTCAGAACAATGATGAGCACACGTTTTTCCAATCACCTTTCCTCATGCTCCCCATGCCTCATACTGCCCTGCTTCTTTATTCTTTATCCCACAGATACCCAAAGCCCCTTGCCTTTGGGGAGGCGGATTTGAGACCTATTGTCACGTCACGTCCTCGCTTGGCTGCCCTGTGAATAAAGCTCCTCTTTACTGCAAACCTCAGCATTTCAGTGTATTGGCTTGCTGCACCTCAGACAGAATGGTTGGGAGCAGTGGTACAGGACCCTTGCATGTGAGGGAAGCTGGTTCCTAGTAGTCACATTGCGGATGTTTTCTCCTCTCGGGGTGGGGGTGGGGCAGACATCCTGCTCTTCGTGAAAGGGAGAAACACAGGTGCCAAACCCTTGCCCTCAGCGTCACCGTCACGTAGGAGCTTGTTAGAAGCACAGAATCCAGGCCCCACCCAGAACTACTGAATACCAGCCTGCATTTAACAAGATCCCCAAGAGAGGCATACCCATATTAAAGTTGGAGAGGCACCAAGCTGTCATCGTCTTCTCCGCAGCTAATGAAAACGAAGCAAAGATTCATCCCGAGCCGACTCTGCCTCAGTCACCTGGATATCCCATGAGCTCATTTAATCCTCCCCAGAACCTGCAAATGAGACTGAGGGTCAGAGTGGTCTAGCACCCAAGGTTCCATAAGAGAACATGACCAAGGCTCACTGGAGCCAAGACTTCCAAAAAAGAAGGCCCCTGAGCACAGCATGGCACCACCGCAGCCCAAACCGTGGGCCTGGAGGGTAGGCCAGGCTCCCCACGCAGAGTTCACACCATTCGACAGATGCCCAAAGCAGACCACAAGGCAATATGAGAAGTGACTTCTGATTGTGGAATCTCTGAACTTTGAGATTGAAAGAAAAAAATCTGTTTTCGGGGGATGGTTAAAACAGTTCTACCAAGGAGTAAAGAGAGGGCATCTCGAGGCTCCTTCTGGACTGAGAATTTAATGCCTACTTATTGAGAGATGCTCCGTGCATTTGCTCAGCCTTACGTCAAGATGAAGTTCTCTGTGCCCTAGAAGCTTAGGTTCTAAAAAGGCCACAGAAATGGGTGAGACCTAAAAAATGCCAGAACAATGCAACGGCCTTAATCAGACTGTCTTTGCTTTGCCTTGCTTACAAGTCACTGACTTTAAACTGAATATGGTGTCATGTCTTTATGTTTCTTGAAGCTTTTTTTTTTTCAAAAGATCATATAAAGATTTTCTTCCATGGTAAGACTTTTATATTGTATTTTTCTTAAACTGGACTGTGGCACATTTACCCTCCATCAGATGATTGCTTATAACTCACCTTGCTTTGTTAAGAATACCGCTAGAGGCTTCTATGTCCCTACTAAAGAAAATACATTTTCAGGCCCATTGAAACCAATGAAAATCCAAGATTTCAGAGCACAAGATAATGAAAATTCTCTCTATCCGCGTCTTTTACTGCTTTTAATCTGTTAACAGTCCCTAAGTGTGTCAGATGAAAGGTACTGTCGCGGGAATTGACATCATTAACAGCATTCCATACAGGTAAGTCTTGATTGTTCCACTTTCTCAAAAAGTTGGACATATTTACTGCCTCTATGACATCTCTAGGGTGTGTGGAAGAAATAAAAAAGAGGCCTGTACAATGTATTTCTCCAAATATACACACAAATAGTTTGCACATACAAACAGGGAAACCTTATAAATAACGTATGGGGAGCAAAGGATTGTCGGTAACGGAACTACTCATTTCGAAAGACAACACTGTCACCAAGTGTCCCCTCACCAAAACTGACTGGGAATTTTTAGGGGCCACCAAACCAGAGATGGAGATTTTTAGGCACATTCTTGCCAGAAAAGAGAGCCTAGGGCATAAACCACTCAACTTGTTGGCACGAATGCCAGGGCAACCCAAGCAAGTGGATATACAAGCCTACGTAACTCTTGGAAGTAGGAAGCTTTGGGGGACTACACCTGGGCTGGTACTGGCCTCCCTCCCCAAAGGGACAAGGAGAGCAGAAACCTGGATGGAGTCAAGAGAGAGAACAAAGAAAGGCAAGGCTGGGTATGGAGCAACGTGTGGATCCAGGAGCATGTGTCTCAGAACTGCCGGGGCTCTGCAGACCAGCTGCATCCCCATTCTCCTTGACCCTCATGGGTATAATGAACTCAGGATGGGCGCATCCCGGCTGCCAAGTCACTTCCACCTGTCCATGGAGTTGACAGTTACTTGCTCACAGTGAACCAACCTCTCTGGACCTAACAGCTACTGCAGGAGGCGGTAGTGGAGAACAAGGTGACGACAACGACCAGATGCGAAGGAGAAAGCGACGTTCAGCGGACCGACTGGGTGGACTGATGGTGTGGGGTTAAGTCTGCAGAGCTAAAGGGGCCAGATGTGGAAAAGGGAAGGGAAACCATGAGGATATGGTCAAGCCCCATCGTATTGATATTTCATCCATATGTTGTATGCAAATCCCATTCAATTTGCTCTGAGTGAACAAGAGAGAACTAAATTATCCTTTAAACCATGTCAGTGACTTTATTTACCATCTCATTTGAGGAGCTCATAGCCCAGGGGCAGAGGGAAATGGGAGCTGTGAGTCTGCCATCTCTCAGGAAGTCTCAGGCCTCAGAGGCCCCTCAGAGCCAAACTACCTCACCTTTTGCACTTTTCAAGCAACGTTATTCCTAAGTGCGAGTCACCCTCTTCATCAGGTTCTCCAAGAAACAGCAATCTCTCCCAATGAGAGAGGAAAAATGGGCTACTTTGGCTTGCTGAGGCACAATATGTAGTTCTCCAAAATGGTACCTGCCTGGGGATTTTTCAAGAAAATTAAGCATCAGTGGTGATTTGTTTGTCTTCACATAACGTATGACCCAGGTGTGCTGAGAAATAAGAAAAGGATGAACGAATCAAGGGCGGCTGATCCAAGGAGGCAAGGGGTAACTTCCACAGCCTACGTGGAAAGCTAGAGGGAGGGAACATCCAGCTGGTGGGAGCTGAAGACAGGGGCCAGTCCTCCTTGGGCTCGGGATGCCACCCCCTCTTCCTACATCTTCACGCTCTCCTTCTCTGTTGGCCCCTCCCAGCCATATTAAAGAGCCACAACGAACTGCTCTCCTCCATTCCATTCTCCTGTCCTCCTATCCACCCCTCCCTTCTTTCCCTTTGCCATCAATTTCTTGACTTGCCCCCCATTTCTCCCCTCCCATCCACACTGCGGTCTGGTTTCTGCCCCCCTACTCTCGTGAAACTGATCTCCTTGAAGCCCCCAATGATTTCTCCGTTGACAAGTCCAGGGCACTACTTCTCAATCC
The DNA here is from genome assembly GCF_964374135.1 of Grampus griseus. NCBI lineage: Eukaryota > Metazoa > Chordata > Mammalia > Artiodactyla > Delphinidae > Grampus > Grampus griseus. The sequence goes on from NW_028133371.1 coordinate 446,821, forward strand.
TTATCTTTGTGACCGCCAAGCCGAGTCAGATCTTAAACAACGTCTCTGTCTTGAAAATCTCTTCCCTTGGCTTCCGCGCCACCTTTCCTTTTCTTTCCATGAGACCGATCACAACCAGTGCTGCAGATTCCATCGAATTAAGGAATGCTGTTGCCTACATGTGTGAATGAGCTCAAGTGAGTAAAGTACTGAAGTAGAGGACAGCTAAAGTGAAACGTCTTCATGAATGTCCACGTGGCTGAGCAGCAAGTTAACCTTTCCTACATGTGCTAAAGAAGAAGAGTTGGGTTTTATTTTATTTACTTTTCCCTGGACTGTGTTGAATGACTATCATCTACAAGTTCAGGCTACTTTTGGCTGAGGATTAATGCACTGGGAGAGCTGAGAGAAAACTGAACAATAGAGCTGTCTTTTTCTTGACCAGTTCACCTTAGTATCCCAAACTCTAAGTCTTTCCCGAATTCTTTCTCCTTTTTATTGTAGTAAAAGGAACATAACACAACATCCACCATTTGGATCATTTTACAATTCACCGTACCATTCAGTGGAATTTACTACTGTCACAATGTTGTGCAACTATCACCCCTGCCGAGCTGCAAAACATTTTCATCAACCAAGAGGAAACCTACACCCATTTTAAGGAGTCATTCCCTATTTCCCTCTCTTCCAACCCCCTGGCAACCACTAATGTAGAATCTTTTCTGTGTGTATGGATTTGCCACTGCTGGACATTTCATATAAATGGAACCATACGATATGTAGCCTTTCATGCCTGACTCCTTTCACTTAGTTGCATCCATCATGTAGCATGTATCAGAAATCCACTCACTGTTATGGCTGAATCCTTCATACCCTTTGAATACAAAATTAAAAATACGTTGAGAGTGAAGCTCAGTTTTAACGGCACATCTATTAGGCCAATTCATTGAAAGAAGCTGAAGATGGAGATATTGTTGTGAAATGATAATCATTGAGAAGCCTCAATCAATTGGATAAAGAAAAGTTTGGGAAATGTTGCAAAAATTATCTGCTTTACGTTAAAATCCTATTAAACAAGGATGCAGGAGATTGTCTTTTTCTTGCAGGTAACTTAAATGAGGCAGAAAGAAATAACTGCCCTTTAAAACACATTTTGAAAGGATTCTATTTATTCTTAATAGACGAATGGGAGTACAGGAAGTTCACATCCAATATGGACTCCCTGTCCAAACACTGTTTATCGTTCTAGCCACCACTATCGAATTATATTTCTTGAGAGTAAGGCAGCTCAATTCCTGCATATTACTTTCTAAAATTCATCCATCAAATCCATTAATACAGTATAAACAAGAGTTGTTCATGTTTAAGTGCACTTCAAATATCAGGTATAAAGAAACCCCAGTAAGAAAAAGAATCCTACATCACTTGCCAGAATATGGTCAGCTGTGGGGTGCTCTGCTAGCTGAAAGACACATTCATTATTAAGGGGATAGAGGCTGTTTAAGTGGGATGAGAGAGAAAAAATTTTAACTACATATATGTGTGAAGAACAGTGTTAGGTTATCTCATATTCTATATCAGTCAAGGCTCACCATTTTACATACGTGGAAAGCATAGTTAAAAGTGTATTAGTAGGGCTTCCCTGTTGGCGCGGTGGTTAAGGATCCACCTGCCAGTGCACGGGACACACGTTTGAGCCCTGGTCCGGGAAGATCCCACATGCCACGGAGCAACTAAGACCATGTGCCACAACTACTGAGCCTGCGTGCTAGAGCCCGTGAACCACACCTACTGAAGCCCACGCACCTAGACCCCGTGCTCAGCAACAACGAGAAGCCACCACAATGAGAAGCCCGCGTACTGCAACAAAGAGTGGCCCCCGCTCACCGCAACTAGAGAAAGCCCGCGCACAGCAACGAAGAGCCTAGGCAGCCAAAGATAAATAAATAAATACGTCTATTTTTAAGAAAAGTGTTTTAGTAACTTACTAAAAGGCACGCAACCAGTAAACGTGAGCCAGAATTCAATCCCAAATCTGTCACACTGAAGTTTAAGCTAATACTTGAGATTAATAAAAACAGCACTAAATTAAAAGTTCAGAGATATTTTTTATTTCATACTTTCACTAATGCTCTTTGCAGATAAATCATGTCATTTATATGGGCCTTAGTTTTCACAACTTTAATAGTTGGAAGCTTGACTAGATGATCTGTATGTAGTCTTCCAATTCTAAAATGTTCCACTAATTTGGATTGCTACAATAATTGCCCTTGCAATACATGCATGCTGCCACCAAGTAGCAGTAGAGACTACTAGTTCCTTTTTTACCCCTAGTGGGGGTGCATTTTGACAGCGGACTTATCCGTCAATAGTACAACCTGTTAGTATAACTATAAGATAACAAAATAATCTGGTATTCTTTCCTGTAAAAGAGAAGCTTTACATTGTGTCTGTGAATCGTACCAGAATCACCTGTAGGTTTTTAAATATAGAGGAAATCCTGAACCCATTGAATGAGACTCTTCAGAGACAGGACTTGGGCATCTGGAATTTTGGGTTCCCATCATTTGTATATTTTATTTCATTTCATTTTTGCCTATGTACAATATTTGTCACATCCTTTTGAATCTTTAAAACTTTCTTTTTGTTTTAAATTTTAGAATATTCCATAATCTTCACCTACTTTTCATAAGGTGTTATCTGTTATGTTTATTCGATCTTGTGCTTCTCCTGGTTAAGACTTCTTTCTTTCCTTTTTTTTTTTTTTTTGTTTCTTTCGGGGCCCTGCCTCATGTCTTGCAGGATCTTAGTTCCCTGACCTGGGATTGGACCCCAGGGCCCCAGCAGTGAAAGTGTCATGTTCTAAATACTGGACCACCAGGGAAGTACCAAGATTTCAGTTTTAAATGACTTCTTTCCCCACTCTAATTCATTCCTGGGATCAGTTTCATGTTGGGACATTAAAGCAACCTTGCATTGCCAGAATAAAGCTACTTTGATTCTGATATATGATTGTTTTACATACCATGGATACAGTTTGTGCTTCTCTTTACACATTTTGCATGCATGTTCAAAGGAGAAACTGGCCTGTGATTCTATTCTCGTAATATTCTTTATCGATTTTTTGTTGCTGTTTTAAGATTCTATACTTTATCTTTTGTTTATTTATTTTTGGCTGCATTGGGTCTTCATTGCTGCATGCGAGCTTTCTCTAGTTTCGGTGAGCGGGGATCTATTCTTTGTTGCGGTGAGTAGGCTTCTCATTGCAGCCTTCTGACCCCATGGGCTTCTGACCCCATTCGTCAGTGCTACTTCAGGTCCTCACCCCTTCCCTTCTGACCCTGGGCGGTGAAATCCTCTTTCTGAGGCTGGCGTGTGGCAGAAAGTCAATGAGGCAAGAGTAGGTTTGGAGTATCCAAGGAGCAGAAAGGATGTCAGCGCGTGGAAAACAGAGCGAGCAAATTGGAGAGGAGAACGAAACAGTCAGAGAGGAAACAGAGGCCCAGATTTCTAGGTCTGTGGAGGCACTCTGAGGACTTTGCATTTTCTGTGAAGAAGCCACTGAAGAAATTTGAGTGACATGATCTGACTTATGTTTTAACAAGATCTCTCTGGATGCCACGCTGATTAGAGACTGTAGGAGAGCAAGGACAAGCCCCAGAAGACCAACAGTTGATTCAAAGAAATGATTACTCAAACATGGTCCCCCTCCTCAGTGAAGACGCAGAGCAGGAATTGGCAAATAATGGCCACGAATCAAATCAGGCTCTCAGCCTGGATCTGTGGGACTGTGAGCTAATAATGGTTCTCACGTTTAGAAAGCTTGTTGAAGAGGAAAGAGGAGGAGAAGCTACAGAAACTGTATATGGCCCACAAAGCCTAAGATATTTAAAATCCAGAAAATGCTTTCCAACACCTGACGTAAAGCATGTGGCTGGTAGGAGGTCCTCAACCAAATTTGGAAGAGGAATACATGAGTCAGTTAGTTCCTGAAAACACTGTAAAGTGATAGGTGTCAAGAAACATTTACCCCTTCACCCTTAACCTTCACAAATGATGCCAGTTCCATCGAGCTATTGAAAAATACATTCTGGCTTTCCGAAAAATAACCCAGAGGACATTTTCTCACATAGGCAAGGTCATAAACAACTGTCAAGTGAAGTTGAAATAGCAACAAATCAAATAGTAACAAAAAACATTTTTACTGATTTTTAAATCTTACAAAGCATTTTCATGTTCATTATCTAATTTAATCCTCCAATCAACGTCATGAGATAGTTATTATTTCCCCATTAGAAATGACCACATATGAAATCCTGAGTGATTGCTCAAGAAAAGCTGAAATCTTGAGTGTTACATCTATTAAGGCCATGGTTGGGTGTTTTCCCATGGGAACATTGGATGCTAAAATCCACAGGGATTTTCAGCTCAAGATGGCAGACTAGGAACTATATTTACTTTCTGTTCCTCCTGAAACCATATCTAAATAAAACTGTAGAAATACCAAAATTAATCAACCAATAAAAGCCAAGATATTCTGGAAGTCATCAACCACAGAAAGATTTCAACACATTTCGAGAAGGCAAGCAATGAAATGGAGGAGCCATGAATAAAATAATGAAGAAAAAAAGGCTGAGCCTAAATAAGGTCTGCACAAAGTCACTCAGCTTTTGCTGAGCTCTGGTTATAGTCAAGGGCAGAGGAAAGAAGAGGGGCTGAAAACAAGGAGACAAACGTCATTTTAGGAAAAACACTTCATTTAATGAGCTCCAGGGAACACTCAGCCTGCTGCCATACTAACTCATGAATTACAATGGATTGTTGGTAAGCAAGACAAGAAAACAGGGAAGAAACAAAAGAAACAAAAATCAAGACACTGTTTCTAACTGAACTCTTCTCAAATGAGATCGAGGAATTATGGTTCAATGCCACAGCTGTAAATCATTTCTGCTCTTGGAGAGGTTACAAAGGGCTTATAATATTTCCCTTGTTTTCAGACAGAATTTAGGTCTGAGCAAAAGCTTTTGTGTCCTCCAACCCCAAAATTTATTGGGGATGGAAGCCCAGATTTGCTGGGACATACCATAAAAAGAATCTCATGAGCAGAGGGTCAAACTGATTTTGGAATATATGAATTATGCCCAGTGTGAGTTTCAATAGGTTTATATATATATATATACATTTTTACTGATCTATATGATTTTGGGTTCTGAAACTTCTACATGTCACATGCGTGATACATAACAGACAATGTCAGCCCCAGGAGGGAGAAAACACTCCAATGAAGCAAGCCAAAGAAACAAGTTTTAAGCAAGGTCAAGTGATGTGTAGACCAGGATTGTTCAATTCCTACCTGTCATGCTGAAGCTTCCAGCTCCTGAATAACAACACATGCTTCCCTTGTCCTAGACAGCCAAGAGTACGTCTCCTCTCTTGGGCATAAGAATCCCTAGAGTTACATATGGGTAGTAAAGAGTGGACCCAGCTGTCATACTCACAATGACCAAATTGTGTTGATCGTACTTTATACCAATACATCGCTCCACGCTGAAGCTGCAATAAATGATATATTTGCTTTCTAGACATATGAATGAGACGCCTTACTGGATATACTCCAGGAAGGCCAGAGAAACTGGCTTCTAATCCATACGGAACAAGTCACTGGTGAATTTCTTTCAGGATAACCCATGACTTATCTAGAATATCATCTTTACATATCTGGATCCTTCAAACTAGACAAAGGGAAAATACGGGCTTCAAGCCTCAGTTAGAAATATGGAATGGTGCCATGCTGACAACTGGTGGTCCCTGACCTGTATCTTCTGAGATTAGAACACAGTGTGGTGGATGACCAATTCATGCGTTGAACAAAAGAAGACCTCCTACAGGGCAGTGTAGCTGTTCGTTACAGGTATGGCACTGAGGGCTAAGTACCATAAGGACTACAAGAAGAAAAGAAAAACAAGTAACACATGAAGCATATACGATAAGGAGACACCACAGTCCAGAGCACAAGCTCTGGAATCACACAGGCTTGGATCGAATCCCGGCTAAGCCACTACCATCTATATACCCTGAAGGACAGGCCAAGGTTTAAATGTTCTTTTACCAAATTTCAAAAAAGAAGTGAAGAAAGAACCTATCTGCCAGGAAGGGACATCGTGGGCTGCAGCATCCAGTCGGATCAGGGCTCTGCATCTCCTGCTCAGAAACCTTGGCCACCTGGCTCATGGTGATGCTGGCAGCTGAGCAGCCCTGGAGAAGGCGATCCTGTCTCCAGGACTCGCAGAGGAGCTGGGGAGGTCTCCGGACGAGGTGGCCCACACCCTGGTAAGCTCTGGCTGCCTCCTGCCCTCAGGTCTGAGCAGGCTCTGGCCTCTGGGCCCCGTGGTGGGGAAGGCCTGGCCGATACATACGCAGGGCTGAGGGGCCTGCAGAGCCAGTCCCCAGGCAGGGTGAGCTCTGGACGAGGCTTCCACAGTCCCCAACAGTCTCCGCATGGTGGCCCATCTGGTGCCAAACACCTGCCACCCACAGCCAGTAGTCCCAGCCACTAGAAAGTCCAGAAGGGGCCCCGCCCTTTGCCTTTGGGCCGGGGTTAAGCCAGCAGCTGGGCTTGCATGTGACCCCTGCCTCACCCCCTGCCCCGCCCGCTCTTTCTCTGTGACACCTACAATGGATATGTCATAAAGCCAGGCAGAGCCAGTGCTATAAATTCAGAGGAGTTAGAATCTAGGAAGAGGCTCTCCCACTTTCACTCTCTGCTCTCAGATCAGACAGGCAGTACCTCTAATATGGAAGTTATGGACACCAAACCTCCTTCACACGCTGTCCTCTTCCATTCTGCTCCTGTTTTCCCGAGCACCCCATTTACGGCCCTGGCGGGCATCGGTGCTTCAGCAGGAAGCACGTCAGACCCCCAACCTATGGACACCACACCTCCTTCACACGCTGTCATCTTCCATTCTGCTCCTGTTTTCCCCACCACAACATTTACGGCCCTGGCGGGCATCGGTGCTTCAGCAGGGAGCACGTCAGACCCCGAACCTATGGACACCACACAACCTTCACAGGCTGTCATCTTCCATCCTGCTCCTCTTTACCCCAGCACCCCATTTACGGCTTAGGCCGGCACTGGTGCTTCACCAGGCAGCACCTCTAACACCAAAGCTATGGACACCACACCTCCTTCCCAGGCTGTCATTTTCCAGTCTGCCCTGTCTCCAATAGAACCACTACCCATTTCACACCGCTGTTCCAAGTTCTGGGAACACACCACCCAGTGATAGCAATGCCTCAGCCCATGCCTCGACTCATTTACCTGCGACGTGAGCCAACAGATAGACCAACACTTCAAAGTTATGACAGAAAGTTGAGTAAGTTATACGCTTGGAATTTCATTTATTATTATTAACAAGCACAACTGTAGTGCTTAGACTATAACAAGTACTATTCTAAGGGCTTACCAAATATTAACTCACTTATTCCTCATAATGGCAACCCTAGAGGTAGGGAATATTCATAATGTTCACTTTTCTGGGGGAAACTGAGTCCCAGAGATGTTGAAGAGCTTGCCTAATGCCACACAGTAAGTAGGTGGCAAAACCCGGGATTAAAACTAGACCGTCTAGACTTTCATCACTTTGCTGTGTCACCGTACTATAAGTTGTGGTTAGGGAAGGAACTAAATTGACAAGACTCTGAACTAAAAGGAGAAGGGAGAAATGAGAAAATGAGTGATCCTAGAAACTAGAGTAGAGTTAGGCTCAGAAATTTCTGGTGATGAGACCCGGAAGAACAAGAACTTGGTTGGAATATTAACTTGGGGTAGTATCTGAATCCATGGAGAAATGGTTTTGTTTTCTGTAAAATTTAGAAAGGTCAGTTGGATGAAGATTAATGAAGACAAAAGTAGAAAGGAAAAGAAAAAGGTGCCTTAAGGGAGACATAACCGCTTCCCTCTACGTACCCACAGGTGGGGTCCTGTGGGAAAGGATGGAGCTCTCTCTACCGGGTTGGTCACCAGGCTGAACAAGGAGAAACATGGCAACCATTGTACTGGTTTTGATGATCTCTCAAAACCAAGGCTTCAGTTTCCAAGAACGACCTACGGTAGCATAACTAGTGTGTGTCACACATGCCACTAAGTGTGTTTCCAGTCACACATTTTAATTGGACAACTACTTCCTATGAGGTAGGCATCAGTTCCCTATGGCTGCTGTAACAAATGACTACAAATGTGCTTGCTTCTAACAAAACACACTTATTTTCTTATGGTTCTGGAAGACAGAGGTCCAAAACCAGTTTCCCTGGGCTGAAAGCAGAAGTCGACAGGGCCATCCATCCTCCTTCTAGAGGCTCTAAGCGAGAATCTGTTTGTTTCCTCGCCAGCATTCCTTCACTTCTGGCCACATCAATGCAACCCCAACTTCGTCATCACATTCTCTTTGGAGTACAAATTCCCTCTGCCTCGCTCTTACGAGAACACCAGTGCTTATATTTGGGCCCATCCAGGTAGTCCAGGAGAATCTTCCCATCTGAGAACCATTACTTTCATCCCACTGGCAAAGTGCCTTCTGCCATTCAAGTTGACATTCACAGGTTCTGGAGAGTAGAATGTGTACATTTGGGGGCAATGGTATTATTCAGTCTACTACAAGGTAGATACTATTATCTTTCTCAGATGTAGGAAATGACGTTTAGGGAAGTAGTTTGTCTCAGGTCTACAATTTCCAGAGTAGAGACTTAAATTCTGCCACTGACACTTTAGGACACACCCTAAACAACTTGAATCTGTGTCCTTAACTACTGCATAATCCTTGGTTAAGAGTCACACTTAGGTATCAAGACCCAATTGAATACAACACAAGTGCTGTCTCCTCTTTCACTATGTTTGCCTGGTGTAGTGATGAATCTTGCCCAGAGCAGAAGAGTTCAGAAAACTGTTATGCAGGTTTATGAAGAGAAAGCATTTACTGTTTGACGTGCCCGGAGTAACGGAAGGCTTTTTCAAATAAAATATGCCACCAAATAGTCAAGTGTCACAACAGAGGTAACCCCGTGGGAGTCACGAGGAGACTAAAATTATCTCCAATTGTGCAGGAGAGAAAAGTTTCACTGAAGGCAGGTGTAGTTCAGCCAAGCCCTACAGCACAGAAGTAGGAATGTGGGTATGTACGAATGGGAAACACTTTAATGCAGAATGGATGAGAAATATGCATTCGACCTATTCTAAAACAACTGGCTTATTAACTCAGTAAATCGATTTAGTCAGTCAAACTAGCTTTAGCTGATTACTTATCCAGGGAATAGCTGTTTAGAGTAATTTTTGTCATAGAACAGTAAATAAAATGGTTGAACTATAGCTTTAGGCTTGCTAAGTGAAATAGATTGCTCTAGATGATTTTCAAGTGACTTACTTGGTAGTACTCATGAAATTGGGGGTTAACAATTGCTTAAGAAAACAAAGAGAATTGATTTTAAATAAAGTACTTACTGTGTGAACTATCTGTTCAGTAGCTCATGTTAAATGGATGTTTATAATCCCCATTGGACAACCAACTACTTTTTTGCAAATGGCAATGTGAATTGCTCTCGCATAAACTATAGCAATGACCACCTATCTAATTTGTTGTCCAAACCAGAAATCTTCTAACAATACTGGTGTCCTAATAAAAATAAGCACGAAGGGAACACACACTGGGTGTCTCCCGTGTGCCTGTGCATGCATCTATATCTCACTGAAGCCCCATAACAGCCCCCAAGAGAGGGACTCGGAGTGTCCCCATGCTGCTTGTGGAGAGAAACAGGCACAGGAAGGTTCAATAGTCTATCTACCTAATATCACACAGAGGGTGGGAGAGCCCGTTTTTAAACCACCTGCCTCCAATTCCAGGTGTCAGGAGCCAGACTCAGCCTACAGCTCTCTTCTGCTCGCCTGGAGGTGAAACAAGGTGTCATGATTAGTCAAATCCCGGTCTTCACTCATCAAGATAGCTTGAACACCTGCACGTCCTCCAAGTAGCATGTAGCATAAGCAATAAGATGTTTGCCCCGTGATCGTCCAGGAACTTGCAATCAGCTGTGCCTGGTTAGGCTGAGCTGGTTTAGAGTGGAGAGGACCACCGATCTTCCACCTGGGCAAGTGCCTTTTGACCTCCTGCCATCAGAGGGCCAAAACTCCAGCCTGAGAATGTGCTGAGGCCTGTAGCCTAGTTATGCCAGCTCAGAACAATGATGAGCACACGTTTTTCCAATCACCTTTCCTCATGCTCCCCATGCCTCATACTGCCCTGCTTCTTTATTCTTTATCCCACAGATACCCAAAGCCCCTTGCCTTTGGGGAGGCAGATTTGAGACCTATTGTCACATCACGTCCTCGCTTGGCTGCCCTGTGAATAAAGCTCCTCTTTACTGCAAACCTCAGCATTTCAGTGTTTTGGCTTGCTGCACCTCAGACAGAATGGTTGGGAGCAGTGGTACAGGACCCTTGCATGTGAGGGAAGCTGGTTCCTAGTAGTCACATTGCGGATGTTTTCTCCTCTCGGGGTGGGGGTGGGGCAGACATCCTGCTCTTCCGGAAAGGGAGAAACACAGGTGCCAAACCCTTGCCCTCAGCGTCACCGTCACGTAGGAGCTTGTTAGAAGCACAGAATCCAGGCCCCACCCAGAACTACTGAATACCAGCCTGCATTTAACAAGATCCCCAAGAGAGGCATACCCATATTAAAGTTGGAGAGGCACCAAGCTGTCATCGTCTTCTCCGCAGCTAATGAAAACGAAGCAAAGATTCATCCCGAGCCGACTCTGCCTCAGTCACCTGGATATCCCATGAGCTCATTTAATCCTCCCCAGAACCTGCAAATGAGACTGAGGGTCAGAGTGGTCTAGCACCCAAGGTTCCATAAGAGAACATGACCAAGGCTCACTGGAGCCAAGACTTCCAAAAAAGAAGGCCCCTGAGCACAGCATGGCACCACCGCAGCCCAAACCGTGGGCCTGGAGGGTAGACCAGGCTCCCCACGCAGAGTTCACACCATTCGACAGATGCCCACAGCAGACCACAAGGCAATATGAGAAGTAACTTCTGATTGTGGAATCTCTGAACTTTGAGATTGAAAGAAAAAAATCTGTTTTCGTGGGATGGTTAAAACAGTTCTACCAAGGAGTAAAGAGAGGGCATCTCAAGGGTCCTTCTGGACTAAGAATTTAATGCCTACTTATTGAGAAATGCTCCGTGCATTTGCTCAGCCCTACGCCAAGATGAAGTTCTCTGTGCCCTAGAAGCTTAGGTTCTAAAAAGGCCACAGAAATGGGTGAGACCTAAAACATGCCAGAACAATGCAACGGCCTTAATCAGACTGTCTTTGCTTTGCCTTGCTTACAAGTCACTGACTTTAAACTGAATATGGTGTCATGTCTTTATGTTTCTTGAAGCTTTTTTTTTCAAAAGATCATATAAAGATTTTCTTCCATGGTAAGACTTTTATATTGTATTTTTCTTAAACTGGACTGTGGCACATTTACCCTCCATCAGATGATTGCTTATAACTCACCTTGCTTTGTTAAGAATACCGCTAGAGGCTTCTATGTCCCTACTAGAGAAAATACATTTTCAGGCCCATTGAAACCAATGAAAATCCAAGATTTCAGAGCACAAGATAATGAAAATTCTCTCTATCCGCGTCTTTTACTGCTTTTAATCTGTTAACAGTCCCTAAGTGTGTCAGATGAAAGGTACTGTCGCGGGAATTGACATCATTAACAGCATTCCATACAGGTAAGTCTTGATTGTTCCACTTTCTCAAAAAGTTGGACATATTTACTGCCTCTATGACATCTCTAGGGTGTGTGGAAGAAATAAAAAAGAGGCCTGTACAATGTATTTCTCCAAATATACACACAAATAGTTTGCACATACAAACAGGGAAACCTTATAAATAACGTATGGGGAGCAAAGGATTGTCGGTAACGGAACTACTCATTTCGAAAGACAACACTGTCACCAAGTGTCCCCTCACCAAAACTGACTGGGAATTTTTAGGGGCCACAAAACCAGAGATGGAGATTTTTAGGCACATTCTTGCCAGAAAAGAGAGCCTAGGGCATAAACCACTCAACTTGTTGGCACGAATGCCAGGGCAACCCAAGCAAGTGGACATACAAGCCTACGTAACTCTTGGAAGTAGGAAGCTTTGGGGGACTACACCTGGGCTGGTACTGGCCTCCCTCCCCAAAGGGACAAGGAGAGCAGAAACCTGGATGGAGTCAAGAGAGAGAACAAAGAAAGGCAAGGCTGGGTATGGAGCAACGTGTGGATCCAGGAGCATGTCTCTCAGAACTGCCGGGGCTCTGCAGACCAGCTGCATCCCCATTCTCCTTGACCCTCATGGTTATAATGAACTCAGGATGGGCGCATCCCGGCTGCCAAGTCACTTCCACCTGTCCATGGAGTTGACAGTTACTTGCTCAGAGTGAACCAACCTCTCTGGACCTAACAGCTACTGCAGGAGGCGGTAGTGGAGAACAAGGTGACGACAACGACCAGATGCGAAGGAGAAAGCGACGTTCAGCGGACCGACTGGGTGGACTGATGGTGTGGGGTTAAGTCTGCAGAGCTAAAGGGGCCAGATGTGGAAAAGGGAAGGGAAACCATGAGGATATGGTCAAGCCCCATCGTATTGATATTTCATCCATATGTTGTATGCAAATCCCATTCAATTTGCTCTGAGTGAACAAGAGAGAACTAAATTATCCTTTAAACCATGTCAGTGACTTTATTTACCATCTCATTTGAGGAGCTCATAGCCCAGGGGCAGAGGGAAATGGGAGCTGTGAGTCTGCCATCTCTCAGGAAGTCTCAGGCCTCAGAGGCCCCTCAGAGCCAAACTACCTCACCTTTTGCACTTTTCAAGCAACGTTATTCCTAAGTGCGAGTCACCCTCTTCATCAGGTTCTCCAAGAAACAGCAATCTCTCCCAATGAGAGAGGAAAAATGGGCTACTTTGGCTTGCTGAGGCACAATATGTAGTTCTCCAAAATGGTACCTGCCTGGGGATTTTTCAAGAAAATTAAGCATCAGTGGTGATTTGTTTGTCTTCACATAACGTATGACCCAGGTGGGCTGAGAAATAAGAAAAGGATGAACGAATCAAGGGCGGCTGATCCAAGGAGGCAAGGGGCAACTTCCACAGCCTACGTGGAAAGCTAGAGGGAGGGAACATCCAGCTGGTGGGAGCTGAAGACAGGGGCCAGTCCTCCTTGGGCTCGAGATGCCACCCCCTCTTCCTACATCTTCACGCTCTCCTTCTCTGTTGGCCCCTCCCAGCCATATTAAAGAGCCACAACGAACTGCTCTCCTCCATTCCATTCTCCTGTCCTCCTATCCACCCCTCCCTTCTTTCCCTTTGCCATCAATTTCTTGACTTGCACCCCATTTCTCCCCTCCCATCCACACTGCGGTCTGGTTTCTGCCCCCCTACTCTCGTGAAACTGATCTCCTTGAAGCCCCCAATGATTTCTCCGTTGAGAAGTCCAGGGCACTACTTCTCAATCCTTATCTTTGTGACCGCCAAGCCGAGTCAGATCTTAAACAACGTCTCTGTCTTGAAAATCTCTTCCCTTGGCTTCCGCGCCACCTTTCCTTTTCTTTCCATGAGACCGATCACAACCAGTGCTGCAGATTCCATCGAATTAAGGAATGCTGTTGCCTACATGTGTGAATGAGCTCAAGTGAGTAAAGTACTGAAGTAGAGGACAGCTAAAGTGAAACGTCTTCATGAATGTCCACGTGGCTGAGCAGCAAGTTAACCTTTCCTACATGTGCTAAAGAAGAAGAGTTGGGTTTTATTTTATTTACTTTTCCCTGGACTGTGTTGAATGACTATCATCTACAAGTTCAGGCTACTTTTGGCTGAGGATTAATGCACTGGGAGAGCTGAGAGAAAACTGAACAATAGAGCTGTCTTTTTCTTGACCAGTTCACCTTAGTATCCCAAACTCTAAGTCTTTCCCGAATTCTTTCTCCTTTTTATTGTAGTAAAAGGAACATAACACAACATCCACCATTTGGATCATTTTACAATTCACCGTACCATTCAGTGGAATTTACTACTGTCACAATGTTGTGCAACTATCACCCCTGCCGAGCTGCAAAACATTTTCATCAACCAAGAGGAAACCTACACCCATTTTAAGGAGTCATTCCCTATTTCCCTCTCTTCCAACCCCCTGGCAACCACTAATGTAGAATCTTTTCTGTGTGTATGGATTTGCCACTGCTGGACATTTCATATAAATGGAACCATACGATATGTAGCCTTTCATGCCTGACTCCTTTCACTTAGTTGCATCCATCATGTAGCATGTATCAGAAATCCACTCACTGTTATGGCTGAATCCTTCATACCCTTTGAATACAAAATTAAAAATACGTTGAGAGTGAAGCTCAGTTTTAACGGCACATCTATTAGGCCAATTCATTGAAAGAAGCTGAAGATGGAGATATTGTTGGGAAATGATAATCATTGAGAAGCCTCAGCCAATTGGATAACGAAAAGTTTGGGAAATGTTGCAAAAATTATCTGCTTTACGTTAAAATCCTATTAAACAAGGATGCAGGAGATTGTCTTTTTCTTGCAGGTAACTTAAATGAGGCAGAAAGAAATAACTGCCCTTTAAAACACATTTTGAAAGGATTCTATTTATTCTTAATAGACGAATGGGAGTACAGGAAGTTCACATCCAATATGGACTCCCTGTCCAAACACTGTTTATCGTTCTAGCCACCACTATCGAATTATATTTCTTGAGAGTAAGGCAGCTCAATTCCTGCATATTACTTTCTAAAATTCATCCATCAAATCCATTAATACAGTATAAACAAGAGTTGTTCAAGTTTAAGTGCACTTCAAATATCAGGTATAAAGAACCCCCAGTAAGAAAAAGAATCCTATATCTCTTGCCAGAATGTGGTCAGCTGTGGGGTGCTCTGCTAGCTGAAAGACACATTCATTATTAAGGGGATAGAGGCTGTTTAAGTGGGATGAGAGCCAAAAAATTTTAACTACATATATGTGTGAAGAACAGTGCTAGGTTATCTCATATTCTATATCAGTCAAGGCTCACCATTTTACATACGTGAAAAGCAAAGTTAAAAGTGTATTAGTAGGGCTTCCCTGTTGGCGCGGTGGTTAAGGATCCACCTGCCAATGCACGGGACACACGTTTGAGCCCTGATGCGGGAAGATCTCACATGCCACGGAGCAACTAAGACCATGTGACACAACTACTGAGCCTGCGTGCTAGAGCCCGTGAACCACACCTACTGAAGCCCACGCACCTAGACCCCGTGCTCAGCAACAACGAGAAGCCACCACAATGAGAAGCCCGCGTACTGCAACAAAGAGTGGCCCCCGCTCACCGCAAGTAGAGAAAGCCCGCGCACAGCAACGAAGAGCCTAGGCAGCCAAAGATAAATAAATAAATACGTCTATTTTTAAGAAAAGTGTTTTAGTAACTTACTAAAAGGCACGCAACCAGTAAACGTGAGCAAGAATTCAATCCCAAATCTGTCACACTGAAGTTTAAGCTAATACTTGAGATTAATAAAAACAGCACTAAATTAAAAGTTCAGAGATATTTTTTATTTCATACTTTCACTAATGCTCTTTGGAGATAAATCATGTCATTTATATGGGCCTTAGTTTTCACAACTTTAATAGTTGGAAGCTTGACTAGATGATCTGTATGTAGTCTTCCAATTCTAAAATGTTCCACTAATTTGGATTGCTACAATAATTGCCCTTGCAATACATGCATGCTGCCACCAAGTAGCAGTAGAGACTACTAGTTCCTTTTTTACCCCTAGTGGGGGTGCATTTTGACAGCGGACTTATCCGTCAATAGTACAACCTGTTAGTATAACTATAAGATAACAAAATAATCTGGTATTCTTTCCTGTAAAAGAGAAGCTTTACATTGTGTCTGTGAATCGTACCAGAATCACCTGTAGGTTTTTAAATATAGAGGAAATCCTGAACCCATTGAATGAGACTCTTCAGAGACAGGACTTGGGCATCTGGAATTTTGGGTTCCCATCATTTGTATATTTTATTTCATTTCATTTTTGCCTATGTACAATATTTGTCACATCCTTTTGAATCTTTAAAACTTTCTTTTTGTTTTAAATTTTAGAATATTCCATAATCTTCACCTACTTTTCATAAGGTGTTATCTGTTATGTTTATTCGATCTTGTGCTTCTCCTGGTTAAGACTTCTTTCTTTCCTTTTTTTTTTTTTTTGTTTTTTGTTTTTTTCAGGGCCCTGCCTCATGTCTTGCAGGATCTTAGTTCCCTGACCTGGGATTGGACCCCAGGGCCCCAGCAGTGAAAGCATCATGTTCTAAATACTGGACCACCAGGGAAGTCCCAAGATTTCAGTTTTAAATGACTTCTTTCCCCACTCTAATTCATTCCTGGGATCAGTTTCATGTTTGGACATTAAAGCAACCTTGCATTGCCAGAATAAAGCTACTTTGATTCTGATATATGATTGTTTTACATACCATGGATACAGTTTGTGCTTCTCTTTACACATTTTGCATGCATGTTCAAGGGAGAAACTGGCCTGTGATTCTATTCTCGTAATATTCTTTATCGATTTTTTTGTTGCTTTTTTAAGATTCTATACTTTATGTTTTATTTATTTATTTTTGGCTGCATTGGGTCTTCATTGCTGCATGCGAGCTTTCTCTAGTTTCGGCGAGCGGGGGTCTATTCTTTGTTGCGGTGAGTAGGCTTCTCATTGCAGCCTTCTGACCCCATGGGCTTCTGACCCCATTCGTCAGTGCTACTTCAGGTCCTCACCCCTTCCCTTCTGACCCTGGGCGGTGAAATCCTCTTTCTGCGGCTGTCGTGCGGCAGAAAGTCAATGAGGCAAGAGTAGGTTTGGAGTATCCAAGGAGCAGAAAGGATGTCAGCGTGTGGAAAACAGAGCGAGCAAATTGGAGAGGAGAACGAAACAGTCAGAGAGGAAACAGAGGCCCAGATTTCTAGGTCTGTGGAGGCACTCTGAGGACTTTGCATTTTCTGTGAAGAAGCCACTGAAGAAATTTGAGTGACATGATCTGACTTATGTTTTAACAAGATCTCTCTGGATGCCACGCTGATTAGAGACTGTAGGAGAGCAAGGACAAGCCCCAGAAGACCAACAGTTGATTCAAAGAAATGATTACTCAAACATGGTCCCCCTCCTCAGTGAAGACGCAGAGCAGGAATTGGCAAATAATGGCCACGAATCAAATCAGGCTCTCAGCCTGGATCTGTGGGACTGTGAGCTAATAATGGTTCTCACGTTTAGAAAGCTTGTTGAAGAGGAAAGAGGAGGAGAAGCTACAGAAACTGTATATGGCCCACAAAGCCTAAGATATTTAAAATCCAGAAAATGCTTTCCAACACCTGACGTAAAGCATGTGGCTGGTAGGAGGTCCTCAACCAAATTTGGAAGAGGAATACATGAGTCAGTTAGTTCCTGAAAACACTGTAAAGTGATAGGTGTCAAGAAACATTTACCCCTTCACCCTTAACCTTCACAAATGATGCCAGTTCCATTGAGCTATTGAAAAATACATTCTGGCTTTCCGAAAAATAACCGAGAGGACATTCTCTCACATAGGCAAGGTCATAAACAAATGTCAAGTGAAGTTGAAATAGCAACAAATCAAATAATAACAAAAAACATTTTTACTGATTTTTAAATCTTACAAAGCATTTTCATGTTCATTATCTAATTTAATCCTCCAATCAACGTCATGAGATAGTTATTATTTCCCCATTAGAAATGACCACATATGAAATCCTGAGTGATTGCTCAAGAAAAGCTGAAATCTTGAGTGTTACATCTATTAAGGCCATGGTTGGGTGTTTTCCCATGGGAACATTGGATGCTAAAATCCACAGGGATTTTCAGCTCAAGATGGCAGACTAGGAACTATATTTACTTTCTGTTCCTCCTGAAACCATATCTAAATAAAACTGTAGAAATACCAAAATTAATCAACCAATAAAAGCCAAGATATTCTGGAAGTCATCAACCACAGAAAGATTTCAACACATTTCGAGAAGGCAAGCAATGAAATGGAGGAGCCATGAATAAAATAATGAAGAAAAAAAGGCTGAGCCTAAGTAAGGTCTGCACAAAGTCACTCAGCTTTTGCTGAGCTCTGGTTATAGTCAAGGGCAGAGGAAAGAAGAGGGGCTGAAAACAAGGAGACAAACGTCATTTTAGGAAAAACACTTCATTTAATGAGCTCCAGGGAACACTCTGCCTGCTGCCATACTAACTCATGAATTAGAATGGATTGTTGGTAAGCAAGACAAGAAAACAGGGAAGAAACAAAAGAAACAAAAATCAAGACACTGTTTCTAACTGAACTCTTCTCAAATGAGATCGAGGAATTATGGTTCAATGCCACAGCTGTAAATCATTTCTGCTCTTGGAGAGGTTACAAAGGGCTTATAATATTTCCCTTGTTTTCAGACAGAATTTAGGTCTGAGCAAAAGCTTTTGTGTCCTCCAACCCCAAAATTTATTGGGGATGGAAGCCCAGATTTGCTGGGACATACCATAAAAAGAATCTCATGAGCAGAGGGTCAAACTGATTTTGGAATATATGAATTATGCCCAGTGTGAGTTTCAATAGGTTTATATATATATATACATTTTTACTGATCTATATGATTTTGGGTTCTGAAACTTCTACATGTCACATGCGTGATACATAACAGACAATGTCGGCCCCAGGAGGGAGAAAACACTCCAATGAAGCAAGCCAAAGAAACAAGTTTTAAGCAAGGTCAAGTGATGTGTAGACCAGGATTGTTCAATTCCTACCTGTCATGCTGAAGCTTCCAGCTCCTGAATAACAACACATGCTTCCCTTGTCCTAGACAGCCAAGAGTACGTCTCCTCTCTTGGGCATAAGAATCCCTAGAGTTACATATGGGTAGTAAAGAGTGGACCCAGCTGTCATACTCACAATGACCAAATTGTGTTGATCGTACTTTATACCAATACATCGCTCCACGCTGAAGTTGCAATAAATGATATATTTGCTTTCTAGACATATGAATGAGACGCCTTACTGGATATACTCCAGGAAGGCCAGAGAAGCTGGCTTCTAATCCATACGGAACAAGTCACTGGTGAATTTCTTTCAGGATAACCCATGATTTATCTAGAATATCATCTTTACATATCTGGATCCTTCAAACTAGACAAAGGGAAAATACGGGCTTCAAGCCTCAGTTAGAAATATGGAATGGTGCCATGCTGACAACTGGTGGTCCCTGACCTGTATCTTCTGAGATTAGAACACAGTGTGGTGGATGACCAATTCATGCGTTGAACAAAAGAAGACCTCCTACAGGGCAGTGTAGCTGTTCGTTACAGGTATGGCACTGAGGGCTAAGTACCATAAGGACTACAAGAAGAAAAGAAAAACAAGTAACACATGAAGCATATACGATAAGGAGGCACCACAGTGCAGAGCACAAGCTCTGGAATCACACAGGCTTGGATCGAATCCCGGCTAAGCCACTACCATCTATATACCCTGAAGGACAGGCCAAGGTTTAAATGTTCTTTTACCAAATTTCAAAAAAGAAGTGAAGAAAGAACCTATCTGCCAGGAAGGGACATCGTGGGCTGCAGCATCCAGTCGGATCAGGGCTCTGCATCTCCTGCTCAGAAACCTTGGCCACCTGGCTCATGGTGATGCTGGCAGCTGAGCAGCCCTGGAGAAGGCGATCCTGTCTCCAGGACTCGCAGAGGAGCTGGGGAGGTCTCCGGACGAGGTGGCCCACACCCTGGTAAGCTCTGGCTGCCTCCTGCCCTCAGGTCTGAGCAGGCTCTGGCCTCTGGGCCCCGTGGTGGGGAAGGCCTGGCCGATACATACGCAGGGCTGAGGGGCCTGCAGAGCCAGTCCCCAGGCAGGGTGAGCTCTGGACGAGGCTTCCACAGTCCCCAACAGTCTCCGCATGGTGGCCCATCTGGTGCCAAACACCTGCCACCCACAGCCAGTAGTCCCAGCCACTAGAAAGTCCAGAAGGGGCCCCGCCCTTTGCCTTTGGGCCGGGTTAAGCCAGCAGCTGGGCTTGCATGTGACCCCTGCCTCACCCCCTGCCCCGCCCGCTCTTTCTCTGTGACACCTACAATGGATATGTCATAAAGCCAGGCAGAGCCAGTGCTATAAATTCAGAGGAGTTAGAATCTAGGAAGAGGCTCTCCCACTTTCACTCTCTGCTCTCAGATCAGGCAGGCAGTACCTTTAATATGGAAGCTATGGACACCACACCTCCTTCACACGCTGTCCTCTTCCATTCTGCTCCTGTTTTCCCGAGCACCCCATTTACGGCCCTGGCGGGCATCGGTGCTTCAGCAGGAAGCACGTCAGACCCCCAACCTATGGACACCACACCTCCTTCACACGCTGTCATCTTCCATTCTGCTCCTGTTTTCCCCACCACCCCATTTACGGCCCTGGCGGGCATCGGTGCTTCAGCAGGAAGCACGTCAGACCCCGAACCTATGGACACCACACCACCTTCACAGGCTGTCATCTTCCATTCTGCTCCTGTTTTCTCCAGCACCCCATTTACGGCCCTGGCGGTCATCGGTGCTTCAGCAGGAAGCACGTCAGACCCCGAACCTATGGACACCACACCTCCTTCACACGCTGTCATCTTCTATTCTGCTCCTGTTTTCTCCAGCAACCCATTTACGCCTTTGGTGGGCATCGGTGCCTCAGCAGTCAGCACCTCAGACCCCGAACCTATGGACACCACACCTCCTTCCCACGCTGTCATCTTCCATCCTGCTCCTCTTTACCCCAGCACCCCATTTATGGCTTAGGCCGGCACTGGTGCTTCACCAGGCAGCACTTCTAACACCAAAGCTATGGACACCACACCTCCTTCCCAGGCTGTCATTTTCCAGTCTGCCCTGTCTCCAATAGAACCGTTACCCATTTCACACCGCTGTTCCAAGTTCTGGGAACACACCACCCAATGATAGCAATGCCTCAGCCCATGCCTCGACTCATTTACCTGCGACGTGAGCCAACAGATAGACCAACACTTCAAAGTTATGACAGAAAGTTGAGTAAGTTATACGCTTGGAATTTCATTTATTATTATTAACAAGCACAACTGTAGTGCTTAGACTATAACAAGTACTATTTTAAGGGCTTACCAAATATTAACTCACTTATTCCTCATAATGGCAACCCTAGATGTAGGGAGCATTCATAATGTTCACTTTTCTGGGGGAAACTGAGGCCCAGAGACGTTGAAGAGCTTGCCTAATGCCACACAGTAAGTAGGTGACAAAACCCGGGATTAAAACCAGACCGTCTAGACTTTCATCACTTTGCTGTGTCACCGTACTATAAGTTGTGGTTAGGGAAGGAACTAAATTGACAAGACTCTGAACTAAAAGGAGAAGGGAGAAATGAGAAAATGAGTGATCCTAGAAACTAGAGTAGAGTTAGGCTCAGAAATTTCTGGTGATGAGACCCGGAAGAACAAGAACTTGGTTGGAATATTAACTTGGGGTAGTATCTGAATCCATGGAGAAATGGTTTTGTTTTCTGTAAAATTTAGAAAGGTCAGTTGGATGAAGATTAATGAAGACAAAAGTAGAAAGGAAAAGAAAAAGGTGCCTTAAGGGAGACATAACCGCTTCCCTCTACGTACCCACAGGTGGGGTCCTGTGGGAAAGGATGGAGCTCTCTCTACCGGGTTGGTCACCAGGCTGAACAAGGAGAAACATGGCAACCATTGTACTGGTTTTGATGATCTCTCAAAACCAAGGCTTCAGTTTCCAAGAACGACCTATGGTAGCATAACTAGTGTGTGTCACACATGCCACTAAGTGTGTTTCCAGTCACACATTTTAATTGGACAACTACTTCCTATGAGGTAGGCATCAGTTCCCTATGGCTGCTGTAACAAATGACTACAAATGTGCTTGCTTCTAACAAAACACACTTATTTTCTTATGGTTCTGGAAGACAGAGGTCCAAAACCAGTTTCCCTGGGCTGAAAGCAGAAGTCGACAGGGCCATCCATCCTCCTTCTAGAGGCTCTAAGCGAGAATCTGTTTGTTTCCTCGCCAGCATTCCTTCTCTTCTGGCCACATCAATGCAACACCAACTTCGTCATCACATTCTCTTTGGAGTACAAATTCCCTCTGCCTCGCTCTTACGAGAACACCAGTGCTTATATTTGTGCCCATCCAGGTAGTCCAGGAGAATCTTCCCATCTGAGAACCATTACTTTCATCCCACTGGCAAAGTGCCTTCTGCCATTTAAGGTGACATCCACAGGTTCTGGAGAGTAGAATGTGTACATTTGGGGGCAATGGTATTATTCAGTCTACTACAAGGTAGATACTATTATCTTTCTCAGATGTAGGAAATGACGTTTAGGGAAGTAGTTTGTCTCAGGTCTACAATTTCCAGAGTAGAGACTTAAATTCTGCCACTGACACTTTAGGACACACCCTAAACAACTTGAATCTGTGTCCTTAACTACTGCATAATCCTTGGTTAAGAGTCACACTTAGGTATCAAGACCCAATTGAATACAACACAAGTGCTGTCTCCTCTTTCACTATGTTTGCCTGGTGTAGTGATGAATCTTGCCCAGAGCAGAAGAGTTCAGAAAACTGTTATGCAGGTTTATGAAGAGAAAGCATTTACTGTTTGACGTGCCCGGAGTAACGGAAGGCTTTTTCAAATAAAATATGCCACCAAAGAGTCAAGTGTCACAACAGAGGTAACCCCGTGGGAGTCACGAGGAGACTAAAATTATCTCCAATTGTGCAGGAGAGAAAAGTTTCACTGAAGGCAGGTGTAGTTCAGCCAAGCCCTACAGCACAGAAGTAGGAATGTGGGTATGTACGAATGGGAAACACTTTAATGCAGAATGGATGAGAAATATGCATTTGACCTATTCTAAAACAACTGGCTTATTAACTCAGTAAATCGATTTAGTCAGTCAAACTAGCTTTAGCTGATTACTTATCCAGGGAATAGCTGTTTAGAGTAATTTTTGTCATAGAACAGTAAATAAAATGGTTGAACTATAGCTTTAGGCTTGCTAAGTGAAATAGATTGCTCTAGATGATTTTCAAGTGACTTACTTGGTAGTACTCACGAAATTGGGGGTTAACAATTGCTTAAGAAAACAAAGAGAATTGATTTTAAATAAAGTACTTACTGTGTGAACTATCTGTTCAGTAGCTCATGTTAAATGGATGTTTATAATCCCCATTGGACAACCAACTACTTTTTTGCAAATGGCAATGTGAATTGCTCTCGCATAAACTATAGCAATGACCACCTATCTAATTTGTTGTCCAAACCAGAAATCTTCTAACAATACTGGTGTCCTAATAAAAATAAGCACGAAGGGAACACACACTGGGTGTCTCCCGTGTGCCTGTGCATGCATCTATATCTCACTGAAGCCCCATAACAGCCCCCAAGAGAGGGACTCTGAGTGTCCCCATGCTGCTTGTGGAGAGAAACAGGCACAGAAAGGTTCAATAGTCTATCTACCTAATATCACACAGAGGGTGGGAGAGCCCGTTTTTAAACCACCTGCCTCCAATTCCAGGTGCCAGGAGCCAGACTCAGCCTACAGCTCTCTTCTGCTCGCCTGGAGGTGAAACAAGGTGTCATGATTAGTCAAATCCAGGTCTTCACTCATCAAGGTAGCTTGAACACCTGCACGTCCTCCAAGTAGCATGTAGCATAAGCAATAAGATGTTTGCCCCGTGATCCTCCAGGAACTTGGAATCAGCTGTGCCTGGTTAGGCTGAGCTGGTTTAGAGTGGAGAGGACCACCGATCTTCCACCTGGGCAAGTGCCTTTTGACCTCCTGCCATCAGAGGGCCGAAAACTCCAGCCTGAGAATGTGCTGAGGCCTGTAGCCTAGTTATGCCAGCTCAGAACCATGATGAGCACACGTTTTTCCAATCACCTTTCCTCATGCTCCCCATGCCTCATACTGCCCTGCTTCTTTATTCTTTATCCCACAGATACCCAAAGCCCCTTGCCTTTGGGGAGGCGGATTTGAGACCTATTGTCACGTCACGTCCTCGCTTGGCTGCCCTGTGAATAAAGCTCCTCTTTACTGCAAACCTCAGCATTTCAGTGTTTTGGCTTGCTGCACCTCAGACAGAATGGTTGGGAGCAGTGGTACAGGACCCTTGCATGTGAGGGAAGCTGGTTCCTAGTAGTCACATTGCGGATGTTTTCTCCTCTCGGGGTGGGGGTGGGGCAGACATCCTGCTCTTCCGGAAAGGGAGAAACACAGGTGCCAAACCCTTGCCCTCAGCGTCACCGTCACGTAGGAGCTTGTTAGAAGCACAGAATCCAGGCCCCACCCAGAACTACTGAATACCAGCCTGCATTTAACAAGATCCCCAAGAGAGGCATACCCATATTAAAGTTAGAGAGGCACCAAGCTGTCATCGTCTTCTCCGCAGCTAATGAAAACGAAGCAAAGATTCATCCCGAGCCGACTCTGCCTCAGTCACCTGGATATCCCATGAGCTCATTTAATCCTCCCCAGAACCTGCAAATGAGACTGAGGGTCAGAGTGGTCTAGCACCCAAGGTTCCATAAGAGAACATGACCAAGGCTCACTGGAGCCAAGACTTCCAAAAAAGAAGGCCCCTGAGCACAGCATGGCACCACCGCAGCCCAAACCGTGGGCCTGGAGGGTAGACCAGGCTCCCCACGCAGAGTTCACACCATTCGACAGATGCCCACAGCAGACCACAAGGCAATATGAGAAGTAACTTCTGATTGTGGAATCTCTGAACTTTGAGATTGAAAGAAAAAAATCTGTTTTCGTGGGATGGTTAAAACAGTTCTACCAAGGAGTAAAGAGAGGGCATCTCAAGGGTCCTTCTGGACTAAGAATTTAATGCCTACTTATTGAGAAATGCTCCGTGCATTTGCTCAGCCCTACGCCAAGATGAAGTTCTCTGTGCCCTAGAAGCTTAGGTTCTAAAAAGGCCACAGAAATGGGTGAGACCTAAAACATGCCAGAACAATGCAACGGCCTTAATCAGACTGTCTTTGCTTTGCCTTGCTTACAAGTCACTGACTTTAAACTGAATATGGTGTCATGTCTTTATGTTTCTTGAAGCTTTTTTTTTTTCAAAAGATCATATAAAGATTTTCTTCCATGGTAAGGCTTTTATATTGTATTTTTCTTAAACTGGACTGTGGCACATTTACCCTCCATCAGATGATTGCTTATAACTCACCTTGCTTTGTTAAGAATACCGCTAGAGGCTTCTATGTCCCTACTAGAGAAAATACATTTTCAGGCCCATTGAAACCAATGAAAATCCAAGATTTCAGAGCACAAGAAAATGAAAATTCTCTCTACCCGCGTCTTTTACTGCTTTTAATCTGTTAACAGTCCCTAAGTGTGTCAGATGAAAGGTACTGTCGCGGGAATTGACATCATTAACAGCATTCCATACAGGTAAGTCTTGATTGTTCCACTTTCTCAAAAAGTTGGACATATTTACTGCCTCTATGACATCTCTAGGGTGTGTGGAAGAAATAAAAAAGAGGCCTGTACAATGTATTTCTCCAAATATACACACAAATAGTTTGCACATACAAACAGGGAAACCTTATAAATAACGTATGGGGAGCAAAGGATTGTCGGTAATGGAACTACTCATTTCGAAAGACAACACTGTCACCAAGTGTCCCCTCACCAAAACTGACTGGGAATTTTTAGGGGCCACCAAACCAGAGATGGAGATTTTTAGGCACATTCTTGCCAGAAAAGAGAGCCTAGGGCATAAACCACTCAACTTGTTGGCACGAATGCCAGGGCAACCCAAGCAAGTGGATATACAAGCCTACGTAACGCTTGGAAGTAGGAAGCTTTGGGGGACTACACCTGGGCTGGTACTGGCCTCCCTCCCCAAAGGGACAAGGAGAGCAGAAACCTGGATGGAGTCAAGAGAGAGAACAAAGAAAGGCAAGGCTGGGTATGGAGCAACGTGTGGATCCAGGAGCATGTCTCTCAGAACTGCTGGGGCTCTGCAGACCAGCTGCATCCCCATTCTCCTTGACCCTCATGGGTATAATGAACTCAGGATGGGCGCATCCCGGCTGCCAAGTCACTTCCACCTGTCCATGGAGTTGACAGTTACTTGCTCACAGTGAACCAACCTCTCTGGACCTAACAGCTACTGCAGGAGGCGGTAGTGGAGAACAAGGTGACAACAACGACCAGATGCGAAGGAGAAAGCGACGTTCAGCGGACCGACTGGGTGGACTGATGGTGTGGGGTTAAGTCTGCAGAGCTAAAGGGGCCAGATGTGGAAAAGGGAAGGGAAACCATGAGGATATGGTCAAGCCCCATCGTATTGATATTTCATCCATATGTTGTATGCAAATCCCATTCAATTTGCTCTGAGTGAACAAGAGAGAACTAAATTATCCTTTAAACCATGTCAGTGACTTTATTTACCATCTCATTTGAGGAGCTCATAGCCCAGGGGCAGAGGGAAATGGAAGCTGTGAGTCTGCCATCTCTCAGGAAGTCTCAGGCCTCAGAGGCCCCTCAGAGCCAAACTACCTCACCTTTTGCACTTTTCAAGCAACGTTATTCCTAAGTGCGAGTCACCCTCTTCATCAGGTTCTCCAAGAAACAGCAATCTCTCCCAATGAGAGAGGAAAAATGGGCTACTTTGGCTTGCTGAGGCACAATATGTAGTTCTCCAAAATGGTACCTGCCTGGGGATTTTTCAAGAAAATTAAGCATCAGTGGTGATTTGTTTGTCTTCACATAACGTATGACCCAGGTGTGCTGAGAAATAAGAAAAGGATGAACGAATCAAGGGCGGCTGATCCAAGGAGGCAAGGGGCAACTTCCACAGCCTACATGGAAAGCTAGAGGGAGGGAACATCCAGCTGGTGGGAGCTGAAGACAGGGGCCAGTCCTCCTTGGGCTCAGGATGCCACCCCCTCTTCCTACATCTTCACGCTCTCCTTCTCTGTTGGCCCCTCCCAGCCATATTAAAGAGCCACAAGGAACTGCTCTCCTCCATTCCATTCTCCTGTCCTCCTATCCACCCCTCCCTTCTTTCCCTTTGCCATCAATTTCTTGACTTGCCCCCCATTTCTCCCCTCCCATCCACACTGCGGTCTGGTTTCTGCCCCCCTACTCTCGTGAAACTGATCTCCTTGAAGCCCCCAATGATTTCTCCGTTGACAAGTCCAGGGCACTACTTCTCAATCCTTATCTTTGTGACCGCCAAGCCGAGTCAGATCTTAAACAACGTCTCTGTCTTGAAAATCTCTTCCCTTGGCTTCCGCGCCACCTTTCCTTTTCTTTCCATGAGACCGATCACAACCAGTGCTGCAGATTCCATCGAATTAAGGAATGCTGTTGCCTACATGTGTGAATGAGCTCAAGTGAGTAAAGTACTGAAGTAGAGGACAGCTAAAGTGAAACGTCTTCATGAATGTCCACGTGGCTGAGCAGCAAGTTAACCTTTCCTACATGTGCTAAAGAAGAAGAGTTGGGTTTTATTTTATTTACTTTTCCCTGGACTGTGTTGAATGACTATCATCTACAAGTTCAGGCTACTTTTGGCTGAGGATTAATGCACTGGGAGAGCTGAGAGAAAACTGAACAATAGAGCTGTCTTTTTCTTGACCAGTTCACCTTAGTATCCCAAACTCTAAGTCTTTCCCGAATTCTTTCTCCTTTTTATTGTAGTAAAGGGAACATAACACAACATCCACCATTTGGATCATTTTACAATTCACCGTACCATTCAGTGGAATTTACTACTGTCACAATGTTGTGCAACTATCACCCCTGCCGAGCTGCAAAACATTTACATCAACCAAGAGGAAACCTACACCCATTTTAAGGTGTCATTCCCTATTTCCCTCTCTTCCAACCCCCTGGCAACCACTAATGTAGAATCTTTTCTGTGTGTATGGATTTGCCACTGCTGGACATTTCATATAAATGGAACCATACGGTATGTAGCCTTTCATGCCAGACTCCTTTCACTTAGTTGCATCCATCATGTAGCATGTATCAGAAATCCACTCACTGTTATGGCTGAATCCTTCATACCCTTTGAATACAAAATTAAAAATACGTTGAGAGTGAAGCTCAGTTTTAACGGCACATCTATTAGGCCAATTCATTGAAAGAAGCTGAAGATGGAGATATTGTTGGGAAATGATAATCATTGAGAAGCCTCAGACAATTGGATAACGAAAAGTTTGGGAAATGTTGCAAAAATTATCTGCTTTACGTTAAAATCCTATTAAACAAGGATGCAGGAGATTGTCTTTTTCTTGCAGGTAACTTAAATGAGGCAGAAAGAAATAACTGCCCTTTAAAACACATTTTGAAAGGATTCTATTTATTCTTAATAGACGAATGGGAGTACAGGAAGTTCACATCCAATATGGACTCCCTGTCCAAACACTGTTTATCGTTCTAGCCACCACTATCGAATTATATTTCTTGAGAGTAAGGCAGCTCAATTCCTGCATATTACTTTCTAAAATTCATCCATCAAATCCATTAATACAGTATAAACAAGAGTTGTTCATGTTTAAGTGCACTTCAAATATCAGGTATAAAGAACCCCCAGTAAGAAAAAGAATCCTATATCTCTTGCCAGAATGTGGTCAGCTGTGGGGTGCTCTGCTAGCTGAAAGACACATTCATTATTAAGGAGATGGAGGCTGTTTAAGTGGGATGAGAGCCAAAAAATTTTAACTACATATATGTGTGAAGAACAGTGCTAGGTTATCTCATATTCTATATCAGTCAAGGCTCACCATTTTGCATACGTGGAAAGCAAAGTTAAAAGTGTATTAGTAGGGCTTCCCTGTTGGCGCGGTGGTTAAGGATCCACCTGCCAGTGCACGGGACACACGTTTGAGCCCTGATGCGGGAAGATCCCACATGCCACGGAGCAACTAAGACCATGTGCCACAACTACTGAGCCTGCGTGCTAGAGCCCGTGAACCACACCTACTGAAGCCCACGCACCTAGACCCCATGCTCAGCAACAACGAGAAGCCACCACAATGAGAAGCCCGCGTACTGCAACAAAGAGTGGCCCCCGCTCACCGCAACTAGAGAAAGCCCGCGCACAGCAACGAAGAGCCTAGGCAGCCAAAGATAAATAAATAAATACGTCTATTTTTAAGAAAAGTGTTTTAGTAACTTACTAAAAGGCACACAACCAGTAAACGTGAGCAAGAATTCAATCCCAAATCTGTCACACTGAAGTTTAAGCTAATACTTGAGATTAATAAAAACAGCACTAAATTAAAAGTTCAGAGATATTTTTTATTTCATACTTTCACTAATGCTCTTTGGAGATAAATCATGTCATTTATATGGGCCTTAGTTTTCACAACTTTAATAGTTGGAAGCTTGACTAGATGATCTGTATGTAGTCTTCCAATTCTAAAATGTTCCACTAATTTGGATTGCTACAATAATTGCCCTTGCAATACATGCATGCTGCCACCAAGTAGCAGTAGAGACTACTAGTTCCTTTTTTACCCCTAGTGGGGGTGCATTTTGACAGCGGACTTATCCGTCAATAGTACAACCTGTTAGTATAACTATAAGATAACAAAATAATCTGGTATTCTTTCCTGTAAAAGAGAAGCTTTACATTGTGTCTGTGAATCGTACCAGAATCACCTGTAGGTTTTTAAATATAGAGGAAATCCTGAACCCATTGAATGAGACTCTTCAGAGACAGGACTTGGGCATCTGGAATTTTGGGTTCCCATCATTTGTATATTTTATTTCATTTCATTTTTGCCTATGTACAATATTTGTCACATCCTTTTGAATCTTTAAAACTTTCTTTTTGTTTTAAATTTTAGAATATTCCATAATCTTCACCTACTTTTCATAAGGTGTTATCTGTTATGTTTATTCGATCTTGTGCTTCTCCTGGTTAAGACTTCTTTCTTTCCTTTTTTTTTTTTTTTTTTTTTTTTTTTTGTTTTTTTCGGGGCCCTGCCTCATGTCTTGCAGGATCTTAGTTCCCTGACCTGGGATTGGACCCCAGGGCCCCAGCAGTGAAAGCGTCATGTTCTAAATACTGGACCACCAGGGAAGTCCCAAGATTTCAGTTGTAAATGACTTCTTTCCCCGCTCTAATTCATTCCTGGGATCAGTTTCATGTTTGGACATTAAAGCAACCTTGCATTGCCAGAATAAAGCTACTTTGATTCTGATATATGATTGTTTTACATACCATGGATACAGTTTGTGCTTCTCTTTACACATTTTGCATGCATGTTCAAAGGAGAAACTGGCCTGTGATTCTATTCTCGTAATATTCTTTATCGATTTTTTTGTTGCTTTTTTAAGATTCTATACTTTATGTTTTATTTATTTATTTTTGGCTGCATTGGGTCTTCATTGCTGCATGCGAGCTTTCTCTAGTTTCAGCGAGCGGGGGTCTATTCTTTGTTGCGGTGAGTAGGCTTCTCATTGCAGCCTTCTGACCCCATGGGCTTCTGACCCCATTCGTCAGTGCTACTTCAGGTCCTCACCCCTTCCCTTCTGACCCTGGGCGGTGAAATCCTCTTTCTGCGGCTGGCGTGCGGCAGAAAGTCAATGAGGCAAGAGTAGGTTTGGAGTATCCAAGGAGCAGAAAGGATGTCAGCGTGTGGAAAACAGAGCGAGCAAATTGGAGAGGAGAACGAAACAGTCAGAGAGGAAACAGAGGCCCAGATTTCTAGGTCTGTGGAGGCACTCTGAGGACTTTGCATTTTCTGTGAAGAAGCCACTGAAGAAATTTGAGTGACATGATCTGACTTATGTTTTAACAAGATCTCTCTGGATGCCACGCTGATTAGAGACTGTAGGAGAGCAAGGACAAGCCCCAGAAGACCAACAGTTGATTCAAAGAAATGATTACTCAAACATGGTCCCCCTCCTCAGTGAAGACGCAGAGCAGGAATTGGCAAATAATGGCCACGAATCAAATCAGGCTCTCAGCCTGGATCTGTGGGACTGTGAGCTAATAATGGTTCTCACGTTTAGAAAGCTTGTTGAAGAGGAAAGAGGAGGAGAAGCTACAGAAACTGTATATGGCCCACAAAGCCTAAGATATTTAAAATCCAGAAAATGCTTTCCAACACCTGACGTAAAGCATGTGGCTGGTAGGAGGTCCTCAACCAAATTTGGAAGAGGAATACATGAGTCAGTTAGTTCCTGAAAACACTGTAAAGTGATAGGTGTCAAGAAACATTTACCCCTTCACCCTTAACCTTCACAAATGATGCCAGTTCCATCGAGCTATTGAAAAATACATTCTGGCTTTCCGAAAAATAACCCAGAGGACATTTTCTCACATAGGCAAGGTCATAAACAACTGTCACGTGAAGTTGAAATAGCAACAAATCAAATAATAACAAAAAACATTTTTACTGATTTTTAAATCTTACAAAGCA
The DNA here is from genome assembly GCF_964374135.1 of Grampus griseus. Classification (NCBI taxonomy): domain Eukaryota; kingdom Metazoa; phylum Chordata; class Mammalia; order Artiodactyla; family Delphinidae; genus Grampus; species Grampus griseus. The sequence continues at coordinate 478,362 of NW_028133371.1, forward strand.
TTTTCATGTTCATTATCTAATTTAATCCTCCAATCAACGTCATGAGATAGTTATTATTTCCCCATTAGAAATGACCACATATGAAATCCTGAGTGATTGCTCAAGAAAAGCTGAAATCTTGAGTGTTACATCTATTAAGGCCATGGTTGGGTGTTTTCCCATGGGAACATTGGATGCTAAAATCCACAGGGATTTTCAGCTCAAGATGGCAGACTAGGAACTATATTTACTTTCTGTTCCTCCTGAAACCATATCTAAATAAAACTGTAGAAATACCAAAATTAATCAACCAATAAAAGCCAAGATATTCTGGAAGTCATCAACCACAGAAAGATTTCAACACATTTCGAGAAGGCAAGCAATGAAATGGAGGAGCCATGAATAAAATAATGAAGAAAAAAAGGCTGAGCCTAAGTAAGGTCTGCACAAAGTCACTCAGCTTTTGCTGAGCTCTGGTTATAGTAAAGGGCAGAGGAAAGAAGAGGGGCTGAAAACAAGGAGACAAACGTCATTTTAGGAAAAACACTTCATTTAATGAGCTCCAGGGAACACTCAGCCTGCTGCCATACTAACTCATGAATTACAATGGATTGTTGGTAAGCAAGACAAGAAAACAGGGAAGAAACAAAAGAAACAAAAATCAAGACACTGTTTCTAACTGAACTCTTCTCAAATGAGATCGAGGAATTATGGTTCAATGCCACAGCTGTAAATCATTTCTGCTCTTGGAGAGGTTACAAAGGGCTTATAATATTTCCCTTGTTTTCAGACAGAATTTAGGTCTGAGCAAAAGCTTTTGTGTCCTCCAACCTCAAAATTTATTGGGGATGGAAGCCCAGATTTGCTGGGACATACCATAAAAAGAATCTCATGAGCAGAGGGTCAAACTGATTTTGGAATATATGAATTATGCCCAGTGTGAGTTTCAATAGGTTTATATATATATATACATTTTTACTGATCTATATGATTTTGGGTTCTGAAACTTCTACATGTCACATGCGTGATACATAACAGACAATGTCAGCCCCAGGAGGGAGAAAACACTCCAATGAAGCAAGCCAAAGAAACAAGTTTTAAGCAAGGTCAAGTGATGTGTAGACCAGGATTGTTCAATTCCTACCTGTCATGCTGAAGCTTCCAGCTCCTGAATAACAACACATGCTTCCCTTGTCCTAGACAGCCAAGAGTACGTCTCCTCTCTTGGGCATAAGAATCCCTAGAGTTACATATGGGTAGTAAAGAGTGGACCCAGCTGTCATACTCACAATGACCAAATTGTGTTGATCGTACTTTATACCAATACATCGCTCCACGCTGAAGTTGCAATAAATGATATATTTGCTTTCTAGACATATGAATGAGATGCCTTACTGGATATACTCCAGGAAGGCCAGAGAAGCTGGCTTCTAATCCATACGGAACAAGTCACTGGTGAATTTCTTTCAGGATAACCCATGATTTATCTAGAATATCATCTTTACATATCTGGATCCTTCAAACTAGACAAAGGGAAAATACGGGCTTCAAGCCTCAGTTAGAAATATGGAATGGTGCCATGCTGACAACTGGTGGTCCCTGACCTGTATCTTCTGAGATTAGAACACAGTGTGGTGGATGACCAATTCATGCGTTGAACAAAAGAAGACCTCCTACAGCGCAGTGTAGCTGTTCGTTACAGGTATGGCACTTAGGGCTAAGTACCATAAGGACTACAAGAAGAAAAGAAAAACAAGTAACACATGAAGCATATACGATAAGGAGGCACCACAGTGCAGAGCACAAGCTCTGGAATCACACAGGCTTGGATCAAATCCCGGCTAAGCCACTACCATCTATATACCCTGAAGGACAGGCCAAGGTTTAAATGTTCTTTTACCAAATTTCAAAAAAGAAGTGAAGAAAGAACCTATCTGCCAGGAAGGGACATCGTGGGCTGCAGCATCCAGTCGGATCAGGGCTCTGCATCTCCTGCTCAGAAACCTTGGCCACCTGGCTCATGGTGATGCTGGCAGCTGAGCAGCCCTGGAGAAGGCGATCCTGTCTCCAGGACTCGCAGAGGAGCTTGGGAGGTCTCCGGACGAGGTGGCCCACACCCTGGTAAGCTCTGGCTGCCTCCTGCCCTCAGGTCTGAGCAGGCTCTGGCCTCTGGGCCCCGTGGTGGGGAAGGCCTGGCCGATACATACGCAGGGCTGAGGGGCCTGCAGAGCCAGTCCCCAGGCAGGGTGAGCTCTGGACAAGGCTTCCACAGTCCCCAACAGTCACCGCATGGTGGCCCATCTGGTGCCAAACACCTGCCACCCACAGCCAGTAGTCCCAGCCACTAGAAAGTCCAGAAGGGGCCCCGCCCTTTGCCTTTGGGCTGGGGTTAAGCCAGCAGCTGGGCTTCCATGTGACCCCTGCCTCACCCTCTGCCCCGCCCGCTCTTTCTCTGTGACACCTACAATGGATATGTCATAAAGCCAGGCAGAGCCAGTGCTATAAATTCAGAGGAGTTAGAATCTAGGAAGAGGCTCTCCCACTTTCACTCTCTGCTCTCAGATCAGGCAGGCAGTACCTCTAATATGGAAGCTATGGACACCACACCTCCTTCACACGCTGTCCTCTTCCATTCTGCTCCTGTTTTCCCGAGCACCCCATTTACGGCCCTGGCGGGCATCGGTGCTTCAGCAGGAAGCACGTCAGACCCCGAACCTATGGACACCACACCTCCTTCACACGCTGTCATCTTCCATTCTGCTCCTGTTTTCCCCACCACCTCATTTACGGCCCTGGCGGGCATCGGTGCTTCAGCAGGAAGCATGTCAGACCCCGAACCTATGGACACCACACCACCTTCACACGCTGTCATCTTCCATTCTGCTCCTGTTTTCTCCAGCACCCCATTTACGGCTTTGGCGGGCATCGGTGCTTCAGCAGGAAGCACGTCAGACCCCCAACCTATGGACACCACACCTCCTTCACACGCTGTCATCTTCCATTCTGCTCCTGTTTTCCCCACCACCCCATTTACGGCCCTGGCGGGCATCGGTGCTTCAGCAGGAAGCATGTCAGACCCCGAACCTATGGACACCACACCACCTTCACATGCTGTCATCTTCCATTCTGCTCCTGTTTTCTCCAGCACCCCATTTACGGCCCTGGCGGGCATCGGTGCTTCAGCAGGAAGCACGTCAGACCCCGAACCTATGGACACCACACCTCCTTCACACACTGTCATCTTCCATTCTGCTCCTGTTTTCTCCAGCAACCCATTTACGCCTTTGGTGGGCATCGGTGCCTCAGCAGTCAGCACCTCAGACCCCGAACCTATGGACACCACACCTCCTTCCCACGCTGTCATCTTCCATCCTGCTCCTCTTTACCCCAGCACCCCATTTACGGCTTAGGCCGGCACTGGTGCTTCACCAGGCAGCACCTCTAACACCAAAGCTATGGACACCACACCTCCTTCCCAGGCTGTCATTTTCCAGTCTGCTCTGTCTCCAATAGAACCACTACCCATTTCACACCGCTGTTCCAAGTTGTGGGAACACACCACCCAGTGATAGCAATGCCTCAGCCCATGCCTCGACTCATTTACCTGAGACGTGAGCCAACAGATAGACCAACACTTCAAAGTTATGACAGAAAGTTGAGTAAGTTATACGCTTGGAATTTCATTTATTATTATTAACAAGCACAACTGTAGTGCTTAGACTATAACAAGTACTATTCTAAGGGCTTACCAAATATTAACTCACTTATTCCTCATAATGGCAACCCTAGAGGTAGGGAATATTCATAATGTTCACTTTTCTGGGGGAAACTGAGGCCCAGAGACCTTGAAGAGCTTGCCTAATGCCACACAGTAAGTAGGTGGCAAAACCCGGGATTAAAACCAGACCGTCTAGACTTTCATCACTTTGCTGTGTCACCGTACTATAAGTTGTGGTTAGGGAAGGAACTAAATTGACAAGACTCTGAACTAAAAGGAGAAGGGAGAAATGAGAAAATGAGTGATCCTAGAAACTAGAGTAGAGTTAGGCTCAGAAATTTCTGGTGATGAGACCCGGAAGAACAAGAACTTGGTTGGAATATTAACTTGGGGTAGTATCTGAATCCATGGAGAAATGGTTTTGTTTTCTGTAAAATTTAGAAAGGTCAGTTGGATGAAGATTAATGAAGACAAAAGTAGAAAGGAAAAGAAAAAGGTGCCTTAAGGGAGACATAACCGCTTCCCTCTACGTACCCACAGGTGGGGTCCTGTGGGAAAGGATGGAGCTCTCTCTACCGGGTTGGTCACCAGGCTGAACAAGGAGAAACATGGCAACCATTGTACTGGTTTTGATGATCTCTCAAAACCAAGGCTTCAGTTTCCAAGAACGACCTACAGTAGCATAACTAGTGTGTGTCACACATGCCACTAAGTGTGTTTCCAGTCACACATTTTAATTGGACAACTACTTCCTATGAGGTAGGCATCAGTTCCCTATGGCTGCTGTAACAAATGACTACAAATGTGCTTGCTTCTAACCAAACACACTTATTTTCTTATGGTTCTGGAAGACAGAGGTCCAAAACCAGTTTCCCTGGGCTGAAACCAGAAGTCGACAGGGCCATCCATCCTCCTTCTAGAGGCTCTAAGCGAGAATCTGTTTGTTTCCTCACCAGCATTCCTTCTCTTCTGGCCACATCAATGCAACCCCAACTTCGTCATCACATTCTCTTTGGAGTACAAATTCCCTCTGCCTCTCTCTTATGAGAATACCAGTGGTTATATTTGGGCCCATCCAGGTAGTCCAGGAGAATCTTCCCATCTGAGAACCATTACTTTCATCCCACTGGCAAAGTGCCTTCTGCCATTTAAGGTGACATCCACAGGTTCTGGAGAGTAGAATGTGGACATTTGGGGGCAATGGTATTATTCAGTCTACCACAAGGTAGATACTATTATCTTTCTCAGATGTAGGAAATGACGTTTAGGGAAGTAGTTTGTCTCAGGTCTACAATTTCCAGAGTAGAGACTTAAATTCTGCCACTGACACTTTAGGACACATCCTAAACAACTTGAATCTGTGTCCTTAACTACTGCATAATCCTTGGTTAAGAGTCACACTTAGGTATCAAGACCCAATTGAATACAACACAAGTACTGTCTCCTCTTTCACTATGTTTGCCTGGTGTACTGATGAATCTTGCCCAGAGCAGAAGAGTTCAGAAAACTGTTATGCAGGTTTATGAAGAGAAAGCATTTACTGTTTTACGTGCCCGGAGTAACGGAAGGCTTTTTCAAATAAAATATGCCACCAAATAGTCAAGTGTCACAACAGAGGTAACCCCGTGGGAGTCACGAGGAGACTAAAATTATCTCCAATTGTGCAGGAGAGAAAAGTTTCACTGAAGGCAGGTGTAGTTCAGCCAAGCCCTACAGCACAGAAGTAGGAATGTGGGTATGTACGAATGGGAAACACTTTAATGCAGAATGGATGAGAAATATGCATTCGACCTATTCTAAAACAACTGGCTTATTAACTCAGTAAATCGATTTAGTCAGTCAAACTAGCTTTAGCTGATTACTTATCCAGGGAATAGCTGTTTAGAGTAATTTTTGTCATAGAACAGTAAATAAAATGGTTGAACTATAGCTTTAGGCTTGCTAAGTGAAATAGATTGCTCTAGATGATTTTCAAGTGACTTACTTGGTAGTACTCACGAAATTGGGGGTTAACAATTGCTTAAGAAAACAAAGAGAATTGATTTTAAATAAAGTACTTACTGTGTGAACTATCTGTTCAGTAGCTCATGTTAAATGGATGTTTATAATCCCCATTGGACAACCAACTACTTTTTTGCAAATGGCAATGTGAATTGCTCTCGCATAAACTATAGCAATGACCACCTATCTAATTTGTTGTCCAAACCAGAAATCTTCTAACAATACTGGTGTCCTAATAAAAATAAGCACGAAGGGAACACACACTGGGTGTCTCCCGTGTGCCTGTGCATGCATCTATATCTCACTGAAGCCCCATAACAGCCCCCAAGAGAGGGACTCTGAGTGTCCCCATGCTGCTTGTGGAGAAACAGGCACAGGAAGGTTCAATAGTCTATCTACCTAATATCACACAGAGGGTGGGAGAGCCCGTTTTTAAACCACCTGCCTCCGATTCCAGGTGCCAGGAGCCAGACTCAGCCTACAGCTCTCTTCTGCTCGCCTGGAGGTGAAACAAGGTGTCATGATTAGTCAAATCCCAGTCTTCACTCATCAAGGTAGCTTGAACACCTGCACGTCCTCCAAGTAGCATGTAGCATAAGCAATAAGATGTTTGCCCCGTGATCCTCCAGGAACTTGGAATCAGCTGTGCCTGGTTAGGCTGAGCTGGTTTAGAGTGGAGAGGACCACCGATCTTCCACCTGGGCAAGTGCCTTTTGACCTCCTGCCATCAGAGGGCCAAAACTCCAGCCTGAGAATGTGCTGAGGCCTGTAGCCTAGTTACGCCAGCTCAGAACAATGATGAGCACACGTTTTTCCAATCACCTTTCCTCATGCTCCCCATGCCTCATACTGCCCTGCTTCTTTATTCTTTATCCCACAGATACCCAAAGCCCCTTGCCTTTGGGGAGGCGGATTTGAGACCTATTGTCACGTCACGTCCTCGCTTGGCTGCCCTGTGAATAAAGCTCCTCTTTGCTGCAAACCTCAGCATTTCAGTGTTTTGGCTTGCTGCGCCTCAGACAGAATGGTTGGGAGCAGTGGTACAGGACCCTTGCATGTGAGGGAAGCTGGTTCCTAGTAGTCACATTGCGGATGTTTTCTCCTCTCGGGGTGGGGGTGGGGCAGACATCCTGCTCTTCCGGAAAGGGAGAAACACAGGTGCCAAACCCTTGCCCTCAGCGTCACCGTCACCTAGGAGCTTGTTAGAAGCCCAGAATCCAGGCCCCACCCAAAACTACTGAATACCAGCCTGCATTTAACAAGATCCCCAAGAGAGGCATACCCATATTAAAGTTGGAGAGGCACCAAGCTGTCATCGTCTTCTCCACAGCTAATGAAAACGAAGCAAAGATTCATCCCGAGCCGACTCTGCCTCAGTCACCTGGATATCCCATGAGCTCATTTAATCCTCCCCAGAACCTGCAAATGAGACTGAGGGTCAGAGTGGTCTAGCACCCAAGGTTCCATAAGAGAACATGACCAAGGCTCACTGGAGCCAAGACTTCCAAAAAAGAAGGCCCCTGAGCACAGCATGGCACCACCGCAGCCCAAACCGTGGGCCTGGAGGGTAGACCAGGCTCCCCACGCAGAGTTCACACCATTCGACAGATGCCCACAGCAGACCACAAGGCAATATGAGAAGTAACTTCTGATTGTGGAATCTCTGAACTTTGAGATTGAAAGAAAAAAATCTGTTTTCGGGGGATGGTTAAAACAGTTCTACCAAGGAGTAAAGAGAGGGCATCTCAAGGGTCCTTCTGGACTAAGAATTTAATGCCTACTTATTGAGAAATGCTCCGTGCATTTGCTCAGCCCTACGCCAAGATGAAGTTCTCTGTGCCCTAGAAGCTTAGGTTCTAAAAAGGCCACAGAAATGGGTGAGACTTAAAAAATGCCAGAACAATGCAACGGCCTTAATCAGACTGTCTTTGCTTTGCCTTGCTTACAAGTCACTGACTTTAAACTGAATATGGTGTCATGTCTTTATGTTTCTTGAAGCTTTTTTTTTTCAAAAGATCATATAAAGATTTTCTTCCATGGTAAGACTTTTATATTGTATTTTTCTTAAACTGGACTGTGGCACATTTACCCTCCATCAGATGATTGCTTATAACTCACCTTGCTTTGTTAAGAATACCGCTAGAGGCTTCTATGTCCCTACTAGAGAAAATACATTTTCAGGCCCATTGAAACCAATGAAAATCCAAGATTTCAGAGCACAAGATAATGAAAATTCTCTCTATCTGCGTCTTTTACTGCTTTTAATCTGTTAACAGTCCCTAAGTGTGTCAGATGAAATGTACTGTCGTGGGAATTGACATCATTAACAGCATTCCATACAGGTAAGTCTTGATTGTTCCAATTTCTCAAAAAGTTGGACATATTTACTGCCTCTATGACATCTCTAGGGTGTGTGGAAGAAATAAAAAAGAGGCCTGTACAATGTATTTCTCCAAATATACACACAAATAGTTTGCACATACAAACAGGGAAACCTTATAAATAACGTATGGGGAGCAAAGTTTTGTCGGTAATGGAACTACTCATTTCGAAAGACAACACTGTCACCAAGTGTCCCCTCACCAAAACTGACTGGGAATTTTTAGGGGCCACCAAACCAGAGATGGAGATTTTTAGGCACATTCTTGCCAGAAAAGAGAGCCTAGGGCATAAACCACTCAACTTGTTGGCACGAATGCCAGGGCAACCCAAGCAAGTGGATATACAAGCCTACGTAACGCTTGGAAGTAGGAAGCTTTGGGGGACTACACCTGGGCTGGTACTGGTCTCCCTCCCCAAAGGGACAAGGAGAGCAGAAACCTGGATGGAGTCAAGAGAGAGAACAAAGAAAGGCAAGGCTGGGTATGGAGCAACGTGTGGATCCAGGAGCATGTGTCTCAGAACTGCCGGGGCTCTGCAGACCAGCTGCATCCCCATTCTCCTTGACCCTCATGGGTATAATGAACTCAGGATGGGCGCATCCCGGCTGCCAAGTCACTTCCACCTGTCCATGGAGTTGACAGTTACTTGCTCACAGTGAACCAACCTCTCTGGACCTAACAGCTACTGCAGGAGGCGGTAGTGGAGAACAAGGTGACGACAACGACCAGATGCGAAGGAGGAAGCGACGTTCAGCGGACCGACTGGGTGGACTGATGGTGTGGGGTTAAGTCTGCAGAGATAAAGGGGCCAGATGTAGAAAATGGAAGGGGAACCATGAGGATATGGTCAAGCCCCATCGTATGGATATTTCATCCATATGTTGTATGCAAATCCCATTCAATTTGCTCTGAGTGAACAAGAGAGAACAAAATTATCCTTTAAACCATGTCAGTGACTTTATTTACCATCTCATTTGATGAGCTCATAGCCCAGGGGCAGAGGGAAATGGGAGCTGTGAGTCTGCCATCTCTCAGGAAGTCTCAGGCCTCAGAGGCCCCTCAGAGCCAAACTACCTCACCTTTTGCACTTTTCAAGCAACGTTATTCCTAAGTGCGAGTCACCTTCTTCATCAGGTTCTCCAAGAAACAGCAATCTCTCCCAATGAGAGAGGAAAAATGGGCTACTTTGGCTTGCTGAGGCACAATATGTAGTTCTCCAAAATGGTACCTGCCTGGGGATTTTTCAAGAAAATTAAGCATCAGTGGTGATTTGTTTGTCTTCACATAACGTATGACCCAGGTGTGCTGAGAAATAAGAAAAGGACGAAAAAATCAAGGGCGGCTGATCCAAGGAGGCAAGGGGCAACTTCCACAGCCTACGTGGAAAGCTAGAGGGAGGGAACATCCAGCTGGTGGGAGCTGAAGACAGGGGCCAGTCCTCCTTGGGCTCGGGATGCCACCCCCTCTTCCTACATCTTCACGCTCTCCTTCTCTGTTGGCACCTCCCAGCCATATTAAAGAGCCACAACGAACTGCTCTCCTCCATTCCATTCTCCTGTCCTCCTATCCACCCCTCCCTTCTTTCCCTTTGCCATCAATTTCTTGACTTGCACCCCATTTCTCCCCTCCCATCCACACTGCGGTCTGGTTTCTGCCCCCCTACTCTCGTGAAACTGATCTCCTTCAAGCCCCCAATGATTTCTCCGTTGACAAGTCCAGGGCACTACTTCTCAATCCTTATCTTTGTGACCGCCAAGCCGAGTCAGATCTTTAACAACGTCTCTGTTTTGAAAATCTCTTCCCTTGGCTTCCACGCCACCTTTCCTTTTCTTTCCATGAGACCGATCACAACCAGTGCTGCAGATTCCATCGAATTAAGGAATGCTGTTGCCTACATGTGTGAATGAGCTCAAGTGAGTAAAGTACTGAAGTAGAGGACAGCTAAAGTGAAACGTCTTCATGAATGTCCACGTGGCTGAGCAGCAAGTTAACCTTTCCTACATGTGCTAAAGAAGAAGAGTTGGGTTTTATTTTATTTACTTTTCCCTGGACTGTGTTGAATGACTATCATCTACAAGTTCAGGCTACTTTTGGCTGAGGATTAATGCACTGGGAGAGCTGAGAGAAAACTGAACAATAGAGCTGTCTTTTTCTTGACCAGTTCACCTTAGTTTCCCAAACTCTAAGTCTTTCCCGAATTCTTTCTCCTTTTTATTGTAGTAAAAGGAACATAACACAACATCCACCATTTGGATCATTTTACAATTCACCGTACCATTCAGTGGAATTTACTACTGTCACAGTGTTGTGCAACTATCACCACTGCCTAGCTGCAAAACATTTTCATCAACCAAGAGGAAACCTACACCCATTTTAAGGAGTCATTCCCTATTTCCCTCTCTTCCAACCCCCTGGCAACCACTAATGTAGAATCTTTTCTGTGTGTATGGATTTGCCACTGCTGGACATTTCATATAAATGGAACCATACGATATGTAGCCTTTCATGCCTGACTCCTTTCACTTAGTTGCATCCATCATGTAGCATGTATCAGAAATCCACTCACTGTTATGGCTGAATCCTTCATACCCTTTGAATACAAAATTAAAAATACGTTGAGAGTGAAGCTCAGTTTTAACGGCACATCTATTAGGCCAATTCATTGAAAGAAGCTGAAGATGGAGATATTGTTGTGAAATGATAATCATTGAGAAGCCTCAGCCAATTGGATAACGAAAAGTTTGGGAAATGTTGCAAAAAATTATCTGCTTTACGTTAAAAGCCTATTAAACAAGGATGCAGGAGATTGTCTTTTTCTTGCAGGTAACTTAAATGAGGCAGAAAGAAATAACTGCCCTTTAAAACACATTTTGAAAGGATTCTATTTATTCTTAATAGACGAATGGGAGTACAGGAAGTTCACATCCAATATGGACTCCCTGTCCAAACACTGTTTATCGTTCTAGCCACCACTATCGAATTATATTTCTTGAGAGTAAGGCAGCTCAATTCCTGCATATTACTTTCTAAAATTCATCCATCAAATCCATTAATACAGTATAAACAAGAGTTGTTCATGTTTAAGTGCACTTCAAATATCAGGTATAAAGAACCCCCAGTAAGAAAAAGAATCCTATATCTCTTGCCAGAATGTGGTCAGCTGTGGGGTGCTCTGCTAGCTGAAAGACACATTCATTATTAAGGAGATGGAGGCTGTTTAAGTGGGATGAGAGCCAAAAAATTTTAACTACATATATGTGTGAAGAACAGTGCTAGGTTATCTCATATTCTATATCAGTCAAGGCTCACCATTTTGCATACGTGGAAAGCAAAGTTAAAAGTGTATTAGTAGGGCTTCCCTGTTGGCGCGGTGGTTAAGGATCCACCTGCCAGTGCACGGGACACACGTTTGAGCCCTGATGCGGGAAGATCCCACATGCCACGGAGCAACTAAGACCATGTGCCACAACTACTGAGCCTGCGTGCTAGAGCCCGTGAACCACACCTACTGAAGCCCACGCACCTAGACCCCGTGCTCAGCAACAACGAGAAGCCACCACAATGAGAAGCCCGCGTACTGCAACAAAGAGTGGCCCCCGCTCACCGCAACTAGAGAAAGCCCGCGCACAGCAACGAAGAGCCTAGGCAGCCAAAGATAAATAAATAAATACGTCTATTTTTAAGAAAAGTGTTTTAGTAACTTACTAAAAGGCACGCAACCAGTAAACGTGAGCAAGAATTCAATCCCAAATCTGTCACACTGAAGTTTAAGCTAATACTTGAGATTAATAAAAACAGCACTAAATTAAAAGTTCAGAGATATTTTTTATTTCATACTTTCACTAATGCTCTTTGGAGATAAATCATGTCATTTATATGGGCCTTAGTTTTCACAACTTTAATAGTTGGAAGCTTGACTAGATGATCTGTATGTAGTCTTCCAATTCTAAAATGTTCCACTAATTTGGATTGCTACAATAATTGCCCTTGCAATACATGCATGCTGCCACCAAGTAGCAGTAGAGACTACTAGTTCCTTTTTTACCCCTAGTGGGGGTGCATTTTGACAGCGGACTTATCCGTCAATAGTACAACCTGTTAGTATAACTATAAGATAACAAAATAATCTGGTATTCTTTCCTGTAAAAGAGAAGCTTTACATTGTGTCTGTGAATCGTACCAGAATCACCTGTAGGTTTTTAAATATAGAGGAAATCCTGAACCCATTGAATGAGACTCTTCAGAGACAGGACTTGGGCATCTGGAATTTTGGGTTCCCATCATTTGTATATTTTATTTCATTTCATTTTTGCCTATGTACAATATTTGTCACATCCTTTTGAATCTTTAAAACTTTCTTTTTGTTTTAAATTTTAGAATATTCCATAATCTTCACCTACTTTTCATAAGGTGTTATCTGTTATGTTTATTCGATCTTGTGCTTCTCCTGGTTAAGACTTCTTTCTTTCCTTTTTTTTTGTTTTTTTTTTTTTTTTGTTTTTTTCGGGGCCCTGCCTCATGTCTTGCAGGATCTTAGTTCCCTGACCTGGGATTGGACCCCAGGGCCCCAGCAGTGAAAGCGTCATGTTCTAAATACTGGACCACCAGGGAAGTCCCAAGATTTCAGTTTTAAATGACTTCTTTCCCCACTCTAATTCATTCCTGGGATCAGTTTCATGTTTGGACATTAAAGCAACCTTGCATTGCCAGAATAAAGCTACTTTGATTCTGATATATGATTGTTTTACATACCATGGATACAGTTTGTGCTTCTCTTTACACATTTTGCATGCATGTTCAAAGGAGAAACTGGCCTGTGATTCTATTCTCGTAATATTCTTTATCGATTTTTTTGTTGCTTTTTTAAGATTCTATACTTTATGTTTTATTTATTTATTTTTGGCTGCATTGGGTCTTCATTGCTGCATGCGAGCTTTCTCTAGTTTCAGCGAGCGGGGGTCTATTCTTTGTTGCGGTGAGTAGGCTTCTCATTGCAGCCTTCTGACCCCATGGGCTTCTGACCCCATTCGTCAGTGCTACTTCAGGTCCTCACCCCTTCCCTTCTGACCCTGGGCGGTGAAATCCTCTTTCTGCGGCTGGCGTGCGGCAGAAAGTCAATGAGGCAAGAGTAGGTTTGGAGTATCCAAGGAGCAGAAAGGATGTCAGCGTGTGGAAAACAGAGCGAGCAAATTGGAGAGGAGAACGAAACAGTCAGAGAGGAAACAGAGGCCCAGATTTCTAGGTCTGTGGAGGCACTCTGAGGACTTTGCATTTTCTGTGAAGAAGCCACTGAAGAAATTTGAGTGACATGATCTGACTTATGTTTTAACAAGATCTCTCTGGATGCCACGCTGATTAGAGACTGTAGGAGAGCAAGGACAAGCCCCAGAAGACCAACAGTTGATTCAAAGAAATGATTACTCAAACATGGTCCCCCTCCTCAGTGAAGACGCAGAGCAGGAATTGGCAAATAATGGCCACGAATCAAATCAGGCTCTCAGCCTGGATCTGTGGGACTGTGAGCTAATAATGGTTCTCACGTTTAGAAAGCTTGTTGAAGAGGAAAGAGGAGGAGAAGCTACAGAAACTGTATATGGCCCACAAAGCCTAAGATATTTAAAATCCAGAAAATGCTTTCCAACACCTGACGTAAAGCATGTGGCTGGTAGGAGGTCCTCAACCAAATTTGGAAGAGGAATACATGAGTCAGTTAGTTCCTGAAAACACTGTAAAGTGATAGGTGTCAAGAAACATTTACCCCTTCACCCTTAACCTTCACAAATGATGCCAGTTCCATTGAGCTATTGAAAAATACATTCTGGCTTTCCGAAAAATAACCCAGAGGACATTTTCTCACATAGGCAAGGTCATAAACAACTGTCACGTGAAGTTGAAATAGCAACAAATCAAATAATAACAAAAAACATTTTTACTGATTTTTAAATCTTACAAAGCATTTTCATGTTCATTATCTAATTTAATCCTCCAATCAACGTCATGAGATAGTTATTATTTCCCCATTAGAAATGACCACATATGAAATCCTGAGTGATTGCTCAAGAAAAGCTGAAATCTTGAGTGTTACATCTATTAAGGCCATGGTTGGGTGTTTTCCCATGGGAACATTGGATGCTAAAATCCACAGGGATTTTCAGCTCAAGATGGCAGACTAGGAACTATATTTACTTTCTGTTCCTCCTGAAACCATATCTAAATAAAACTGTAGAAATACCAAAATTAATCAACCAATAAAAGCCAAGATATTCTGGAAGTCATCAACCACAGAAAGATTTCAACACATTTCGAGAAGGCAAGCAATGAAATGGAGGAGCCATGAATAAAATAATGAAGAAAAAAAGGCTGAGCCTAAGTAAGGTCTGCACAAAGTCACTCAGCTTTTGCTGAGCTCTGGTTATAGTAAAGGGCAGAGGAAAGAAGAGGGGCTGAAAACAAGGAGACAAACGTCATTTTAGGAAAAACACTTCATTTAATGAGCTCCAGGGAACACTCAGCCTGCTGCCATACTAACTCATGAATTACAATGGATTGTTGGTAAGCAAGACAAGAAAACAGGGAAGAAACAAAAGAAACAAAAATCAAGACACTGTTTCTAACTGAACTCTTCTCAAATGAGATCGAGGAATTATGGTTCAATGCCACAGCTGTAAATCATTTCTGCTCTTGGAGAGGTTACAAAGGGCTTATAATATTTCCCTTGTTTTCAGACAGAATTTAGGTCTGAGCAAAAGCTTTTGTGTCCTCCAACCTCAAAATTTATTGGGGATGGAAGCCCAGATTTGCTGGGACATACCATAAAAAGAATCTCATGAGCAGAGGGTCAAACTGATTTTGGAATATATGAATTATGCCCAGTGTGAGTTTCAATAGGTTTATATATATATATACATTTTTACTGATCTATATGATTTTGGGTTCTGAAACTTCTACATGTCACATGCGTGATACATAACAGACAATGTCAGCCCCAGGAGGGAGAAAACACTCCAATGAAGCAAGCCAAAGAAACAAGTTTTAAGCAAGGTCAAGTGATGTGTAGACCAGGATTGTTCAATTCCTACCTGTCATGCTGAAGCTTCCAGCTCCTGAATAACAACACATGCTTCCCTTGTCCTAGACAGCCAAGACTACGTCTCCTCTCTTGGGCATAAGAATCCCTAGAGTTACATATGGGTAGTAAAGAGTGGACCCAGCTGTCATACTCACAATGACCAAATTGTGTTGATCGTACTTTATACCAATACATCGCTCCACGCTGAAGTTGCAATAAATGATATATTTGCTTTCTAGACATATGAATGAGATGCCTTACTGGATATACTCCAGGAAGGCCAGAGAAGCTGGCTTCTAATCCATACGGAACAAGTCACTGGTGAATTTCTTTCAGGATAACCCATGATTTATCTAGAATATCATCTTTACATATCTGGATCCTTCAAACTAGACAAAGGGAAAATACGGGCTTCAAGCCTCAGTTAGAAATATGGAATGGTGCCATGCTGACAACTGGTGGTCCCTGACCTGTATCTTCTGAGATTAGAACACAGTGTGGTGGATGACCAATTCATGCGTTGAACAAAAGAAGACCTCCTACAGCGCAGTGTAGCTGTTCGTTACAGGTATGGCACTTAGGGCTAAGTACCATAAGGACTACAAGAAGAAAAGAAAAACAAGTAACACATGAAGCATATACGATAAGGAGGCACCACAGTGCAGAGCACAAGCTCTGGAATCACACAGGCTTGGATCAAATCCCGGCTAAGCCACTACCATCTATATACCCTGAAGGACAGGCCAAGGTTTAAATGTTCTTTTACCAAATTTCAAAAAAGAAGTGAAGAAAGAACCTATCTGCCAGGAAGGGACATCGTGGGCTGCAGCATCCAGTCGGATCAGGGCTCTGCATCTCCTGCTCAGAAACCTTGGCCACCTGGCTCATGGTGATGCTGGCAGCTGAGCAGCCCTGGAGAAGGCGATCCTGTCTCCAGGACTCGCAGAGGAGCTTGGGAGGTCTCCGGACGAGGTGGCCCACACCCTGGTAAGCTCTGGCTGCCTCCTGCCCTCAGGTCTGAGCAGGCTCTGGCCTCTGGGCCCCGTGGTGGGGAAGGCCTGGCCGATACATACGCAGGGCTGAGGGGCCTGCAGAGCCAGTCCCCAGGCAGGGTGAGCTCTGGACAAGGCTTCCACAGTCCCCAACAGTCACCGCATGGTGGCCCATCTGGTGCCAAACACCTGCCACCCACAGCCAGTAGTCCCAGCCACTAGAAAGTCCAGAAGGGGCCCCGCCCTTTGCCTTTGGGCTGGGGTTAAGCCAGCAGCTGGGCTTCCATGTGACCCCTGCCTCACCCTCTGCCCCGCCCGCTCTTTCTCTGTGACACCTACAATGGATATGTCATAAAGCCAGGCAGAGCCAGTGCTATAAATTCAGAGGAGTTAGAATCTAGGAAGAGGCTCTCCCACTTTCACTCTCTGCTCTCAGATCAGGCAGGCAGTACCTCTAATATGGAAGCTATGGACACCACACCTCCTTCACACGCTGTCCTCTTCCATTCTGCTCCTGTTTTCCCGAGCACCCCATTTACGGCCCTGGCGGGCATCGGTGCTTCAGCAGGAAGCACGTCAGACCCCGAACCTATGGACACCACACCTCCTTCACACGCTGTCATCTTCCATTCTGCTCCTGTTTTCCCCACCACCTCATTTACGGCCCTGGCGGGCATCGGTGCTTCAGCAGGAAGCATGTCAGACCCCGAACCTATGGACACCACACCACCTTCACACGCTGTCATCTTCCATTCTGCTCCTGTTTTCTCCAGCACCCCATTTACGGCTTTGGCGGGCATCGGTGCTTCAGCAGGAAGCACGTCAGACCCCCAACCTATGGACACCACACCTCCTTCACACGCTGTCATCTTCCATTCTGCTCCTGTTTTCCCCACCACCCCATTTACGGCCCTGGCGGGCATCGGTGCTTCAGCAGGAAGCATGTCAGACCCCGAACCTATGGACACCACACCACCTTCACATGCTGTCATCTTCCATTCTGCTCCTGTTTTCTCCAGCACCCCATTTACGGCCCTGGCGGGCATCGGTGCTTCAGCAGGAAGCACGTCAGACCCCGAACCTATGGACACCACACCTCCTTCACACGCTGTCATCTTCCATTCTGCTCCTGTTTTCTCCAGCAACCCATTTACGCCTTTGGTGGGCATCGGTGCCTCAGCAGTCAGCACCTCAGACCCCGAACCTATGGACACCACACCTCCTTCCCACGCTGTCATCTTCCATCCTGCTCCTCTTTACCCCAGCACCCCATTTACGGCTTAGGCCGGCACTGGTGCTTCACCAGGCAGCACCTCTAACACCAAAGCTATGGACACCACACCTCCTTCCCAGGCTGTCATTTTCCAGTCTGCTCTGTCTCCAATAGAACCACTACCCATTTCACACCGCTGTTCCAAGTTGTGGGAACACACCACCCAGTGATAGCAATGCCTCAGCCCATGCCTCGACTCATTTACCTGCGACGTGAGCCAACAGATAGACCAACACTTCAAAGTTATGACAGAAAGTTGAGTAAGTTATACGCTTGGAATTTCATTTATTATTATTAACAAGCACAACTGTAGTGCTTAGACTATAACAAGTACTATTCTAAGGGCTTACCAAATATTAACTCACTTATTCCTCATAATGGCAACCCTAGAGGTAGGGAATATTCATAATGTTCACTTTTCTGGGGGAAACTGAGGCCCAGAGACCTTGAAGAGCTTGCCTAATGCCACACAGTAAGTAGGTGGCAAAACCCGGGATTAAAACCAGACCGTCTAGACTTTCATCACTTTGCTGTGTCACCGTACTATAAGTTGTGGTTAGGGAAGGAACTAAATTGACAAGACTCTGAACTAAAAGGAGAAGGGAGAAATGAGAAAATGAGTGATCCTAGAAACTAGAGTAGAGTTAGGCTCAGAAATTTCTGGTGATGAGACCCGGAAGAACAAGAACTTGGTTGGAATATTAACTTGGGGTAGTATCTGAATCCATGGAGAAATGGTTTTGTTTTCTGTAAAATTTAGAAAGGTCAGTTGGATGAAGATTAATGAAGACAAAAGTAGAAAGGAAAAGAAAAAGGTGCCTTAAGGGAGACATAACTGCTTCCCTCTACGTACCCACAGGTGGGGTCCTGTGGGAAAGGATGGAGCTCTCTCTACCGGGTTGGTCACCAGGCTGAACAAGGAGAAACATGGCAACCATTGTACTGGTTTTGATGATCTCTCAAAACCAAGGCTTCAGTTTCCAAGAACGACCTACAGTAGCATAACTAGTGTGTGTCACACATGCCACTAAGTGTGTTTCCAGTCACACATTTTAATTGGACAACTACTTCCTATGAGGTAGGCATCAGTTCCCTATGGCTGCTGTAACAAATGACTACAAATGTGCTTGCTTCTAACAAAACACACTTATTTTCTTATGGTTCTGGAAGACAGAGGTCCAAAACCAGTTTCCCTGGGCTGAAACCAGAAGTCGACAGGGCCATCCATCCTCCTTCTAGAGGCTCTAAGCGAGAATCTGTTTGTTTCCTCACCAGCATTCCTTCTCTTCTGGCCACATCAATGCAACCCCAACTTCGTCATCACATTCTCTTTGGAGTACAAATTCCCTCTGCCTCTCTCTTATGAGAACACCAGTGGTTATATTTGGGCCCATCCAGGTAGTCCAGGAGAATCTTCCCATCTGAGAACCATTACTTTCATCCCACTGGCAAAGTGCCTTCTGCCATTTAAGGTGACATCCACAGGTTCTGGAGAGTAGAATGTGGACATTTGGGGGCAATGGTATTATTCAGTCTACCACAAGGTAGATACTATTATCTTTCTCAGATGTAGGAAATGACGTTTAGGGAAGTAGTTTGTCTCAGGTCTACAATTTCCAGAGTAGAGACTTAAATTCTGCCACTGACACTTTAGGACACATCCTAAACAACTTGAATCTGTGTCCTTAACTACTGCATAATCCTTGGTTAAGAGTCACACTTAGGTATCAAGACCCAATTGAATACAACACAAGTACTGTCTCCTCTTTCACTATGTTTGCCTGGTGTACTGATGAATCTTGCCCAGAGCAGAAGAGTTCAGAAAACTGTTATGCAGGTTTATGAAGAGAAAGCATTTACTGTTTGACGTGCCCGGAGTAACGGAAGGCTTTTTCAAATAAAATATGCCACCAAATAGTCAAGTGTCACAACAGAGGTAACCCCGTGGGAGTCACGAGGAGACTAAAATTATCTCCAATTGTGCAGGAGAGAAAAGTTTCACTGAAGGCAGGTGTAGTTCAGCCAAGCCCTACAGCACAGAAGTAGGAATGTGGGTATGTACGAATGGGAAACACTTTAATGCAGAATGGATGAGAAATATGCATTCGACCTATTCTAAAACAACTGGCTTATTAACTCAGTAAATCGATTTAGTCAGTCAAACTAGCTTTAGCTGATTACTTATCCAGGGAATAGCTGTTTAGAGTAATTTTTGTCATAGAACAGTAAATAAAATGGTTGAACTATAGCTTTAGGCTTGCTAAGTGAAATAGATTGCTCTAGATGATTTTCAAGTGACTTACTTGGTAGTACTCACGAAATTGGGGGTTAACAATTGCTTAAGAAAACAAAGAGAATTGATTTTAAATAAAGTACTTACTGTGTGAACTATCTGTTCAGTAGCTCATGTTAAATGGATGTTTATAATCCCCATTGGACAACCAACTACTTTTTTGCAAATGGCAATGTGAATTGCTCTCGCATAAACTATAGCAATGACCACCTATCTAATTTGTTGTCCAAACCAGAAATCTTCTAACAATACTGGTGTCCTAATAAAAATAAGCACGAAGGGAACACACACTGGGTGTCTCCCGTGTGCCTGTGCATGCATCTATATCTCACTGAAGCCCCATAACAGCCCCCAAGAGAGGGACTCTGAGTGTCCCCATGCTGCTTGTGGAGAAACAGGCACAGGAAGGTTCAATAGTCTATCTACCTAATATCACACAGAGGGTGGGAGAGCCCGTTTTTAAACCACCTGCCTCCGATTCCAGGTGCCAGGAGCCAGACTCAGCCTACAGCTCTCTTCTGCTCGCCTGGAGGTGAAACAAGGTGTCATGATTAGTCAAATCCCAGTCTTCACTCATCAAGGTAGCTTGAACACCTGCACGTCCTCCAAGTAGCATGTAGCATAAGCAATAAGATGTTTGCCCCGTGATCCTCCAGGAACTTGGAATCAGCTGTGCCTGGTTAGGCTGAGCTGGTTTAGAGTGGAGAGGACCACCGATCTTCCACCTGGGCAAGTGCCTTTTGACCTCCTGCCATCAGAGGGCCAAAACTCCAGCCTGAGAATGTGCTGAGGCCTGTAGCCTAGTTATGCCAGCTCAGAACAATGATGAGCACACGTTTTTCCAATCACCTTTCCTCATGCTCCCCATGCCTCATACTGCCCTGCTTCTTTATTCTTTATCCCACAGATACCCAAAGCCCCTTGCCTTTGGGGAGGCGGATTTGAGACCTATTGTCACGTCACGTCCTCGCTTGGCTGCCCTGTGAATAAAGCTCCTCTTTGCTGCAAACCTCAGCATTTCAGTGTTTTGGCTTGCTGCGCCTCAGACAGAATGGTTGGGAGCAGTGGTACAGGACCCTTGCATGTGAGGGAAGCTGGTTCCTAGTAGTCACATTGCGGATGTTTTCTCCTCTCGGGGTGGGGGTGGGGCAGACATCCTGCTCTTCCGGAAAGGGAGAAACACAGGTGCCAAACCCTTGCCCTCAGCGTCACCGTCACCTAGGAGCTTGTTAGAAGCCCAGAATCCAGGCCCCACCCAAAACTACTGAATACCAGCCTGCATTTAACAAGATCCCCAAGAGAGGCATACCCATATTAAAGTTGGAGAGGCACCAAGCTGTCATCGTCTTCTCCGCAGCTAATGAAAACGAAGCAAAGATTCATCCCGAGCCGACTCTGCCTCAGTCACCTGGATATCCCATGAGCTCATTTAATCCTCCCCAGAACCTGCAAATGAGACTGAGGGTCAGAGTGGTCTAGCACCCAAGGTTCCATAAGAGAACATGACCAAGGCTCACTGGAGCCAAGACTTCCAAAAAAGAAGGCCCCTGAGCACAGCATGGCACCACCGCAGCCCAAACCGTGGGCCTGGAGGGTAGACCAGGCTCCCCACGCAGAGTTCACACCATTCGACAGATGCCCACAGCAGACCACAAGGCAATATGAGAAGTAACTTCTGATTGTGGAATCTCTGAACTTTGAGATTGAAAGAAAAAAATCTGTTTTCGGGGGATGGTTAAAACAGTTCTACCAAGGAGTAAAGAGAGGGCATCTCAAGGGTCCTTCTGGACTAAGAATTTAATGCCTACTTATTGAGAAATGCTCCGTGCATTTGCTCACCCCTACGCCAAGATGAAGTTCTCTGTGCCCTAGAAGCTTAGGTTCTAAAAAGGCCACAGAAATGGGTGAGACTTAAAAAATGCCAGAACAATGCAACGGCCTTAATCAGACTGTCTTTGCTTTGCCTTGCTTACAAGTCACTGACTTTAAACTGAATATGGTGTCATGTCTTTATGTTTCTTGAAGCTTTTTTTTTTTCAAAAGATCATATAAAGATTTTCTTCCATGGTAAGACTTTTATATTGTATTTTTCTTAAACTGGACTGTGGCACATTTACCCTCCATCAGATGATTGCTTATAACTCACCTTGCTTTGTTAAGAATACCGCTAGAGGCTTCTATGTCCCTACTAGAGAAAATACATTTTCAGGCCCATTGAAACCAATGAAAATCCAAGATTTCAGAGCACAAGATAATGAAAATTCTCTCTATCTGCGTCTTTTACTGCTTTTAATCTGTTAACAGTCCCTAAGTGTGTCAGATGAAATGTACTGTCGTGGGAATTGACATCATTAACAGCATTCCATACAGGTAAGTCTTGATTGTTCCAATTTCTCAAAAAGTTGGACATATTTACTGCCTCTATGACATCTCTAGGGTGTGTGGAAGAAATAAAAAAGAGGCCTGTACAATGTATTTCTCCAAATATACACACAAATAGTTTGCACATACAAACAGGGAAACCTTATAAATAACGTATGGGGAGCAAAGTTTTGTCGGTAATGGAACTACTCATTTCGAAAGACAACACTGTCACCAAGTGTCCCCTCACCAAAACTGACTGGGAATTTTTAGGGGCCACCAAACCAGAGATGGAGATTTTTAGGCACATTCTTGCCAGAAAAGAGAGCCTAGGGCATAAACCACTCAACTTGTTGGCACGAATGCCAGGGCAACCCAAGCAAGTGGATATACAAGCCTACGTAACGCTTGGAAGTAGGAAGCTTTGGGGGACTACACCTGGGCTGGTACTGGTCTCCCTCCCCAAAGGGACAAGGAGAGCAGAAACCTGGATGGAGTCAAGAGAGAGAACAAAGAAAGGCAAGGCTGGGTATGGAGCAACGTGTGGATCCAGGAGCATGTGTCTCAGAACTGCCGGGGCTCTGCAGACCAGCTGCATCCCCATTCTCCTTGACCCTCATGGGTATAATGAACTCAGGATGGGCGCATCCCGGCTGCCAAGTCACTTCCACCTGTCCATGGAGTTGACAGTTACTTGCTCACAGTGAACCAACCTCTCTGGACCTAACAGCTACTGCAGGAGGCGGTAGTGGAGAACAAGGTGACGACAACGACCAGATGCGAAGGAGGAAGCGACGTTCAGCGGACCGACTGGGTGGACTGATGGTGTGGGGTTAAGTCTGCAGAGATAAAGGGGCCAGATGTAGAAAATGGAAGGGGAACCATGAGGATATGGTCAAGCCCCATCGTATGGATATTTCATCCATATGTTGTATGCAAATCCCATTCAATTTGCTCTGAGTGAACAAGAGAGAACAAAATTATCCTTTAAACCATGTCAGTGACTTTATTTACCATCTCATTTGATGAGCTCATAGCCCAGGGGCAGAGGGAAATGGGAGCTGTGAGTCTGCCATCTCTCAGGAAGTCTCAGGCCTCAGAGGCCCCTCAGAGCCAAACTACCTCACCTTTTGCACTTTTCAAGCAACGTTATTCCTAAGTGCGAGTCACCTTCTTCATCAGGTTCTCCAAGAAACAGCAATCTCTCCCAATGAGAGAGGAAAAATGGGCTACTTTGGCTTGCTGAGGCACAATATGTAGTTCTCCAAAATGGTACCTGCCTGGGGATTTTTCAAGAAAATTAAGCATCAGTGGTGATTTGTTTGTCTTCACATAACGTATGACCCAGGTGTGCTGAGAAATAAGAAAAGGACGAAAAAATCAAGGGCGGCTGATCCAAGGAGGCAAGGGGCAACTTCCACAGCCTACGTGGAAAGCTAGAGGGAGGGAACATCCAGCTGGTGGGAGCTGAAGACAGGGGCCAGTCCTCCTTGGGCTCGGGATGCCACCCCCTCTTCCTACATCTTCACGCTCTCCTTCTCTGTTGGCACCTCCCAGCCATATTAAAGAGCCACAACGAACTGCTCTCCTCCATTCCATTCTCCTGTCCTCCTATCCACCCCTCCCTTCTTTCCCTTTGCCATCAATTTCTTGACTTGCACCCCATTTCTCCCCTCCCATCCACACTGCGGTCTGGTTTCTGCCCCCCTACTCTCGTGAAACTGATCTCCTTCAAGCCCCCAATGATTTCTCCGTTGACAAGTCCAGGGCACTACTTCTCAATCCTTATCTTTGTGACCGCCAAGCCGAGTCAGATCTTTAACAACGTCTCTGTTTTGAAAATCTCTTCCCTTGGCTTCCACGCCACCTTTCCTTTTCTTTCCATGAGACCGATCACAACCAGTGCTGCAGATTCCATCGAATTAAGGAATGCTGTTGCCTACATGTGTGAATGAGCTCAAGTGAGTAAAGTACTGAAGTAGAGGACAGCTAAAGTGAAACGTCTTCATGAATGTCCACGTGGCTGAGCAGCAAGTTAACCTTTCCTACATGTGCTAAAGAAGAAGAGTTGGGTTTTATTTTATTTACTTTTCCCTGGACTGTGTTGAATGACTATCATCTACAAGTTCAGGCTACTTTTGGCTGAGGATTAATGCACTGGGAGAGCTGAGAGAAAACTGAACAATAGAGCTGTCTTTTTCTTGACCAGTTCACCTTAGTTTCCCAAACTCTAAGTCTTTCCCGAATTCTTTCTCCTTTTTATTGTAGTAAAAGGAACATAACACAACATCCACCATTTGGATCATTTTACAATTCACCGTACCATTCAGTGGAATTTACTACTGTCACAATGTTGTGCAACTATCACCCCTGCCGAGCTGCAAAACATTTACATCAACCAAGAGGAAACCTACACCCATTTTAAGGTGTCATTCCCTATTTCCCTCTCTTCCAACCCCCTGGCAACCACTAATGTAGAATCTTTTCTGTGTGTATGGATTTGCCACTGCTGGACATTTCATATAAATGGAACCATACGATATGTAGCCTTTCATGCCTGACTCCTTTCACTTAGTTGCATCCATCATGTAGCATGTATCAGAAATCCACTCACTGTTATGGCTGAATCCTTCATACCCTTTGAATACAAAATTAAAAATACGTTGAGAGTGAAGCTCAGTTTTAACGGCACATCTATTAGGCCAATTCATTGAAAGAAGCTGAAGATGGAGATATTGTTGGGAAATGATAATCATTGAGAAGCCTCAGCCAATTGGATAACGAAAAGTTTGGGAAATGTTGCAAAAATTATCTGCTTTACGTTAAAATCCTATTAAACAAGGATGCAGGAGATTGTCTTTTTCTTGCAGGTAACTTAAATGAGGCAGAAAGAAATAACTGCCCTTTAAAACACATTTTGAAAGGATTCTATTTATTCTTAATAGACGAATGGGAGTACAGGAAGTTCACATCCAATATGGACTCCCTGTCCAAACACTGTTTATCGTTCTAGCCACCACTATCGAATTATATTTCTTGAGAGTAAGGCAGCTCAATTCCTGCATATTACTTTCTAAAATTCATCCATCAAATCCATTAATACAGTATAAACAAGAGTTGTTCATGTTTAAGTGCACTTCAAATATCAGGTATAAAGAACCCCCAGTAAGAAAAAGAATCCTATATCTCTTGCCAGAATGTGGTCAGCTGTGGGGTGCTCTGCTAGCTGAAAGACACATTCATTATTAAGGAGATGGAGGCTGTTTAAGTGGGATGAGAGCCAAAAAATTTTAACTACATATATGTGTGAAGAACAGTGCTAGGTTATCTCATATTCTATATCAGTCAAGGCTCACCATTTTGCATACGTGGAAAGCAAAGTTAAAAGTGTATTAGTAGGGCTTCCCTGTTGGCGCGGTGGTTAAGGATCCACCTGCCAGTGCACGGGACACACGTTTGAGCCCTGATGCGGGAAGATCCCACATGCCACGGAGCAACTAAGACCATGTGCCACAACTACTGAGCCTGCGTGCTAGAGCCCGTGAACCACACCTACTGAAGCCCACGCACCTAGACCCCGTGCTCAGCAACAACGAGAAGCCACCACAATGAGAAGCCCGCGTACTGCAACAAAGAGTGGCCCCCGCTCACCGCAACTAGAGAAAGCCCGCGCACAGCAACGAAGAGCCTAGGCAGCCAAAGATAAATAAATAAATACGTCTATTTTTAAGAAAAGTGTTTTAGTAACTTACTAAAAGGCACGCAACCAGTAAACGTGAGCAAGAATTCAATCCCAAATCTGTCACACTGAAGTTTAAGCTAATACTTGAGATTAATAAAAACAGCACTAAATTAAAAGTTCAGAGATATTTTTTATTTCATACTTTCACTAATGCTCTTTGGAGATAAATCATGTCATTTATATGGGCCTTAGTTTTCACAACTTTAATAGTTGGAAGCTTGACTAGATGATCTGTATGTAGTCTTCCAATTCTAAAATGTTCCACTAATTTGGATTGCTACAATAATTGCCCTTGCAATACATGCATGCTGCCACCAAGTAGCAGTAGAGACTACTAGTTCCTTTTTTACCCCTAGTGGGGGTGCATTTTGACAGCGGACTTATCCGTCAATAGTACAACCTGTTAGTATAACTATAAGATAACAAAATAATCTGGTATTCTTTCCTGTAAAAGAGAAGCTTTACATTGTGTCTGTGAATCGTACCAGAATCACCTGTAGGTTTTTAAATATAGAGGAAATCCTGAACCCATTGAATGAGACTCTTCAGAGACAGGACTTGGGCATCTGGAATTTTGGGTTCCCATCATTTGTATATTTTATTTCATTTCATTTTTGCCTATGTACAATATTTGTCACATCCTTTTGAATCTTTAAAACTTTCTTTTTGTTTTAAATTTTAGAATATTCCATAATCTTCACCTACTTTTCATAAGGTGTTATCTGTTATGTTTATTCGATCTTGTGCTTCTCCTGGTTAAGACTTCTTTCTTTCCTTTTTTTTTTTTTTTTTTTTTTTTGTTTTTTTCGGGGCCCTGCCTCATGTCTTGCAGGATCTTAGTTCCCTGACCTGGGATTGGACCCCAGGGCCCCAGCAGTGAAAGCGTCATGTTCTAAATACTGGACCACCAGGGAAGTCCCAAGATTTCAGTTTTAAATGACTTCTTTCCCCACTCTAATTCATTCCTGGGATCAGTTTCATGTTTGGACATTAAAGCAACCTTGCATTGCCAGAATAAAGCTACTTTGATTCTGATATATGATTGTTTTACATACCATGGATACAGTTTGTGCTTCTCTTTACACATTTTGCATGCATGTTCAAAGGAGAAACTGGCCTGTGATTCTATTCTCGTAATATTCTTTATCGATTTTTTTGTTGCTTTTTTAAGATTCTATACTTTATGTTTTATTTATTTATTTTTGGCTGCATTGGGTCTTCATTGCTGCATGCGAGCTTTCTCTAGTTTCAGCGAGCGGGGGTCTATTCTTTGTTGCGGTGAGTAGGCTTCTCATTGCAGCCTTCTGACCCCATGGGCTTCTGACCCCATTCGTCAGTGCTACTTCAGGTCCTCACCCCTTCCCTTCTGACCCTGGGCGGTGAAATCCTCTTTCTGCGGCTGGCGTGCGGCAGAAAGTCAATGAGGCAAGAGTAGGTTTGGAGTATCCAAGGAGCAGAAAGGATGTCAGCGTGTGGAAAACAGAGCGAGCAAATTGGAGAGGAGAACGAAACAGTCAGAGAGGAAACAGAGGCCCAGATTTCTAGGTCTGTGGAGGCACTCTGAGGACTTTGCATTTTCTGTGAAGAAGCCACTGAAGAAATTTGAGTGACATGATCTGACTTATGTTTTAACAAGATCTCTCTGGATGCCACGCTGATTAGAGACTGTAGGAGAGCAAGGACAAGCCCCAGAAGACCAACAGTTGATTCAAAGAAATGATTACTCAAACATGGTCCCCCTCCTCAGTGAAGACGCAGAGCAGGAATTGGCAAATAATGGCCACGAATCAAATCAGGCTCTCAGCCTGGATCTGTGGGACTGTGAGCTAATAATGGTTCTCACGTTTAGAAAGCTTGTTGAAGAGGAAAGAGGAGGAGAAGCTACAGAAACTGTATATGGCCCACAAAGCCTAAGATATTTAAAATCCAGAAAATGCTTTCCAACACCTGACGTAAAGCATGTGGCTGGTAGGAGGTCCTCAACCAAATTTGGAAGAGGAATACATGAGTCAGTTAGTTCCTGAAAACACTGTAAAGTGATAGGTGTCAAGAAACATTTACCCCTTCACCCTTAACCTTCACAAATGATG
Source organism: Grampus griseus (assembly GCF_964374135.1). NCBI lineage: Eukaryota > Metazoa > Chordata > Mammalia > Artiodactyla > Delphinidae > Grampus > Grampus griseus. The sequence continues at coordinate 506,261 of NW_028133371.1, forward strand.
CCAGTTCCATTGAGCTATTGAAAAATACATTCTGGCTTTCCGAAAAATAACCCAGAGGACATTTTCTCACATAGGCAAGGTCATAAACAACTGTCACGTGAAGTTGAAATAGCAAAAAATCAAATAATAACAAAAAACATTTTTACTGATTTTTAAATCTTACAAAGCATTTTCATGTTCATTATCTAATTTAATCCTCCAATCAACGTCATGAGATAGTTATTATTTCCCCATTAGAAATGACCACATATGAAATCCTGAGTGATTGCTCAAGAAAAGCTGAAATCTTGAGTGTTACATCTATTAAGGCCATGGTTGGGTGTTTTCCCATGGGAACATTGGATGCTAAAATCCACAGGGATTTTCAGCTCAAGATGGCAGACTAGGAACTATATTTACTTTCTGTTCCTCCTGAAACCATATCTAAATAAAACTGTAGAAATACCAAAATTAATCAACCAATAAAAGCCAAGATATTCTGGAAGTCATCAACCACAGAAAGATTTCAACACATTTCGAGAAGGCAAGCAATGAAATGGAGGAGCCATGAATAAAATAATGAAGAAAAAAAGGCTGAGCCTAAGTAAGGTCTGCACAAAGTCACTCAGCTTTTGCTGAGCTCTGGTTATAGTAAAGGGCAGAGGAAAGAAGAGGGGCTGAAAACAAGGAGACAAACGTCATTTTAGGAAAAACACTTCATTTAATGAGCTCCAGGGAACACTCAGCCTGCTGCCATACTAACTCATGAATTACAATGGATTGTTGGTAAGCAAGACAAGAAAACAGGGAAGAAACAAAAGAAACAAAAATCAAGACACTGTTTCTAACTGAACTCTTCTCAAATGAGATCGAGGAATTATGGTTCAATGCCACAGCTGTAAATCATTTCTGCTCTTGGAGAGGTTACAAAGGGCTTATAATATTTCCCTTGTTTTCAGACAGAATTTAGGTCTGAGCAAAAGCTTTTGTGTCCTCCAACCTCAAAATTTATTGGGGATGGAAGCCCAGATTTGCTGGGACATACCATAAAAAGAATCTCATGAGCAGAGGGTCAAACTGATTTTGGAATATATGAATTATGCCCAGTGTGAGTTTCAATAGGTTTATATATATATATACATTTTTACTGATCTATATGATTTTGGGTTCTGAAACTTCTACATGTCACATGCGTGATACATAACAGACAATGTCAGCCCCAGGAGGGAGAAAACACTCCAATGAAGCAAGCCAAAGAAACAAGTTTTAAGCAAGGTCAAGTGATGTGTAGACCAGGATTGTTCAATTCCTACCTGTCATGCTGAAGCTTCCAGCTCCTGAATAACAACACATGCTTCCCTTGTCCTAGACAGCCAAGAGTACGTCTCCTCTCTTGGGCATAAGAATCCCTAGAGTTACATATGGGTAGTAAAGAGTGGACCCAGCTGTCATACTCACAATGACCAAATTGTGTTGATCGTACTTTATACCAATACATCGCTCCACGCTGAAGTTGCAATAAATGATATATTTGCTTTCTAGACATATGAATGAGACGCCTTACTGGATATACTCCAGGAAGGTCAGAGAAGCTGGCTTCTAATCCATACGGAACAAGTCACTGGTGAATTTCTTTCAGGATAACCCATGATTTATCTAGAATATCATCTTTACATATCTGGATCCTTCAAACTAGACAAAGGGAAAATACGGGCTTCAAGCCTCAGTTAGAAATATGGAATGGTGCCATGCTGACAACTGGTGGTCCCTGACCTGTATCTTCTGAGATTAGAACACAGTGTGGTGGATGACCAATTCATGCGTTGAACAAAAGAAGACCTCCTACAGCACAGTGTAGCTGTTCGTTACAGGTATGGCACTTAGGGCTAAGTACCATAAGGACTACAAGAAGAAAAGAAAAACAAGTAACACATGAAGCATATACGATAAGGAGGCACCACAGTGCAGAGCACAAGCTCTGGAATCACACAGGCTTGGATCAAATCCCGGCTAAGCCACTACCATCTATATACCCTGAAGGACAGGCCAAGGTTTAAATGTTCTTTTACCAAATTTCAAAAAAGAAGTGAAGAAAGAACCTATCTGCCAGGAAGGGACATCGTGGGCTGCAGCATCCAGTCGGATCAGGGCTCTGCATCTCCTGCTCAGAAACCTTGGCCACCTGGCTCATGGTGATGCTGGCAGCTGAGCAGCCCTGGAGAAGGCGATCCTGTCTCCAGGACTCGCAGAGGAGCTTGGGAGGTCTCCGGACGAGGTGGCCCACACCCTGGTAAGCTCTGGCTGCCTCCTGCCCTCAGGTCTGAGCAGGCTCTGGCCTCTGGGCCCCGTGGTGGGGAAGGCCTGGCCGATACATACGCAGGGCTGAGGGGCCTGCAGAGCCAGTCCCCAGGCAGGGTGAGCTCTGGACAAGGCTTCCACAGTCCCCAACAGTCACCGCATGGTGGCCCATCTGGTGCCAAACACCTGCCACCCACAGCCAGTAGTCCCAGCCACTAGAAAGTCCAGAAGGGGCCCCGCCCTTTGCCTTTGGGCTGGGGTTAAGCCAGCAGCTGGGCTTCCATGTGACCCCTGCCTCACCCTCTGCCCCGCCCGCTCTTTCTCTGTGACACCTACAATGGATATGTCATAAAGCCAGGCAGAGCCAGTGCTATAAATTCAGAGGAGTTAGAATCTAGGAAGAGGCTCTCCCACTTTCACTCTCTGCTCTCAGATCAGGCAGGCAGTACCTCTAATATGGAAGCTATGGACACCACACCTCCTTCACACGCTGTCCTCTTCCATTCTGCTCCTGTTTTCCCGAGCACCCCATTTACGGCCCTGGCGGGCATCGGTGCTTCAGCAGGAAGCACGTCAGACCCCGAACCTATGGATACCACACCTCCTTCACACGCTGTCATCTTCCATTCTGCTCCTGTTTTCCCCACCACCTCATTTACGGCCCTGGCGGGCATCGGTGCTTCAGCAGGAAGCATGTCAGACCCCGAACCTATGGACACCACACCACCTTCACACGCTGTCATCTTCCATTCTGCTCCTGTTTTCTCCAGCACCCCATTTACGGCTTTGGCGGGCATCGGTGCTTCAGCAGGAAGCACGTCAGACCCCCAACCTATGGACACCACACCTCCTTCACACGCTGTCATCTTCCATTCTGCTCCTGTTTTCCCCACCACCCCATTTACGGCCCTGGCGGGCATCGGTGCTTCAGCAGGAAGCATGTCAGACCCCGAACCTATGGACACCACACCACCTTCACATGCTGTCATCTTCCATTCTGCTCCTGTTTTCTCCAGCACCCCATTTACGGCCCTGGCGGGCATCGGTGCTTCAGCAGGAAGCACGTCAGACCCCGAACCTATGGACACCACACCTCCTTCACACACTGTCATCTTCCATTCTGCTCCTGTTTTCTCCAGCAACCCATTTACGCCTTTGGTGGGCATCGGTGCCTCAGCAGTCAGCACCTCAGACCCCGAACCTATGGACACCACACCTCCTTCCCACGCTGTCATCTTCCATCCTGCTCCTCTTTACCCCAGCACCCCATTTATGGCTTAGGCCGGCACTGGTGCTTCACCAGGCAGCACCTCTAACACCAAAGCTATGGACACCACACCTCCTTCCCAGGCTGTCATTTTCCAGTCTGCCCTGTCTCCAATAGAACCACTACCCATTTCACACCGCTGTTCCAAGTTGTGGGAACACACCACCCAGTGATAGCAATGCCTCAGCCCATGCCTCGACTCATTTACCTGCGACGTGAGCCAACAGATAGACCAACACTTCAAAGTTATGACAGAAAGTTGAGTAAGTTATACGCTTGGAATTTCATTTATTATTATTAACAAGCACAACTGTAGTGCTTAGACTATAACAAGTACTATTCTAAGGGCTTACCAAATATTAACTCACTTATTCCTCATAATGGCAACCCTAGAGGTAGGGAATATTCATAATGTTCACTTTTCTGGGGGAAACTGAGGCCCAGAGACCTTGAAGAGCTTGCCTAATGCCACACAGTAAGTAGGTGGCAAAACCCGGGATTAAAACTAGACCGTCTAGACTTTCATCACTTTGCTGTGTCACCGTACTATAAGTTGTGGTTAGGGAAGGAACTAAATTGACAAGACTCTGAACTAAAAGGAGAAGGGAGAAATGAGAAAATGAGTGATCCTAGAAACTAGAGTAGAGTTAGGCTCAGAAATTTCTGGTGATGAGACCCGGAAGAACAAGAACTTGGTTGGAATATTAACTTGGGGTAGTATCTGAATCCATGGAGAAATGGTTTTGTTTTCTGTAAAATTTAGAAAGGTCAGTTGGATGAAGATTAATGAAGACAAAAGTAGAAAGGAAAAGAAAAAGGTGCCTTAAGGGAGACATAACCGCTTCCCTCTACGTACCCACAGGTGGGGTCCTGTGGGAAAGGATGGAGCTCTCTCTACCGGGTTGGTCACCAGGCTGAACAAGGAGAAACATGGCAACCATTGTACTGGTTTTGATGATCTCTCAAAACCAAGGCTTCAGTTTCCAAGAACGACCTACAGTAGCATAACTAGTGTGTGTCACACATGCCACTAAGTGTGTTTCCAGTCACACATTTTAATTGGACAACTACTTCCTATGAGGTAGGCATCAGTTCCCTATGGCTGCTGTAACAAATGACTACAAATGTGCTTGCTTCTAACAAAACACACTTATTTTCTTATGGTTCTGGAAGACAGAGGTCCAAAACCAGTTTCCCTGGGCTGAAACCAGAAGTCGACAGGGCCATCCATCCTCCTTCTAGAGGCTCTAAGCGAGAATCTGTTTGTTTCCTCACCAGCATTCCTTCTCTTCTGGCCACATCAATGCAACCCCAACTTCGTCATCACATTCTCTTTGGAGTACAAATTCCCTCTGCCTCTCTCTTATGAGAACACCAGTGGTTATATTTGGGCCCATCCAGGTAGTCCAGGAGAATCTTCCCATCTGAGAACCATTACTTTCATCCCACTGGCAAAGTGCCTTCTGCCATTTAAGGTGACATCCACAGGTTCTGGAGAGTAGAATGTGGACATTTGGGGGCAATGGTATTATTCAGTCTACCACAAGGTAGATACTATTATCTTTCTCAGATGTAGGAAATGACGTTTAGGGAAGTAGTTTGTCTCAGGTCTACAATTTCCAGAGTAGAGACTTAAATTCTGCCACTGACACTTTAGGACACATCCTAAACAACTTGAATCTGTGTCCTTAACTACTGCATAATCCTTGGTTAAGAGTCACACTTAGGTATCAAGACCCAATTGAATACAACACAAGTACTGTCTCCTCTTTCACTATGTTTGCCTGGTGTACTGATGAATCTTGCCCAGAGCAGAAGAGTTCAGAAAACTGTTATGCAGGTTTATGAAGAGAAAGCATTTACTGTTTGACGTGCCCGGAGTAACGGAAGGCTTTTTCAAATAAAATATGCCACCAAATAGTCAAGTGTCACAACAGAGGTAACCCCGTGGGAGTCACGAGGAGACTAAAATTATCTCCAATTGTGCAGGAGAGAAAAGTTTCACTGAAGGCAGGTGTAGTTCAGCCAAGCCCTACAGCACAGAAGTAGGAATGTGGGTATGTACGAATGGGAAACACTTTAATGCAGAATGGATGAGAAATATGCATTCGACCTATTCTAAAACAACTGGCTTATTAACTCAGTAAATCGATTTAGTCAGTCAAACTAGCTTTAGCTGATTACTTATCCAGGGAATAGCTGTTTAGAGTAATTTTTGTCATAGAACAGTAAATAAAATGGTTGAACTATAGCTTTAGGCTTGCTAAGTGAAATAGATTGCTCTAGATGATTTTCAAGTGACTTACTTGGTAGTACTCACGAAATTGGGGGTTAACAATTGCTTAAGAAAACAAAGAGAATTGATTTTAAATAAAGTACTTACTGTGTGAACTATCTGTTCAGTAGCTCATGTTAAATGGATGTTTATAATCCCCATTGGACAACCAACTACTTTTTTGCAAATGGCAATGTGAATTGCTCTCGCATAAACTATAGCAATGACCACCTATCTAATTTGTTGTCCAAACCAGAAATCTTCTAACAATACTGGTGTCCTAATAAAAATAAGCACGAAGGGAACACACACTGGGTGTCTCCCGTGTGCCTGTGCATGCATCTATATCTCACTGAAGCCCCATAACAGCCCCCAAGAGAGGGACTCTGAGTGTCCCCATGCTGCTTGTGGAGAAACAGGCACAGGAAGGTTCAATAGTCTATCTACCTAATATCACACAGAGGGTGGGAGAGCCCGTTTTTAAACCACCTGCCTCCGATTCCAGGTGCCAGGAGCCAGACTCAGCCTACAGCTCTCTTCTGCTCGCCTGGAGGTGAAACAAGGTGTCATGATTAGTCAAATCCCAGTCTTCACTCATCAAGGTAGCTTGAACACCTGCACGTCCTCCAAGTAGCATGTAGCATAAGCAATAAGATGTTTGCCCCGTGATCCTCCAGGAACTTGGAATCAGCTGTGCCTGGTTAGGCTGAGCTGGTTTAGAGTGGAGAGGACCACCGATCTTCCACCTGGGCAAGTGCCTTTTGACCTCCTGCCATCAGAGGGCCAAAACTCCAGCCTGAGAATGTGCTGAGGCCTGTAGCCTAGTTATGCCAGCTCAGAACAATGATGAGCACACGTTTTTCCAATCACCTTTCCTCATGCTCCCCATGCCTCATACTGCCCTGCTTCTTTATTCTTTATCCCACAGATACCCAAAGCCCCTTGCCTTTGGGGAGGCGGATTTGAGACCTATTGTCACGTCACGTCCTCGCTTGGCTGCCCTGTGAATAAAGCTCCTCTTTGCTGCAAACCTCAGCATTTCAGTGTTTTGGCTTGCTGCGCCTCAGACAGAATGGTTGGGAGCAGTGGTACAGGACCCTTGCATGTGAGGGAAGCTGGTTCCTAGTAGTCACATTGCGGATGTTTTCTCCTCTCGGGGTGGGGGTGGGGCAGACATCCTGCTCTTCCGGAAAGGGAGAAACACAGGTGCCAAACCCTTGCCCTCAGCGTCACCGTCACCTAGGAGCTTGTTAGAAGCCCAGAATCCAGGCCCCACCCAGAACTACTGAATACCAGCCTGCATTTAACAAGATCCCCAAGAGAGGCATACCCATATTAAAGTTGGAGAGGCACCAAGCTGTCATCGTCTTCTCCGCAGCTAATGAAAACGAAGTAAAGATTCATCCTGAGCCGACTCTGCCTCAGTCACCTGGATATCCCATGAGCTCATTTAATCCTCCCCAGAACCTGCAAATGAGACTGAGGGTCAGAGTGGTCTAGCACCCAAGGTTCCATAAGAGAACATGACCAAGGCTCACTGGAGCCAAGACTTCCAAAAAAGAAGGCCCCTGAGCACAGCATGGCACCACCGCAGCCCAAACCGTGGGCCTGGAGGGTAGACCAGGCTCCCCACGCAGAGTTCACACCATTCGACAGATGCCCACAGCAGACCACAAGGCAATATGAGAAGTAACTTCTGATTGTGGAATCTCTGAACTTTGAGATTGAAAGAAAAAAATCTGTTTTCGGGGGATGGTTAAAACAGTTCTACCAAGGAGTAAAGAGAGGGCATCTCAAGGGTCCTTCTGGACTAAGAATTTAATGCCTACTTATTGAGAAATGCTCCGTGCATTTGCTCAGCCCTACGCCAAGATGAAGTTCTCTGTGCCCTAGAAGCTTAGGTTCTAAAAAGGCCACAGAAATGGGTGAGACTTAAAAAATGCCAGAACAATGCAACGGCCTTAATCAGACTGTCTTTGCTTTGCCTTGCTTACAAGTCACTGACTTTAAACTGAATATGGTGTCATGTCTTTATGTTTCTTGAAGCTTTTTTTTTTTCAAAAGATCATATAAAGATTTTCTTCCATGGTAAGACTTTTATATTGTATTTTTCTTAAACTGGACTGTGGCACATTTACCCTCCATCAGATGATTGCTTATAACTCACCTTGCTTTGTTAAGAATACCGCTAGAGGCTTCTATGTCCCTACTAGAGAAAATACATTTTCAGGCCCATTGAAACCAATGAAAATCCAAGATTTCAGAGCACAAGATAATGAAAATTCTCTCTATCCGCGTCTTTTACTGCTTTTAATCTGTTAACAGTCCCTAAGTGTGTCAGATGAAATGTACTGTCGTGGGAATTGACATCATTAACAGCATTCCATACAGGTAAGTCTTGATTGTTCCAATTTCTCAAAAAGTTGGACATATTTACTGCCTCTATGACATCTCTAGGGTGTGTGGAAGAAATAAAAAAGAGGCCTGTACAATGTATTTCTCCAAATATACACACAAATAGTTTGCACATACAAACAGGGAAACCTTATAAATAACGTATGGGGAGCAAAGTTTTGTCGGTAATGGAACTACTCATTTCGAAAGACAAAACTGTCACCAAGTGTCCCCTCACCAAAACTGACTGGGAATTTTTAGGGGCCACCAAACCAGAGATGGAGATTTTTAGGCACATTCTTGCCAGAAAAGAGAGCCTAGGGCATAAACCACTCAACTTGTTGGCACGAATGCCAGGGCAACCCAAGCAAGTGGATATACAAGCCTACGTAACGCTTGGAAGTAGGAAGCTTTGGGGGACTACACCTGGGCTGGTACTGGTCTCCCTCCCCAAAGGGACAAGGAGAGCAGAAACCTGGATGGAGTCAAGACAGAGAACAAAGAAAGGCAAGGCTGGGTATGGAGCAACGTGTGGATCCAGGAGCATGTGTCTCAGAACTGCCGGGGCTCTGCAGACCAGCTGCATCCCCATTCTCCTTGACCCTCATGGGTATAATGAACTCAGGATGGGCGCATCCCGGCTGCCAAGTCACTTCCACCTGTCCATGGAGTTGACAGTTACTTGCTCACAGTGAACCAACCTCTCTGGACCTAACAGCTACTGCAGGAGGCGGTAGTGGAGAACAAGGTGACGACAACGACCAGATGCGAAGGAGGAAGCGACGTTCAGCGGACCGACTGGGTGGACTGATGGTGTGGGGTTAAGTCTGCAGAGATAAAGGGGCCAGATGTAGAAAATGGAAGGGGAACCATGAGGATATGGTCAAGCCCCATCGTATGGATATTTCATCCATATGTTGTATGCAAATCCCATTCAATTTGCTCTGAGTGAACAAGAGAGAACAAAATTATCCTTTAAACCATGTCAGTGACTTTATTTACCATCTCATTTGATGAGCTCATAGCCCAGGGGCAGAGGGAAATGGGAGCTGTGAGTCTGCCATCTCTCAGGAAGTCTCAGGCCTCAGAGGCCCCTCAGAGCCAAACTACCTCACCTTTTGCACTTTTCAAGCAACGTTATTCCTAAGTGCGAGTCACCTTCTTCATCAGGTTCTCCAAGAAACAGCAATCTCTCCCAATGAGAGAGGAAAAATGGGCTACTTTGGCTTGCTGAGGCACAATATGTAGTTCTCCAAAATGGTACCTGCCTGGGGATTTTTCAAGAAAATTAAGCATCAGTGGTGATTTGTTTGTCTTCACATAACGTATGACCCAGGTGTGCTGAGAAATAAGAAAAGGACGAAAAAATCAAGGGCGGCTGATCCAAGGAGGCAAGGGGCAACTTCCACAGCCTACGTGGAAAGCTAGAGGGAGGGAACATCCAGCTGGTGGGAGCTGAAGACAGGGGCCAGTCCTCCTTGGGCTCGGGATGCCACCCCCTCTTCCTACATCTTCACGCTCTCCTTCTCTGTTGGCACCTCCCAGCCATATTAAAGAGCCACAACGAACTGCTCTCCTCCATTCCATTCTCCTGTCCTCCTATCCACCCCTCCCTTCTTTCCCTTTGCCATCAATTTCTTGACTTGCACCCCATTTCTCCCCTCCCATCCACACTGCGGTCTGGTTTCTGCCCCCCTACTCTCGTGAAACTGATCTCCTTCAAGCCCCCAATGATTTCTCCGTTGACAAGTCCAGGGCACTACTTCTCAATCCTTATCTTTGTGACCGCCAAGCCGAGTCAGATCTTTAACAACGTCTCTGTTTTGAAAATCTCTTCCCTTGGCTTCCACGCCACCTTTCCTTTTCTTTCCATGAGACCGATCACAACCAGTGCTGCAGATTCCATCGAATTAAGGAATGCTGTTGCCTACATGTGTGAATGAGCTCAAGTGAGTAAAGTACTGAAGTAGAGGACAGCTAAAGTGAAACGTCTTCATGAATGTCCACGTGGCTGAGCAGCAAGTTAACCTTTCCTACATGTGCTAAAGAAGAAGAGTTGGGTTTTATTTTATTTACTTTTCCCTGGACTGTGTTGAATGACTATCATCTACAAGTTCAGGCTACTTTTGGCTGAGGATTAATGCACTGGGAGAGCTGAGAGAAAACTGAACAATAGAGCTGTCTTTTTCTTGACCAGTTCACCTTAGTTTCCCAAACTCTAAGTCTTTCCCGAATTCTTTCTCCTTTTTATTGTAGTAAAAGGAACATAACACAACATCCACCATTTGGATCATTTTACAATTCACCGTACCATTCAGTGGAATTTACTACTGTCACAATGTTGTGCAACTATCACCCCTGCCGAGCTGCAAAACATTTACATCAACCAAGAGGAAACCTACACCCATTTTAAGGTGTCATTCCCTATTTCCCTCTCTTCCAACCCCCTGGCAACCACTAATGTAGAATCTTTTCTGTGTGTATGGATTTGCCACTGCTGGACATTTCATATAAATGGAACCATACGATATGTAGCCTTTCATGCCTGACTCCTTTCACTTAGTTGCATCCATCATGTAGCATGTATCAGAAATCCACTCACTGTTATGGCTGAATCCTTCATACCCTTTGAATACAAAATTAAAAATACGTTGAGAGTGAAGCTCAGTTTTAACGGCACATCTATTAGGCCAATTCATTGAAAGAAGCTGAAGATGGAGATATTGTTGGGAAATGATAATCATTGAGAAGCCTCAGCCAATTGGATAACGAAAAGTTTGGGAAATGTTGCAAAAATTATCTGCTTTACGTTAAAATCCTATTAAACAAGGATGCAGGAGATTGTCTTTTTCTTGCAGGTAACTTAAATGAGGCAGAAAGAAATAACTGCCCTTTAAAACACATTTTGAAAGGATTCTATTTATTCTTAATAGACGAATGGGAGTACAGGAAGTTCACATCCAATATGGACTCCCTGTCCAAACACTGTTTATCGTTCTAGCCACCACTATCGAATTATATTTCTTGAGAGTAAGGCAGCTCAATTCCTGCATATTACTTTCTAAAATTCATCCATCAAATCCATTAATACAGTATAAACAAGAGTTGTTCATGTTTAAGTGCACTTCAAATATCAGGTATAAAGAACCCCCAGTAAGAAAAAGAATCCTATATCTCTTGCCAGAATGTGGTCAGCTGTGGGGTGCTCTGCTAGCTGAAAGACACATTCATTATTAAGGAGATGGAGGCTGTTTAAGTGGGATGAGAGCCAAAAAATTTTAACTACATATATGTGTGAAGAACAGTGCTAGGTTATCTCATATTCTATATCAGTCAAGGCTCACCATTTTGCATACGTGGAAAGCAAAGTTAAAAGTGTATTAGTAGGGCTTCCCTGTTGGCGCGGTGGTTAAGGATCCACCTGCCAGTGCACGGGACACACGTTTGAGCCCTGATGCGGGAAGATCCCACATGCCACGGAGCAACTAAGACCATGTGCCACAACTACTGAGCCTGCGTGCTAGAGCCCGTGAACCACACCTACTGAAGCCCACGCACCTAGACCCCGTGCTCAGCAACAACGAGAAGCCACCACAATGAGAAGCCCGCGTACTGCAACAAAGAGTGGCCCCCGCTCACCGCAACTAGAGAAAGCCCGCGCACAGCAACGAAGAGCCTAGGCAGCCAAAGATAAATAAATAAATACGTCTATTTTTAAGAAAAGTGTTTTAGTAACTTACTAAAAGGCACGCAACCAGTAAACGTGAGCAAGAATTCAATCCCAAATCTGTCACACTGAAGTTTAAGCTAATACTTGAGATTAATAAAAACAGCACTAAATTAAAAGTTCAGAGATATTTTTTATTTCATACTTTCACTAATGCTCTTTGGAGATAAATCATGTCATTTATATGGGCCTTAGTTTTCACAACTTTAATAGTTGGAAGCTTGACTAGATGATCTGTATGTAGTCTTCCAATTCTAAAATGTTCCACTAATTTGGATTGCTACAATAATTGCCCTTGCAATACATGCATGCTGCCACCAAGTAGCAGTAGAGACTACTAGTTCCTTTTTTACCCCTAGTGGGGGTGCATTTTGACAGCGGACTTATCCGTCAATAGTACAACCTGTTAGTATAACTATAAGATAACAAAATAATCTGGTATTCTTTCCTGTAAAAGAGAAGCTTTACATTGTGTCTGTGAATCGTACCAGAATCACCTGTAGGTTTTTAAATATAGAGGAAATCCTGAACCCATTGAATGAGACTCTTCAGAGACAGGACTTGGGCATCTGGAATTTTGGGTTCCCATCATTTGTATATTTTATTTCATTTCATTTTTGCCTATGTACAATATTTGTCACATCCTTTTGAATCTTTAAAACTTTCTTTTTGTTTTAAATTTTAGAATATTCCATAATCTTCACCTACTTTTCATAAGGTGTTATCTGTTATGTTTATTCGATCTTGTGCTTCTCCTGGTTAAGACTTCTTTCTTTCCTTTTTTTTTTTTTTTTTTTTTTTTTGTTTTTTTCGGGGCCCTGCCTCATGTCTTGCAGGATCTTAGTTCCCTGACCTGGGATTGGACCCCAGGGCCCCAGCAGTGAAAGCGTCATGTTCTAAATACTGGACCACCAGGGAAGTCCCAAGATTTCAGTTTTAAATGACTTCTTTCCCCACTCTAATTCATTCCTGGGATCAGTTTCATGTTTGGACATTAAAGCAACCTTGCATTGCCAGAATAAAGCTACTTTGATTCTGATATATGATTGTTTTACATACCATGGATACAGTTTGTGCTTCTCTTTACACATTTTGCATGCATGTTCAAAGGAGAAACTGGCCTGTGATTCTATTCTCGTAATATTCTTTATCGATTTTTTTGTTGCTTTTTTAAGATTCTATACTTTATGTTTTATTTATTTATTTTTGGCTGCATTGGGTCTTCATTGCTGCATGCGAGCTTTCTCTAGTTTCAGCGAGCGGGGGTCTATTCTTTGTTGCGGTGAGTAGGCTTCTCATTGCAGCCTTCTGACCCCATGGGCTTCTGACCCCATTCGTCAGTGCTACTTCAGGTCCTCACCCCTTCCCTTCTGACCCTGGGCGGTGAAATCCTCTTTCTGCGGCTGGCGTGCGGCAGAAAGTCAATGAGGCAAGAGTAGGTTTGGAGTATCCAAGGAGCAGAAAGGATGTCAGCGTGTGGAAAACAGAGCGAGCAAATTGGAGAGGAGAACGAAACAGTCAGAGAGGAAACAGAGGCCCAGATTTCTAGGTCTGTGGAGGCACTCTGAGGACTTTGCATTTTCTGTGAAGAAGCCACTGAAGAAATTTGAGTGACATGATCTGACTTATGTTTTAACAAGATCTCTCTGGATGCCACGCTGATTAGAGACTGTAGGAGAGCAAGGACAAGCCCCAGAAGACCAACAGTTGATTCAAAGAAATGATTACTCAAACATGGTCCCCCTCCTCAGTGAAGACGCAGAGCAGGAATTGGCAAATAATGGCCACGAATCAAATCAGGCTCTCAGCCTGGATCTGTGGGACTGTGAGCTAATAATGGTTCTCACGTTTAGAAAGCTTGTTGAAGAGGAAAGAGGAGGAGAAGCTACAGAAACTGTATATGGCCCACAAAGCCTAAGATATTTAAAATCCAGAAAATGCTTTCCAACACCTGACGTAAAGCATGTGGCTGGTAGGAGGTCCTCAACCAAATTTGGAAGAGGAATACATGAGTCAGTTAGTTCCTGAAAACACTGTAAAGTGATAGGTGTCAAGAAACATTTACCCCTTCACCCTTAACCTTCACAAATGATGCCAGTTCCATTGAGCTATTGAAAAATACATTCTGGCTTTCCGAAAAATAACCCAGAGGACATTTTCTCACATAGGCAAGGTCATAAACAACTGTCACGTGAAGTTGAAATAGCAACAAATCAAATAATAACAAAAAACATTTTTACTGATTTTTAAATCTTACAAAGCATTTTCATGTTCATTATCTAATTTAATCCTCCAATCAACGTCATGAGATAGTTATTATTTCCCCATTAGAAATGACCACATATGAAATCCTGAGTGATTGCTCAAGAAAAGCTGAAATCTTGAGTGTTACATCTATTAAGGCCATGGTTGGGTGTTTTCCCATGGGAACATTGGATGCTAAAATCCACAGGGATTTTCAGCTCAAGATGGCAGACTAGGAACTATATTTACTTTCTGTTCCTCCTGAAACCATATCTAAATAAAACTGTAGAAATACCAAAATTAATCAACCAATAAAAGCCAAGATATTCTGGAAGTCATCAACCACAGAAAGATTTCAACACATTTCGAGAAGGCAAGCAATGAAATGGAGGAGCCATGAATAAAATAATGAAGAAAAAAAGGCTGAGCCTAAGTAAGGTCTGCACAAAGTCACTCAGCTTTTGCTGAGCTCTGGTTATAGTAAAGGGCAGAGGAAAGAAGAGGGGCTGAAAACAAGGAGACAAACGTCATTTTAGGAAAAACACTTCATTTAATGAGCTCCAGGGAACACTCAGCCTGCTGCCATACTAACTCATGAATTACAATGGATTGTTGGTAAGCAAGACAAGAAAACAGGGAAGAAACAAAAGAAACAAAAATCAAGACACTGTTTCTAACTGAACTCTTCTCAAATGAGATCGAGGAATTATGGTTCAATGCCACAGCTGTAAATCATTTCTGCTCTTGGAGAGGTTACAAAGGGCTTATAATATTTCCCTTGTTTTCAGACAGAATTTAGGTCTGAGCAAAAGCTTTTGTGTCCTCCAACCTCAAAATTTATTGGGGATGGAAGCCCAGATTTGCTGGGACATACCATAAAAAGAATCTCATGAGCAGAGGGTCAAACTGATTTTGGAATATATGAATTATGCCCAGTGTGAGTTTCAATAGGTTTATATATATATATACATTTTTACTGATCTATATGATTTTGGGTTCTGAAACTTCTACATGTCACATGCGTGATACATAACAGACAATGTCAGCCCCAGGAGGGAGAAAACACTCCAATGAAGCAAGCCAAAGAAACAAGTTTTAAGCAAGGTCAAGTGATGTGTAGACCAGGATTGTTCAATTCCTACCTGTCATGCTGAAGCTTCCAGCTCCTGAATAACAACACATGCTTCCCTTGTCCTAGACAGCCAAGAGTACGTCTCCTCTCTTGGGCATAAGAATCCCTAGAGTTACATATGGGTAGTAAAGAGTGGACCCAGCTGTCATACTCACAATGACCAAATTGTGTTGATCGTACTTTATACCAATACATCGCTCCACGCTGAAGTTGCAATAAATGATATATTTGCTTTCTAGACATATGAATGAGACGCCTTACTGGATATACTCCAGGAAGGCCAGAGAAGCTGGCTTCTAATCCATACGGAACAAGTCACTGGTGAATTTCTTTCAGGATAACCCATGATTTATCTAGAATATCATCTTTACATATCTGGATCCTTCAAACTAGACAAAGGGAAAATACGGGCTTCAAGCCTCAGTTAGAAATATGGAATGGTGCCATGCTGACAACTGGTGGTCCCTGACCTGTATCTTCTGAGATTAGAACACAGTGTGGTGGATGACCAATTCATGCGTTGAACAAAAGAAGACCTCCTACAGGGCAGTGTAGCTGTTCGTTACAGGTATGGCACTTAGGGCTAAGTACCATAAGGACTACAAGAAGAAAAGAAAAACAAGTAACACATGAAGCATATACGATAAGGAGGCACCACAGTGCAGAGCACAAGCTCTGGAATCACACAGGCTTGGATCGAATCCCGGCTAAGCCACTACCATCTATATACCCTGAAGGACAGGCCAAGGTTTAAATGTTCTATTACCAAATTTCAAAATAGAAGTGAAGAAAGAACCTATCTGCCAGGAAGGGACATCGTGGGCTGCAACATCCAGTCGGATCAGGGCTCTGCATCTCCTGCTCAGAAACCTTGGCCACCTGGCTCATGGTGATGCTGGCAGCTGAGCAGCCCTGGAGAAGGCGATCCTGTCTCCAGGACTCGCAGAGGAGCTGGGGAGGTCTCCGGACGAGGTGGCCCACACCCTGGTAAGCTCTGGCTGCCTCCTGCCCTCAGGTCTGAGCAGGCTCTGGCCTCTGGGCCCCGTGGTGGGGAAGGCCTGGCCGATACATACGCAGGGCTGAGGGGCCTGCAGAGCCAGTCCCCAGGCAGGGTGAGCTCTGGACGAGGCTTCCACAGTCCCCAACAGTCTCCGCATGGTGGCCCATCTGGTGCCAAACACCTGCCACCCACAGCCAGTAGTCCCAGCCACTAGAAAGTCCAGAAGGGGCCCCGCCCTTTGCCTTTGGGCCGGGGTTAAGCCAGCAGCTGGGCTTGCATGTGACCCCTGCCTCACCCCCTGCCCCGCCCGCTCTTTCTCTGTGACACCTACAATGGATATGTCATAAAGCCAGGCAGAGCCAGTGCTATAAATTCAGAGGAGTTAGAATCTAGGAAGAGGCTCTCCCACTTTCACTCTCTGCTCTCAGATCAGGCAGGCAGTACCTCTAATATGGAAGCTATGGACACCACACCTCCTTCACACGCTGTCCTCTTCCATTCTGCTCCTGTTTTCCCGAGCACCCCATTTACGGCCCTGGCGGGCATCGGTGCTTCAGCAGGAAGCACGTCAGACCCCGAACCTATGGACACCACACCTCCTTCACACGCTGTCATCTTCCATTCTGCTCCTGTTTTCCCCACCACCTCATTTACGGCCCTGGTGGGCATCGGTGCTTCAGCAGGAAGCACGTCAGACCCCGAACCTATGGACACCACACCACCTTCACACGCTGTCATCTTCCATTCTGCTCCTGTTTTCTCCAGCACCCCATTTACGGCTTTGGCGGGCATCGGTGCTTCAGCAGGAAGCACGTCAGACCCCCAACCTATGGACACCACACCTCCTTCACACGCTGTCATCTTCCATTCTGCTCCTGTTTTCCCCACCACCCCATTTACGGCCCTGGCGGGCATCGGTGCTTCAGCAGGAAGCATGTCAGACCCCGAACCTATGGACACCACACCACCTTCACATGCTGTCATCTTCCATTCTGCTCCTGTTTTCTCCAGCACCCCATTTACGGCCCTGGCGGGCATCGGTGCTTCAGCAGGAAGCACGTCAGAACCCGAACCTATGGACACCACACCTCCTTCACACGCTGTCATCTTCTATTCTGCTCCTGTTTTCTCCAGCAACCCATTTACGCCTTTGGTGGGCATCAGTGCCTCAGCAGTCAGCACCTCAGACCCCGAACCTATGGACAGCACACCTCCTTCCCACGCTGTCATCTTCCATCCTGCTCCTCTTTACCCCAGCACCCCATTTACGGCTTAGGCCGGCACTGGTGCTTCACCAGGCAGCACCTCTAACACCAAAGCTATGGACACCACACCTCCTTCCCAGGCTGTCATTTTCCAGTCTGCCCTGTCTCCAATAGAACCACTACCCATTTCACACCGCTGTTCCAAGTTCTGGGAACACACCACCCAGTGATAGCAATGCCTCAGCCCATGCCTCGACTCATTTACCTGCGACGTGAGCCAACAGATAGACCAACACTTCAAAGTTATGACAGAAAGTTGAGTAAGTTATACGCTTGGAATTTCATTTATTATTATTAACAAGCACAACTGTAGTGCTTAGACTATAACAAGTACTATTCTAAGGGCTTACCAAATATTAACTCACTTATTCCTCATAATGGCAACCCTAGAGGTAGGGAATATTCATAATGTTCACTTTTCTGGGGGAAACTGAGGCCCAGAGACCTTGAAGAGCTTGCCTAATGCCACACAGTAAGTAGGTGGCAAAACCCGGGATTAAAACTAGACCGTCTAGACTTTCATCACTTTGCTGTGTCACCGTACTATAAGTTGTGGTTAGGGAAGGAACTAAATTGACAAGACTCTGAACTAAAAGGAGAAGGGAGAAATGAGAAAATGAGTGATCCTAGAAACTAGAGTAGAGTTAGGCTCAGAAATTTCTGGTGATGAGACCCGGAAGAACGAGAACTTGGTTGGAATATTAACTTGGGGTAGTATCTGAATCCATGGAGAAATGGTTTTGTTTTCTGTAAAATTTAGAAAGGTCAGTTGGATGAAGATTAATGAAGACAAAAGTAGAAAGGAAAAGAAAAAGGTGCCTTAAGGGAGACATAACCGCTTCCCTCTACGTACCCACAGGTGGGGTCCTGTGGGAAAGGATGGAGCTCTCTCTACCGGGTTGGTCACCAGGCTGAACAAGGAGAAACATGGCAACCATTGTACTGGTTTTGATGATCTCTCAAAACCAAGGCTTCAGTTTCCAAGAATGACCTACGGTAGCATAACTAGTGTGTGTCACACATGCCACTAAGTGTGTTTCCAGTCACACATTTTAATTGGACAACTACTTCCTATGAGGTAGGCATCAGTTCCCTATGGCTGCTGTAACAAATGACTACAAATGTGCTTGCTTCTAACAAAACACACTTATTTTCTTATGGTTCTGGAAGACAGAGGTCCAAAACCAGTTTCCCTGGGCTGAAAGCAGAAGTCGACAGGGCCATCCATCCTCCTTCTAGAGGCTCTAAGCGAGAATCTGTTTGTTTCCTCGCCAGCATTCCTTCTCTTCTGGCCACATCAATGCAACCCCAACTTCGTCATCACATTCTCTTTGGAGTACAAATTCCCTCTGCCTCTCTCTTATGAGAACACCAGTGGTTATATATGGGCCCATCCAGGTAGTCCAGGAGAATCTTCCCATCTGAGAACCATTACTTTCATCCCACTGGCAAAGTGCCTTCTGCCATTTAAGGTGACATCCACAGGTTCTGGAGAGTAGAATGTGGACATTTGGGGGCAATGGTATTATTCAGTCTACTACAAGGTAGATACTATTATATTTCTCAGATGTAGGAAATGACGTTTAGGGAAGTAGTTTGTCTCAGGTCTACAATTTCCAGAGTAGGGACTTAAATTCTGCCACTGACACTTTAGGACACATCCTAAACAACTTGAATCTGTGTCCTTAACTACTGCATAATCCTTGGTTAAGAGTCACACTTAGGTATCAATACCCAATTGAATACAACACAAGTACTGTCTCCTCTTTCACTATGTTTGCCTGGTGTACTGATGAATCTTGCCCAGAGCAGAAGAGTTCAGAAAACTGTTATGCAGGTTTACGAAGAGAAAGCATTTACTGTTTGACGTGCCCGGAGTAACGGAAGGCTTTTTCAAATAAAATATGCCACCAAATAGTCAAGTGTCACAACAGAGGTAACCCCGTGGGAGTCAAGAGGAGACTAAAATTATCTCCAATTGTGCAGGAGAGAAAAGTTTCACTGAAGGCAGGTGTAGTTCAGCCAAGCCCTACAGCACAGAAGTAGGAATGTGGGTATGTACGAATGGGAAACACTTTAATGCAGAATGGATGAGAAATATGCATTCGACCTATTCTAAAACAACTGGCTTATTAACTCAGTAAATCGATTTAGTCAGTCAAACTAGCTTTAGCTGATTACTTATCCAGGGAATAGCTGTTTAGAGTAATTTTTGTCATAGAACAGTAAATAAAATGGTTGAACTATAGCTTTAGGCTTGCTAAGTGAAATAGATTGCTCTAGATGATTTTCAAGTGACTTACTTGGTAGTACTCACGAAATTGGGGGTTAACAATTGCTTAAGAAAACAAAGAGAATTGATTTTAAATAAAGTACTTACTGTGTGAACTATCTGTTCAGTAGCTCATGTTAAATGGATGTTTATAATCCCCATTGGACAACCAACTACTTTTTTGCAAATGGCAATGTGAATTGCTCTCGCATAAACTATAGCAATGACCACCTATCTAATTTGTTGTCCAAACCAGAAATCTTCTAACAATACTGGTGTCCTAATAAAAATAAGCACGAAGGGAACACACACTGGGTGTCTCCCGTGTGCCTGTGCATGCATCTATATCTCACTGAAGCCCCATAACAGCCCCCAAGAGAGGGACTCTGAGTGTCCCCATGCTGCTTGTGGAGAAACAGGCACAGGAAGGTTCAATAGTCTATCTACCTAATATCACACAGAGGGTGGGAGAGCCCGTTATTAAACCACCTGCCTCCGATTCCAGGTGCCAGGAGCCAGACTCAGCCTACAGCTCTCTTCTGCTCACCTGGAGGTGAAACAAGGTGTCATGATTAGTCAAATCCCAGTCTTCACTCATCAAGGTAGCTTGAACACCTGCACGTCCTCCAAGTAGCATGTAGCATAAGCAATAAGATGTTTGCCCCGTGATCGTCCAGGAACTTGCAATCAGCTGTGCCTGGTTAGGCTGAGCTGGTTTAGAGTGGAGAGGACCACCGATCTTCCACCTGGGCAAGTGCCTTTTGACCTCCTGCCATCAGAGGGCCAAAACTCCAGCCTGAGAATGTGCTGAGGCCTGTAGCCTAGTTATGCCAGCTCAGAACCATGATGAGCACACGCTTTTCCAATCACCTTTCCTCATGCTCCCCATGCCTCATACTGCCCTGCTTCTTTATTCTTTATCCCACAGATACCCAAAGCCCCTTGCCTTTGGGGAGGCGGATTTGAGACCTATTGTCACGTCACGTCCTCGCTTGGCTGCCCTGTGAATAAAGCTCCTCTTTACTGCAAACCTCAGCATTTCAGTGTTTTGGCTTGCTGCGCCTCAGACAGAATGGTTGGGAGCAGTGGTACAGGACCCTTGCATGTGAGGGAAGCTGGTTCCTAGTAGTCACATTGCGGATGTTTTCTCCTCTCGGGGTGGGGGTGGGGCAGACATCCTGCTCTTCCGGAAAGGGAGAAACACAAGTGCCAAGCCCTTGCCCTCAGCGTCACCGTCACGTAGGAGCTTGTTAGAAGCACAGAATCCAGGCCCCACCCAGAACTACTGAATACCAGCCTGCATTTAACAAGATCCCCAAGAGAGGCATACCCATATTAAAGTTGGAGAGGCACCAAGCTGTCATCGTCTTCTCCGCAGCTAATGAAAACGAAGCAAAGATTCATCCCGAGCCGACTCTGCCTCAGTCACCTGGATATCCCATGAGCTCATTTAATCCTCCCCAGAACCTGCAAATGAGACTGAGGGTCAGAGTGGTCTAGCACCAAAGGTTCCATAAGATAACATAACCAAGGCTCACTGGAGCCAAGACTTCCAAAAAAGAAAGCCCCTGAGCACAGCATGGCACCACCGCAGCCCAAACCGTGGGCCTGGAGGGTAGACCAGGCTCCCCACGCAGAGTTCACACCATTCGACAGATGCCTACAGCAGACCACAAGGCAATATGAGAAGTAACTTCTGATTGTGGAATCTCTGAACTTTGAGATTGAAAGAAAAAAATCTGTTTTCGGGGGATGGTTAAAACAGTTCTACCAAGGAGTAAAGAGAGGGCCTCTCAAGGGTCCTTCTGGACTAAGAATTTAATGCCTACTTATTGAGAAATGCTCCGTGCATTTGCTCAGCCCTACGCCAAGATGAAGTTCTCTGTGCCCTAGAAGCTTAGGTTCTAAAAAGGCCACAGAAATGGGTGAGACCTAAAACATGCCAGAACAATGCAACGGCCTTAATCAGACTGTCTTTGCTTTGCCTTGCTTACAAGTCACTGACTTTAAACTGAATATGGTGTCATGTCTTTATGTTTCTTGAAGCTTTTTTTTTTCAAAAGATCATATAAAGATTTTCTTCCATGGTAAGGCTTTTATATTGTATTTTTCTTAAACTGGACTGTGGCACATTTACCCTCCATCAGATGATTGCTTATAACTCACCTTGCTTTGTTAAGAATACCGCTAGAGGCTTCTATGTCCCTACTAGAGAAAATACATTTTCAGGCCCATTGAAACCAATGAAAATCCAAGATTTCAGAGCACAAGATAATGAAAATTCTCTCTATCCGCGTCTTTTACTGCTTTTAATCTGTTAACAGTCCCTAAGTGTGTCAGATGAAAGGTACTGTCGCGGGAATTGACATCATTAACAGCATTCCATACAGGTAAGTCTTGATTGTTCCACTTTCTCAAAAAGTTGGACATATTTACTGCCTCTATGACATCTCTAGGGTGTGTGGAAGAAATAAAAAAGAGGCCTGTACAATGTATTTCTCCAAATATACACACAAATAGTTTGCACATACAAACAGGGAAACCTTATAAATAACGTATGGGGAGCAAAGGATTGTCGGTAACGGAACTACTCATTTCGAAAGACAACACTGTCACCAAGTGTCCCCTCACCAAAACTGACTGGGAATTTTTAGGGGCCACCAAACCAGAGATGGAGATTTTTAGGCACATTCTTGCCAGAAAAGAGAGCCTAGGGCATAAACCACTCAACTTGTTGGCACGAATGCCAGGGCAACCCAAGCAAGTGGATATACAAGCCTACGTAACGCTTGGAAGTAGGAAGCTTTGGGGGACTACACCTGGGCTGGTACTGGCCTCCCTCCCCAAAGGGACAAGGAGAGCAGAAACCTGGATGGAGTCAAGAGAGAGAACAAAGAAAGGCAAGGCTGGGTATGGAGCAACGTGTGGATCCAGGAGCATGTCTCTCAGAACTGCCGGGGCTCTGCAGACCAGCTGCATCCCCATTCTCCTTGACCCTCATGGGTATAATGAACTCAGGATGGGCGCATCCCGGCTGCCAAGTCACTTCCACCTGTCCATGGAGTTGTCAGTTACTTGCTCACAGTGAACCAACCTCTCTGGACCTAACAGCTACTGCAGGAGGCGGTAGTGGAGAACAAGGTGACGACAACGACCAGATGCGAAGGAGGAAGCGACGTTCAGCGGACCGACTGGGTGGACTGATGGTGTGGGGTTAAGTCTGCAGAGCTAAAGGGGCCAGATGTAGTAAAGGGAAGGGGAACCATGAGGATATGGTCAAGCCCCATCGTATGGATATTTCATCCATATGTTGTATGCAAATCCCATTCAATTTGCTCTGAGTGAACAAGAGAGAACAAAATTATCCTTTAAACCATGTCAGTGACTTTATTTACCATCTCATTTGATGAGCTCATAGCCCAGGGGCAGAGGGAAATGGGAGCTGTGAGTCTGCCATCTCTCAGGAAGTCTCAGGCCTCAGAGGCCCCTCAGAGCCAAACTACCTCACCTTTTGCACTTTTCAAGCAACGTTATTCCTAAGTGCGAGTCACCCTCTTCATCAGGTTCTCCAAGAAACAGCAATCTCTCCCAATGAGAGAGGAAAAATGGGCTACTTTGGCTTGCTGAGGCACAATATGTAGTTCTCCAAAATGGTACCTGCCTGGGGATTTTTCAAGAAAATTAAGCATCAGTGGTGATTTGTTTGTCTTCACATAACGTATGACCCAGGTGTGCTGAGAAATAAGAAAAGGACGAACGAATCAAGGGCGGCTGATCCAAGGAGGCAAGGGGCAACTTCCACAGCCTACGTGGAAAGCTAGAGGGAGGGAACATCCAGCTGGTGGGAGCTGAAGACAGGGGCCAGTCCTCCTTGGGCTCGGGATGCCACCCCCTCTTCCTACATCTTCACGCTCTCCTTCTCTGTTGGCCCCTCCCAGCCATATTAAAGAGCCACAACGAACTGCTCTCCTCCATTCCATTCTCCTGTCCTCCTATCCACCCCTCCCTTCTTTCCCTTTGCCATCAATTTCTTGACTTGCACCCCATTTCTCCCCTCCCATCCACACTGCGGTCTGGTTTCTGCCCCCCTACTCTCGTGAAACTGATCTCCTTGAAGCCCCCAATGATTTCTCCATTGACAAGTCCAGGGCACTACTTCTCAATCCTTATCTTTGTGACCGCCAAGCCGAGTCAGATCTTTAACAACGTCTCTGTCTTGAAAATCTCTTCCCTTGGCTTCCACGCCACCTTTCCTTTTCTTTCCATGAGACCGATCACAACCAGTGCTGCAGATTCCATCGAATTAAGGAATGCTGTTGCCTACATGTGTGAATGAGCTCAAGTGAGTAAAGTACTGAAGTAGAGGACAGCTAAAGTGAAACGTCTTCATGAATGTCCACGTGGCTGAGCAGCAAGTTAACCTTTCCTACATGTGCTAAAGAAGAAGAGTTGGGTTTTATTTTATTTACTTTTCCCTGGACTGTGTTGAATGACTATCATCTACAAGTTCAGGCTACTTTTGGCTGAGGATTAATGCACTGGGAGAGCTGAGAGAAAACTGAACAATAGAGCTGTCTTTTTCTTGACCAGTTCACCTTAGTTTCCCAAACTCTAAGTCTTTCCCGAATTCTTTCTCCTTTTTATTGTAGTAAAAGGAACATAACACAACATCCACCATTTGGATCATTTTACAATTCACCGTACCATTCAGTGGAATTTACTACTGTCACAGTGTTGTGCAACTATCACCACTGCCTAGCTGCAAAACATTTTCATCAACCAAGAGGAAACCTACACCCATTTTAAGGAGTCATTCCCTATTTCCCTCTCTTCCAAACCCCTGGCAACCACTAATGTAGAATCTTTTCTGTGTGTATGGATTTGCCACTGCTGGACATTTCATATAAATGGAACCATACGATATGTAGCCTTTCATGCCTGACTCCTTTCACTTAGTTGCATGCATCATGTAGCATGTATCAGAAATCCACTCACTGTTATGGCTGAATCCTTCATACCCTTTGAATACAAAATTAAAAATACGTTGAGAGTGAAGCTCTGTTTTAACGGCACATCTATTAGGCCAATTCATTGAAAGAAGCTGAAGATGGAGATATTGTTGGGAAATGATAATCATTGAGAAGCCTCAGCCAATTGGATAACGAAAAGTTTGGGAAATGTTGCAAAAAATTATCTGCTTTACGTTAAAAGCCTATTAAACAAGGATGCAGGAGATTGTCTTTTTCTTGCAGGTAACTTAAATGAGGCAGAAAGAAATAACTGCCCTTTAAAACACATTTTGAAAGGATTCTATTTATTCTTAATAGACGAATGGGAGTACAGGAAGTTCACATCCAATATGGACTCCCTGTCCAAACACTGTTTATCATTCTAGCCACCACTATCGAATTATATTTCTTGAGAGTAAGGCAGCTCAATTCCTGCATATTACTTTCTAAAATTCATCCATCAAATCCATTAATACAGTATAAACAAGAGTTGTTCAAGTTTAAGTGCACTTCAAATATCAGGTATAAAGAACCCCCAGTAAGAAAAAGAATCCTATATCTCTTGCCAGAATGTGGTCAGCTGTGGGGTGCTCTGCTAACTGAAAGACACATTCATTATTAAGGGGATAGAGGCTGTTTAAGTGGCATGAGAGCCAAAAAATATTAACTACATATATGTGTGAAGAACAGTGCTAGGTTATCTCATATTCTATATCAGTCAAGGCTCACCATTTTACATACGTGAAAAGCAAAGTTAAAAGTGTATTAGTAGGGCTTCCCTGTTGGCGCGGTGGTTAAGGATCCACCTGCCAGTGCACGGGACACACGTTTGAGCCCTGATGCGGGAAGATCCCACATGCCACGGAGCAACTAAGACCATGTGCCACAACCACTGAGCCTGCGTGCTAGAGCCCGTGAACCACAGCTACTGAAGCCCACGCACCTAGACCCCGTGCTCAGCATCAACGAGAAGCCACCACAATGAGAAGCCCACGTACTGCAACAAAGAGTGGCCCCCGCTCACCGCAACTAGAGAAAGCCCGCGCACAGCAACGAAGAGCCTAGGCAGCCAAAGATAAATAAATAAATACGTCTATTTTTAAGAAAAGTGTTTTAGTAACTTACTAAAAGGCACGCAACCAGTAAACGTGAGCAAGAATTCAATCCCATATCTGTCACACTGAAGTTTAAGCTAATACTTGAGATTAATAAAAACAGCACTAAATTAAACGTTCAGAGATATTTTTTATTTCATACTTTCACTAATGCTCTTTGGAGATAAATCATGTCATTTATATGGGCCTTAGTTTTCACAACTTTAGTAGTTGGAAGCTTGACTAGATGATCTGTATGTAGTCTTCCAATTCTAAAATGTTCCACTAATTTGGATTGCTACAATAATTGCCCTTGCAATACATGCATGCTGCCACCAAGTAGCAGTAGAGACTACTAGTTCCTTTTTTACCCCTAGTGGGGGTGCATTTTGACAGCGGACTTATCCGTCAATAGTACAACCTGTTAGTATAACTATAAGATAACAAAATAATCTGGTATTCTTTCCTGTAAAAGAGAAGCTTTACATTGTGTCTGTGAATCGTACCAGAATCACCTGTAGGTTTTTAAATATAGAGGAAATCCTGAACCCATTGAATGAGACTCTTCAGAGA
Organism: Grampus griseus; assembly: GCF_964374135.1. NCBI lineage: Eukaryota > Metazoa > Chordata > Mammalia > Artiodactyla > Delphinidae > Grampus > Grampus griseus. The sequence goes on from NW_028133371.1 coordinate 532,790, forward strand.
CAGGACTTGGGCATCTGGAATTTTGGGTTCCCATCATTTGTATATTTTATTTCATTTCATTTTTGCCTATGTACAATATTTGTCACATCCTTTTGAATCTTTAAAACTTTCTTTTTGTTTTAAATTTTAGAATATTCCATAATCTTCACCTACTTTTCATAAGGTGTTATCTGTTATGTTTATTCGATCTTGTGCTTCTCCTGGTTAAGACTTCTTTCTTTCCTTTTTTTTTTTGTTTTTTTCGGGGCCCTGCCTCATGTCTTGCAGGATCTTAGTTCCCTGACCTGGGATTGGACCCCAGGGCCCCAGCAGTGAAAGCGTCATGTTCTAAATACTGGACCACCAGGGAAGTCCCAAGATTTCAGTTTTAAATGACTTCTTTCCCCACTCTAATTCATTCCTGGGATCAGTTTCATGTTGGGACATTAAAGCAACCTTGCATTGCCAGAATAAAGCTACTTTGATTCTGATATATGATTGTTTTACATACCATGGATACAGTTTGTGCTTCTCTTTACACATTTTGCATGCATGTTCAAAGGAGAAACTGGCCTGTGATTCTATTCTCGTAATATTCTTTATCGATTTTTTTGTTGCTTTTTTAAGATTCTATACTTTATGTTTTGTTTATTTATTTTTGGCTGCATTGGGTCTTCATTGCTGCATGCGAGCTTTCTCTAGTTTCGGCGAGCAGGGGTCTATTCTTTGTTGCGGTGAGTAGGCTTCTCATTGCAGCCTTCTGACCCCATGGGCTTCTGACCCCATTCGTCAGTGCTACTTCAGGTCCTCACCCCTTCCCTTCTGACCCTGGGCGGTGAAATCCTCTTTCTGCGGCTGGCGTGTGGCAGAAAGTCAATGAGGCAAGAGTAGGTTTGGAGTATCCAAGGAGCAGAAAGGATGTCAGCGTGTGGAAAACAGAGCGAGCAAATTGGAGAAGAGAACGAAACAGTCAGAGAGGAAACAGAGGCCCAGATTTCTAGGTCTGTGGAGGCACTCTGAGGACTTTGCATTTTCTGTGAAGAAGCCACTGAAGAAATTTGAGTGACATGATCTGACTTATGTTTTAACAAGATCTCTCTGGATGCCACGCTGATTAGAGACTGTAGGAGAGCAAGGACAAGCCCCAGAAGACCAACAGTTGATTCAAAGAAATGATTACTCAAACATGGTCCCCCTCCTCAGTGAAGACGCAGAGCAGGAATTGGCAAATAATGGCCACGAATCAAATCAGGCTCTCAGCCTGGATCTGTGGGACTGTGAGCTAATAATGGTTCTCACGTTTAGAAAGCTTGTTGAAGAGGAAAGAGGAGGAGAAGCTACAGAAACTGTATATGGCCCACAAAGCCTAAGATATTTAAAATCCAGAAAATGCTTTCCAACACCTGACGTAAAGCATGTGGCTGGTAGGAGGTCCTCAACCAAATTTGGAAGAGGAATACATGAGTCAGTTAGTTCCTGAAAACACTGTAAAGTGATAGGTGTCAAGAAACATTTACCCCTTCACCCTTAACCTTCACAAATGATGCCAGTTCCATCGAGCTATTGAAAAATACATTCTGGCTTTCCGAAAAATAACCCAGAGGACATTTTCTCACATAGGCAAGGTCATAAACAACTGTCACGTGAAGTTGAAATAGCAACAAATCAAATAGTAACAAAAAACATTTTTACTGATTTTTAAATCTTACAAAGCATTTTCATGTTCATTATCTAATTTAATCCTCCAATCAACGTCATGAGATAGTTATTATTTCCCCATTAGAAATGACCACATATGAAATCCTGAGTGATTGCTCAAGAAAAGCTGAAATCTTGAGTGTTACATCTATTAAGGCCATGGTTGGGTGTTTTCCCATGGGAACATTGGATGCTAAAATCCACAGGGATTTTCAGCTCAAGATGGCAGACTAGGAAATATATTTACTTTCTGTTCCTCCTGAAACCATATCTAAATAAAACTGTAGAAATACCAAAATTAATCAACCAATAAAAGCCAAGATATTCTGGAAGTCATCAACCACAGAAAGATTTCAACACATTTCGAGAAGGCAAGCAATGAAATGGAGGAGCCATGAATAAAATAATGAAGAAAAAAAGGCTGAGCCTAAGTAAGGTCTGCACAAAGTCACTCAGCTTTTGCTGAGCTCTGGTTATAGTAAAGGGCAGAGGAAAGAAGAGGGGCTGAAAACAAGGAGACAAACGTCATTTTAGGAAAAACACTTCATTTAATGAGCTCCAGGGAACACTCAGCCTGCTGCCATACTAACTCATGAATTACAATGGATTGTTGGTAAGCAAGACAAGAAAACAGGGAAGAAACAAAAGAAACAAAAATCAAGACACTGTTTCTAACTGAACTCTTCTCAAATGAGATCGAGGAATTATGGTTCAATGCCACAGCTGTAAATCATTTCTGCTCTTGGAGAGGTTACAAAGGGCTTATAATATTTCCCTTGTTTTCAGACAGAATTTAGGTCTGAGCAAAAGCTTTTGTGTCCTCCAACCCCAAAATTTATTGGGGATGGAAGCCCAGATTTGCTGGGACATACCATAAAAAGAATCTCATGAGCAGAGGGTCAAACTGATTTTGGAATATATGAATTATGCCCAGTGTGAGTTTCAATAGGTTTATATATATATATACATTTTTACTGATCTATATGATTTTGGGTTCTGAAACTTCTACATGTCACATGCGTGATACATAAGAGACAATGTCAGCCCCAGGAGGGAGAAAACACTCCAATGAAGCAAGCCAAAGAAACAAGTTTTAAGCAAGGTCAAGTGATGTGTAGACCAGGATTGTTCAATTCCTACCTGTCATGCTGAAGCTTCCAGCTCCTGAATAACAACACATGCTTCCCTTGTCCTAGACAGCCAAGACTACGTCTCCTCTCTTGGGCATAAGAATCCCTAGAGTTACATATGGGTAGTAAAGAGTGGACCCAGCTGTCATACTCACAATGACCAAATTGTGTTGATCGTACTTTATACCAATACATCGCTCCACGCTGAAGTTGCAATAAATGATATATTTGCTTTCTAGACATATGAATGAGACGCCTTACTGGATATACTCCAGGAAGGCCAGAGAAGCTGGCTTCTAATCCATACGGAACAAGTCACTGGTGAATTTCTTTCAGGATAACCCATGATTTATCTAGAATATCATCTTTACATATCTGGATCCTTCAAACTAGACAAAGGGAAAATACGGGCTTCAAGCCTCAGTTAGAAATATGGAATGGTGCCATGCTGACAACTGGTGGTCCCTGACCTGTATCTTCTGAGATTAGAACACAGTGTGGTGGATGACCAATTCATGCGTTGAACAAAAGAAGACCTCCTACAGGGCAGTGTAGCTGTTCGTTACAGGTATGGCACTGAGGGCTAAGTACCATAAGGACTACAAGAAGAAAAGAAAAACAAGTAACACATGAAGCATATACGATAAGGAGGCACCACAGTGCAGAGCACAAGCTCTGGAATCACACAGGCTTGGATCGAATCCCGGCTAAGCCACTACCATCTATATACCCTGAAGGACAGGCCAAGGTTTAAATGTTCTTTTACCAAATTTCAAAAAAGAAGTGAAGAAAGAACCTATCTGCCAGGAAGGGACATCGTGGGCTGCAGCATCCAGTCGGATCAGGGCTCTGCATCTCCTGCTCAGAAACCTTGGCCACCTGGCTCATGGTGATGCTGGCAGCTGAGCAGCCCTGGAGAAGGCGATCCTGTCTCCAGGACTCGCAGAGGAGCTGGGGAGGTCTCCGGACGAGGTGGCCCACACCCTGGTAAGCTCTGGCTGCCTCCTGCCCTCAGGTCTGAGCAGGCTCTGGCCTCTGGGCCCCGTGGTGGGGAAGGCCTGGCCGATACATACGCAGGGCTGAGGGGCCTGCAGAGCCAGTCCCCAGGCAGGGTGAGCTCTGGACGAGGCTTCCACAGTCCCCAACAGTCTCCGCATGGTGGCCCATCTGGTGCCAAACACCTGCCACCCACAGCCAGTAGTCCCAGCCACTAGAAAGTCCAGAAGGGGCCCCGCCCTTTGCCTTTGGGCCGGGGTTAAGCCAGCAGCTGGGCTTGCATGTGACCCCTGCCTCACCCCCTGCCCCGCCCGCTCTTTCTCTGTGACACCTACAATGGATATGTCATAAAGCCAGGCAGAGCCAGTGCTATAAATTCAGAGGAGTTAGAATCTAGGAAGAGGCTCTCCCACTTTCACTCTCTGCTCTCAGATCAGGCAGGCAGTACCTCTAATATGGAAGCTATGGACACCACACCTCCTTCACACGCTGTCCTCTTCCATTCTGCTCCTGTTTTCCCGAGCACCCCATTTACGGCCCTGGCGGGCATCGGTGCTTCAGCAGGAAGCACGTCAGACCCCCAACCTATGGACACCACACCTCCTTCACACGCTGTCATCTTCCATTCTGCTCCTGTTTTCCGCACCACCCCATTTACGGCCCTGGTGAGCATCGGTGCTTCAGCAGGAAGCATGTCAGACCCCGAACCTATGGACACCACACCTCCTTCACATGCTGTCATCTTCCATTCTGCTCCTGTTTTCCCCACCACCCCATTTACGGCCCTGGCGGGCATCGGTGCTTCAGCAGGAAGCACGTCAGACCCCGAACATATGGACACACCTCTTTCACACGCTGTCATCTTCTATTCTGCTCCTGTTTTCTCCAGCAACCCATTTACGCCTTTGGTGGGCATCGGTGCCTCAGCAGTCAGCACCTCAGACCCCGAACCTATGGACACCACACCTCCTTCCCACGCTGTCATCTTCCATCCTGCTCCTCTTTACCCCAGCACCCCATTTACGGCCTAGCCCGGCACTGGTGCTTCACCAGACAGCACTTCTAACACCAAAGCTATGGACACCACACCTCCTTCCCAGGCTGTCATTTTCCAGTCTGCCCTGTCTCCAATAGAACCACTACCCATTTCACACCGCTGTTCCAAGTTCTGGGAACACACCACCCAGTGATAGCAATGCCTCAGCCCATGCCTCGACTCATTTACCTGCGACGTGAGCCAACAGATAGACCAACACTTCAAAGTTATGACAGAAAGTTGAGTAAGTTATACGCTTGGAATTTCATTTATTATTATTAACAAGCACAACTGTAGTGCTTAGACTATAACAAGTACTATTCTAAGGGCTTACCAAATATTAACTCACTTATTCCTCATAATGGCAACCCTAGATGTAGGGAGTATTCATAATGTTCACTTTTCTGGGGGAAACTGAGGCCCAGAGACGTTGAAGAGCTTGCCTAATGCCACACAGTAAGTAGGTGACAAAACCCGGGATTAAAACTAGACCGTCTAGACTTTCATCACTTCGCTGTGTCACCGTACTATAAGTTGTGGTTAGGGAAGGAACTAAATTGACAAGACTCTGAACTAAAAGGAGAAGGGAGAAATGAGAAAATGAGTGATCCTAGAAACTAGAGTAGAGTTAGGCTCAGAAATTTCTGGTGATGAGACCCGGAAGAACAAGAACTTGGTTGGAATATTAACTTGGGGTAGTATCTGAATCCATGGAGAAATGGTTTTGTTTTCTGTAAAATTTAGAAAGGTCAGTTGGATGAAGATTAATGAAGACAAAAGTAGAAAGGAAAAGAAAAAGGTGCCTTAAGGGAGACATAACCGCTTCCCTCTACGTACCCACAGGTGGGGTCCTGTGGGAAAGGATGGAGCTCTCTCTACCGGGTTGGTCACCAGGCTGAACAAGGAGAAACATGGCAACCATTGTACTGGTTTTGATGATCTCTCAAAACCAAGGCTTCAGTTTCCAAGAACGACCTACGGTAGCATAACTAGTGTGTGTCACACATGCCACTAAGTGTGTTTCCAGTCACACATTTTAATTGGACAACTACTTCCTATGAGGTAGGCATCAGTTCCCTATGGCTGCTGTAACAAATGACTACAAATGTGCTTGCTTCTAACAAAACACACTTATTTTCTTATGGTTCTGGAAGACAGAGGTCCAAAACCAGTTTCCCTGGGCTGAAACCAGAAGTCGACAGGGCCATCCATCCTCCTTCTAGAGGCTCTAAGCGAGAATCTGTTTGTTTCCTCGCCAGCATTCCTTCACTTCTGGCCACATCAATGCAACCCCAACTTCGTCATCTCATTCTCTTTGGAGTACAAATTCCCTCTGCCTCTCTCTTACGAGAACACCAGTGGTTATATTTGGGTCCATCCAGGTAGTCCAGGAGAATCTTCCCATCTGAGAACCATTACTTTCATCCCACTGGCAAAGTGCCTTCTGCCATTTAAGGTGACATCCACAGGTTCTGGAGAGTAGAATGTGGACATTTGGGGGCAATGGTATTATTCAGTCTACTACAAGGTAGATACTATTATCTTTCTCAGATGTAGGAAATGACGTTTAGGGAAGTAGTTTGTCTCAGGTCTACAATTTCCAGAGTAGAGACTTAAATTCTGCCACTGACACTTTAGGACACATCCTAAACAACTTGAATCTGTGTCCTTAACTACTGCATAATCCTTGGTTAAGAGTCACACTTAGGTATCAAGACCCAATTGAATACAACACAAGTACTGTCTCCTCTTTCACTATGTTTGCCTGGTGTACTGATGAATCTTGCCCAGAGCAGGAGAGTTCAGAAAATTGTTATGCAGGTTTACGAAGAGAAAGCATTTACTGTTTGATGTGCCCGGAGTAACGGAAGGCTTTTTCAAATAAAATATGCCACCAAATAGTCAAGTGTCACAACAGAGGTAACCCCGTGGGAGTCACAAGGAGACTAAAATTATCTCCAATTGTGCAGGAGAGAAAAGTTTCACTGAAGGCAGGTGTAGTTCAGCCAAGCCCTACAGCACAGAAGTAGGAATGTGGGTATGTACGAATGGGAAACACTTTAATGCAGAATGGATGAGAAATATGCATTCGACCTACTCTAAAACAACTGGCTTATTAACTCAGTAAATCGATTTAGTCAGTCAAACTAGCTTTAGCTGATTACTTATCCAGGGAATAGCTGTTTAGAGTAATTTTTGTCATAGAACAGTAAATAAAATGGTTGAACTATAGCTTTAGGCTTGCTAAGTGAAATAGATTGCTCTAGATGATTTTCAAGTGACTTACTTGGTAGTACTCACGAAATTGGGGGTTAACAATTGCTTAAGAAAACAAAGAGAATTGATTTTAAATAAAGTACTTACTGTGTGAACTATCTGTTCAGTAGCTCATGTTAAATGGATGTTTATAATCCCCATTGGACAACCAACTACTTTTTTGCAAATGGCAATGTGAATTGCTCTCGCATAAACTATAGCAATGACCACCTATCTAATTTGTTGTCCAAACCAGAAATCTTCTAACAATACTGGTGTCCTAATAAAAATAAGCACGAAGGGAACACACACTGGGTGTCTCCCGTGTGCCTGTGCATGCATCTATATCTCACTGAAGCCCCATAACAGCCCCCAAGAGAGGGACTCTGAGTGTCCCCATGCTGCTTGTGGAGAAACAGGCACAGGAAGGTTCAATAGTCTATCTACCTAATATCACACAGAGGGTGGGAGAGCCCGTTTTTAAACCACCTGCCTCCGATTCCAGGTGCCAGGAGCCAGACTCAGCCTACAGATCTCTTCTGCTCGCCTGGAGGTGAAACAAGGTGTCATGATTAGTCAAATCCCGGTCTTCACTCATCAAGGTAGCTTGAACACCTGCACGTCCTCCAAGTAGCATGTAGCATAAGCAATAAGATGTTTGCCCCGTGATCGTCCAGGAACTTGGAATCAGCTGTGCCTGGTTAGGCTGAGCTGGTTTAGAGTGGAGAGGACCACCGATCTTCCACCTGGGCAAGTGCCTTTTGACCTCCTGCCATCAGAGGGCCAAAACTCCAGCCTGAGAATGTGCTGAGGCCTGTAGCCTAGTTATGCCAGCTCAGAACAATGATGAGCACACGTTTTTCCAATCACCTTTCCTCATGCTCCCCATGCCTCATACTGCCCTGCTTCTTTATTCTTTATCCCACAGATACCCAAAGCCCCTTGCCTTTGGGGAGGCGGATTTGAGACCTATTGTCACGTCACGTCCTCGCTTGGCTGCCCTGTGAATAAACCTCCTCTTTGTTACAAACCTCAGCATTTCAGTGTTTTGGCTTGCTGCGCCTCAGACAGAATGGTTGGGAGCAGTGGTACAGGACCCTTGCATGTGAGGGAAGCTGGTTCCTAGTAGTCACATTGCGGATGTTTTCTCCTCTCGGGGTGGGGGTGGGGCAGACATCCTGCTCTTCCGGAAAGGGAGAAACGCAGGTGCCAAACCCTTGCCCTCAGCATCACCGTCACGTAGGAGCTTGTTAGAAGCACAGAATCCAGGCCCCACCCAAAACTACTGAATACCAGCCTGCATTTAACAAGATCCCCAAGAGAGGCATACCCATATTAAAGTTGGAGAGGCACCAAGCTGTCATCGTCTTCTCCGCAGCTAATGAAAACGAAGCAAAGATTCATCCCGAGCCGACTCTGCCTCAGTCACCTGGATATCCCATGAGCTCATTTAATCCTCCCCAGAACCTGCAAATGAGACTGAGGGTCAGAGTGGTCTAGCACCCAAGGTTCCATAAGAGAACATGACCAAGGCTCACTGGAGCCAAGACTTCCAAAAAAGAAGGCCCCTGAGCACAGCATGGCACCACCGCAGCCCAAACCGTGGGCCTGGAGGGTAGACCAGGCTCCCCACGCAGAGTTCACACCATTCGACAGATGCCCACAGCAGACCACAAGGCAATATGAGAAGTAACTTCTGATTGTGGAATCTCTGAACTTTGAGATTGAAAGAAAAAAATCTGTTTTCGGGGGATGGTTAAAACAGTTCTACCAAGGAGTAAAGAGAGGGCATCTCAAGGGTCCTTCTGGACTAAGAATTTAATGCCTACTTATTGAGAAATGCTCCGTGCATTTGCTCAGCCCTACGCCAAGATGAAGTTCTCTGTGCCCTAGAAGCTTAGGTTCTAAAAAGGCCACAGAAATGGGTGAGACCTAAAACATGCCAGAACAATGCAACGGCCTTAATCAGACTGTCTTTGCTTTGCCTTGCTTACAAGTCACTGACTTTAAACTGAATATGGTGTCATGTCTTTATGTTTCTTGAAGCTTTTTTTTTTCAAAAGATCATATAAAGATTTTCTTCCATGGTAAGACTTTTATATTGTATTTTTCTTAAACTGGACTGTGGCACATTTACCCTCCATCAGATGATTGCTTATAACTCACCTTGCTTTGTTAAGAATACCGCTAGAGGCTTCTATGTCCCTACTAAAGAAAATACATTTTCAGGCCCATTGAAACCAATGAAAATCCAAGATTTCAGAGCACAAGATAATGAAAATTCTCTCTATCTGCGTCTTTTACTGCTTTTAATCTGTTAACAGTCCCTAAGTGTGTCAGATGAAAGGTACTGTCGCGGGAATTGACATCATTAACAGCATTCCATACAGGTAAGTCTTGATTGTTCCACTTTCTCAAAAAGTTGGACATATTTACTGCCTCTATGACATCTCTAGGGTGTGTGGAAGAAATAAAAAAGAGGCCTGTACAATGTATTTCTCCAAATATACACACAAATAGTTTGCACATACAAACAGGGAAACCTTATAAATAACGTATGGGGAGCAAAGGATTGTCGGTAACGGAACTACTCATTTCGAAAGACAACACTGTCACCAAGTGTCCCCTCACCAAAACTGACTGGGAATTTTTAGGGGCCACCAAACCAGAGATGGAGATTTTTAGGCACATTCTTGCCAGAAAAGAGAGCCTAGGGCATAAACCACTCAACTTGTTGGCACGAATGCCAGGGCAACCCAAGCAAGTGGATATACAAGCCTACGTAACGCTTGGAAGTAGGAAGCTTTGGGGGACTACACCTGGGCTGGTACTGGCCTCCCTCCCCAAAGGGACAAGGAGAGCAGAAACCTGGATGGAGTCAAGAGAGAGAACAAAGAAAGGCAAGGCTGGGTATGGAGCAACGTGTGGATCCAGGAGCATGTGTCTCAGAACGGCCGGGGCTCTGCAGACCAGCTGCATCCCCATTCTCCTTGACCCTCATGGGTATAATGAACTCAGGATGGGCGCATCCCGGCTGCCAAGTCACTTCCACCTGTCCATGGAGTTGACAGTTACTTGCTCACAGTGAACCAACCTCTCTGGACCTAACAGCTACTGCAGGAGGCGGTAGTGGAGAACAAGGTGACGACAACGACCAGATGCGAAGGAGGAAGCGACGTTCAGCGGACCGACTGGGTGGACTGATGGTGTGGGGTTAAGTCTGCAGAGCTAAAGGGGCCAGATGTAGAAAAGGGAAGGGGAACCATGAGGATATGGTCAAGCCCCATCGTATGGATATTTCATCCATATGTTGTATGCAAATCCCATTCAATTTGCTCTGAGTGAACAAGAGAGAACAAAATTATCCTTTAAACCATGTCAGTGACTTTATTTACCATCTCATTTGATGAGCTCATAGCCCAGGGGCAGAGGGAAATGGGAGCTGTGAGTCTGCCATCTCTCAGGAAGTCTCAGGCCTCAGAGGCCCCTCAGAGCCAAACTACCTCACCTTTTGCACTTTTCAAGCAACGTTATTCCTAAGTGCGAGTCACCTTCTTCATCAGGTTCTCCAAGAAACAGCAATCTCTCCCAATGAGAGAGGAAAAATGGGCTACTTTGGCTTGCTGAGGCACAATATGTAGTTCTCCAAAATGGTACCTGCCTGGGGATTTTTCAAGAAAATTAAGCATCAGTGGTGATTTGTTTGTCTTCACATAACGTATGACCCAGGTGTGCTGAGAAATAAGAAAAGGACGAACGAATCAAGGGCGGCTGATCCAAGGAGGCAAGGGGCAACTTCCACAGCCTACGTGGAAAGCTAGAGGGAGGGAACATCCAGCTGGTGGGAGCTGAAGACAGGGGCCAGTCCTCCTTGGGCTCGGGATGCCACCCCCTCTTCCTACATCTTCACGCTCTCCTTCTCTGTTGGCCCCTCCCAGCCATATTAAAGAGCCACAACGAACTGCTCTCCTCCATTCCATTCTCCTGTCCTCCTATCCACCCCTCCCTTCTTTCCCTTTGCCATCAATTTCTTGACTTGCACCCCATTTCTCCCCTCCCATCCACACTGCGGTCTGGTTTCTGCCCCCCTACTCTCGTGAAACTGATCTCCTTGAAGCCCCCAATGATTTCTCCGTTGACAAGTCCAGGGCACTACTTCTCAATCCTTATCTTTGTGACCGCCAAGCCGAGTCAGATCTTAAACAACGTCTCTGTCTTGAAAATCTCTTCCCTTGGCTTCCGCGCCACCTTTCCTTTTCTTTCCATGAGACCGATCACAACCAGTGCTGCAGATTCCATCGAATTAAGGAATGCTGTTGCCTACATGTGTGAATGAGCTCAAGTGAGTAAAGTACTGAAGTAGAAGACAGCTAAAGTGAAACGTCTTCATGAATGTCCACGTGGCTGAGCAGCAAGTTAACCTTTCCTACATGTGCTAAAGAAGAAGAGTTGGGTTTTATTTTATTTACTTTTCCCTGGACTGTGTTGAATGACTATCATCTACAAGTTCAGGCTACTTTTGGCTGAGGATTAATGCACTGGGAGAGCTGAGAGAAAACTGAACAATAGAGCTGTCTTTTTCTTGACCAGTTCACCTTAGTTTCCCAAACTCTAAGTCTTTCCCGAATTCTTTCTCCTTTTTATTGTAGTAAAAGGAACATAACACAACATCCACCATTTGGATCATTTTACAATTCACCGTACCATTCAGTGGAATTTACTACTGTCACAGTGTTGTGCAACTATCACCACTGCCTAGCTGCAAAACATTTTCATCAACCAAGAGGAAACCTACACCCATTTTAAGGAGTCATTCCCTATTTCCCTCTCTTCCAACCCCCTGGCAACCACTAATGTAGAATCTTTTCTGTGTGTATGGATTTGCCACTGCTGGACATTTCATATAAATGGAACCATACGATATGTAGCCTTTCATGCCTGACTCCTTTCACTTAGTTGCATCCATCATGTAGCATGTATCAGAAATCCACTCACTGTTATGGCTGAATCCTTCATACCCTTTGAATACAAAATTAAAAATACGTTGAGAGTGAAGCTCTGTTTTAACGGCACATCTATTAGGCCAATTCATTGAAAGAAGCTGAAGATGGAGATATTGTTGGGAAATGATAATCATTGAGAAGCCTCAGACAATTGGATAACGAAAAGTTTGGGAAATGTTGCAAAAAATTATCTGCTTTACGTTAAAAGCCTATTAAACAAGGATGCAGGAGATTGTCTTTTTCTTGCAGGTAACTTAAATGAGGCAGAAAGAAATAACTGCCCTTTAAAACACATTTTGAAAGGATTCTATTTATTCTTAATAGACGAATGGGAGTACAGGAAGTTCACATCCAATATGGACTCCCTGTCCAAACACTGTTTATCGTTCTAGCCACCACTATCGAATTATATTTCTTGAGAGTAAGGCAGCTCAATTCCTGCATATTACTTTCTAAAATTCATCCATCAAATCCATTAATACAGTATAAACAAGAGTTGTTCATGTTTAAGTGCACTTCAAATATCAGGTATAAAGAACCCCCAGTAAGAAAAAGAATCCTATATCTCTTGCCAGAATGTGGTCAGCTGTGGGGTGCTCTGCTAGCTGAAAGACACATTCATTATTAAGGAGATGGAGGCTGTTTAAGTGGGATGAGAGCCAAAAAATTTTAACTACATATATGTGTGAAGAACAGTGCTAGGTTATCTCATATTCTATATCAGTCAAGGCTCACCATTTTGCATACGTGGAAAGCAAAGTTAAAAGTGTATTAGTAGGGCTTCCCTGTTGGCGCGGTGGTTAAGGATCCACCTGCCAGTGCACGGGACACACGTTTGAGCCCTGATGCGGGAAGATCCCACATGCCACGGAGCAACTAAGACCATGTGCCACAACTACTGAGCCTGCGTGCTAGAGCCCGTGAACCACACCTACTGAAGCCCACGCACCTAGACCCCGTGCTCAGCAACAACGAGAAGCCACCACAATGAGAAGCCCGCGTACTGCAACAAAGAGTGGCCCCCGCTCACCGCAACTAGAGAAAGCCCGCGCACAGCAACGAAGAGCCTAGGCAGCCAAAGATAAATAAATAAATACGTCTATTTTTAAGAAAAGTGTTTTAGTAACTTACTAAAAGGCACGCAACCAGTAAACGTGAGCAAGAATTCAATCCCAAATCTGTCACACTGAAGTTTAAGCTAATACTTGAGATTAATAAAAACAGCACTAAATTAAAAGTTCAGAGATATTTTTTATTTCATACTTTCACTAATGCTCTTTGGAGATAAATCATGTCATTTATATGGGCCTTAGTTTTCACAACTTTAATAGTTGGAAGCTTGACTAGATGATCTGTATGTAGTCTTCCAATTCTAAAATGTTCCACTAATTTGGATTGCTACAATAATTGCCCTTGCAATACATGCATGCTGCCACCAAGTAGCAGTAGAGACTACTAGTTCCTTTTTTACCCCTAGTGGGGGTGCATTTTGACAGCGGACTTATCCGTCAATAGTACAACCTGTTAGTATAACTATAAGATAACAAAATAATCTGGTATTCTTTTCTGTAAAAGAGAAGCTTTACATTGTGTCTGTGAATCGTACCAGAATCACCTGTAGGTTTTTAAATATAGAGGAAATCCTGAACCCATTGAATGAGACTCTTCAGAGACAGGACTTGGGCATCTGGAATTTTGGGTTCCCATCATTTGTATATTTTATTTCATTTCATTTTTGCCTATGTACAATATTTGTCACATCCTTTTGAATCTTTAAAACTTTCTTTTTGTTTTAAATTTTAGAATATTCCATAATCTTCACCTACTTTTCATAAGGTGTTATCTGTTATGTTTATTCGATCTTGTGCTTCTCCTGGTTAAGACTTCTTTCTTTCCTTTTTTTTTTTTTTTTTTTTGTTTTTTTCGGGGCCCTGCCTCATGTCTTGCAGGATCTTAGTTCCCTGACCTGGGATTGGACCCCAGGGCCCCAGCAGTGAAAGCGTCATGTTCTAAATACTGGACCACCAGGGAAGTCCCAAGATTTCAGTTTTAAATGACTTCTTTCCCCACTCTAATTCATTCCTGGGATCAGTTTCATGTTTGGACATTAAAGCAACCTTGCATTGCCAGAATAAAGCTACTTTGATTCTGATATATGATTGTTTTACATACCATGGATACAGTTTGTGCTTCTCTTTACACATTTTGCATGCATGTTCAAAGGAGAAACTGGCCTGTGATTCTATTCTCGTAATATACTTTATCGATTTTTTTGTTGCTTTTTTAAGATTCTATACTTTATGTTTTATTTATTTATTTTTGGCTGCATTGGGTCTTCATTGCTGCATGCGAGCTTTCTCTAGTTTCAGCGAGCGGGGGTCTATTCTTTGTTGCGGTGAGTAGGCTTCTCATTGCAGCCTTCTGACCCCATGGGCTTCTGACCCCATTCGTCAGTGCTACTTCAGGTCCTCACCCCTTCCCTTCTGACCCTGGGCGGTGAAATCCTCTTTCTGCGGCTGGCGTGCGGCAGAAAGTCAATGAGGCAAGAGTAGGTTTGGAGTATCCAAGGAGCAGAAAGGATGTCAGCGTGTGGAAAACAGAGCGAGCAAATTGGAGAGGAGAACGAAACAGTCAGAGAGGAAACAGAGGCCCAGATTTCTAGGTCTGTGGAGGCACTCTGAGGACTTTGCATTTTCTGTGAAGAAGCCACTGAAGAAATTTGAGTGACATGATCTGACTTATGTTTTAACAAGATCTCTCTGGATGCCACGCTGATTAGAGACTGTAGGAGAGCAAGGACAAGCCCCAGAAGACCAACAGTTGATTCAAAGAAATGATTACTCAAACATGGTCCCCCTCCTCAGTGAAGACGCAGAGCAGGAATTGGCAAATAATGGCCACGAATCAAATCAGGCTCTCAGCCTGGATCTGTGGGACTGTGAGCTAATAATGGTTCTCACGTTTAGAAAGCTTGTTGAAGAGGAAAGAGGAGGAGAAGCTACAGAAACTGTATATGGCCCACAAAGCCTAAGATATTTAAAATCCAGAAAATGCTTTCCAACACCTGACGTAAAGCATGTGGCTGGTAGGAGGTCCTCAACCAAATTTGGAAGAGGAATACATGAGTCAGTTAGTTCCTGAAAACACTGTAAAGTGATAGGTGTCAAGAAACATTTACCCCTTCACCCTTAACCTTCACAAATGATGCCAGTTCCATTGAGCTATTGAAAAATACATTCTGGCTTTCCGAAAAATAACCCAGAGGACATTTTCTCACATAGGCAAGGTCATAAACAACTAACACGTGAAGTTGAAATAGCAACAAATCAAATAATAACAAAAAACATTTTTACTGATTTTTAAATCTTACAAAGCATTTTCATGTTCATTATCTAATTTAATCCTCCAATCAACGTCATGAGATAGTTATTATTTCCCCATTAGAAATGACCACATATGAAATCCTGAGTGATTGCTCAAGAAAAGCTGAAATCTTGAGTGTTACATCTATTAAGGCCATGGTTGGGTGTTTTCCCATGGGAACATTGGATGCTAAAATCCACAGGGATTTTCAGCTCAAGATGGCAGACTAGGAACTATATTTACTTTCTGTTCCTCCTGAAACCATATCTAAATAAAACTGTAGAAATACCAAAATTAATCAACCAATAAAAGCCAAGATATTCTGGAAGTCATCAACCACAGAAAGATTTCAACACATTTCGAGAAGGCAAGCAATGAAATGGAGGAGCCATGAATAAAATAATGAAGAAAAAAAGGCTGAGCCTAAGTAAGGTCTGCACAAAGTCACTCAGCTTTTGCTGAGCTCTGGTTATAGTAAAGGGCAGAGGAAAGAAGAGGGGCTGAAAACAAGGAGACAAACGTCATTTTAGGAAAAACACTTCATTTAATGAGCTCCAGGGAACACTCAGCCTGCTGCCATACTAACTCATGAATTACAATGGATTGTTGGTAAGCAAGACAAGAAAACAGGGAAGAAACAAAAGAAACAAAAATCAAGACACTGTTTCTAACTGAACTCTTCTCAAATGAGATCGAGGAATTATGGTTCAATGCCACAGCTGTAAATCATTTCTGCTCTTGGAGAGGTTACAAAGGGCTTATAATATTTCCCTTGTTTTCAGACAGAATTTAGGTCTGAGCAAAAGCTTTTGTGTCCTCCAACCCCAAAATTTATTGGGGATGGAAGCCCAGATTTGCTGGGACATACCATAAAAAGAATCTCATGAGCAGAGGGTCAAACTGATTTTGGAATATATGAATTATGCCCAGTGTGAGTTTCAATAGGTTTATATATATATATATACATTTTTACTGATCTATATGATTTTGGGTTCTGAAACTTCTACATGTCACATGCGTGATACATAACAGACAATGTCAGCCCCAGGAGGGAGAAAACACTCCAATGAAGCAAGCCAAAGAAACAAGTTTTAAGCAAGGTCAAGTGATGTGTAGACCAGGATTGTTCAATTCCTACCTGTCATGCTGAAGCTTCCAGCTCCTGAATAACAACACATGCTTCCCTTGTCCTAGACAGCCAAGACTACGTCTCCTCTCTTGGGCATAAGAATCCCTAGAGTTACATATGGGTAGTAAAGAGTGGACCCAGCTGTCATACTCACAATGACCAAATTGTGTTGATCGTACTTTATACCAATACATCGCTCCACGCTGAAGTTGCAATAAATGATATATTTGCTTTCTAGACATATGAATGAGACGCCTTACTGGATATACTCCAGGAAGGCCAGAGAAGCTGGCTTCTAATCCATACGGAACAAGTCACTGGTGAATTTCTTTCAGGATAACCCATGATTTATCTAGAATATCATCTTTACATATCTGGATCCTTCAAACTAGACAAAGGGAAAATACGGGCTTCAAGCCTCAGTTAGAAATATGGAATGGTGCCATGCTGACAACTGGTGGTCCCTGACCTGTATCTTCTGAGATTAGAACACAGTGTGGTGGATGACCAATTCATGCATTGAACAAAAGAAGACCTCCTACAGGGCAGTGTAGCTGTTCGTTACAGGTATGGCACTGAGGGCTAAGTACCATAAGGACTACAAGAAGAAAAGAAAAACAAGTAACACATGAAGCATATACGATAAGGAGGCACCACAGTGCAGAGCACAAGCTCTGGAATCACACAGGCTTGGATCGAATCCCGGCTAAGCCACTACCATCTATATACCCTGAAGGACAGGCCAAGGTTTAAATGTTCTTTTACCAAATTTCAAAAAAGAAGTGAAGAAAGAACCTATCTGCCAGGAAGGGACATCGTGGGCTGCAGCATCCAGTCGGATCAGGGCTCTGCATCTCCTGCTCAGAAACCTTGGCCACCTGGCTCATGGTGATGCTGGCAGCTGAGCAGCCCTGGAGAAGGCGATCCTGTCTCCAGGACTCGCAGAGGAGCTGGGGAGGTCTCCGGACGAGGTGGCCCACACCCTGGTAAGCTCTGGCTGCCTCCTGCCCTCAGGTCTGAGCAGGCTCTGGCCTCTGGGCCCCGTGGTGGGGAAGGCCTGGCCGATACATACGCAGGGCTGAGGGGCCTGCAGAGCCAGTCCCCAGGCAGGGTGAGCTCTGGACGAGGCTTCCACAGTCCCCAACAGTCTCCGCATGGTGGCCCATCTGGTGCCAAACACCTGCCACCCACAGCCAGTAGTCCCAGCCACTAGAAAGTCCAGAAGGGGCCCCGCCCTTTGCCTTTGGGCCGGGGTTAAGCCAGCAGCTGGGCTTGCATGTGACCCCTGCCTCACCCCCTGCCCCGCCCGCTCTTTCTCTGTGACACCTACAATGGATATGTCATAAAGCCAGGCAGAGCCAGTGCTATAAATTCAGAGGAGTTAGAATCTAGGAAGAGGCTCTCCCACTTTCACTCTCTGCTCTCAGATCAGGCAGGCAGTACCTCTAATATGGAAGCTATGGACACCACACCTCCTTCACACGCTGTCCTCTTCCATTCTGCTCCTGTTTTCCCGAGCACCCCATTTACGGCCCTGGCGGGCATCGGTGCTTCAGCAGGAAGCACGTCAGACCCCCAACCTATGGACACCACACCTCCTTCACACGCTGTCATCTTCCATTCTGCTCCTGTTTTCCCCACCACCCCATTTACGGTCCTGGTGAGCATCGGTGCTTCAGCAGGAAGCATGTCAGACCCCGAACCTATGGACACCACACCTCCTTCACACGCTGTCATCTTCCATTCTGCTCCTGTTTTCCCCACCACCCCATTTACGGCCCTGGCGGGCATCGGTGCTTCAGCAGGAAGCACGTCAGACCCCGAACATATGGACACACCTCTTTCACACGCTGTCATCTTCTATTCTGCTCCTGTTTTCTCCAGCAACCCATTTACGCCTTTGGTGGGCATCGGTGCCTCAGCAGTCAGCACCTCAGACCCCGAACCTATGGACACCACACCTCCTTCCCACGCTGTCATCTTCCATCCTGCTCCTCTTTACCCCAGCACCCCATTTACGGCCTAGCCCGGCACTGGTGCTTCACC
This sequence comes from Grampus griseus, assembly GCF_964374135.1. NCBI lineage: Eukaryota > Metazoa > Chordata > Mammalia > Artiodactyla > Delphinidae > Grampus > Grampus griseus. Next base: position 551,426 of record NW_028133371.1, read on the forward strand.
AGACAGCACTTCTAACACCAAAGCTATGGACACCACACCTCCTTCCCAGGCTGTCATTTTCCAGTCTCCCCTGTCTCCAATAGAACCGCTACCCATTTCACACCGCTGTTCCAAGTTCTGGGAACACACCACCCAATGATAGCAATGCCTCAGCCCATGCCTCGACTCATTTACCTGCGACGTGAGCCAACAGATAGACCAACACTTCAAAGTTATGACAGAAAGTTGAGTAAGTTATACGCTTGGAATTTCATTTATTATTATTAACAAGCACAACTGTAGTGCTTAGACTATAACAAGTACTATTCTAAGGGCTTACCAAATATTAACTCACTTATTCCTCATAATGGCAACCCTAGATGTAGGGAGTATTCATAATGTTCACTTTTCTGGGGGAAACTGAGGCCCAGAGACGTTGAAGAGCTTTCCTAATGCCACACAGTAAGTAGGTGACAAAACCCGGGATTAAAACTAGACCGTCTAGACTTTCATCACTTCGCTGTGTCACCGTACTATAAGTTGTGGTTAGGGAAGGAACTAAATTGACAAGACTCTGAACTAAAAGGAGAAGGGAGAAATGAGAAAATGAGTGATCCTAGAAACTAGAGTAGAGTTAGGCTCAGAAATTTCTGGTGATGAGACCCGGAAGAACAAGAACTTGGTTGGAATATTAACTTGGGGTAGTATCTGAATCCATGGAGAAATGGTTTTGTTTTCTGTAAAATTTAGAAAGGTCAGTTGGATGAAGATTAATGAAGACAAAAGTAGAAAGGAAAAGAAAAAGGTGCCTTAAGGGAGACATAACCGCTTCCCTCTACGTACCCACAGGTGGGGTCCTGTGGGAAAGGATGGAGCTCTCTCTACCAGGTTGGTCACCAGGCTGAACAAGGAGAAACATGGCAACCATTGTACTTGTTTTGATGATCTCTCAAAACCAAGGCTTCAGTTTCCAAGAACGACCTATGGTAGCATAACTAGTGTGTGTCACACATGCCACTAAGTGTGTTTCCAGTCACACATTTTAATTGGACAACTACTTCCTATGAGGTAGGCATCAGTTCCCTATGGCTGCTGTAACAAATGACTACAAATGTGCTTTCTTCTAACAAAACACACTTATTTTCTTATGGTTCTGGAAGACAGAGGTCCAAAACCAGTTTCCCTGGGCTGAAACCAGAAGTCGACAGGGCCATCCATCCTCCTTCTAGAGGCTCTAAGCGAGAATCTGTTTGTTTCCTCGCCAGCATTCCTTCACTTCTGGCCACATCAATGCAACCCCAACTTCGTCATCTCATTCTCTTTGGAGTACAAATTCCCTCTGCCTCTCTCTTATGAGAACACCAGTGGTTATATTTGGGCCCATCCAGGTAGTCCAGGAGAATCTTCCCATCTGAGAACCATTACTTTCATCCCACTGGCAAAGTGCCTTCTGCCATTTAAGGTGACATTCACAGGTTCTGGAGAGTAGAATGTGGACATTTGGGGGCAATGGTATTATTCAGTCTACTACAAGGTAGATACTATTATCTTTCTCAGATGTAGGAAATGACGTTTAGGGAAGTAGTTTGTCTCAGGTCTACAATTTCCAGAGTAGAGACTTAAATTCTGCCACTGACACTTTAGGACACATCCTAAACAACTTGAATCTGTGTCCTTAACTACTGCATAATCCTTGGTTAAGAGTCACACTTAGGTATCAAGACCCAATTGAATACAACACAAGTACTGTCTCCTCTTTCACTATGTTTGCCTGGTGTACTGATGAATCTTGCCCAGAGCAGGAGAGTTCAGAAAATTGTTATGCAGGTTTACGAAGAGAAAGCATTTACTGTTTGATGTGCCCGGAGTAACGGAAGGCTTTTTCAAATAAAATATGCCACCAAATAGTCAAGTGTCACAACAGAGGTAACCCCGTGGGAGTCACAAGGAGACTAAAATTATCTCCAATTGTGCAGGAGAGAAAAGTTTCACTGAAGGCAGGTGTAGTTCAGCCAAGCCCTACAGCACAGAAGTAGGAATGTGGGTATGTACGAATGGGAAACACTTTAATGCAGAATGGATGAGAAATATGCATTCGACCTATTCTAAAACAACTGGCTTATTAACTCAGTAAATCGATTTAGTCAGTCAAACTAGCTTTAGCTGATTACTTATCCAGGGAATAGCTGTTTAGAGTAATTTTTGTCATAGAACAGTAAATAAAATGGTTGAACTATAGCTTTAGGCTTGCTAAGTGAAATAGATTGCTCTAGATGATTTTCAAGTGACTTACTTGATAGTACTCACGAAATTGGGGGTTAACAATTGCTTAAGAAAACAAAGAGAATTGATTTTAAATAAAGTACTTACTGTGTGAACTATCTGTTCAGTAGCTCATGTTAAATGGATGTTTATAATCCCCATTGGACAACCAACTACTTTTTTGCAAATGGCAATGTGAATGGCTCTCGCATAAACTATAGCAATGACCACCTATCTAATTTGTTGTCCAAACCAGAAATCTTCTAACAATACTGGTGTCCTAATAAAAATAAGCACGAAGGGAACACACACTGGGTGTCTCCCGTGTGCCTGTGCATGCATCTATATCTCACTGAAGCCCCATAACAGCCCCCAAGAGAGGGACTCTGAGTGTCCCCATGCTGCTTGTGGAGAAACAGGCACAGGAAGGTTCAATAGTCTATCTACCTAATATCACACAGAGGGTGGGAGAGCCCGTTTTTAAACCACCTGCCTCCGATTCCAGGTGCCAGGAGCCAGACTCAGCCTACAGATCTCTTCTGCTCGCCTGGAGGTGAAACAAGGTGTCATGATTAGTCAAATCCCGGTCTTCACTCATCAAGGTAGCTTGAACACCTGCACGTCCTCCAAGTAGCATGTAGCATAAGCAATAAGATGTTTGCCCCGTGATCGTCCAGGAACTTGCAATCAGCTGTGCCTGGTTAGGCTGAGCTGGTTTAGAGTGGAGAGGACCACCGATCTTCCACCTGGGCAAGTGCCTTTTGACCTCCTGCCATCAGAGGGCCAAAACTCCAGCCTGAGAATGTGCTGAGGCCTGTAGCCTAGTTATGCCAGCTCAGAACAATGATGAGCACACGTTTTTCCAATCACCTTTCCTCATGCTCCCCATGCCTCATACTGCCCTGCTTCTTTATTCTTTATCCCACAGATACCCAAAGCCCCTTGCCTTTGGGGAGGCGGATTTGAGACCTATTGTCACGTCACGTCCTCGCTTGGCTGCCCTGTGAATAAACTTCCTCTTTGTTGCAAACCTCAGCATTTCAGTGTTTTGGCTTGCTGCGCCTCAGACAGAATGGTTGGGAGCAGTGGTACAGGACCCTTGCATGTGAGGGAAGCTGGTTCCTAGTAGTCACATTGCGGATGTTTTCTCCTCTCGGGGTGGGGGTGGGGCAGACATCCTGCTCTTCCGGAAAGGGAGAAACACAGGTGCCAAACCCTTGCCCTCAGCGTCACCGTCAGGTAGGAGCTTGTTAGAAGCACAGAATCCAGGCCCCACCCAAAACTACTGAATACCAGCCTGCATTTAACAAGATCCCCAAGAGAGGCATACCCATATTAAAGTTGGAGAGGCACCAAGCTGTCATCGTCTTCTCCGCAGCTAATGAAAACGAAGCAAAGATTCATCCCGAGCCGACTCTGCCTCAGTCACCTGGATATCCCATGAGCTCATTTAATCCTCCCCAGAACCTGCAAATGAGACTGAGGGTCAGAGTGGTCTAGCACCCAAGGTTCCATAAGAGAACATGACCAAGGCTCACTGGAGCCAAGACTTCCAAAAAAGAAGGCCCCTGAGCACAGCATGGCACCACCGCAGCCCAAACCGTGGGCCTGGAGGGTAGACCAGGCTCCCCACGCAGAGTTCACACCATTCGACAGATGCCCACAGCAGACCACAAGGCAATATGAGAAGTAACTTCTGATTGTGGAATCTCTGAACTTTGAGATTGAAAGAAAAAAATCTGTTTTCGGGGGATGGTTAAAACAGTTCTACCAAGGAGTAAAGAGAGGGCATCTCAAGGGTCCTTCTGGACTAAGAATTTAATGCCTACTTATTGAGAAATGCTCCGTGCATTTGCTCAGCCCTACGCCAAGATGAAGTTCTCTGTGCCCTAGAAGCTTAGGTTCTAAAAAGGCCACAGAAATGGGTGAGACCTAAAACATGCCAGAACAATGCAACGGCCTTAATCAGACTGTCTTTGCTTTGCCTTGCTTACAAGTCACTGACTTTAAACTGAATATGGTGTCATGTCTTTATGTTTCTTGAAGCTTTTTTTTTTCAAAAGATCATATAAAGATTTTCTTCCATGGTAAGACTTTTATATTGTATTTTTCTTAAACTGGACTGTGGCACATTTACCCTCCATCAGATGATTGCTTATAACTCACCTTGCTTTGTTAAGAATACCGCTAGAGGCTTCTATGTCCCTACTAAAGAAAATACATTTTCAGGCCCATTGAAACCAATGAAAATCCAAGATTTCAGAGCACAAGATAATGAAAATTCTCTCTATCCGCGTCTTTTACTGCTTTTAATCTGTTAACAGTCCCTAAGTGTGTCAGATGAAAGGTACTGTCGCGGGAATTGACATCATTAACAGCATTCCATACAGGTAAGTCTTGATTGTTCCACTTTCTCAAAAAGTTGGACATATTTACTGCCTCTATGACATCTCTAGGGTGTGTGGAAGAAATAAAAAAGAGGCCTGTACAATGTATTTCTCCAAATATACACACAAATAGTTTGCACATACAAACAGGGAAACCTTATAAATAACGTATGGGGAGCAAAGGATTGTCGGTAACGGAACTACTCATTTCGAAAGACAACACTGTCACCAAGTGTCCCCTCACCAAAACTGACTGGGAATTTTTAGGGGCCACCAAACCAGAGATGGAGATTTTTAAGCACATTCTTGCCAGAAAAGAGAGCCTAGGGCATAAACCACTCAACTTGTTGGCACGAATGCCAGGGCAACCCAAGCAAGTGGATATACAAGCCTACGTAACGCTTGGAAGTAGGAAGCTTTGGGGGACTACACCTGGGCTGGTACTGGCCTCCCTCCCCAAAGGGACAAGGAGAGCAGAAACCTGGATGGAGTCAAGAGAGAGAACAAAGAAAGGCAAGGCTGGGTATGGAGCAACGTGTGGATCCAGGAGCATGTGTCTCAGAACGGCCGGGGCTCTGCAGACCAGCTGCATCCCCATTCTCCTTGACCCTCATGGGTATAATGAACTCAGGATGGGCGCATCCCGGCTGCCAAGTCACTTCCACCTGTCCATGGAGTTGACAGTTACTTGCTCACAGTGAACCAACCTCTCTGGACCTAACAGCTACTGCAGGAGGCGGTAGTGGAGAACAAGGTGACGACAACGACCAGATGCGAAGGAGGAAGCGACGTTCAGCGGACCGACTGGGTGGACTGATGGTGTGGGGTTAAGTCTGCAGAGCTAAAGGGGCCAGATGTAGAAAAGGGAAGGGGAACCATGAGGATATGGTCAAGCCCCATCGTATGGATATTTCATCCATATGTTGTATGCAAATCCCATTCAATTTGCTCTGAGTGAACAAGAGAGAACAAAATTATCCTTTAAACCATGTCAGTGACTTTATTTACCATCTCATTTGATGAGCTCATAGCCCAGGGGCAGAGGGAAATGGGAGCTGTGAGTCTGCCATCTCTCAGGAAGTCTCAGGCCTCAGAGGCCCCTCAGAGCCAAACTACCTCACCTTTTGCACTTTTCAAGCAACGTTATTCCTAAGTGCGAGTCACCTTCTTCATCAGGTTCTCCAAGAAACAGCAATCTCTCCCAATGAGAGAGGAAAAATGGGCTACTTTGGCTTGCTGAGGCACAATATGTAGTTCTCCCAAATGGTACCTGCCTGGGGATTTTTCAAGAAAATTAAGCATCAGTGGTGATTTGTTTGTCTTCACATAACGTATGACCCAGGTGTGCTGAGAAATAAGAAAAGGACGAACGAATCAAGGGCGGCTGATCCAAGGAGGCAAGGGGCAACTTCCACAGCCTAAGTGGAAAGCTAGAGGGAGGGAACATCCAGCTGGTGGGAGCTGAAGACAGGGGCCAGTCCTCCTTGGGCTCGGGATGCCACCCCCTCTTCCTACATCTTCACGCTCTCCTTCTCTGTTGGCCCCTCCCAGCCATATTAAAGAGCCACAAGGAACTGCTCTCCTCCATTCCATTCTCCTGTCCTCCTATCCACCCCTCCCTTCTTTCCCTTTGCCATCAATTTCTTGACTTGCACCCCATTTCTCCCCTCCCATCCACACTGCGGTCTGGTTTCTGCCCCCCTACTCTCGTGAAACTGATCTCCTTGAAGCCCCCAATGATTTCTCCATTGACAAGTCCAGGGCACTACTTCTCAATCCTTATCTTTGTGACCGCCAAGCCGAGTCAGATCTTAAACAACGTCTCTGTCTTGAAAATCTCTTCCCTTGGCTTCCGCGCCACCTTTCCTTTTCTTTCCATGAGACCGATCACAACCAGTGCTGCAGATTCCATCGAATTAAGGAATGCTGTTGCCTACATGTGTGAATGAGCTCAAGTGAGTAAAGTACTGAAGTAGAAGACAGCTAAAGTGAAACGTCTTCATGAATGTCCACGTGGCTGAGCAGCAAGTTAACCTTTCCTACATGTGCTAAAGAAGAAGAGTTGGGTTTTATTTTATTTACTTTTCCCTGGACTGTGTTGAATGACTATCATCTACAAGTTCAGGCTACTTTTGGCTGAGGATTAATGCACTGGGAGAGCTGAGAGAAAACTGAACAATAGAGCTGTCTTTTTCTTGACCAGTTCACCTTAGTTTCCCAAACTCTAAGTCTTTCCCGAATTCTTTCTCCTTTTTATTGTAGTAAAAGGAACATAACACAACATCCACCATTTGGATCATTTTACAATTCACCGTACCATTCAGTGGAATTTACTACTGTCACAGTGTTGTGCAACTATCACCACTGCCTAGCTGCAAAACATTTTCATCAACCAAGAGGAAACCTACACCCATTTTAAGGAGTCATTCCCTATTTCCCTCTCTTCCAACCCCCTGGCAACCACTAATGTAGAATCTTTTCTGTGTGTATGGATTTGCCACTGCTGGACATTTCATATAAATGGAACCATACGATATGTAGCCTTTCATGCCTGACTCCTTTCACTTAGTTGCATCCATCATGTAGCATGAATCAGAAATCCACTCACTGTTATGGCTGAATCCTTCATACCCTTTGAATACAAAATTAAAAATACGTTGAGAGTGAAGCTCTGTTTTAACGGCACATCTATTAGGCCAATTCATTGAAAGAAGCTGAAGATGGAGATATTGTTGTGAAATGATAATCATTGAGAAGCCTCAGCCAATTGGATAACGAAAAGTTTGGGAAATGTTGCAAAAAATTATCTGCTTTACGTTAAAAGCCTATTAAACAAGGATGCAGGAGATTGTCTTTTTCTTGCAGGTAACTTAAATGAGGCAGAAAGAAATAACTGCCCTTTAAAACACATTTTGAAAGGATTCTATTTATTCTTAATAGACGAATGGGAGTACAGGAAGTTCACATCCAATATGGACTCCCTGTCCAAACACTGTTTATCGTTCTAGCCACCACTATCGAATTATATTTCTTGAGAGTAAGGCAGCTCAATTCCTGCATATTACTTTCTAAAATTCATCCATCAAATCCATTAATACAGTATAAACAAGAGTTGTTCATGTTTAAGTGCACTTCAAATATCAGGTATAAAGAACCCCCAGTAAGAAAAAGAATCCTATATCTCTTGCCAGAATGTGGTCAGCTGTGGGGTGCTCTGCTAGCTGAAAGACACATTCATTATTAAGGAGATGGAGGCTGTTTAAGTGGGATGAGAGAGAAAAAATTTTAACTACATATATGTGTGAAGAACAGTGCTAGGTTATCTCATATTCTATATCAGTCAAGGCTCACCATTTTGCATACGTGGAAATCAAAGTTAAAAGTGTATTAGTAGGGCTTCCCTGTTGGCGCGGTGGTTAAGGATCCACCTGCCAGTGCACGGGACACACGTTTGAGCCCTGATGCGGGAAGATCCCACATGCCACGGAGCAACTAAGACCATGTGCCACAACTACTGAGCCTGCGTGCTAGAGCCCGTGAACCACACCTACTGAAGCCCACGCACCTAGACCCCGTGCTCAGCAACAACGAGAAGCCACCACAATGAGAAGCCCGCGTACTGCAACAAAGAGTGGCCCCCGCTCACCGCAACTAGAGAAAGCCCGCGCACAGCAACGAAGAGCCTAGGCAGCCAAAGATAAATAAATAAATACGTCTATTTTTAAGAAAAGTGTTTTAGTAACTTACTAAAAGGCACGCAACCAGTAAACGTGAGCAAGAATTCAATCCCAAATCTGTCACACTGAAGTTTAAGCTAATACTTGAGATTAATAAAAACAGCACTAAATTAAAAGTTCAGAGATATTTTTTATTTCATACTTTCACTAATGCTCTTTGCAGATAAATCATGTCATTTATATGGGCCTTAGTTTTCACAACTTTAATAGTTGGAAGCTTGACTAGATGATCTGTATGTAGTCTTCCAATTCTAAAATGTTCCACTAATTTGGATTGCTACAATAATTGCCCTTGCAATACATGCATGCTGCCACCAAGTAGCAGTAGAGACTACTAGTTCCTTTTTTACCCCTAGTGGGGGTGCATTTTGACAGCGGACTTATCCGTCAATAGTACAACCTGTTAGTATAACTATAAGATAACAAAATAATCTGGTATTCTTTTCTGTAAAAGAGAAGCTTTACATTGTGTCTGTGAATCGTACCAGAATCACCTGTAGGTTTTTAAATATAGAGGAAATCCTGAACCCATTGAATGAGACTCTTCAGAGACAGGACTTGGGCATCTGGAATTTTGGGTTCCCATCATTTGTATATTTTATTTCATTTCATTTTTGCCTATGTACAATATTTGTCACATCCTTTTGAATCTTTAAAACTTTCTTTTTGTTTTAAATTTTAGAATATTCCATAATCTTCACCTACTTTTCATAAGGTGTTATCTGTTATGTTTATTCGATCTTGTGCTTCTCCTGGTTAAGACTTCTTTCTTTCCTTTTTTTTTTTTTTTTTGTTTTTTTCGGGGCCCTGCCTCATGTCTTGCAGGATCTTAGTTCCCTGACCTGGGATTGGACCCCAGGGCCCCAGCAGTGAAAGCATCATGTTCTAAATACTGGACCACCAGGGAAGTCCCAAGATTTCAGTTTTAAATGACTTCTTTCCCCACTCTAATTCATTCCTGGGATCAGTTTCATGTTTGGACATTAAAGCAACCTTGCATTGCCAGAATAAAGCTACTTTGATTCTGATATATGATTGTTTTACATACCATGGATACAGTTTGTGCTTCTCTTTACACATTTTGCATGCATGTTCAAAGGAGAAACTGGCCTGTGATTCTATTCTCGTAATATTCTTTATCGATTTTTTTGTTGCTTTTTTAAGATTCTATACTTTATGTTTTATTTATTTATTTTTGGCTGCATTGGGTCTTCATTGCTGCATGCGAGCTTTCTCTAGTTTCAGCGAGCGGGGGTCTATTCTTTGTTGCGGTGAGTAGGCTTCTCATTGCAGCCTTCTGACCCCATGGGCTTCTGACCCCATTCGTCAGTGCTACTTCAGGTCCTCACCCCTTCCCTTCTGACCCTGGGCGGTGAAATCCTCTTTCTGCGGCTGGCGTGTGGCAGAAAGTCAATGAGGCAAGAGTAGGTTTGGAGTATCCAAGGAGCAGAAAGGATGTCAGCGTGTGGAAAACAGAGCGAGCAAATTGGAGAGGAGAACGAAACAGTCAGAGAGGAAACAGAGGCCCAGATTTCTAGGTCTGTGGAGGCACTCTGAGGACTTTGCATTTTCTGTGAAGAAGCCACTGAAGAAATTTGAGTGACATGATCTGACTTATGTTTTAACAAGATCTCTCTGGATGCCACGCTGATTAGAGACTGTAGGAGAGCAAGGACAAGCCCCAGAAGACCAACAGTTGATTCAAAGAAATGATTACTCAAACATGGTCCCCCTCCTCAGTGAAGACGCAGAGCAGGAATTGGCAAATAATGGCCACGAATCAAATCAGGCTCTCAGCCTGGATCTGTGGGACTGTGAGCTAATAATGGTTCTCACGTTTAGAAAGCTTGTTGAAGAGGAAAGAGGAGGAGAAGCTACAGAAACTGTATATGGCCCACAAAGCCTAAGATATTTAAAATCCAGAAAATGCTTTCCAACACCTGACGTAAAGCATGTGGCTGGTAGGAGGTCCTCAACCAAATTTGGAAGAGGAATACATGAGTCAGTTAGTTCCTGAAAACACTGTAAAGTGATAGGTGTCAAGAAACATTTACCCCTTCACCCTTAACCTTCACAAATGATGCCAGTTCCATTGAGCTATTGAAAAATACATTCTGGCTTTCCGAAAAATAACCCAGAGGACATTTTCTCACATAGGCAAGGTCATAAACAACTGTCACGTGAAGTTGAAATAGCAACAAATCAAATAATAACAAAAAACATTTTTACTGATTTTTAAATCTTACAAAGCATTTTCATGTTCATTATCTAATTTAATCCTCCAATCAACGTCATGAGATAGTTATTATTTCCCCATTAGAAATGACCACATATGAAATCCTGAGTGATTGCTCAAGAAAAGCTGAAATCTTGAGTGTTACATCTATTAAGGCCATGGTTGGGTGTTTTCCCATGGGAACATTGGATGCTAAAATCCACAGGGATTTTCAGCTCAAGATGGCAGACTAGGAACTATATTTACTTTCTGTTCCTCCTGAAACCATATCTAAATAAAACTGTAGAAATACCAAAATTAATCAACCAATAAAAGCCAAGATATTCTGGAAGTCATCAACCACAGAAAGATTTCAACACATTTCGAGAAGGCAAGCAATGAAATGGAGGAGCCATGAATAAAATAATGAAGAAAAAAAGGCTGAGCCTAAGTAAGGTCTGCACAAAGTCACTCAGCTTTTGCTGAGCTCTGGTTATAGTAAAGGGCAGAGGAAAGAAGAGGGGCTGAAAACAAGGAGACAAACGTCATTTTAGGAAAAACACTTCATTTAATGAGCTCCAGGGAACACTCAGCCTGCTGCCATACTAACTCATGAATTACAATGGATTGTTGGTAAGCAAGACAAGAAAACAGGGAAGAAACAAAAGAAACAAAAATCAAGACACTGTTTCTAACTGAACTCTTCTCAAATGAGATCGAGGAATTATGGTTCAATGCCACAGCTGTAAATCATTTCTGCTCTTGGAGAGGTTACAAAGGGCTTATAATATTTCCCTTGTTTTCAGACAGAATTTAGGTCTGAGCAAAAGCTTTTGTGTCCTCCAACCCCAAAATTTATTGGGGATGGAAGCCCAGATTTGCTGGGACATACCATAAAAAGAATCTCATGAGCAGAGGGTCAAACTGATTTTGGAATATATGAATTATGCCCAGTGTGAGTTTCAATAGGTTTATATATATATATACATTTTTACTGATCTATATGATTTTGGGTTCTGAAACTTCTACATGTCACATGCGTGATACATAACAGACAATGTCAGCCCCAGGAGGGAGAAAACACTCCAATGAAGCAAGCCAAAGAAACAAGTTTTAAGCAAGGTCAAGTGATGTGTAGACCAGGATTGTTCAATTCCTACCTGTCATGCTGAAGCTTCCAGCTCCTGAATAACAACACATGCTTCCCTTGTCCTAGACAGCCAAGACTACGTCTCCTCTCTTGGGCATAAGAATCCCTAGAGTTACATATGGGTAGTAAAGAGTGGACCCAGCTGTCATACTCACAATGACCAAATTGTGTTGATCGTACTTTATACCAATACATCGCTCCACGCTGAAGTTGCAATAAATGATATATTTGCTTTCTAGACATATGAATGAGACGCCTTCCTGGATATACTCCAGGAAGGCCAGAGAAGCTGGCTTCTAATCCATACGGAACAAGTCACTGGTGAATTTCTTTCAGGATAACCCATGATTTATCTAGAATATCATCTTTACATATCTGGATCCTTCAAACTAGACAAAGGGAAAATACGGGCTTCAAGCCTCAGTTAGAAATATGGAATGGTGCCATGCTGACAACTGGTGGTCCCTGACCTGTATCTTCTGAGATTAGAACACAGTGTGGTGGATGACCAATTCATGCGTTGAACAAAAGAAGACCTCCTACAGGGCAGTGTAGCTGTTCGTTACAGGTATGGCACTGAGGGCTAAGTACCATAAGGACTACAAGAAGAAAAGAAAAACAAGTAACACATGAAGCATATACGATAAGGAGGCACCACAGTGCAGAGCACAAGCTCTGGAATCACACAGGCTTGGATCGAATCCCGGCTAAGCCACTACCATCTATATACCCTGAAGGACAGGCCAAGGTTTAAATGTTCTTTTACCAAATTTCAAAAAAGAAGTGAAGAAAGAACCTATCTGCCAGGAAGGGACATCGTGGGCTGCAGCATCCAGTCGGATCAGGGCTCTGCATCTCCTGCTCAGAAACCTTGGCCACCTGGCTCATGGTGATGCTGGCAGCTGAGCAGCCCTGGAGAAGGCGATCCTGTCTCCAGGACTCGCAGAGGAGCTGGGGAGGTCTCCGGACGAGGTGGCCCACACCCTGGTAAGCTCTGGCTGCCTCCTGCCCTCAGGTCTGAGCAGGCTCTGGCCTCTGGGCCCCGTGGTGGGGAAGGCCTGGCCGATACATACGCAGGGCTGAGGGGCCTGCAGAGCCAGTCCCCAGGCAGGGTGAGCTCTGGACGAGGCTTCCACAGTCCCCAACAGTCTCCGCATGGTGGCCCATCTGGTGCCAAACACCTGCCACCCACAGCCAGTAGTCCCAGCCACTAGAAAGTCCAGAAGGGGCCCCGCCCTTTGCCTTTGGGCCGGGGTTAAGCCAGCAGCTGGGCTTGCATGTGACCCCTGCCTCACGCCCTGCCCCGCCCGCTCTTTCTCTGTGACACCTACAATGGATATGTCATAAAGCCAGGCAGAGCCAGTGCTATAAATTCAGAGGAGTTAGAATCTAGGAAGAGGCTCTCCCACTTTCACTCTCTGCTCTCAGATCAGGCAGGCAGTACCTCTAATATGGAAGCTATGGACACCACACCTCCTTCACACGCTGTCCTCTTCCATTCTGCTCCTGTTTTCCCGAGCACCCCATTTACGGCCCTGGCGGGCATCGGTGCTTCAGCAGGAAGCACGTCAGACCCCGAACCTATGGACACCACACCTCCTTCACACGCTGTCATCTTCCATTCTGCTCCTGTTTTCCCCACCACCCCATTTACGGCCCTGGCGGGCATCGGTGCTTCAGCAGGAAGCATGTCAGACCCCGAACCTATGGACACCACACCACCTTCACATGCTGTCATCTTCCATTCTGCTCCTGTTTTCTCCAGCACCCCATTTACGGCCCTGGCGGGCATCGGTGCTTCAGCAGGAAGCACGTCAGACCCCCAACCTATGGACACCACACCTCCTTCACACGCTGTCATCTTCTATTCTGCTCCTGTTTTCTCCAGCAACCCATTTACGCCTTTGGTGGGCATCGGTGCCTCAGCAGTCAGCACCTCAGACCCCGAACCTATGGACACCACACCTCCTTCCCACGCTGTCATCTTCCATCCTGCTCCTCTTTACCCCAGCACCCCATTTACGGCTTAGGCCGGCACTGGTGCTTCACCAGGCAGCACCTCTAACACCAAAGCTATGGACACCACACCTCCTTCCCAGGCTGTCATTTTCCAGTCTGCCCTGTCTCCAATAGAACCACTACCCATTTCACACCGCTGTTCCAAGTTCTGGGAACACACCACCCAGGGATAGCAATGCCTCAGCCCATGCCTCGACTCATTTACCTGCGACGTGAGCCAACAGATAGACCAACACTTCAAAGTTATGACAGAAAGTTGAGTAAGTTATACGCTTGGAATTTCATTTATTATTATTAACAAGCACAACTGTAGTGCTTAGACTATAACAAGTCCTATTCTAAGGGCTTACCAAATATTAACTCACTTATTCCTCATAATGGCAACCCTAGAGGTAGGGAATATTCATAATGTTCACTTTTCTGGGGGAAACTGAGGCCCAGAGACGTTGAAGAGCTTGCCTAATGCCACACAGTAAGTAGGTGGCAAAACCCGGGATTAAAACTAGACCGTCTAGACTTTCATCACTTTGCTGTGTCACCGTACTATAAGTTGTGGTTAGGGAAGGAACTAAATTGACAAGACTCTGAAGTAAAAGGAGAAGGGAGAAATGAGAAAATGAGTGATCCTAGAAACTAGAGTAGAGTTAGGCTCAGAAATTTCTGGTGATGAGACCCGGAAGAACAAGAACTTGGTTGGAATATTAACTTGGGGTAGTATCTGAATCCATGGAGAAATGGTTTTGTTTTCTGTAAAATTTAGAAAGGTCAGTTGGATGAAGATTAATGAAGACAAAAGTAGAAAGGAAAAGAAAAAGGTGCCTTAAGGGAGACATAACCGCTTCCCTCTACGTACCCACAGGTGGGGTCCTGTGGGAAAGGATGGAGCTCTCTCTACCGGGTTGGTCACCAGGCTGAACAAGGAGAAACATGGCAACCATTGTACTGGTTTTGATGATCTCTCAAAACCAAGGCTTCAGTTTCCAAGAACGACCTACGGTAGCATAACTAGTGTGTGTCACACATGCCACTAAGTGTGTTTCCAGTCACACATTTTAATTGGACAACTACTTCCTATGAGGTAGGCATCAGTTCCCTATGGCTGCTGTAACAAATGACTACAAATGTGCTTGCTTCTAACAAAACACACTTATTTTCTTATGGTTCTGGAAGACAGAGGTCCAAAACCAGTTTCCCTGGGCTGAAACCAGAAGTCGACAGGGCCATCCATCCTCCTTCTAGAGGCTCTAAGCGAGAATCTGTTTGTTTCCTCGCCAGCATTCCTTCTCTTCTGGCCACATCAATGCAACCCCAACTTCGTCATCACATTCTCTTTGGAGTACAAATTCCCTCTGCCTCTCTCTTATGAGAACACCAGTGGTTATATTTGGGCCCATCCAGGTAGTCCAGGAGAATCTTCCCATCTGAGAACCATTACTTTCATCCCACTGGCAAAGTGCCTTCTGCCATTTAAGGTGACATCCACAGGTTCTGGAGAGTAGAATGTGGACATTTGGGGGCAATGGTATTATTCAGTCTACTACAAGGTAGATACTATTATCTTTCTCAGATGTAGGAAATGACGTTTAGGGAAGTAGTTTGTCTCAGGTCTACAATTTCCAGAGTAGAGACTTAAATTCTGCCACTGACACTTTAGGACACATCCTAAACAACTTGAATCTGTGTCCTTAACTACTGCATAATCCTTGGTTAAGAGTCACACTTAGGTATCAAGACCCAATTGAATACAACACAAGTACTGTCTCCTCTTTCACTATGTTTGCCTGGTGTACTGATGAATCTTGCCCAGAACAGAAGAGTTCAGAAAACTGTTATGCAGGTTTATGAAGAGAAAGCATTTACTGTTTGACGTGCCCGGAGTAACGGAAGGCTTTTTCAAATAAAATATGCCACCAAATAGTCAAGTGTCACAACAGAGGTAACCCCGTGGGAGTCACGAGGAGACTAAAATTATCTCCAATTGTGCAGGAGAGAAAAGTTTCACTGAAGGCAGGTGTAGTTCAGCCAAGCCCTACAGCACAGAAGTAGGAATGTGGGTATGTACGAATGGGAAACACTTTAATGCAGAATGGATGAGAAATATGCATTCGACCTATTCTAAAACAACTGGCTTATTAACTCAGTAAATCGATTTAGTCAGTCAAACTAGCTTTAGCTGATTACTTATCCAGGGAATAGCTGTTTAGAGTAATTTTTGTCATAGAACAGTAAATAAAATGGTTGAACTATAGCTTTAGGCTTGCTAAGTGAAATAGATTGCTCTAGATGATTTTCAAGTGACTTACTTGGTAGTACTCACGAAATTGGGGGTTAACAATTGCTTAAGAAAACAAAGAGAATTGATTTTAAATAAAGTACTTACTGTGTGAACTATCTGTTCAGTAGCTCATGTTAAATGGATGTTTATAATCCCCATTGGACAACCAACTACTTTTTTGCAAATGGCAATGTGAATTGCTCTCGCATAAACTATAGCAATGACCACCTATCTAATTTGTTGTCCAAACCAGAAATCTTCTAACAATACTGGTGTCCTAATAAAAATAAGCACGAAGGGAACACACACTGGGTGTCTCCCGTGTGCCTGTGCATGCATCTATATCTCACTGAAGCCCCATAACAGCCCCCAAGAGAGGGACTCTGAGTGTCTCCATGCTGCTTGTGGAGAAACAGGCACAGGAAGGTTCAATAGTCTATCTACCTAATATCACACAGAGGGTGGGAGAGCCCGTTTTTAAACCACCTGCCTCCGATTCCAGGTGCCAGGAGCCAGACTCAGCCTGCAGCTCTCTTCTGCTCGCCTGGAGGTGAAACAAGGTGTCATGATTAGTCAAATCCCAGTCTTCACTCATCAAGGTAGCTTGAACACCTGCACGTCCTCCAAGTAGCATGTAGCATAAGCAATAAGATGTTTGCCCCGTGATCGTCCAGGAACTTGGAATCAGCTGTGCCTGGTTAGGCTGAGCTGGTTTAGAGTGGAGAGGACCACCGATCTTCCACCTGGGCAAGTGCCTTTTGACCTCCTGCCATCAGAGGGCCAAAACTCCAGCCTGAGAATGTGCTGAGGCCTGTAGCCTAGTTATGCCAGCTCAGAACAATGATGAGCACACGTTTTTCCAATCACCTTTCCTCATGCTCCCCATGCCTCATACTGCTCTGCTTCTTTATTCTTTATCCCACAGATACCCAAAGCCCCTTGCCTTTGGGGAGGCGGATTTGAGACCTATTGTCACGTCACGTCCTCGCTTGGCTGCCCTGTGAATAAAGCTCCTCTTTGCTGCAAACCTCAGCATTTCAGTGTTTTGGCTTGCTGCGCCTCAGACAGAATGGTTGGGAGCAGTGGTACAGGACCCTTGCATGTGAGGGAAGCTGGTTCCTAGTAGTCACATTGCGGATGTTTTCTCCTCTCGGGGTGGGGGTGGGGCAGACATCCTGCTCTTCCGGAAAGGGAGAAACACAGGTGCCAAACCCTTGCCCTCAGCGTCACCGTCACCTAGGAGCTTGTTAGAAGCACAGAATCCAGGCCCCACCCAGAACTACTGAATACCAGCCTGCATTTAACAAGATCCCCAACAGAGGTATACCCATATTAAAGTTGGAGAGGCACCAAGCTGTCGTCTTCTTCTCCGCAGCTAATGAAAACGAAGCAAAGATTCATCCCGAGCCGACTCTGCCTCAGTCACCTGGATATCCCATGAGCTCATTTAATCCTCCCCAGAACCTGCAAATGAGACTGAGGGTCAGAGTGGTCTAGCACCCAAGGTTCCATAAGAGAACATGACCAAGGCTCACTGGAGCCAAGACTTCCAAAAAAGAAGGCCCCTGAGCACAGCATGGCACCACCGCAGCCCAAACCGTGGGCCTGGAGGGTAGACCAGGCTCCCCACGCAGAGTTCACACCATTCGACAGATGCCTACAGCAGACCACAAGGCAATATGAGAAGTAACTTCTGATTGTGGAATCTCTGAACTTTGAGATTGAAAGAAAACAATCTGTTTTCAGGGGATGGTTAAAACAGTTCTACCAAGGAGTAAAGAGAGGGCATCTCAAGGGTCCTTCTGGACTAAGAATTTAATGCCTACTTATTGAGAAATGCTCCGTGCATTTGCTCAGCCCTACGCCAAGATGAAGTTCTCTGTGCCCTAGAAGCTTAGGTTCTAAAAAGGCCACAGAAATGGGTGAGACCTAAAAAATGCCAGAACAATGCAACGGTCTTAATCAGACTGTCTTTGCTTTGCCTTGCTTACAAGTCACTGACTTTAAACTGAATATGGTGTCATGTCTTTATGTTTCTTGAAGCTTTTTTTTTTTCAAAAGATCATATAAAGATTTTCTTCCATGGTAAGACTTTTATATTGTATTTTTCTTAAACTGGACTGTGGCACATTTACCCTCCATCAGATGATTGCTTATAACTCACCTTGCTTTGTTAAGAATACCGCTAGAGGCTTCTATGTCCCTACTAGAGAAAATACATTTTCAGGCCCATTGAAACCAATGAAAATCCAAGATTTCAGAGCACAAGATAATGAAAATTCTCTCTATCTGCGTCTTTTACTGCTTTTAATCTGTTAACAGTCCCTAAGTGTGTCAGATGAAAGGTACTGTCGCGGGAATTGACATCATTAACAGCATTCCATACAGGTAAGTCTTGATTGTTCCACTTTCTCAAAAAGTTGGACATATTTACTGCCTCTATGACATCTCTAGGGTGTGTGGAAGAAATAAAAAAGAGGCCTGTACAATGTATTTCTCCAAATATACACACAAATAGTTTGCACATACAAACAGGGAAACCTTATAAATAACGTATGGGGAGCAAAGGATTGTCGGTAACGGAACTACTCATTTCGAAAGACAACACTGTCACCAAGTGTCCCCTCACCAAAACTGACTGGGAATTTTTAGGGGCCACCAAACCAGAGATGGAGATTTTTAGGCACATTCTTGCCAGAAAAGAGAGCCTAGGGCATAAACCACTCAACTTGTTGGCACGAATGCCAGGGCAACCCAAGCAAGTGGATATACAAGCCTACGTAACGCTTGGAAGTAGGAAGCTTTGGGGGACTACACCTGGGCTGGTACTGGCCTCCCTCCCCAAAGGGACAAGGAGAGCAGAAACCTGGATGGAGTCAAGAGAGAGAACAAAGAAAGGCAAGGCTGGGTATGGAGCAACGTGTGGATCCAGGAGCATGTGTCTCAGAACTGCCGGGGCTCTGCAGACCAGCTGCATCCCCATTCTCCTTGACCCTCATGGGTATAATGAACTCAGGATGGGCGCATCCCGGCTGCCAAGTCACTTCCACCTGTCCATGGAGTTGACAGTTACTTGCTCACAGTGAACCAACCTCTCTGGACCTAACAGCTACTGCAGGAGGCGGTAGTGGAGAACAAGGTGACGACAACGACCAGATGCGAAGGAGGAAGCGACGTTCAGCGGACCGACTGGGTGGACTGATGGTGTGGGGTTAAGTCTGCAGAGATAAAGGGGCCAGATGTAGAAAAGGGAAGGGGAACCATGAGGATATGGTCAAGCCCCATCGTATGGATATTTCATCCATATGTTGTATGCAAATCCCATTCAATTTGCTCTGAGTGAACAAGAGAGAACTAAATTATCCTTTAAACCATGTCAGTGACTTTATTTACCATCTCATTTGATGAGCTCATAGCCCAGGGGCAGAGGGAAATGGGAGCTGTGAGTCTGCCATCTCTCAGGAAGTCTCAGGCCTCAGAGGCCCCTCAGAGCCAAACTACCTCACCTTTTGCACTTTTCAAGCAACGTTATTCCTAAGTGCGAGTCACCTTCTTCATCAGGTTCTCCAAGAAACAGCAATCTCTCCCAATGAGAGAGGAAAAATGGGCTACTTTGGCTTGCTGAGGCACAATATGTAGTTCTCCAAAATGGTACCTGCCTGGGGATTTTTCAAGAAAATTAAGCATCAGTGGTGATTTGTTTGTCTTCACATAACGTATGACCCAGGTGTGCTGAGAAATAAGAAAAGGACGAACGAATCAAGGGCGGCTGATCCAAGGAGGCAAGGGGCAACTTCCACAGCCTACGTGGAAAGCTAGAGGGAGGGAACATCCAGCTGGTGGGAGCTGAAGACAGGGGCCAGTCCTCCTTGGGCTCGGGATGCCACCCCCTCTTCCTACATCTTCACGCTCTCCTTCTCTGTTGGCCCCTCCCAGCCATATTAAAGAGCCACAAGGAACTGCTCTCCTCCATTCCATTCTCCTGTCCTCCTATCCACCCCTCCCTTCTTTCCCTTTGCCATCAATTTCTTGACTTGCACCCCATTTCTCCCCTCCCATCCACACTGCGGTCTGGTTTCTGCCCCCCTACTCTCGTGAAACTGATCTCCTTGAAGCCCCCAATGATTTCTCCGTTGACAAGTCCAGGGCACTACTTCTCAATCCTTATCTTTGTGACCGCCAAGCCGAGTCAGATCTTAAACAACGTCTCTGTCTTGAAAATCTCTTCCCTTGGCTTCCGCGCCACCTTTCCTTTTCTTTCCATGAGACCGATCACAACCAGTGCTGCAGATTCCATCGAATTAAGGAATGCTGTTGCCTACATGTGTGAATGAGCTCAAGTGAGTAAAGTACTGAAGTAGAGGACAGCTAAAGTGAAACGTCTTCATGAATGTCCACGTGGCTGAGCAGCAAGTTAACCTTTCCTACATGTGCTAAAGAAGAAGAGTTGGGTTTTATTTTATTTACTTTTCCCTGGACTGTGTTGAATGACTATCATCTACAAGTTCAGGCTACTTTTGGCTGAGGATTAATGCACTGGGAGAGCTGAGAGAAAACTGAACAATAGAGCTGTCTTTTTCTTGACCAGTTCACCTTAGTTTCCCAAACTCTAAGTCTTTCCCGAATTCTTTCTCCTTTTTATTGTAGTAAAGGGAACATAACACAACATCCACCATTTGGATCATTTTACAATTCACCGTACCATTCAGTGGAATTTACTACTGTCACAGTGTTGTGCAACTATCACCACTGCCTAGCTGCAAAACATTTTCATCAACCAAGAGGAAACCTACACCCATTTTAAGGAGTCATTCCCTATTTCCCTCTCTTCCAACCCCCTGGCAACCACTAATGTAGAATCTTTTCTGTGTGTATGGATTTGCCACTGCTGGACATTTCATATAAATGGAACCATACGATATGTAGCCTTTCATGCCTGA
The DNA here is from genome assembly GCF_964374135.1 of Grampus griseus. NCBI lineage: Eukaryota > Metazoa > Chordata > Mammalia > Artiodactyla > Delphinidae > Grampus > Grampus griseus. The sequence continues at coordinate 572,390 of NW_028133371.1, forward strand.
CTCCTTTCACTTAGTTGCATCCATCATGTAGCATGTATCAGAAATCCACTCACTGTTATGGCTGAATCCTTCATACCCTTTGAATACAAAATTAAAAATACGTTGAGAGTGAAGCTCTGTTTTAACGGCACATCTATTAGGCCAATTCATTGAAAGAAGCTGAAGATGGAGATATTGTTGGGAAATGATAATCATTGAGAAGCCTCAGCCAATTGGATAACGAAAAGTTTGGGAAATGTTGCAAAAAATTATCTGCTTTACGTTAAAAGCCTATTAAACAAGGATGCAGGAGATTGTCTTTTTCTTGCAGGTAACTTAAATGAGGCAGAAAGAAATAACTGCCCTTTAAAACACATTTTGAAAGGATTCTATTTATTCTTAATAGACGAATGGGAGTACAGGAAGTTCACATCCAATATGGACTCCCTGTCCAAACACTGTTTATCGTTCTAGCCACCACTATCGAATTATATTTCTTGAGAGTAAGGCAGCTCAATTCCTGCATATTACTTTCTAAAATTCATCCATCAAATCCATTAATACAGTATAAACAAGAGTTGTTCAAGTTTAAGTGCACTTCAAATATCAGGTATAAAGAACCCCCAGTAAGAAAAAGAATCCTATATCTCTTGCCAGAATGTGGTCAGCTGTGGGGTGCTCTGCTAGCTGAAAGACACATTCATTATTAAGGGGATAGAGGCTGTTTAAGTGGGATGAGAGCCAAAAAATTTTAACTACATATATGTGTGAAGAACAGTGCTAGGTTATCTCATATTCTATATCAGTCAAGGCTCACCATTTTGCATACGTGAAAAGCAAAGTTAAAAGTGTATTAGTAGGGCTTCCCTGTTGGCGCGGTGGTTAAGGATCCACCTGCCAGTGCACGGGACACACGTTTGAGCCCTGATGCAGGAAGATCCCACATGCCACGGAGCAACTAAGACCATGTGCCACAACTACTGAGCCTGCGTGCTAGAGCCCGTGAACCACACCTACTGAAGCCCACGCACCTAGACCCCGTGCTCAGCAACAACGAGAAGCCACCACAATGAGAAGCCCGCGTACTGCAACAAAGAGTGGCCCCCGCTCACCGCAACTAGAGAAAGCCCGCGCACAGCAACGAAGAGCCTAGGCAGCCAAAGATAAATAAATAAATACGTCTATTTTTAAGAAAAGTGTTTTAGTAACTTACTAAAAGGCACGCAACCAGTAAACGTGAGCAAGAATTCAATCCCAAATCTGTCACACTGAAGTTTAAGCTAATACTTGAGATTAATAAAAACAGCACTAAATTAAACGTTCAGAGATATTTTTTATTTCATACTTTCACTAATGCTCTTTGCAGATAAATCATGTCATTTATATGGGCCTTAGTTTTCACAACTTTAATAGTTGGAAGCTTGACTAGATGATCTGTATGTAGTCTTCCAATTCTAAAATGTTCCACTAATTTGGATTGCTACAATAATTGCCCTTGCAATACATGCATGCTGCCACCAAGTAGCAGTAGAGACTACTAGTTCCTTTTTTACCCCTAGTGGGGGTGCATTTTGACAGCGGACTTATCCGTCAATAGTACAACCTGTTAGTATAACTATAAGATAACAAAATAATCTGGTATTCTTTCCTGTAAAAGAGAAGCTTTACATTGTGTCTGTGAATCGTACCAGAATCACCTGTAGGTTTTTAAATATAGAGGAAATCCTGAACCCATTGAATGAGACTCTTCAGAGACAGGACTTGGGCATCTGGAATTTTGGGTTCCCATCATTTGTATATTTTATTTCATTTCATTTTTGCCTATGTACAATATTTGTCACATCCTTTTGAATCTTTAAAACTTTCTTTTTGTTTTAAATTTTAGAATATTCCATAATCTTCACCTACTTTTCATAAGGTGTTATCTGTTATGTTTATTCGATCTTGTGTTTCTCCTGGTTAAGACTTCTTTCTTTCCTTTTTTTTTTTTGTTTTTTTCGGGGCCCTGCCTCATGTCTTGCAGGATCTTAGTTCCCTGACCTGGGATTGGACCCCAGGGCCCCAGCAGTGAAAGCGTCATGTTCTAAATACTGGACCACCAGGGAAGTCCCAAGATTTCAGTTTTAAATGACTTCTTTCCCCACTCTAATTCATTCCTGGGATCAGTTTCATGTTTGGACATTAAAGCAACCTTGCATTGCCAGAATAAAGCTACTTTGATTCTGATATATGATTGTTTTACATACCATGGATACAGTTTGTGCTTCTCTTTACACATTTTGCATGCATGTTCAAAGGAGAAACTGGCCTGTGATTCTATTCTCGTAATATTCTTTATCGATTTTTTTGTTGCTTTTTTAAGATTCTATACTTTATGTTTTATTTATTTATTTTTGGCTGCATTGGGTCTTCATTGCTGCATGCGAGCTTTCTCTAGTTTCAGCGAGCGGGGGTCTATTCTTTGTTGCGGTGAGTAGGCTTCTCATTGCAGCCTTCTGACCCCATGGGCTTCTGACCCCACTCGTCAGTGCTACTTCAGGTCCTCACCCCTTCCCTTCTGACCCTGGGCGGTGAAATCCTCTTTCTGCGGCTGGCGTGCGGCAGAAAGTCAATGAGGCAAGAGTAGGTTTGGAGTATCCAAGGAGCAGAAAGGATGTCAGCGTGTGGAAAACAGAGCGAGCAAATTGGAGAGGAGAACGAAACAGTCAGAGAGGAAACAGAGGCCCAGATTTCTAGGTCTGTGGAGGCACTCTGAGGACTTTGCATTTTCTGTGAAGAAGCCACTGAAGAAATTTGAGTGACATGATCTGACTTATGTTTTAACAAGATCTCTCTGGATGCCACGCTGATTAGAGACTGTAGGAGAGCAAGGACAAGCCCCAGAAGACCAACAGTTGATTCAAAGAAATGATTACTCAAACATGGTCCCCCTCCTCAGTGAAGACGCAGAGCAGGAATTGGCAAATAATGGCCACGAATCAAATCAGGCTCTCAGCCTGGATCTGTGGGACTGTGAGCTAATAATGGTTCTCACGTTTAGAAAGCTTGTTGAAGAGGAAAGAGGAGGAGAAGCTACAGAAACTGTATATGGCCCACAAAGCCTAAGATATTTAAAATCCAGAAAATGCTTTCCAACACCTGACGTAAAGCATGTGGCTGGTAGGAGGTCCTCAACCAAATTTGGAAGAGGAATACATGAGTCAGTTAGTTCCTGAAAACACTGTAAAGTGATAGGTGTCAAGAAACATTTACCCCTTCACCCTTAACCTTCACAAATGATGCCAGTTCCATTGAGCTATTGAAAAATACATTCTGGCTTTCCGAAAAATAACCCAGAGGACATTTTCTCACATAGGCAAGGTCATAAACAACTGTCAAGTGAAGTTGAAATAGCAACAAATCAAATAATAACAAAAAACATTTTTACTGATTTTTAAATCTTACAAAGCATTTTCATGTTCATTATCTAATTTAATCCTCCAATCAACGTCATGAGATAGTTATTATTTCCCCATTAGAAATGACCACATATGAAATCCTGAGTGATTGCTCAAGAAAAGCTGAAATCTTGAGTGTTACATCTATTAAGGCCATGGTTGGGTGTTTTCCCATGGGAACATTGGATGCTAAAATCCACAGGGATTTTCAGCTCAAGATGGCAGACTAGGAACTATATTTACTTTCTGTTCCTCCTGAAACCATATCTAAATAAAACTGTAGAAATACCAAAATTAATCAACCAATAAAAGCCAAGATATTCTGGAAGTCATCAACCACAGAAAGATTTCAACACATTTCGAGAAGGCAAGCAATGAAATGGAGGAGCCATGAATAAAATAATGAAGAAAAAAAGGCTGAGCCTAAGTAAGGTCTGCACAAAGTCACTCAGCTTTTGCTGAGCTCTGGTTATAGTCAAGGGCAGAGGAAAGAAGAGGGGCTGAAAACAAGGAGACAAACGTCATTTTAGGAAAAACACTTCATTTAATGAGCTCCAGGGAACACTCAGCCTGCTGCCATACTAACTCATGAATTACAATGGATTGTTGGTAAGCAAGACAAGAAAACAGGGAAGAAACAAAAGAAACAAAAATCAAGACACTGTTTCTAACTGAACTCTTCTCAAATGAGATCGAGGAATTATGGTTCAATGCCACAGCTGTAAATCATTTCTGCTCTTGGAGAGGTTACAAAGGGCTTATAATATTTCCCTTGTTTTCAGACAGAATTTAGGTCTGAGCAAAAGCTTTTGTGTCCTCCAACCCCAAAATTTATTGGGGATGGAAGCCCAGATTTGCTGGGACATACCATAAAAAGAATCTCATGAGCAGAGGGTCAAACTGATTTTGGAATATATGAATTATGCCCAGTGTGAGTTTCAATAGGTTTATATATATATATACATTTTTACTGATCTATATGATTTTGGGTTCTGAAACTTCTACATGTCACATGCGTGATACATAACAGACAATGTCAGCCCCAGGAGGGAGAAAACACTCCAATGAAGCAAGCCAAAGAAACAAGTTTTAAGCAAGGTCAAGTGATGTGTAGACCAGGATTGTTCAATTCCTACCTGTCATGCTGAAGCTTCCAGCTCCTGAATAACAACACATGCTTCCCTTGTCCTAGACAGCCAAGAGTACGTCTCCTCTCTTGGGCATAAGAATCCCTAGAGTTACATATGGGTAGTAAAGAGTGGACCCAGCTGTCATACTCACAATGACCAAATTGTGTTGATCGTACTTTATACCAATACATCGCTCCACGCTGAAGTTGCAATAAATGATATATTTGCTTTCTAGACATATGAATGAGACGCCTTACTGGATATACTCCAGGAAGGCCAGAGAAGCTGGCTTCTAATCCATACGGAACAAGTCACTGGTGAATTTCTTTCAGGATAACCCATGATTTATCTAGAATATCATCTTTACATATCTGGATCCTTCAAACTAGACAAAGGGAAAATACGGGCTTCAAGCCTCAGTTAGAAATATGGAATGGTGCCATGCTGACAACTGGTGGTCCCTGACCTGTATCTTCTGAGATTAGAACACAGTGTGGTGGATGACCAATTCATGCGTTGAACAAAAGAAGACCTCCTACAGGGCAGTGTAGCTGTTCGTTACAGGTATGGCACTTAGGGCTAAGTACCATAAGGACTACAAGAAGAAAAGAAAAACAAGTAACACATGAAGCATATACGATAAGGAGGCACCACAGTGCAGAGCACAAGCTCTGGAATCACACAGGCTTGGATCGAATCCCGGCTAAGCCACTACCATCTATATACCCTGAAGGACAGGCCAAGGTTTAAATGTTCTTTTACCAAATTTCAAAAAAGAAGTGAAGAAAGAACCTATCTGCCAGGAAGGGACATCGTGGGCTGCAGCATCCAGTCGGATCAGGGCTCTGCATCTCCTGCTCAGAAACCTTGGCCACCTGGCTCATGGTGATGCTGGCAGCTGAGCAGCCCTGGAGAAGGCGATCCTGTCTCCACGACTCGCAGAGGAGCTGGGGAGGTCTCCGGACGAGGTGACCCACACCCTGGTAAGCTCTGGCTGCCTCCTGCCCTCAGGTCTGAGCAGGCTCTGGCCTCTGGGCCCTGTGGTGGGGAAGGCCTGGCCGATACATACGCAGGGCTGAGGGGCCTGCAGAGCCAGTCCCCAGGCAGGGTGAGCTCTGGACGAGGCTTCCACAGTCCCCAACAGTCTCCGCATGGTGGCCCATCTGGTGCCAAACACCTGCCACCCACAGCCAGTAGTCCCAGCCACTAGAAAGTCCAGAAGGGGCCCCGCCCTTTGCCTTTGGGCCGGGGTTAAGCCAGCAGCTGGGCTTGCATGTGACCCCTGCCTCACCCCCTGCCCCGCCCGCTCTTTCTCTGTGACACCTACAAAGGATATGTCATAAAGCCAGGCAGAGCCAGTGCTATAAATTCAGAGGAGTTAGAATCTAGGAAGAGGCTCTCCCACTTTCACTCTCTGCTCTCAGATCAGGCAGGCAGTACCTCTAATATGGAAGCTATGGACACCACACCTCCTTCACACGCTGTCCTCTTCCATTCTGCTCCTGTTTTCCCGAGCACCCCATTTACGGCCCTGGCGGGCATCGGTGCTTCAGCAGGAAGCACGTCAGACCCCGAACCTATGGACACCACACCTCCTTCACACGCTGTCATCTTCCATTCTGCTCCTGTTTTCCCCACCACCCCATTTACGGCCCTGGCGGGCATCGGTGCTTCAGCAGGAAGCATGTCAGACCCCGAACCTATGGACACCACACCACCTTCACATGCTGTCATCTTCCATTCTGCTCCTGTTTTCTCCAGCACCCCATTTACGGCCCTGGCGGGCATCGGTGCTTCAGCAGGAAGCACGTCAGACCCCGAACCTATGGACACCACACCTCCTTCACACGCTGTCATCTTCTATTCTGCTCCTGTTTTCTCCAGCAACCCATTTACGCCTTTGGTGGGCATTGGTGCCTCAGCAGTCAGCACGTCAGACCCCGAACCTATGGACACCACACCTCCTTCCCACGCTGTCATCTTCCATCCTGCTCCTCTTTACCCCAGCACCCCATTTACAGCTTAGGCCGGCACTGGTGCTTCACCAGGCAGCACCTCTAACACCAAAGCTATGGAAACCACACCTCCTTCCCAGGCTGTCATTTTCCAGTCTGCCCTGTCTCCAATAGAACCACTACCCATTTCACACCGCTGTTCCAAGTTCTGGGAACACACCACCCAGGGATAGCAATGCCTCAGCCCATGCCTCGACTCATTTACCTGCGACGTGAGCCAACAGATAGACCAACACTTCAAAGTTATGACAGAAAGTTGAGTAAGTTATACGCTTGGAATTTCATTTATTATTATTAACAAGCACAACTGTAGTGCTTAGACTATAACAAGTACTATTCTAAGGGCTTACCAAATATTAACTCACTTATTCCTCATAATGGCAACCCTAGAGGTAGGGAATATTCATAATGTTCACTTTTCTGGGGGAAACTGAGGCCCAGAGACGTTGAAGAGCTTGCCTAATGCCACACAGTAAGTAGGTGGCAAAACCCGGGATTAAAACTAGACCGTCTAGACTTTCATCACTTTGCTGTGTCACCGTACTATAAGTTGTGGTTAGGGAAGGAACTAAATTGACAAGACTCTGAAGTAAAAGGAGAAGGGAGAAATGAGAAAATGAGTGATCCTAGAAACTAGAGTAGAGTTAGGCTCAGAAATTTCTGGTGATGAGACCCGGAAGAACAAGAACTTGGTTGGAATATTAACTTGGGGTAGTATCTGAATCCATGGAGAAATGGTTTTGTTTTCTGTAAAATTTAGAAAGGTCAGTTGGATGAAGATTAATGAAGACAAAAGTAGAAAGGAAAAGAAAAAGGTGCCTTAAGGGAGACATAACCGCTTCCCTCTACGTACCCCCAGGTGGGGTCCTGTGGGAAAGGATGGAGCTCTCTCTACCGGGTTGGTCACCAGGCTGAACAAGGAGAAACATGGCAACCATTGTACTGGTTTTGATGATCTCTCAAAACCAAGGCTTCAGTTTCCAAGAACGACCTACGGTAGCATAACTAGTGTGTGTCACACATGCCACTATGTGTGTTTCCAGTCACACATTTTAATTGGACAACTACTTCCTATGAGGTAGGCATCAGTTCCCTATGGCTGCTGTAACAAATGACTACAAATGTGCTTGCTTCTAACAAAACACACTTATTTTCTTATGGTTCTGGAAGACAGAGGTCCAAAACCAGTTTCCCTGGGCTGAAACCAGAAGTCGACAGGGCCATCCATCCTCCTTCTAGAGGCTCTAACAAGAATCTGTTTGTTTCCTCACCAGCATTCCTTCTCTTCTGGCCACATCAATGCAACCCCAACTTCGTCATCACATTCTCTTTGGAGTACAAATTCCCTCTGCCTCTCTCTTATGAGAACACCAGTGGTTATATTTGGGCCCATCCAGGTAGTCCAGGAGAATCTTCCCATCTGAGAACCATTACTTTCATCCCACTGGCAAAGTGCCTTCTGCCATTTAAGGTGACATCCACAGGTTCTGGAGAGTAGAATGTGGACATTTGGGGGCAATGGTATTATTCAGTCTACTACAAGGTAGATACTATTATCTTTCTCAGATGTAGGAAATGACGTTTAGGGAAGTAGTTTGTCTCAGGTCTACAATTTCCAGAGTAGAGACTTAAATTCTGCCACTGACACTTTAGGACACATCCTAAACAACTTGAATCTGTGTCCTTAACTACTGCATAATCCTTGGTTAAGAGTCACACTTAGGTATCAAGACCCAATTGAATACAACACAAGTACTGTCTCCTCTTTCACTATGTTTGCCTGGTGTACTGATGAATCTTGCCCAGAACAGAAGAGTTCAGAAAACTGTTATGCAGGTTTATGAAGAGAAAGCATTTACTGTTTGACGTGCCCGGAGTAACGGAAGGCTTTTTCAAATAAAATATGCCACCAAATAGTCAAGTGTCACAACAGAGGTAACCCCGTGGGAGTCACGAGGAGACTAAAATTATCTCCAATTGTGCAGGAGAGAAAAGTTTCACTGAAGGCAGGTGTAGTTCAGCCAAGCCCTACAGCACAGAAGTAGGAATGTGGGTATGTACGAATGGGAAACACTTTAATGCAGAATGGATGAGAAATATGCATTCGACCTATTCTAAAACAACTGGCTTATTAACTCAGTAAATCGATTTAGTCAGTCAAACTAGCTTTAGCTGATTACTTATCCAGGGAATAGCTGTTTAGAGTAATTTTTGTCATAGAACAGTAAATAAAATGGTTGAACTATAGCTTTAGGCTTGCTAAGTGAAATAGATTGCTCTAGATGATTTTCAAGTGACTTACTTGGTAGTACTCACGAAATTGGGGGTTAACAATTGCTTAAGAAAACAAAGAGAATTGATTTTAAATAAAGTACTTACTGTGTGAACTATCTGTTCAGTAGCTCATGTTAAATGGATGTTTATAATCCCCATTGGACAACCAACTACTTTTTTGCAAATGGCAATGTGAATTGCTCTCGCATAAACTATAGCAATGACCACCTATCTAATTTGTTGTCCAAACCAGAAATCTTCTAACAATACTGGTGTCCTAATAAAAATAAGCACGAAGGGAACACACACTGGGTGTCTCCCGTGTGCCTGTGCATGCATCTATATCTCACTGAAGCCCCATAACAGCCCCCAAGAGAGGGACTCTGAGTGTCTCCATGCTGCTTGTGGAGAAACAGGCACAGGAAGGTTCAATAGTCTATCTACCTAATATCACACAGAGGGTGGGAGAGCCCGTTTTTAAACCACCTGCCTCCGATTCCAGGTGCCAGGAGCCAGACTCAGCCTACAGCTCTCTTCTGCTCGCCTGGAGGTGAAACAAGGTGTCATGATTAGTCAAATCCCAGTCTTCACTCATCAAGGTAGCTTGAACACCTGCACGTCCTCCAAGTAGCATGTAGCATAAGCAATAAGATGTTTGCCCCGTGATCGTCCAGGAACTTGGAATCAGCTGTGCCTGGTTAGGCTGAGCTGGTTTAGAGTGGAGAGGACCACCGATCTTCCACCTGGGCAAGTGCCTTTTGACCTCCTGCCATCAGAGGGCCAAAACTCCAGCCTGAGAATGTGCTGAGGCCTGTAGCCTAGTTATGCCAGCTCAGAACAATGATGAGCACACGTTTTTCCAATCACCTTTCCTCATGCTCCCCATGCCTCATACTGCCCTGCTTCTTTATTCTTTATCCCACAGATACCCAAAGCCCCTTGCCTTTGGGGAGGCGGATTTGAGACCTATTGTCACGTCACGTCCTCGCTTGGCTGCCCTGTGAATAAAGCTCCTCTTTGCTGCAAACCTCAGCATTTCAGTGTTTTGGCTTGCTGCGCCTCAGACAGAATGGTTGGGAGCAGTGGTACAGGACCCTTGCATGTGAGGGAAGCTGGTTCCTAGTAGTCACATTGCGGATGTTTTCTCCTCTCGGGGTGGGGGTGGGGCAGACATCCTGCTCTTCCGGAAAGGGAGAAACACAGGTGCCAAACCCTTGCCCTCAGCGTCACCGTCACCTAGGAGCTTGTTAGAAGCACAGAATCCAGGCCCCACCCAGAACTACTGAATACCAGCCTGCATTTAACAAGATCCCCAAGAGAGGTATACCCATATTAAAGTTGGAGAGGCACCAAGCTGTCATCGTCTTCTCCGCAGCTAATGAAAACGAAGCAAAGATTCATCCCGAGCCGACTCTGCCTCAGTCACCTGGATATCCCATGAGCTCATTTAATCCTCCCCAGAACCTGCAAATGAGACTGAGGGTCAGAGTGGTCTAGCACCCAAGGTTCCATAAGAGAACATGACCAAGGCTCACTGGAGCCAAGACTTCCAAAAAAGAAGGCCCCTGAGCACAGCATGGCACCACCGCAGCCCAAACCGTGGGCCTGGAGGGTAGACCAGGCTCCCCACGCAGAGTTCACACCATTCGACAGATGCCTACAGCAGACCACAAGGCAATATGAGAAGTAACTTCTGATTGTGGAATCTCTGAACTTTGAGATTGAAAGAAAACAATCTGTTTTCAGGGGATGGTTAAAACAGTTCTACCAAGGAGTAAAGAGAGGGCATCTCAAGGGTCCTTCTGGACTAAGAATTTAATGCCTACTTATTGAGAAATGCTCCGTGCATTTGCTCAGCCCTACGCCAAGATGAAGTTCTCTGTGCCCTAGAAGCTTAGGTTCTAAAAAGGCCACAGAAATGGGTGAGACCTAAAAAATGCCAGAACAATGCAACGGTCTTAATCAGACTGTCTTTGCTTTGCCTTGCTTACAAGTCACTGACTTTAAACTGAATATGGTGTCATGTCTTTATGTTTCTTGAAGCTTTTTTTTTTCAAAAGATCATATAAAGATTTTCTTCCATGGTAAGACTTTTATATTGTATTTTTCTTAAACTGGACTGTGGCACATTTACCCTCCATCAGATGATTGCTTATAACTCACCTTGCTTTGTTAAGAATACCGCTAGAGGCTTCTATGTCCCTACTAGAGAAAATACATTTTCAGGCCCATTGAAACCAATGAAAATCCAAGATTTCAGAGCACAAGATAATGAAAATTCTCTCTATCCACGTCTTTTACTGCTTTTAATCTGTTAACAGTCCCTAAGTGTGTCAGATGAAAGGTACTGTCGCGGGAATTGACATCATTAACAGCATTCCATACAGGTAAGTCTTGATTGTTCCACTTTCTCAAAAAGTTGGACATATTTACTGCCTCTATGACATCTCTAGGGTGTGTGGAAGAAATAAAAAAGAGGCCTGTACAATGTATTTCTCCAAATATACACACAAATAGTTTGCACATACAAACAGGGAAACCTTATAAATAACGTATGGGGAGCAAAGGATTGTCGGTAACGGAACTACTCATTTCGAAAGACAACACTGTCACCAAGTGTCCCCTCACCAAAACTGACTGGGAATTTTTAGGGGCCACCAAATCAGAGATGGAGATTTTTAGGCACATTCTTGCCAGAAAAGAGAGCCTAGGGCATAAACCACTCAACTTGTTGGCACGAATGCCAGGGCAACCCAAGCAAGTGGATATACAAGCCTACGTAACGCTTGGAAGTAGGAAGCTTTGGGGGACTACACCTGGGCTGGTACTGGCCTCCCTCCCCAAAGGGACAAGGAGAGCAGAAACCTGGATGGAGTCAAGAGAGAGAACAAAGAAAGGCAAGGCTGGGTATGGAGCAACGTGTGGATCCAGGAGCATGTGTCTCAGAACTGCCGGGGCTCTGCAGACCAGCTGCATCCCCATTCTCCTTGACCCTCATGGGTATAATGAACTCAGGATGGGCGCATCCCGGCTGCCAAGTCACTTCCACCTGTCCATGGAGTTGACAGTTACTTGCTCACAGTGAACCAACCTCTCTGGACCTAACAGCTACTGCAGGAGGCGGTAGTGGAGAACAAGGTGACGACAACGACCAGATGCGAAGGAGGAAGCGACGTTCAGCGGACCGACTGGGTGGACTGATGGTGTGGGGTTAAGTCTGCAGAGATAAAGGGGCCAGATGTAGAAAAGGGAAGGGGAACCATGAGGATATGGTCAAGCCCCATCGTATGGATATTTCATCCATATGTTGTATGCAAATCCCATTCAATTTGCTCTGAGTGAACAAGAGAGAACAAAATTATCCTTTAAACCATGTCAGTGACTTTATTTACCATCTCATTTGATGAGCTCATAGCCCAGGGGCAGAGGGAAATGGGAGCTGTGAGTCTGCCATCTCTCAGGAAGTCTCAGGCCTCAGAGGCCCCTCAGAGCCAAACTACCTCACCTTTTGCACTTTTCAAGCAACGTTATTCCTAAGTGTGAGTCACCTTCTTCATCAGGTTCTCCAAGAAACAGCAATCTCTCCCAATGAGAGAGGAAAAATGGGCTCCTTTGGCTTGCTGAGGCACAATATGTAGTTCTCCAAAACGGTACCTGCCTGGGGATTTTTCAAGAAAATTAAGCATCAGTGGTGATTTGTTTGTCTTCACATAACGTATGACCCAGGTGTGCTGAGAAATAAGAAAAGGACGAACGAATCAAGGGCGGCTGATCCAAGGAGGCAAGGGGCAACTTCCACAGCCTACGTGGAAAGCTAGAGGGAGGGAACATCCAGCTGGTGGGAGCTGAAGACAGGGGCCAGTCCTCCTTGGGCTCGGGATGCCACCCCCTCTTCCTACATCTTCACGCTCTCCTTCTCTGTTGGCCCCTCCCAGCCATATTAAAGAGCCACAAGGAACTGCTCTCCTCCATTCCATTCTCCTGTCCTCCTATCCACCCCTCCCTTCTTTCCCTTTGCCATCAATTTCTTGACTTGCACCCCATTTCTCCCCTCCCATCCACACTGCAGTCTGGTTTCTGCCCCCCTACTCTCGTGAAACTGATCTCCTTGAAGCCCCCAATGATTTCTCCGTTGACAAGTCCAGGGCACTACTTCTCAATCCTTATCTTTGTGACCGCCAAGCCGAGTCAGATCTTTAACAACGTCTCTGTTTTGAAAATCTCTTCCCTTGGCTTCCGCGCCACCTTTCCTTTTCTTTCCATGAGACCGATCACAACCAGTGCTGCAGATTCCATCGAATTAAGGAATGCTGTTGCCTACATGTGTGAATGAGCTCAAGTGAGTAAAGTACTGAAGTAGAGGACAGCTAAAGTGAAACGTCTTCATGAATGTCCACGTGGCTGAGCAGCAAGTTAACCTTTCCTACATGTGCTAAAGAAGAAGAGTTGGGTTTTATTTTATTTACTTTTCCCTGGACTGTGTTGAATGACTATCATCTACAAGTTCAGGCTACTTTGGGCTGAGGATTAATGCACTGGGAGAGCTGAGAGAAAACTGAACAATAGAGCTGTCTTTTTCTTGACCAGTTCACCTTAGTTTCCCAAACTCTAAGTCTTTCCCGAATTCTTTCTCCTTTTTATTGTAGTAAAAGGAACATAACACAACATCCACCATTTGGATCATTTTACAATTCACCGTACCATTCAGTGGAATTTACTACTGTCACAGTGTTGTGCAACTATCACCACTGCCTAGCTGCAAAACATTTTCATCAACCAAGAGGAAACCTACACCCATTTTAAGGAGTCATTCCCTATTTCCCTCTCTTCCAACCCCCTGGCAACCACTAATGTAGAATCTTTTCTGTGTGTATGGATTTGCCACTGCTGGACATTTCATATAAATGGAACCATACGATATGTAGCCTTTCATGCCTGACTCCTTTCACTTAGTTGCATCCATCATGTAGCATGTATCAGAAATCCACTCACTGTTATGGCTGAATCCTTCATACCCTTTGAATACAAAATTAAAAATACGTTGAGAGTGAAGCTCTGTTTTAACGGCACATCTATTAGGCCAATTCATTGAAAGAAGCTGAAGATGGAGATATTGTTGGGAAATGATAATCATTGAGAAGCCTCAGCCAATTGGATAACGAAAAGTTTGGGAAATGTTGCAAAAAATTATCTGCTTTACGTTAAAAGCCTATTAAACAAGGATGCAGGAGATTGTCTTTTTCTTGCAGGTAACTTAAATGAGGCAGAAAGAAATAACTGCCCTTTAAAACACATTTTGAAAGGATTCTATTTATTCTTAATAGACGAATGGGAGTACAGGAAGTTCACATCCAATATGGACTCCCTGTCCAAACACTGTTTATCATTCTAGCCACCACTATCGAATTATATTTCTTGAGAGTAAGGCAGCTCAATTCCTGCATATTACTTTCTAAAATTCATCCATCAAATCCATTAATACATTATAAACAAGAGTTGTTCAAGTTTAAGTGCACTTCAAATATCAGGTATAAAGAACCCCCAGTAAGAAAAAGAATCCTATATCTCTTGCCAGAATGTGGTCAGCTGTGGGGTGCTCTGCTAGCTGAAAGACACATTCATTATTAAGGGGATAGAGGCTGTTTAAGTGGGATGAGAGCCAAAAAATTTTAACTACATATATGTGTGAAGAACAGTGCTAGGTTATCTCATATTCTATATCAGTCAAGGCTCACCATTTTACATACGTGAAAAGCAAAGTTAAAAGTGTATTAGTAGGGCTTCCCTGTTGGCGCGGTGGTTAAGGATCCACCTGCCAGTGCACGGGACACACGTTTGAGCCCTGATGTGGGAAGATCCCACATGCCACGGAGCAACTAAGACCATGTGCCACAACCACTGAGCCTGCGTGCTAGAGCCCGTGAACCACAGCTACTGAAGCCCACGCACCTAGACCCCGTGCTCAGCATCAACGAGAAGCCACCACAATGAGAAGCCCACGTACTGCAACAAAGAGTGGCCCCCGCTCACCGCAACTAGAGAAAGCCCGCGCACAGCAACGAAGAGCCTAGGCAGCCAAAGATAAATAAATAAATACGTCTATTTTTAAGAAAAGTGTTTTAGTAACTTACTAAAAGGCACGCAACCAGTAAACGTGAGCAAGAATTCAATCCCATATCTGTCACACTGAAGTTTAAGCTAATACTTGAGATTAATAAAAACAGCACTAAATTAAACGTTCAGAGATATTTTTTATTTCATACTTTCACTAATGCTCTTTGCAGATAAATCATGTCATTTATATGGGCCTTAGTTTTCACAACTTTAGTAGTTGGAAGCTTGACTAGATGATCTGTATGTAGTCTTCCAATTCTAAAATGTTCCACTAATTTGGATTGCTACAATAATTGCCCTTGCAATACATGCATGCTGCCACCAAGTAGCAGTAGAGACTACTAGTTCCTTTTTTACCCCTAGTGGGGGTGCATTTTGACAGCGGACTTATCCGTCAATAGTACAACCTGTTAGTATAACTATAAGATAACAAAATAATCTGGTATTCTTTCCTGTAAAAGAGAAGCTTTACATTGTGTCTGTGAATCGTACCAGAATCACCTGTAGGTTTTTAAATATAGAGGAAATCCTGAACCCATTGAATGAGACTCTTCAGAGACAGGACTTGGGCATCTGGAATTTTGGGTTCCCATCATTTGTATATTTTATTTCATTTCATTTTTGCCTATGTACAATATTTGTCACATCCTTTTGAATCTTTAAAACTTTCTTTTTGTTTTAAATTTTAGAATATTCCATAATCTTCACCTACTTTTCATAAGGTGTTATCTGTTATGTTTATTCGATCTTGTGCTTCTCCTGGTTAAGACTTCTTTCTTTCCTTTTTTTTTTTTTTTGTTTTTTTCGGGGCCCTGCCTCATGTCTTGCAGGATCTTAGTTCCCTGACCTGGGATTGGACCCCAGGGCCCCAGCAGTGAAAGCGTCATGTTCTAAATACTGGACCACCAGGGAAGTCCCAAGATTTCAGTTTTAAATGACTTCTTTCCCCGCTCTAATTCATTCCTGGGATCAGTTTCATGTTTGGACATTAAAGCAACCTTGCATTGCCAGAATAAAGCTACTTTGATTCTGATATATGATTGTTTTACATACCATGGATACAGTTTGTGCTTCTCTTTACACATTTTGCATGCATGTTCAAAGGAGAAACTGGCCTGTGATTCTATTCTCGTAATATTCTTTATCGATTTTTTTGTTGCTTTTTTAAGATTCTATACTTTATGTTTTATTTATTTATTTTTGGCTGCATTGGGTCTTCATTGCTGCATGCGAGCTTTCTCTAGTTTCGGCGAGCGGGGGTCTATTCTTTGTTGCGGTGAGTAGGCTTCTCATTGCAGCCTTCTGACCCCATGGGCTTCTGACCCCATTCGTCAGTGCTACTTCAGGTCCTCACCCCTTCCCTTCTGACCCTGGGCGGTGAAATCCTCTTTCTGCGGCTGGCGTGTGGCAGAAAGTCAATGAGGCAAGAGTAGGTTTGGAGTATCCAAGGAGCAGAAAGGATGTCAGCGTGTGGAAAACAGAGCGAGCAAATTGGAGAGGAGAACGAAACAGTCAGAGAGGAAACAGAGGCCCAGATTTCTAGGTCTGTGGAGGCACTCTGAGGACTTTGCATTTTCTGTGAAGAAGCCACTGAAGAAATTTGAGTGACATGATCTGACTTATGTTTTAACAAGATCTCTCTGGATGCCACGCTGATTAGAGACTGTAGGAGAGCAAGGACAAGCCCCAGAAGACCAACAGTTGATTCAAAGAAATGATTACTCAAACATGGTCCCCCTCCTCAGTGAAGACGCAGAGCAGGAATTGGCAAATAATGGCCACAAATCAAATCAGGCTCTCAGCCTGGATCTCTGGGACTGTGAGCTAATAATGGTTCTCACGTTTAGAAAGCTTGTTGAAGAGGAAAGAGGAGGAGAAGCTACAGAAACTGTATATGGCCCACAAAGCCTAAGATATTTAAAATCCAGAAAATGCTTTCCAACACCTGACGTAAAGCATGTGGCTGGTAGGAGGTCCTCAACCAAATTTGGAAGAGGAATACATGAGTCAGTTAGTTCCTGAAAACACTGTAAAGTGATAGGTGTCAAGAAACATTTACCCCTTCACCCTTAACCTTCACAAATGATGCCAGTTCCATCGAGCTATTGAAAAATACATTCTGGCTTTCCGAAAAATAACCCAGAGGACATTTTCTCACATAGGCAAGGTCATAAACAACTGTCAAGTGAAGTTGAAATAGCAACAAATCAAATAATAACAAAAAACATTTTTACTGATTTTTAAATCTTACAAAGCATTTTCATGTTCATTATCTAATTTAATCCTCCAATCAACGTCATGAGATAGTTATTATTTCCCCATTAGAAATGACCACATATGAAATCCTGAGTGATTGCTCAAGAAAAGCTGAAATCTTGAGTGTTACATCTATTAAGGCCATGGTTGGGTGTTTTCCCATGGGAACATTGGATGCTAAAATCCACAGGGATTTTCAGCTCAAGATGGCAGACTAGGAACTATATTTACTTTCTGTTCCTCCTGAAACCATATCTAAATAAAACTGTAGAAATACCAAAATTAATCAACCAATAAAAGCCAAGATATTCTGGAAGTCATCAACCACAGAAAGATTTCAACACATTTCGAGAAGGCAAGCAATGAAATGGAGGAGCCATGAATAAAATAATGAAGAAAAAAAGGCTGAGCCTAAATAAGGTCTGCACAAAGTCACTCAGCTTTTGCTGAGCTCTGGTTATAGTCAAGGGCAGAGGAAAGAAGAGGGGCTGAAAACAAGGAGACAAACGTCATTTTAGGAAAAACACTTCATTTAATGAGCTCCAGGGAACACTCAGCCTGCTGCCATACTAACTCATGAATTACAATGGATTGTTGGTAAGCAAGACAAGAAAACAGGGAAGAAACAAAAGAAACAAAAATCAAGACACTGTTTCTAACTGAACTCTTCTCAAATGAGATCGAGGAATTATGGTTCAATGCCACAGCTGTAAATCATTTCTGCTCTTGGAGAGGTTACAAAGGGCTTATAATATTTCCCTTGTTTTCAGACAGAATTTAGGTCTGAGCAAAAGCTTTTGTGTCCTCCAACCCCAAAATTTATTGGGGATGGAAGCCCAGATTTGCTGGGACATACCATAAAAAGAATCTCATGAGCAGAGGGTCAAACTGATTTTGGAATATATGAATTATGCCCAGTGTGAGTTTCAATAGGTTTATATATATATATACATTTTTACTGATCTATATGATTTTGGGTTCTGAAACTTCTACATGTCACATGCGTGATACATAACAGACAATGTCAGCCCCAGGAGGGAGAAAACACTCCAATGAAGCAAGCCAAAGAAACAAGTTTTAAGCAAGGTCAAGTGATGTGTAGACCAGGATTGTTCAATTCCTACCTGTCATGCTGAAGCTTCCAGCTCCTGAATAACAACACATGCTTCCCTTGTCCTAGACAGCCAAGACGACGTCTCCTCTCTTGGGCATAAGAATCCCTAGAGTTACATATGGGTAGTAAAGAGTGGACCCAGCTGTCATACTCACAATGACCAAATTGTGTTGATCGTACTTTATACCAATACATCGCTCCACGCTGAAGTTGCAATAAATGATATATTTGCTTTCTAGACATATGAATGAGACGCCTTACTGGATATACTCCAGGAAGGCCAGAGAAGCTGGCTTCTAATCCATACGGAACAAGTCACTGGTGAATTTCTTTCAGGATAACCCATGATTTATCTAGAATATCATCTTTACATATCTGGATCCTTCAAACTAGACAAAGGGAAAATACGGGCTTCAAGCCTCAGTTAGAAATATGGAATGGTGCCATGCTGACAACTGGTGGTCCCTGACCTGTATCTTCTGAGATTAGAACACAGTGTGGTGGATGACCAATTCATGCGTTGAACAAAAGAAGACCTCCTACAGGGCAGTGTAGCTGTTCGTTACAGGTATGGCACTGAGGGCTAAGTACCATAAGGACTACAAGAAGAAAAGAAAAACAAGTAACACATGAAGCATATACGATAAGGAGGCACCACAGTGCAGAGCACAAGCTCTGGAATCACACAGGCTTGGATCGAATCCCGGCTAAGCCACTACCATCTATATACCCTGAAGGACAGGCCAAGGTTTAAATGTTCTTTTACCAAATTTCAAAAAAGAAGTGAAGAAAGAACCTATCTGCCAGGAAGGGACATCGTGGGCTGCAGCATCCAGTCGGATCAGGGCTCTGCATCTCCTGCTCAGAAACCTTGGCCACCTGGCTCATGGTGATGCTGGCAGCTGAGCAGCCCTGGAGAAGGCGATCCTGTCTCCAGGACTCGCAGAGGAGCTGGGGAGGTCTCCGGACGAGGTGACCCACACCCTGGTAAGCTCTGGCTGCCTCCTGCCCTCAGGTCTGAGCAGGCTCTGGCCTCTGGGCCCCGTGGTGGGGAAGGCCTGGCCGATACATACGCAGGGCTGAGGGGCCTGCAGAGCCAGTCCCCAGGCAGGGTGAGCTCTGGACGAGGCTTCCACAGTCCCCAACAGTCTCCGCATGGTGGCCCATCTGGTGCCAAACACCTGCCACCCACAGCCAGTAGTCCCAGCCACTAGAAAGTCCAGAAGGGGCCCCGCCCTTTGCCTTTGGGCCGGGGTTAAGCCAGCAGCTGGGCTTGCATGTGACCCCTGCCTCACGCCCTGCCCCGCCCGCTCTTTCTCTGTGACACCTACAATGGATATGTCATAAAGCCAGGCAGAGCCAGTGCTATAAATTCAGAGGAGTTAGAATCTACGAAGAGGCTCTCCCACTTTCACTCTCTGCTCTCAGATCAGGCAGGCAGTACCTCTAATATGGAAGCTATGGACACCACACCTCCTTCACACGCTGTCCTCTTCCATTCTGCTCCTGTTTTCCCGAGCACCCCATTTACGGCCCTGGCGGGCATCGGTGCTTCAGCAGGAAGCACGTCAGACCCCCAACCTATGGACACCACACCTCCTTCACACGCTGTCATCTTCCATTCTGCTCCTGTTTTCCCCACCACCTCATTTACGGCCCTGGCGGGCATCGGTGCTTCAGCAGGAAGCATGTCAGACCCCGAACCTATGGACACCACACCACCTTCACACGCTGTCATCTTCCATTCTGCTCCTGTTTTCTCCAGCACCCCATTTACGGCTTTGGCGGGCATCGGTGCTTCAGCAGGAAGCACGTCAGACCCCCAACCTATGGACACCACACCTCCTTCACACGCTGTCATCTTCCATTCTGCTCCTGTTTTCCCCACCACCCCATTTACGGCTTTGGCGGGCATCGGTGTTTCAGCAGGAAGCATGTCAGACCCCGAACCTTTGGACACCACACCACCTTCACATGCTGTCATCTTCCATTCTGCTCCTGTTTTCTCCAGCACCCCATTTACGGCCCTGGCGGGCATCGGTGCTTCAGCAGGAAGCACGTCAGACCCCGAACCTATGGACACCACACCTCCTTCACACGCTGTCATCTTCCATTCTGCTCCTGTTTTCTCCAGCACCCCATTTACGGCCCTGGCGGGCATCGGTGCTTCAGCAGGAAGCACGTCAGACCCCGAACCTATGGACACCACACCTCCTTCCCACGCTGTCATCTTCCATCCTGCTCCTCTTTACCCCAGCAACCCATTTACGGCTTAGGCCGGCACTGGTGCTTCACCAGGCAGCACCTCTAACACCAAAGCTATGGACACCACACCTCCTTCCCAGGCTGTCATTTTCCAGTCTGCCCTGTTTCCAATAGAACCACTACCCATTTCACACCGCTGTTCCAAGTTCTGGGAACACACCACCCAGGGATAGCAATGCCTCAGCCCATGCCTCGACTCATTTACCTGCGACGTGAGCCAACAGATAGACCAACACTTCAAAGTTATGACAGAAAGTTGAGTAAGTTATACGCTTGGAATTTCATTTATTATTATTAACAAGCACAACTGTAGTGCTTAGACTATAACAAGTACTATTCTAAGGGCTTACCAAATATTAACTCACTTATTCCTCATAATGGCAACCCTAGAGGTAGGGAATATTCATAATGTTCACTTTTCTGGGGGAAACTGAGGCCCAGAGACGTTGAAGAGCTTGCCTAATGCCACACAGTAAGTAGGTGGCAAAACCCGGGATTAAAACTAGACCGTCTAGACTTTCATCACTTTGCTGTGTCACCGTACTATAAGTTGTGGTTAGGGAAGGAACTAAATTGACAAGACTCTGAACTAAAAGGAGAAGGGAGAAATGAGAAAATGAGTGATCCTAGAAACTAGAGTAGAGTTAGGCTCAGAAATTTCTGGTGATGAGACCCGGAAGAACAAGAACTTGGTTGGAATATTAACTTGGGGTAGTATCTGAATCCATGGAGAAATGGTTTTGTTTTCTGTAAAATTTAGAAAGGTCAGTTGGATGAAGATTAATGAAGACAAAAGTAGAAAGGAAAAGAAAAAGGTGCCTTAAGGGAGACATAACCGCTTCCCTCTACGTACCCACAGGTGGGGTCCTGTGGGAAAGGATGGAGCTCTCTCTACCGGGTTGGTCACCAGGCTGAACAAGGAGAAACATGGCAACCATTGTACTGGTTTTGATGATCTCTCAAAACCAAGGCTTCAGTTTCCAAGAACGACCTACGGTAGCATAACTAGTGTGTGTCACACATGCCACTAAGTGTGTTTCCAGTCACACATTTTAATTGGACAACTACTTCCTATGAGGTAGGCATCAGTTCCCTATGGCTGCTGTAACAAATGACTACAAATGTGCTTGCTTCTAACAAAACACACTTATTTTCTTATGGTTCTGGAAGACAGAGGTCCAAAACCAGTTTCCCTGGGCTGAAACCAGAAGTCGACAGGGCCATCCATCCTCCTTCTAGAGGCTCTAAGCGAGAATCTGTTTGTTTCCTCGCCAGCATTCCTTCACTTCTGGCCACATCAATGCAACCCCAACTTCGTCATCACATTCTCTTTGGAGTACAAATTCCCTCTGCCTCTCTCTTATGAGAACACCAGTGGTTATATTTGGGCCCATCCAGGTAGTCCAGGAGAATCTTCCCATCTGAGAACCATTACTTTCATCCCACTGGCAAAGTGCCTTCTGCCATTTAAGGTGACATCCACAGGTTCTGGAGAGTAGAATGTGGACATTTGGGGGCAATGGTATTATTCAGTCTACTACAAGGTAGATACTATTATCTTTCTCAGATGTAGGAAATGACGTTTAGGGAAGTAGTTTGTCTCAGGTCTACAATTTCCAGAGTAGAGACTTAAATTCTGCCACTGACACTTTAGGACACATCCTAAACAACTTGAATCTGTGTCCTTAACTACTGCATAATCCTTGGTTAAGAGTCACACTTAGGTATCAAGACCCAATTGAATACAACACAAGTACTGTCTCCTCTTTCACTATGTTTGCCTGGTGTACTGATGAATCTTGCCCAGAGCAGAAGAGTTCAGAAAACTGTTATGCAGGTTTATGAAGAGAAAGCATTTACTGTTTGACGTGCCCGGAGTAACGGAAGGCTTTTTCAAATAAAATATGCCACCAAATAGTCAAGTGTCACAACAGAGGTAACCCCGTGGGAGTCACGAGGAGACTAAAATTATCTCCAATTGTGCAGGAGAGAAAAGTTTCACTGAAGGCAGGTGTAGTTCAGCCAAGCCCTACAGCACAGAAGTAGGAATGTGGGTATGTACGAATGGGAAACACTTTAATGCAGAATGGATGAGAAATATGCATTCGACCTATTCTAAAACAACTGGCTTATTAACTCAGTAAATCGATTTAGACAGTCAAACTAGCTTTAGCTGATTACTTATCCAGGGAATAGCTGTTTAGAGTAATTTTTGTCATAGAACAGTAAATAAAATGGTTGAACTATAGCTTTAGGCTTGCTAAGTGAAATAGATTGCTCTAGATGATTTTCAAGTGACTTACTTGGTAGTACTCACGAAATTGGGGGTTAACAATTGCTTAAGAAAACAAAGAGAATTGATTTTAAATAAAGTACTTACTGTGTGAACTATCTGTTCAGTAGCTCATGTTAAATGGATGTTTATAATCCCCATTGGACAACCAACTACTTTTTTGCAAATGGCAATGTGAATTGCTCTCGCATAAACTATAGCAATGACCACCTATCTAATTTGTTGTCCAAACCAGAAATCTTCTAACAATACTGGTGTCCTAATAAAAATAAGCACGAAGGGAACACACACTGGGTGTCTCCCGTGTGCCTGTGCATGCATCTATATCTCACTGAAGCCCCATAACAGCCCCCAAGAGAGGGACTCTGAGTGTCCCCATGCTGCTTGTGGAGAAACAGGCACAGGAAGGTTCAATAGTCTATCTACCTAATATCACACAGAGGGTGGGAGAGCCCGTTTTTAAACCACCTGCCTCCGATTCCAGGTGCCTGGACCCAGACTCAGCCTACAGCTCTCTTCTGCTCACCTGGAGGTGAAACAAGGTGTCATGATTAGTCAAATCCCAGTCTTCACTCATCAAGGTAGCTTGAACACCTGCACGTCCTCCAAGTAGCATGTAGCATAAGCAATAAGATGTTTGCCCCGTGATCGTCCAGGAACTTGGAATCAGCTGTGCCTGGTTAGGCTGAGCTGGTTTAGAGTGGAGAGGACCACCGATCTTCCACCTGGGCAAGTGCCTTTTGACCTCCTGCCATCAGAGGGCCAAAACTCCAGCCTGAGAATGTGCTGAGGCCTGTAGCCTAGTTATGCCAGCTCAGAACAATGATGAGCACACGTTTTTCCAATCACCTTTCCTCATGCTCCCCATGCCTCATACTGCCCTGCTTCTTTATTCTTTATCCCACAGATACCCAAAGCCCCTTGCCTTTGGGGAGGCGGATTTGAGACCTATTGTCACGTCACGTCCTCGCTTGGCTGCCCTGTGAATAAAGCTCCTCTTTGCTGCAAACCTCAGCATTTCAGTGTTTTGGCTTGCTGCGCCTCAGACAGAATGGTTGGGAGCAGTGGTACAGGACCCTTGCATGTGAGGGAAGCTGGTTCCTAGTAGTCACATTGCGGATGTTTTCTCCTCTCGGGGTGGGGGTGGGGCAGACATCCTGCTCTTCCGGAAAGGGAGAAACACAGGTGCCAAACCCTTGCCCTCAGCGTCACCGTCACCTAGGAGCTTGTTAGAAGCACAGAATCCAGGCCCCACCCAGAACTACTGAATACCAGCCTGCATTTAACAAGATCCCCAAGAGAGGCATACCCATATTAAAGTTGGAGAGGCACCAAGCTGTCATCGTCTTCTCCGCAGCTAATGAAAACGAAGCAAAGATTCATCCCGAGCCGACTCTGCCTCAGTCACCTGGATATCCCATGAGCTCATTTAATCCTCCCCAGAACCTGCAAATGAGACTGAGGGTCAGAGTGGTCTAGCACCCAAGGTTCCATAAGAGAACATGACCAAGGCTCACTGGAGCCAAGACTTCCAAAAAAGAAGGCCCCTGAGCACAGCATGGCACCACCGCAGCCCAAACCGTGGGCCTGGAGGGTAGACCAGGCTCCCCACGCAGAGTTCACACCATTCGACAGATGCCCACAGCAGACCACAAGGCAATATGAGAAGTAACTTCTGATTGTGGAATCTCTGAACTTTGAGATTGAAAGAAAAAAATCTGTTTTCGGGGGATGGTTAAAACAGTTCTACCAAGGAGTAAAGAGAGGGCATCTCAAGGGTCCTTCTGGACTAAGAATTTAATGCCTACTTATTGAGAAATGCTCCGTGCATTTGCTCAGCCCTACGCCAAGATGAAGTTCTCTGTGCCCTAGAAGCTTAGGTTCTAAAAAGGCCACAGAAATGGGTGAGACCTAAAACATGCCAGAACAATGCAACGGCCTTAATCAGACTGTCTTTGCTTTGCCTTGCTTACAAGTCACTGACTTTAAACTGAATATGGTGTCATGTCTTTATGTTTCTTGAAGCTTTTTTTTTTTCAAAAGATCATATAAAGATTTTCTTCCATGGTAAGACTTTTATATTGTATTTTTCTTAAACTGGACTGTGGCACATTTACCCTCCATCAGATGATTGCTTATAACTCACCTTGCTTTGTTAAGAATACCGCTAGAGGCTTCTATGTCCCTACTAGAGAAAATACTTTTTCAGGCCCATTGAAACCAATGGAAATCCAAGATTTCAGAGCACAAGATAATGAAAATTCTCTCTATCCGCGTCTTTTACTGCTTTTAATCTGTTAACAGTCCCTAAGTGTGTCAGATGAAAGGTATTGTCGTGGGAATTGACATCATTAACAGCATTCCATACAGGTAAGTCTTGATTGTTCCAATTTCTCAAAAAGTTGGACATATTTACTGCCTCTATGACATCTCTAGGGTGTGTGGAAGAAATAAAAAAGAGGCCTGTACAATGTATTTCTCCAAATATACACACAAATAGTTTGCACATACAAACAGGGAAACCTTATAAATAACGTATGGGGAGCAAAGTATTGTCGGTAACGGAACTACTCATTTCGAAAGACAACACTGTCACCAAGTGTCCCCTCACCAAAACTGACTGGGAATTTTTAGGGGCCACCAAACCAGAGATGGAGATTTTTAGGCACATTCTTGCCAGAAAAGAGAGCCTAGGGCATAAACCACTCAACTTGTTGGCACGAATGCCAGGGCAACCCAAGCAAGTGGATATACAAGCCTACGTAACGCTTGGAAGTAGGAAGCTTTGGGGGACTACACCTGGGCTGGTACTGGCCTCCCTCCCCAAAGGGACAAGGAGAGCAGAAACCTGGATGGAGTCAAGAGAGAGAACAAAGAAATGCAAGGCTGGGTATGGAGCAACGTGTGGATCCAGGAGCATGTGTCTCAGAACTGCCGGGGCTCTGCAGACCAGCTGCATCCCCATTCTCCTTGACCCTCATGGGTATAATGAACTCAGGATGGGCGCATCCCGGCTGCCAAGTCACTTCCACCTGTCCATGGAGTTGACAGTTACTTGCTCACAGTGAACCAACCTCTCTGGACCTAACAGCTACTGCAGGAGGCGGTAGTGGAGAACAAGGTGACGACAACGACCAGATGCGAAGGAGGAAGCGACGTTCAGCGGACCGACTGGGTGGACTGATGGTGTGGGGTTAAGTCTGCAGAGCTAAAGGGGCCAGATGTAGAAAAGGGAAGGGGAACCATGAGGATATGGTCAAGCCCCATCGTATGGATATTTCATCCATATGTTGTATGCAAATCCCATTCAATTTGCTCTGAGTGAACAAGGGAGAACAAAATTATCCTTTAAACCATGTCAGTGACTTTATTTACCATCTCATTTGATGAGCTCATAGCCCAGGGGCAGAGGGAAATGGGAGCTGTGAGTCTGCCATCTCTCAGGAAGTCTCGGGCCTCAGAGGCCCCTCAGAGCCAAACTACCTCACCTTTTGCACTTTTCAAGCAACGTTATTCCTAAGTGCGAGTCACCCTCTTCATCAGGTTCTCCAAGAAACAGCAATCTCTCCCAATGAGAGAGGAAAAATGGGCTACTTTGGCTTGCTGAGGCACAATATGTAGTTCTCCAAAATGGTACCTGCCTGGGGATTTTTCAAGAAAATTAAGCATCAGTGGTGATTTGTTTGTCTTCACATAACGTATGACCCAGGTGTGCTGAGAAATAAGAAAAGGACGAACGAATCAAGGGCGGCTGATCCAAGGAGGCAAGGGGCAACTTCCACAGCCTACGTGGAAAGCTAGAGGGAGGGAACATCCAGCTGGTGGGAGCTGAAGACAGGGGCCAGTCCTCCTTGTGCTCGGGATGCCACACCCTCTTCCTACATCTTCACACTCTCCTTCTCTGTTGGCCCCTCCCAGCCATATTAAAGAGCCACAAGGAACTGCTCTCCTCCATTCCATTCTCCTGTCCTCCTATCCACCCCTCCCTTCTTTCCCTTTGCCATCAATTTCTTGACTTGCCCCCCATTTCTCCCCTCCCATCCACACTGCGGTCTGGTTTCTGCCCCCCTACTCTCATGAAACTGATCTCCTTGAAGCCCCCAATGATTTCTCCGTTGACAAGTCCAGGGCACTACTTCTCAATCCTTATCTTTGTGACCGCCAAGCCGAGTCAGATCTTAAACAACGTCTCTGTCTTGAAAATCTCTTCCCTTGGCTTCCGCGCCACCTTTCCTTTTCTTTCCATGAGACCGATCACAACCAGTGCTGCAGATTCCATCGAATTAAGGAATGCTGTTGCCTACCTGTGTGAATGAGCTCAAGTGAGTAAAGTACTGAAGTAGAGGACAGCTAAAGTGAAACGTCTTCATGAATGTCCACGTGGCTGAGCAGCAAGTTAACCTTTCCTACATGTGCTAAAGAAGAAGAGTTGGGTTTTATTTTATTTACTTTTCCCTGGACTGTGTTGAATGACTATCATCTACAAGTTCAGGCTACTTTGGGCTGAGGATTAATGCACTGGGAGAGCTGAGAGAAAACTGAACAATAGAGCTGTCTTTTTCTTGACCAGTTCACCTTAATTTCCCAAACTCTAAGTCTTTCCCGAATTCTTTCTCCTTTTTATTGTAGTAAAAGGAACATAACACAACATCCACCATTTGGATCATTTTACAATTCACCGTACCATTCAGTGGAATTTACTACTGTCACAGTGTTGTGCAACTATCACCACTG